>NW_025964112.1:38868711-40068711 GCF_023055435.1 Haliotis rufescens | reverse complement strand
AATTATGAGAGACAAATTATCATAAAATGCATACATATATGCTATAAAGATGATATAGTAAAACGTTATTCATATACAAGATGTTTTCTACGATTAAGAATTAAAAAGCAGACTTTGGCAAGTATAGAACTCACACTAGCATCGCTGAATAAAATCAAAGTTTGTCGATATCAGGTTTATCTAAACACCAGCATCGCTGAATAAAATAAAAGTTTGTCGATATCAGGTTTATCTAAAAAGATCTGAGATTTAGCAAAACATTCATCTGATATAATACTTCGCGGGATTTCCTGTTGGAAAACCCCTGTCAGACTTAAAGTGGCACAATGATCTTACCTTCATGTTGGGATTAAGCAGCGCTTGAAATGAGCTTTCGATGGAGACCTCTACATGAACAGAGGGCATGTTACATACTTATATTTTGAATAGATATGATTATTGGAGTCACGTCATAGTGAGTGAGTATGGTTCAGCAATATTTCAGCAATATCACGGCGGGGGACACCAGAAATGGGCTTCACACATTGTACGCATGTCAGGAATCGAACCCGGGTCTTCGGCGTGACGAGCTAACGCTTCAACCACTAGGCTACCCGACCGCCCCAAGGGTCACGTCATATATATCATGTACGGGTATGGTATGCAATTTCGACATCTAAATGCTGCTAAATCTCTGATAAAGAAGGATGCACAGTTAGCCCAGTCGTCGAAGGCGGTGCAATTCGTTGTACAGGGTTGCATTCCTTGGGCGCGCCAGAAACCTATGATTGTGGATTCGAATCCCGGTTCTCCCAGATTATGTTTCCAGGTTTGTCAGCACCATGTGGTAAACGTTTAAGACCCGCATCACCATCATCATCGTTTTATTATTATAATTCAATATTAAAATGACTATTTATCTATAGTAATAATGCTGGAAATTACTTCATATCATATTGACAATTTTGTTATCTACCTGCCCTGTAATACGTTCATCACGTGGTTGCCCTTCTTGTCTCCACATGATGGGTAAGACATGACCTCTAATCTAACCTACTGACCGCAGCATGCACGTGTGTAGGTATACGGGCGGGACTCCAGCTGACATAACGGACTAGAATACGGGTGACCAGTCCACAATAAAACCTACAAAAATTGTAAAAAACATATAAAGCCTGCGAAAAGAGGCTACCATCTGTCCATCGTATTTAAGTATGTAAAACATAAATGTTCTCGAATGAATGAAAAACTGGTCACTTACAGTTCCTTTCATTTATTTACATTGCATTGACCAAGAATTGCCAGAAATATTGTTAGATTCCGGGAGAAAATGCCTCGGTCAATTACCACCGGAAAATATGCTCCCTGGAGAAACTGCCCCTTCTCCCCGCCCGAAAAAGAAGAGGAAAAAAGTGACCTTGAGGTTCAAAATTTAAAGAAAACAACAGTGTTATTTTATTAAAGTGGGAAGGGGTTGGGGAGGCTCTTTCCCCGGTTATTTTCCTGATAACATAGTGATTCGCGTACCTTACAAGTAGTGGAAGGTTCCTTTGTTGAGCAGCGATTGACGTCATCAGTTTTACAACATGCCTCTGTTGCCCAGTTTCTGAAGTTTTCACCAGAGGCAACAGAAAGTCGTGTACTGCTGGGTTCAGTCATACTCACTGACACTTCATTTCGGTTCATGAAACCTGTACTTAGTGACATATATATCTTTTATTTATATGAGCAAGAACCCACAGGAATACATTAACTTGTTATGTTAAACCTGGCATTGGCCCTTACCCAGTATGCAATAATCTGTCAGTGACAAGCACTATTGAAACTTTGATAAGGTCGTGAACCATAACATATGGTATTTATTTTGATGGAGATTTCCCACGTCTCATTATTATCAGTCATCTCTTATCAGGGGTAACGAGACTAACTCGAAGAACACGTGGGGGTCACGAGCTTACTTCGACAGATATAAATATTGGTGTTACTTCAGCACTCGCCACTTTTTGTGAGGAACCTTACCTACTTGACCACAGTAAGTACATACCCATATACTTGACAATAATTGTGATCCTTCAACGGTTTCTGAGGATGAAACGTTTACTTATACAATCATTAATCACCATCATGTGAAGCAAGTGTTTTCTACTGATGTTCATGGACCAAATTGCAGATTCGATTTACTCATTTGCTTTATCACCAGGGAATTGAATTAACCCATTTTGCAGAATTGTGGCTGTTTACAAAAATATATTGATTGTATCATGCATTTTGTGTTAGATGTTGATTTCGTTCGGATACAAAATACATTAAGTATCCATATATGCAATTGGCATCTTCCAGAAGATGTGACACTGTTCATCGAAGAGCAGCTAAATATTATTGTAGCTTTGCTTATTGATATATGTCAAGGATGCAGAGAAAGATGTATTCATATATTTCCTCCACGAACAGATGTTCCGCCTGACGTTAGCTGTAGTGTTGTTGGGGGTGGCCTTGAGTTTCCGGATTGATCTGGACACGGAGTGGAAGCTGTTCAGGGAGACACACAATAAGCAGTACACTGACACGGAGGAGATCCAGAGGTAGGCATACATAGGGTAGGCTAAGCAAGCAGACCCAGGGTAGACAGACATGGGCGAGCCAGGAAAAGGGTAGGATCCATAGCATTGGCAGGTACAGTGTCAGCAAAAGCAACCACACACAGAGTAGCAGGACAAGGGCAATCAAGGAACAGGGTAGGCATAGCATACACAGGGTATGTGGATACGAGGTAGGCAGGAGCAAGGAGACACGGGGTAGCCAGACATGGGTAAGTGGGCAAGCCAGAAATAGGCAGAAGTGGGTGGGGTATACAGAAGCAAGCAGACATAATTCAGACACAGGGTAGGGATTGAGATACAGGCAGGTACAGGGTATAGACACAAGGCAGAGAGACACTGACAAAGGAGAGATAGGTAAGACAGATAGAGACAGACAGAAGCAAGCTGACATAACTCAGACACAGGGTAGGCAGAAATGGGCAAGCCAAACAACAGGGTAGGCATGCATAGGATAGGCAGATACAGGGTATAGACACAAGGCAGAGAGACACTGACAAAGGCGAGATAGGTAAGGCAGATAGAGACAGACAGAGGGAAGCAGACATTAGGGAGAGGGACACTGACAAAGGCGAGATAGGTAAGGCAGATAGAGACAGACAGAGGGAAGCAGACATTAGGTAGAGGGACACTGACAAAGGCGAGATAGGTAAGGCAGACAGAGACAGACAGAGGGAAGCAGACATTAGGTAGAGGGACACTGACAAAGGCGAGATAGGTAAGGCAGATAGAGACAGACAGAGGGAAGCAGACATTAGGTAGAGGGACACTGACAAAGGCGAGATAGGTAAGGCAGATAGAGACAGACAGAGGGAAGCAGACATTAGGTAGAGGGACACTGACAAAGGCGAGATAGGTAAGGCAGATAGAGACAGACAGACAGAGGGAAGCAGACATTAGGTAGAGGGACACTGACAAAGGCGAGATAGGTAAGGCAGATAGAGACAGACAGAGGGAAGCAGACATTAGGTAGAGGGACACTGACAAAGGCGAGATAGGTAAGGCAGACAGAGACAGACAGACAGAGGGAAGCAGACATTAGGTAGAGGGACACTGACAAAGGCGAGATAGGTAAGGCAGATAGAGACAGACAGAGGGAAGCAGACATTAGGCAGAGGGACACTGACAAAGGCGAGATAGGTAAGGCAGATAGAGACAGACAGAGGGAAGCAGACATTAGGTAGAGGGACACTGACAAAGGCGAGATAGGTAAGGCAGATAGAGACAGACAGAGGGAAGCAGACATTAGATAGAGGGACACTGACAAAGACGAGATAGGTAAGGCAGATAGAGACAGACAGAGGGAAGCAGACATTAGGTAGAGGGACACTGACAAAGGCGAGATAGGTAAGGCAGATAGAGACAGACAGAGGGAAGCAGACATTAGGTAGAGGGACATTGACAAAGGCGAGATAGGTAAGGCAGATAGAGACAGACAGAGGGAAGCAGACATTAGGCAGAGGGACACTGACAAAGGCGAGATAGGTAAGGCAGATAGAGACAGACAGAGGGAAGCAGACATTAGGTAGAGGGACACTGACAAAGGCGAGACAGGTAAGGCAGATAGAGACAGACAGAGGGAAGCAGACATTAGGCAGAGGGACACTGACAAAGGCGAGATAGGTAAGGCAGATAGAGACAGACAGAGGGAAGCAGACATTAGGTAGAGGGACACTGACAAAGGCGAGATAGGTAAGGCAGATAGAGACAGACAGAGGGAAGCAGACATTAGGCAGAGGGACACTGACAAAGGCGAGATAGGTAAGGCAGATAGAGACAGACAAAGGGAAGCAGACATTAGGTAGAGGGACACTGACAAAGGCGAGATAGGTAAGGCAGACAGAGACAGACAGAGGGAAGCAGACATTAGGTAGAGGGACACTGACAAAGGCGAGATGGGTAAGGCAGATAGAGACAGACAGAGGGAAGCAGACATTAGGCAGAGAGACACTGACAAAGGCGAGATAGGTAAGGCAGATAGAGACAGACAGAGGGAAGCAGACATTAGGTAGAGGGACACTGACAAAGGCGAGATAGGTAAGGCAGATAGAGACAGACAGAGGGAAGCAGACATTAGGTAGAGGGACATATGGAAGGCATTCTTGGGGCAGGCCGACCCAGGTTAGATATGTGCCTAGTAGATAATGAGTGAAGAGTTGGTAGACAAAGGCAGGGTAGGAAGAAATCAACAGGATTTCTCACAGTATTGTTCAGCAACATCACTAACTCTTCCAAGCGTCCTTATTTATACTCTTTTAAACGTCACAATTAATCACCATTTCCTTTTGTGTAGGCGCATCATTTTCGAGACGAATGTCGACTATATCCAAACACACAACCTGGAGGCCGACAGGGGAGTCCACTCTTACAGACTTGGCGTCAATGAATACGCTGACATGGTGAGTAGCATCAGTTTGAGATTTGTTATGGGGGCAAATTAGTTACGTTGGGATGTCAGAATAGAGTATGAGGGCGATGATAATTTTGTTGATTTGTAATACACCATCTGTAGAGTGTGATGTATTTTGTAGACAGACCGTTAATACAGTTTCAAAACAGCGTAAGACATCTCCGTAGAAGTAACTAGTTTGTTGTCAGGGTATATTTGGAAATAATCTTTCAAGATATGATTGTCGACATAAATTAGTTCATTTAAAACCGGAATGCGCTCTCTTGATGTCCTTCCCAGTCACACAAAGAGTTTATTGCCATGATGAACGGCTACCGCATGGAAATGAAAACACCATGCTCTCAAGTGTACAGCAACGACTCTGTCGGCGACCTCCCCACACAAGTCGACTGGAGAACCAAGGGATACGTCACCCCCGTCAAGAACCAGGTTGGTGCTGCCAATAAAACATACCTGAGACAAATATAGTACTCCTATGAGGTTATGATGTGTCATGGATAATGACAAGGAAAACGAAAACCCAATTGAAAAATTAATCTGGATTGTGGCAGCTTCTTTTCCGCATGCATCCATGTAAATGTTACTGATCAAATATAAAAGCGATAAAACCATTTCTATGTCCATTGTACGGTTCCGGCTATATCATAAGCATGTGTTTATGAATCACTTTCCCTTTGTGATGATATCAGGTGATCGCGAAAAGGTAAGCATATGCTGCCCCACAAACACATACAAAGCCAAGCCAATTATTCACCTGAAAAAAAACCTATGGATCAAGTCAAAATTGAGAATTGCATCAGATATTATTTTACTGATTTCAAAATTTGGATATGTTCCTTACATGTCTACTATGAAGAATTTTGAAAGCTTTATTGAGAACTTGAATGTTGTAACGCTAAGCGAACAAATTTCGTGTAAGAGTCCTGTAACGATTTTTGAAATCTCTACGGAAAGAGCATGCGCAAATGTGCCTCAAAAGTTAAAATGTAGAGCTGGAGCTGCTGGACTATTACATGAAGGGAAAGTTGACAATTCGAAAGTTGAAGTCATCCCTCTTGCCATACAGTCTTGTTGATTTGTTTTGTTTTTGTCCATCAAAGTAATATTCCTTACTCCAGAAACAATGTGGTTCCTGCTGGGCTTTCTCCTCCACTGGTTCCCTTGAGGGACAGCACTTCAAGAAGGAGGGCAAATTGGTTTCTCTGTCAGAACAGAACTTGGTCGACTGTTCCAAGAAAGAAGGTGAATAAACGAATCAGGAGAGTTATCTTGAATCGGTACAGACGTCCTGACCGGAGTCTCACTATATATAAGTTAATGGATGGTTTCTTCCAAGCCTGTCTTTGTCTACTGCGGTCTACCCTATATCTACTTGTCTTCTAAATGAGCAAGAAAGATAATCAAAGTCAATCATGGAAGCTTCTGCAGTTCATCAACCTTCTTTTACTGTGTCCAGTCAGCTATCAATATGAGTCAGTTACTGTACAAACTGTGTAGACACGGACATCAACCTCTCCTCTCTCTGTTCCAGGCAACATGGGATGTGAAGGTGGTTTGATGGACCAGGCCTTCAAGTACATCAAGGTCAACAAGGGTATTGATACTGAGATCAGCTATCCATACAAAGCAAAGGTAAGAACAATCGTCTACAGATTATATGTAATGTCAGTGTGAAGACATTGAGCTATATATTGAATCGAATTAAAATAGATTATTAATTGATAATCTTTTTCACAACACCCCTCTTATATTGACATAGCGATTTCCCGAGGGAAAGCTGTAACCTTTATACTATTTAACATGCAAACCTTTCATTTTCTAGGTAATATTTACTTCTAATTTTTCTCTTTAAAGGTTTGATAATTCTGTTTTTAAATGTGTATGACATTTGTTAAATTGCAATTCTATCAATGTGTCTCAGCATATATTATCCAACCATGGACAATTTCTTGAATATTTGTGGTACAGAAAGAATGCTAATTTCATGGTTCTCCTTTCAGAATGGAAAATGCCACTTCAAGCGTGCCGATGTTGGTGCAACCGACACTGGCGCTGTCGACATTAAGAAAGACTCAGAGGAGTCCCTCCAGCACGCTGTGGCTCAGGTGGGCCCCATCGCTGTCGCCATCGACGCCAGTCACCCATCGTTCCAGCTGTACAAGAGTGGAGTTTATGATGAGAAGAAATGCAGCTCCAAGATGCTTGACCACGGTGTCCTTGCAGTAGGATACGGTGCTGAGGGTGGCAGTGACTACTGGTTGGTGAAGAACAGGTGCGTGGTGTAGGGCAACTTTGAGTCAATTCTAGGCGGCGCGGTGAAACGAAATGGGGTTTAACGTCGTGTTCTAGACTATGACACTCATTTTACGACGTGCATGCACATGTGTGTGGCTGCGTGTACCAGTCCGGACTAATGTCGGTGTTTGATGTTTGTTTTCACATGACTACCACTCAGACACAATATACTGGCTCCGAGCCGACCAGCCTATTATCCGAGCTCCAGGCAGGGTAGAAACAAGTACCACCTTTTTAAGGCTTTTGGTATGACGCGGTCATGGATCGAATCATCGACCTTCCGCTCTCCGGGCAGACACCCAATCCACTAGAACACGGAGGCTGAGTCAATTAAACTGATTACATGAGATCATTTGATCACTGGTTTTTCGGAGTTCTTGTTGAAGCCCTACACTGTATTCCAAATAGTTTTCGTCTTGCATTTTCTCCGATTGTATTTGTTATGCCGTTAGAGAGTTATACACATTTCTGTATTGTTGTGTTGCAGCTGGGGCGAGACCTGGGGAATGAAGGGATACATCATGATGTCCAGGAACAAGGAGAACCAGTGCGGGATCGCCACCCAGGCCAGCTACCCAACAGTCTAAACAACATGGCCGTTAAACCCGGTCTCTCTCAGATCTCATCTCAGGACACTGCGAGATCTCGTCGTGGATACATGTGTTCTTGTTTCCGTTTTCTGTCTGTGATGTCGTGATGTGTAGTAACGGATTGCACTTTTATATGTGAATAAAATATATTTTATTAATAACTTAATGTTGATCATCATTGACACATTTTCCTATCAGTTCTTGTTCAACGTACAGCAACATTCACGGGTCCAGGAATGCACATGATTCCGTGTCTTATCACTGACATCAAATATATATTGACTAATTCAAGGCAGTTATACCCGTCTCACTTCGATCTCATCTCAGGGCACTCGTGGATACACGTACTCGTGCTTTCTAGTTTCCTGTGACGTAAAAAAACCCAAAGCGTACGTTTATATGTAAATATATACTATTTTGATAATAACTTTGAATATTTTGCTCTTAATGGATATAGTTGCGACGAAATTGTTTACTTCATACATTCGTAGGTTCAATAATATGCACCCCATATCCTTCTTTTAACATAGAAAACAAACAGTATCAATGACGGCCAGACGAGGCAAATCTTGTGAAAAAAAGTTATTACCTATAACATACCTTCTTCATTCCACCATCATTAAAGGATTCATAATTGCATATAATATGCTTTTATAGACACATTCATATGCTACATATTTAGTGTCAAAACGTTGGTTGAAATATACATCATACATCATACATGATTATAAAAGCGACAAAACCCTTTCCACATTCATCAGACATCATTGTACGATTCCGACTATATCATAAACACATGCACAGGCAAGTCAATTGTTCACCTGAAAAACACACGCGGGAAAATATGCTACCATTCCGGCTATATCGATATTCCAATCTATGAACCACTATGTTTATGAACCACTATTAACTACCGGACCCGTGAATATCCGGGGTAGAATAGGTCTTCAGCAACCCATGCTTACCATAAAAGGCGACTACGCTTGTCGTAAGAGGCTACTAACGGGATCGGGTGGTCAGGTTCGCTGACTTGGTTGATGCATGTCATCGTATCCCAATTGCGTGGATCGATGCTCATGATGTCAGTCACTAGCTTGTCTGGTCCAGATTCGATTATTTACTGACTGCCGCCATATAGCTGGGATATTGCTGAGTGCAGCGTTAAACAACAAACAAACAGACACAACAGACCAACCAAGACCAACCATTAACCACTGATGATACCAGGTCATCGGGAAAATGTGAGCGCATCCTGCCCCATCGGTGGCACCTGTCACAAACACGCGCAACAGCAAGTTGTTCACCTGAACAACAAAACACGGGAACATATGATAGGGAATTGTATCGGACATAAATAATCATTGTCACTGGATACCCAGTTCTTGTCAAACGGATACCCATGTACCTTTGTTTCTGAATATAAACTGTAATACTATATGGGACAGCTGGATACCCAGGTGCTTTGACTACCGTAGGTCACGCCTCTACATCCATGACAGGTCATCACCATGAACCTTTGAACTTTTGAAGTTTTATTTATGTCCTAAACATAATCGGTAAACGCTATATCGTGTCACTGGTTTGTCTGGTCTATCACTGGATTCTTTCCAGGCCACCGTCGTATGGCAGGAGTACTATTGTGCTACGTTAGACAACAAACAACTAGTTGCCTGTTTATGCAGATTGTTATGTGTGGCGGGTGTTAAAGGTAGAGCAGGACATACTTACCCTTTTGCGAAGACCTGGTGTCATCACTGATTTTCAGTGATCCATTTATATAGTTTCACCCCTATTTTGCTTTTTATCTGTTTCGTCAGATAATCGAGACTGGTTATTCACTGTCGTTGACGTTTTACATTCAATGTCGTGAACAGTATTAAAATAGAAAACTGAGCTTTAATTTTATAACCACCTATACATTTGCAGAAGAAGCCAAAGTGAGTTAAAACAGAACATCGAATGTCTTTCCATGGTGTCTTGACAGGAGAGGATATACATGTTACATGCATTTTGAGGGCATGGATACATATGGTGTTATATGAGTTGTAACGGATGGATACACATGTTACATGTATTTTGACAGGATGGACACACACATGATGTTATATGAATTTTGATAGGACGGATACACATGATGTTATATGAGTTTTAATAGGACGGATACACATGATGTTATATGAGTTTTAATAGGACGGATACACATGATGTTATATGAGTTTTAATAGGACGGATACACATGATGTTATATGAGTTGTGACAGGATGGTTGCACACGTTACATGAATTTTGATATGATGGATGCATAAGATGAAAAATGGGTTTCGATAGGATGGATGCACATGATGTTACTAGAGTTGTGATAGGATGGATGCACATGATGTTACTAGAGTTGTGATAGGATGGATACACATGATATACAGCACTTTTGAGGCACATTCGAGCATGCTCTTTCCGTGGAGATTTCAAAGATCGTCACAGGATTCTTTCTTGAAATGTGATCAGGGTTATAACATTCAAGTTCTCAATAACGCTTTCAAAATGTTTCATGGTAGACATGTGAGGGACATTTTGAAACCAGTGAAATAATATCCGATGCTATTCTCTATTTTGACTTGTTCCATATGTTCCCGTATTTTTTTCAGGTGAACAATTGGCATGGCTTTGCATGTGTTTGTGACGGGTGCCAACCAGAAGTTCTCTGATGCAAAATACCCGTTCGGTGTGCCATGAATGGCAAACAGTATTGTTGTGTGACCAAATGACAAACACTGTAAAGTTTGTTGTTATGTTTGCAATTTGCAACTTACTCACATCACAAAGTGAGACTGAATAGATGAAGACTGCATTTTCAGAAACAGGGTATTCAGTAAATTATGTTGCTACTTGTGCAGCCTGCAAGCACCTCTCATCACAAAAAGGAAACGGAAAATTGAATATGAATGGTCAACGTGTTCATCATCTCATCAGTGAGGACAATATGACAAATAAAGTAAAGTTTTATAAACGTTAAGGTTTTAACAACCATGTTGACGTCACAACATAATAGGGGAGGTCGGGTAGCCTAGTGGTTAAAGCGTTCGCTCGTTACGCCGAAGACCCGGGTTCGATTCCTGACATGGGTACAATGTGTGAAGCCCATTTCTGGTGTCCCCCGCCGTGATATTGCTGGAATATTGCTAAAAGCGGCGTAAAACCAAACTCACTCACTCACTCACAACATAATACAGTCTTCATAATATAGTTCCCCACATTGACTTTTAACAACATTTAATATATAAATAATTGACATTACAGTTTTATTTACAATTTGACAAAGTTCACTAAATTGGCAGCAGTTTGAACTGGTCACAGATAACCACGGATTCTAACCAAGTGTGGTCGTCTTTGACATAGAATGCATAAAATGATTATTTGACTTTCCACTGAAAAATATTAATTTAAAATCCCAAAGACATCCTATTTACATGGTATTAACAAATATTCACAACTAATTTTCTCTAATAATAAGTGTTATTTTTGGTATTCCCAAGCACCAACCAAGGTCACAAACCCTAATGAGATCCTAATCTCAAATTATGAAACCAGTGAAATAATATCTGATATATATATATATATTCTCTATTTTGACTTGTTCCATGTGTCCCCATGGTTTTTTATCAGTGCACACGTTAGATGAATTTTGATAGGATGGATACAAGTTACATGAGTTTTGATGGAGAGGATACACAATATCTTACATGAATTGTGATAGGATAGATATTAGTTTAGTTTGTTTTGAATCAAGAAATCCATGTTCTACTTCCTTTTTTTCAAATGTATTTGCAATAAATACATGTGAATGTATTGCTCTCAATGTATGCATTTAATTAAAACATGACCCTAAAGTTTATTAATTGATTTTCTCAACAAATAACTCGAACAGTTTGAAACAGGAACATCTACACTACATATATTAATTATTAATATTGATTTTTCAAGCGATGAAGAACGGTTTTCCGTGGGTCAGTTGTCCCGATGCCCATCCAATGTATCAATATCCACAGGAAATATGCAGCTTCAAAACCCTCGTGTTTTCTGTTCATTGGCGGTAGTTGTCACTTATTTATAATGCTACCTCAGGATAACGGGAATATTGACCTCATTTAGAAAACTATGGACAATGTTTACTTGGATGTAATCGATATGTGTAATGTACCTCGACATCACAATTCGAAGATCTCAAATCTCGTGGCTCAGCCACGAGGTCCTCGGATCACGGGGTGATAGGGAGGATATAAGAACAGCCACCACTCGTCTCTCGGCCTCACTCACAGTTCCGAGATCAAGTCCTACACAACCACAAAGGTAAGCCATGAGAGTTTTAAATATTTAAGTGTTAATGTAACATTTTAAAGATCTCTTCTCATGTACTGATAGTAATAGATAAAATGCAAGAATCGAAATTTATGCTTCATTTATGTTGCAATTACATTAATATAATTGTTTGAATATTGTCTCTGGGTCAATGTTTTTTAAAGAGCGAACAAAGAGCGAGTTGCCCGTGTGCAATCATTTCCAATTATACGTTTTTAAACCTCTTCAGCTGTATGGATATACAGAACTGGCCGAAATATGATAATCACCATCTTAGGGTGTGATAACAAGACTATATACACAGAGAGTAATTGATTGCATTTCATATACTGTGAATACTACTGCTATCGCAAGGAACTGAAATTCAGGGTATGTGGAATAGTATGATAGTTAAAACGTTCACTATTCACATTGATGGCCGGGTTTCGATTCTCCATATGGGTGGAATAGCTGCTGACAATATCCACTAACTAATATAAGTACTCATAGTGTTGCATTCTTCACACTGGATGTTCTTTTATGATCTATACTTTAATGTATGACACAATATCATATTGAATTCATGGTTATTACATGGTTCAATAAATAAGGCAATGTGTGAAACATATATTTCTTGAATGTTCTAGATGTTGCGTTTTGTCGTGTTCGCTGCTGTTGTCGTGGCGGCTCTAGCCATGCCTCCGATGGAGTGGGAGCTGTTCAAGAAGACACATAACAAACAGTACGACTTCAGCGAGGAAATGTTCAGGTCAGTTACACTAAGTATTTCCAATAATGGCCCTGTTATGCTTCAAACGTAAACAGTTGAATGGTATATGATACAGACATCAACGCTGACCCAGCGGTTCGTGATACCGCATAGAAATTCCAAATAGGTTATAGCCAACGTATCAGGTGAATGAGAAAGTTTGCCCCACCCATCGTATTGTCTTTGCCCTACTCTGCGTGAATGTGCAGTAAGGCAGGGAACAGGCAGTGTGTATGAGTATCAGTGATTGGTGTTAAGGGTTTGAAATACATCGAATTGTTCGATCTACTCACATGTATTCTACATGGTACATACAAGCACAGCCGCTATGGAACCCTTTGGAACAAACATGGGATGTTAACCTATTTGTCTGTAGATGAGTTCCCCATAGAGCAGTACCTCGGGCGAGGCACTTCGATCGTTTTCTCAAAAGAATTGTGACGATGAGCATATATTTGATTTATTAATACATCACTGCGACATATTATTTGAACCATCCCCTAAATTAAGGAAGAGAGTTTATGGATGTCAACTTTATTATTGTGAGGAACACAACGTTTTGGAGTATGTGCTTACTCCTTCTTCAGGCGAAGGAGTAAGCACATACACCGAAACGTTGTGTTCCTTTCAATAAAGAAGTTGACATCCATAAATTCTCTTCTTCATGTGTATCACTTCTAAATGCCTTTCAAAGACCTACCTCTCAATTGACACATTTGACTGGTTTTCAGACGATCCATCTATGAGCACAATGTTATGGTGATCAAGACGCACAATGCCGAGTTCGACCAAGGAAAGCAAACCTTCAAACTTGGTGTCAATCAGTTCGCTGATTGGGTGAGTAGCTACAAGAACTTCTTCTCTATTCAGATGAGAATATAAAATATAAATGTTTAAACGTTTAAAGTATCTGAATTCATAACGCCGTTATACATGAAAATATATATCATATGTGATTTTCTATAATTTTGGTTTCGTTTTGATGTGAAAATCATACAATTGGATTCCAGGGTAGTATTTGTTCATACCGGGACAGTATTTCTTTAATTGTGCTCCTCTCACAGACCACTGGTGAGTTCGCCTACTACATGAACGGATACCGCATGAACAACTTCACCCGCCTCTCCTCCGTGGTGCACAGAGCCAGGGACGTCGAACTGCCCACCATGGTTGACTGGAGACAGGAGGGGTACGTCACTCCCGTCAAGAACCAGGTGAGGAAACGAATGCCAATAGTTTATTTTATTTTACTTTACGAAATCACCTAGTCGCACCAAATATCAAAGAAGAAGTGTGACCTTGTCTTTGTATTCTGTCACCTCAAAGTCAGGTTGTTACCTTAACACTGTGTACATCTTACAAAAATAAATTGTCAGTGCTAGAGAAATACAAGTCACGGTTATCCGCTGAGACAGATTCCATTTGGCACAAATTACCAAACTTACCTCGCGCGCGTTAAGAAGCTGGGCCCCGTTCCACAAAGCGATCTTAGCGCTACGATTGTCGTAAGTCAGTGTTAAAGAATGGGAGTTACGATCGACGTAGCGCTAAGATCGCTTTGTGGAACGGGGCCCAGGTGAGGAAACGAATGTAAATAGTTTGTCAACCAATATCATCGGAGATATATTTCCAGCCAGAATATGTCGAAACCTGTCTTTGCATGTTGGAAAGTTGGTTCTCAAAGTGTGGCTGTTACTTTAATAATGTGTACATCTTACAACCTACGAAACCAAGAACTGACATATCGCCCCATCCCTTCCAGAAACAATGCGGCTCTTGCTGGTCTTTCTCCGCCACTGGCTCCTTGGAGGGACAACACTTCAAGTCGACCGGCAAGCTGGTGTCCCTGTCGGAACAAAATCTGATGGACTGCTCCACACCCGAAGGTGAGTAACCCATATGGTTTATCGTCCATGAGTATCTTTAGGCGGAACCTTTTAGAGATTGAACACTTACTGTTAAACCTTTGAAACTCCTACACAGCAATAAATCTGCTTTTTGCACCCATACGTTCTTATTGAGGTTTTTTATTATTAGATTTAGAGAACACGTTAGGTTACAGACGTTCCTGAGATGTTCAATAAAGATGTCTTCGCATGTTTAAGTTCTGGTACTAAACAGCTCTGACCGTGACTGTTTTGCAGGTAACATGGGATGCCAGGGTGGTTTGATGGACCAGGCCTTTGAATACATTAAAATGAACGACGGTGTTGACACCGAGGAGAGCTACCCCTACACGGCAAAGGTAGGAGTGATCCCGTTACAGATGGTGCCTCATTTCTCTGCTGACAAGTAGCTTCTCGTGATAATTGTCTACTTTGACACGACTTACTACTTTGCATGTATATTGCAGAATGGCAAGTGCCATTTCAAGCGTGAAAACGTGGGCGCCACCGACACTGGTTTCGTTGACGTCGAGAAAGATAATGAAATGGCCCTGCAGAATGCTGCCGCAACCATCGGGCCAATCTCCGTCGCCATCGACGCCAGCAAACAGTCCTTCCAGCTGTACGAGAGCGGTGTATACAGGTAGAAACAAAAGACACACTGCTGTAAAGATTCCAAAGATTGGGCCAGTGGAAGTATAAGCAACCATCTGCATGATTTTAAGTCAAAATAATATGTCCAAAAGAGAACATAACATATATAAAGTTAGCCATCTTCAAACAACTTACTCATAAATGGATTCTTAGAAGAACACACGTGCTAATCATAACTCGTAGAACACATACATGTCCTTCATGATTGGATCTGGCAAGTGAAGACCTCAGAAGAATGAATGAGTGTGGTTTTACGCCGCTTTTAGCAATGTTCAGGCAATATCACGGCGGGGGACACCAGAAATGGGCTTCACGCATTGCACCCATGTCAGGAATCGTACCCGGGTCTTCGGCGGGGCGAGCGAACGCTTTAACCACTGGGCTACCCGACCGCTCCTCAGAAGAAAGAAGTAACACGTTAAAAGAAAATGACAAAATGACAAAATACCCAATCAATTTCTAATAAACAACAAAGAACCTACACTTTACAGGTGTTCCTAGGACATTGTCTGATGATCAATTTATTTTATTTGTTCAGTAAACCTTGTGTGATAAGGCCTTTTGTTCTGTTGCTAGCGACCCCGAGTGCAGCAGCACCCAGCTGGATCACGGCGTGCTGGTTGTTGGATACGGCACCGATATGGACAAGGACTACTGGCTTGTCAAGAATAGGTGAGTCATCACTGGACTGTCTGGTCCAGACTCGATTATTTACAGACCGCTGTCATATAGCTGGGATATTGCTGAGTGCGGCGTAAAACAACAAACCAACCAACCAACCACAATGTGCCTTTCCTATTAATAACATTTTGGAATACGAGAACTGACAATATTTCTTACTGAATTTTAGTATCATGTTACTTGTAAACATATCGCGTTGCTAAAACTGTAGGTTCTGCAAAACCTGTAAAGAATTATGCTATTTAATATTGACACTCTTTTAATATGACACTTTGCTGCATATGATTATGATCATGATTATCATTTCAGCTGGGGCGATGCGTGGGGCATGGAAGGCTACATCAAGATGGCAAGGAACATGAACAACATGTGCGGCATCGCCACCTCCGCCAGCTACCCAACTGTGTAAACTGCAGCTGTCACCACATAAGATGTCCACACTGAGACATTGTTGGCCAAGATCTGTAGAATGATCCGGCAATGTGTAACTTTTTTTCCAATAAAATATTCATTATCAAAGAACGAAATTGTTAGAATTTTTTAGCTCCATCCTTTTCAACACAAACTTGTCATATACATGATCGCACACATACGCGTAAAGTTGCAGCGCCGTTACATAGCTGGACTATTGCTGAGTGTGGCGTTAATCAACAATCAAACCAACTGAAAGCTGCACATGTTCATGCATGATACTAATAGTCCCGTGGTGGGACCTTTAGCAAGCTGACAAGGTAAGGATGTCATCTGTGGGATGAGGTGTGGTGAAATGTGGTTTAACGTCGCGTCCAAGATTATTGCACTTATATAGCGACGTGCTTGTACTAGTCCGGACTGATGCCGATTTATAGTGCTAGCTCACTGAGATACCATGCCGCAGTTTAACATGAATACCCCACTCAGACACAGTATACTGACTCCGAGCTATGTGTGTGTCTATTTCCGGGATTTTATCGAGTATTTGCATCTTGGAAATTCATCTCGAGACCCGAAAGCGTTAGCTTGAGGGGCTCGAATGAAAATTCATATAAATAGTGTCCATGAATAGCCGTTTCATTTTATTTTATAACTAAAACTGACGATATAATTTAACCAAAATCGATATTATTTTTCGTTAAATTATATGAACACATTTCTTGAAGAATTGGCTTGGTCTTGGAATTTGTTTATGCCGTTTGTTATACAGAACAGTGATATCTGAGGATTCGCCAGGAGCGCGTTAGTCGCTATGGTGATTCTGATTTTGGTAATTATTTCATTATAATTTTTTTTAATTAAAAATTTAAAATCCCAATAATTCCCATGAATAGAGAAAATCAAAATATTTGTTATGAATGTTAATTTTGTATTTCAATTTGCGTCCATTGTTAATTAGTATACAAAAAATGCTGAGTAATTATGTATTCCTACACAGTGATTCGGTCGCTTGCTTCAGGGAATGCAAATCATATTTTCAACCTTTGACATTTGGTCATGTGACCCAAATTAGCCAATCACAACACAGAACACACTTTCTATAGGTTTACAATAGTAAACACATGGTATTAGGTACGGATATATTGTGTCTGTAACTTGGTCAAATACACCATTTCATCTGATCTAGGCAGGGTAACAAAAAATAACGTCTTTCGGTATGACGCGGTCGGGGATCAGACCACCAACCTTCCGCTCTCCGAGGAGACACTCTACCGACTTTCATCAGAGTTACTAAGGCAACTAAGGGCATTAGGATAGACTTTGTGTATAAGGAAATACATTTTCTTTCCTTATCGGACTGACCTCATGCTTACTTCTCTTCGAGTCTATTCTGGTTAATTTGCATGACTGTCATTATAAACCGAATCGTATTCGGTCAAAAGCTTAAGCTTACCATAATAGTCAGAGCCATTCAATAAATAAGCATAACATTCTTAACTATTCAAGTGGCTTAGCATAATATCCAAAGCCATTCCAGTGACTTAGTATAATATTCTGAGACATTCAAGTGATTTTAAGCATAATATTTTGAGCCATTCAATTGATATTCAGAACTTTACATGTGATAATATTCAGAGCCATTCAAGTTACTTAGCATAATATTCAGAGCAATTCAAGTAACCTAGTATAATATTCAGAGCCATTCAAGTTACTTAGCATAATATTCAGAGCAATTCAAGTAACCTAGTATAATATTCAGAGCCATTCAAGTTACTTAGCACAATATTCAGAGCAATTCAAGTAACCTAGTATAATATTCAGAGCCATTCAAGTTACTTAGCACAATATTCAGAGCAATTCAAGTAACCTAGTATAATATTCAGAGCCATTCAAGTTATTTAGCATAATATTCAGAGCAATTCAAGTAACCTAGTATAATATTCAGAGCCATTCAAGTTACTTAGCATAATATTCAGAGCAATTCAAGTAACCTGGTATAATATACTGAGCCATTGAAGTGACTTTGGGTAATAAGCTGCTTGTCCTAGCCCGGACTCATGTCGGTTCTATATTGTCAGCTCTTATATTGAGATACAATGCCACAGTTTAACAGGAATGCCCAACACAGACACGGCCGATCAGCCCTTGTTTTGCCCCATTTATGTGGAGTTAGGGTAACAGACAGGGTAACAACAAGTACCATCTGCTAACATCTTTTGGTATGACGCGGCTGGGGATCGAACCCTCGACCTTCGCTCTTCTGTCGGACAGAGGGACGGGGGGCAGTCGTCTAAGGCGCCGTGATTCGCTGTGCAGAGTTACATCCCTTGGGTACGCCATGCAGAAACCAATGATCGTGGGTTCGAATCCCGGTTCGCCCCGATTATGTTTCAAGGTTTGTCAGCACAATACCCGTGCTCGTGGGTTTCACCGGAATGGTAAACGTCTGAGACGAGCATCACTTCGGGCTTTCCTCCCACATTAGGTTGACACGCCGTGATATAACTGGAATACTGTTAAAAGCGGCGTTAAATCCAAGTCACTCACTCACTCTGTCAGAGGCTCTATCCATCAGACCACAGTCCATGATTCTGCCATGCGGACACTTTATTTTAGTTAACTTTACCTCTTACCCTCAAATGGATTTTTGTTATTTTGTGAATGCAACCAGAACCCAACACAATGCATTATAGTTAAAGGCAGAAAGTATAACTGGCCCTATCTCCGCATGTAACATTTTTTAAAATTTTAATCACAAGCACTTTTGAAACATTGATTAGATTGTGAATTGCACATGTGGTGCACATATCATGGGTGTCAGTTGACTCTTATCGCGGGTAACGAGACCAACTCAGGCGAAGAACACGTGGGGGTCACGAGCTAACATCGACAGATATAAATATTGGTGTTACTTCAGCACTCGCCACTATTTGTGAAACTAGCCGATTTGACCACGGTAAGTACATACCTATACACATGCCTGTAATTGTACGCATTGCATGAATTCTAAGACTGAGATTCTAAGATTACTTTTACGTATACGATTATTAATCACCATCTTAATTAGTGAGTGAGTGAGTATGGTTTTACGACGCTTTTAGCAATATTCCAGCAATATCACGGCGGGGGACACCAGAAACTGGCTTTATACATTGTACCCATGTCGGGAATCGAACCCGGGTCTTCTGCGTGACGAGCGAACGCTTTAACCACTAGGCTACCCGACCGCCCACCATCTTAATTAACATAGAATTAACATAGTATACACACCTATATAGAGGAAAGTCAACCTACAACATAGGCATTTAGTGAGTGAGTGAGTATGGTTAACGCAGCTTTTAGCATTATTCCAGCAACATAGCGGTAAGGGACTTTACATGTTGTACCCATGTGGGGTATCGAACCAGGTTCTCCTGCGTGACAAGCGAACGCTTTAACCTCTAGGCTACCCACCGCCCCATAGGAAGTTAGAGTGAGATTAATGCTGCAACATGTTCCTATTATTCACAAAGAGTCCGTAAACGATGTAGTTTCAAAACGCAATAGCTCCGTGCAATTAATCTTCAAAATGAACGTAACAAATGTTATATTTGGGATAACACTTTCTTAGTAAAGTACAGATTCTCGTACTTTTTGGGGACTGAGTCCCGTCCGGGATTCGAACCCACACTTGCCAGAGTGAGGCACCTAATCGCCAGCACACAAAGTCAGCGATCTAACCCACTCAGCCACCGAGGCTTCCAAGAAAAAGGAAAGTCCGACAACTGGTAGTCTAGATCACGTACTTTGAGTACCCCTCTGATAGGTGTAAGACAAGTCAAAACGAACTATTCTGTTTCATTTACTGAAACGATAACTTGAACCATCCATCGAAATATGTAGATTCGCAGACGTTCCAGAAGATGGGGTGGTAGTATCCAGAACGAGATATACTTTTGCTACCATGCTCCCTAATTTCTTTTCTTCGGAACTGAGAGAGGATATTTCTGCCAGTTTGTATCATGTGATGGATTTTCATCATGGACAGATGTTCCGCCTGGCGTTAGCTGCAGTGTTGTTGGGGGTGGCCTTGGGTTTCCGGGCTGAACTGGACACGGAGTGGGAGCTGTTCAAGGAGACCTACAATAAGCAGTACACCGCCAAGCAGGAGAAGTACAGGTAGGCATGCAGAGAGTAGACAGACGCTGTGTGGACTGAAGCCAGATTGACACGGGTAGGCAGACACGGACTAGGCAGAAGGAATCAGACACAGTGTGCCAGATACAGGGCAGGTGGATACGGAGTAGGCAGATATAGGGAAGACTGAAGCAAGCAGACACAGGGTAGGCAGTCATGGGATAGGTATGTATGTATAGGGTCGGTTTACACGGGAGCGATAGGCAAAGGATAGGCAACCATGGGGTAGGTAGAAACAAGCAGAGATAACAAGAGAGAAACATGACAGGGGCTTAGCAAGCAAAGGCAAAGCAGACACGGAGTGAGTTTGGGCAATAAGACAATGAGTGAGCAGACACAGACTAGGGAAACACATTGTAAGCATACACTGGGTAGGCAGACGCGAGTAATGCAGACAAGTCTAGGCAGACACAGGGCAGCTAACTTGGCAGGCATGGACTAGTCACCGGAACGTGTGTTATCACATTGACATCATGCTCTGTGACAGAAACGCATTAAGTGGTTTACAAGCACAATGTGTATGAGAAACCATTGTGAGTGAGTGAGTGAGTGAGTGAGTGAGTGAGTGAGTGAGTGAGTGAGTGAGTGAGTTGGGGTCACAAAGATGGAAATCTACATCCTCTTCTCACAAAACTTGTAATGGCATAAACATTCACCTGCAGGCATAGAGACAAGCCGACAGGGGTATATGGACATTGGGCGGAGGGACACGGGACAGTTAACATCTTTGGACGGATGATAGTGGTAAACAAAGACTTTTCAAATTGTATGGTTACATTCTATCACTAATACTTCTTTCATGTATGTTTATTTATAAAATCTGAAACCTCACTTTAATATGTCATTATTTTCATATTCGAAGGCGTATCATTTTCGAGAAGAATGTCAACTACATCCAAACACACAATTTGGAGGCCGACAGGGGAGAGCACTCTTACAGACTTGGCGTCAATGAATACACTGACATGGTACGTTCACTAATATTTTGCAGACAGGATATTGATCGTTACTTAGTTTGTTATGCTTTTGTGTTATCTCGGAACTTGTTCTGCTTGATGTCACGACATGGATATGAGGTAAAACATTTGTACGGATCGTTATCAGTATACGTCTAACACCAAGTGTTCACTTTTAACCAATGGTGGTCGTAAGAGGCGACTAAATGGATCAGTTGGTCATTTTTGATGACTTGGTTGTTTGCGTGTCAACGTATTCCGTGTATCGTACGGCGTGGATCGTTGTTCACAATATCGAACTCTGGATTGTCTAGTCCAAACCTGGTTATTTATATTTTGAACAGAAAGTGTTTCAGGAACTTGAATAAGATTTGCTAGGACTGCCAATAATCCTGAGGTTAGTCTCCCTTTAACAATAATGTCTGTGGTTGTTTTCCCCAGTCACACAAGGAGTTTATTACCATGATGAACGGCTACCGTATGGAATTGAAGAAACCAAGCCATAGAGTGTACAAAAACTACTCTGTCAGCGCCCTCCCCACCCACGTCGACTGGAGACCCAAGGGCTACGTCACCCCCGTGAAGAACCAGGTGGGTGCCGCCAATAAAAGATTCTTGATATAAATATTATTATCCTATGAGGTTATATTTGTCTTGGTTGAATGCCAAGAACAGAATTAAAGCATCTGCGTATTACGATTCTAGGTTCTGGCATGTTTCGAAGTAAAAGTTTCTGCTTTTAACACTGCAACATGCAAGCAAAAGGTTATATAGTGTAACAGAATACTGAGATGTACCCTCCTCCTCAGGAACAATGTGGTTCCTGCTGGGCCTTCTCCGCTACTGGATCACTTGAGGGACAACACTTCAAGAAGGCGGGCAAACTGGTGTCCCTGTCAGAACAGAACCTGGTCGACTGTTCCAAGAAAGAAGGTGAATATATGTGTGAGAGCTGTTATCTTGAATCAGCACTGTTGTCCAAACCGGAGTGTCACTTTGTTGAAATTATTGGTTCTTCCTTCTTAGCCTGGTCAAGGTAGGTAATCAACTCATCAACGGAATCTCCTGCAGGCACCAATCGTCTTTTACTCTGTCCAGTCAGCTATCAATATGAGTCAGTTACTGTGCAACTTGTGTAGACACGGACATCAACCTCTCCTCTCTCTGTTCCAGGCAACATGGGGTGTGAAGGTGGTTTGATGAACCAGGCCTTCAAGTACATCAAGGTCAACAAGGGTATTGATACTGAGGCCAGCTATCCATACAAAGCAAGGGTAAGAACATTCGTCTACAGATTATATATAATTGTCTATAATTGAGCTATATATTGTATCTAATTAAAAAATAGTTTATAAATTGGCACTTTTTTCACGGTACCCCTGTTACATTCATAGAATCAGTACCAAGGATAGCATCAGTCCGTTCCTTGATAGCATCAGTCGTGTGACCAATCTTAAATTACATTTGGTATAATTTTATCAATTTGTCTCAGCATAATGTAAGCAAGGGCAATTTATTGAATATGTGTAAAGAGAATGCCTGTTTCTTGATACTCATTTCAGAATGGAAAATGCCACTTCAAGCGTGCCGATGTTGGTGCAACCGACACTGGCGCTGTCGACATTAAGGAAGACTCAGAGGAGTCCCTCCAGCACGCTGTGGCTCAGGTGGGCCCCATCGCTGTCGCCATCGACGCCAGTCACCCATCGTTCCAGCTGTACAAGAGTGGAGTTTATGATGAGAAGAAATGCAACTCCAAGATGCTTGACCACGGTGTCCTTGCAGTAGGATACGGTGCTGAGGGCAGCAAGGACTACTGGTTGGTGAAGAACAGGTGCGTGGTGAAAGCTAACTGCCTATGAGATTTTATGTTATGTGTAACATCTACACATCATCCTGTGTTCCAAATTATTAGTATCGGTATTAGTATTAGTATTATTTGTTTAAACTACAGGCTACTACTTGGTTACTTCCTTCAGTATGTTTGCTTGTATAACGCCGCACTCAGCAATTACAGCTTTATGAAGGCGGTCTGTACGTAAGCGAGTCTGGACCGGACAATCCAGTGATTTATGTCATGAACATCGATCCACGCATTGGTATACGACATGCATCCCACAAGTCTCAACACCCGATCCCGTTAGTCGCCTTTTACGGCAAGCATGGGTTGCTGAAGACCTATTCTATCCCGGATCTTCACTGGTATCACGTCTCAGTTGTGATTGTAGTCCTCGTTACATGGTAACATTTGAAGGCTATATTTCTGAATCAGTTCTCAATGGTTCAGTTACACAGTATACACAGTAAACACGGTAAACGCGTTGGCTTGTTCAAGTAGGACTAACAACACTCTGAGGATCAGTGAAATAAGTTACACAAGAGTCTGGACTAGTTTTCGAAAACGAATTTTCCAAGACTGGTGGTATAGTGTTGCGAGAGGTGAATGTGTACATATTTATGTTGCAGCTGGGGCGAGACCTGGGGAATGAAGGGATACATCATGATGTCCAGGAACAAGAAGAACCAGTGCGGTATCGCCACCCAGGCCAGCTACCCAACAGTCTAAACGTGGCTGTTAAATCCGGTCTCACTCAGATCTCATCTCAGGACACTGCGAGATCTCGTCGTGGATACATGTGTTCTTGTTTCCGTTTTCTGTCTGTGATGTCCTGATGTGTAGTAACGGATTGCACTTTTATATTTAAATAAAATAGTAATAATTTAATGTTGATCATCATTGACACAGTTACCGTTGTTATTCAACATATAGCAACTCTCACGGGTCTAGGAATGCACATGTTTCAATGACAGGATGTTCTGTTACTTCGTATGGTCCCTTTATTCCGCGTTTTGTCACTGACGCCCACCCAGTGAGTGAGTGTGTATGGTTTTACGCCGCTTTTAGGAATATTCCAGAAATATCACGGCGGGGGACACCAGAAATGGGATTCAAACATTGTACCCATGTCGGGAATCGAACCCGGGTCTTCAGCGTGACGAGCGAACACCGTTACCATTCGACCTACCCGACCGCCCTGACGCCCACCCAGGACACAAATGTATGTTAATGACCAATACAGCTGGTAAGAATATGAAATGCTCGCCACTTGAAATAGAATCACGTAATATCGCGATGACTAAGTTTTGATTGTTTGTTTGTTAAAAGTCGCACTCAATTCAATGGTTAATTGTAAAGGCCATTTGCCCATATAGAAGTGAGTTACATAGACATACAGTTATATTAACAAATATTGTAGCATACGGAGAATCAAGACACAACAACTCACGTAACACAAAAGCATGATGAATGCATAAAGATACTTGTAGTTGAACGCTATACTTTTTGCTTGACAGCAGACATTCGAAGTCATATACATGAAAATGACCAGACGATTTCATTCTTATTTTGTTATATACAGGGCAAATATACATAAAATGAAATTCGTCTTCAGCACCAAGGCTAGAGACGAGGAAATTCTTAGTGACTTTTCAAAATTTAAATATCTTCCTTTATTCGGACCAAATCTAAAACGTATAAAGGTATTGCGGAGGTGTTTGAATCTTAAATTTGAAAGATACGACTCTGGTTCAAGGAGATACTTAATATTACGATATGTGTCGTACCTAAAACTTCCTTAAAGTGTAGAATGACAATCCTATCTGAACATATCTATAGCACGAGTGCGAAATAGTTGTGAAAACATATTTATGTCACCAATAGATTGAGAGATCGTTATGAATCCAAAGCTATAATTAAAATGAGTTAAGTTTATACGGGAAGCCCATGTGTTCTTTCCAATATTATCAAGATATACCAGCATATTATAAGCTTTCTTTGGCAAACGATGTTCAGGCATACATAATAACTTCAGCCAATAGCGTAGGCATCGAGTATAAGATGTTATATATAGTGCGGACCTCCCACATTCACCATAAACCATATTACTGAGAGTTGACATATCCACATTAAGAAATCTTTTAAGGCGAACAGGTGTACCTTTTCGATTAAATAAATCTCTCGACAGACCCATATTTCTGCGCCATACAATAAGATCGGCTGTATTTGACAATCCAACAGTTTAAAGAAAATGGGATGTGTAATAACGCCAAGTTTATACACAACAGACTGCAATTGAAAGAAAGCTCTTCCTTACTTTTGTTGATAAATTTAACGATTTACTTACGTTTAATGTACTTGTGAATAATATTCCCAGGTATTTATATTTTCCGGCAATATTCATATATTCCCCTTTATATGTCCATTTTTTTCTCAGTGCAGTTGGTCCTCCTTTTCTAAAAATCACAATATTTGTCTGATCTAAGGTTACTTCAATTTTCCATTTATCCGAGTACACTGACAGAATATCCAGTTGGTTCTTTAATCATGATATGGTGCTTGACGTAAGAATTACATCACCACAAACAGCAACATCAAAAGTTCTATTATGTCAGGAAATAGTTGGACTCCACGTTTCCCAGAAAGTAAAATTTCGTTGATGAAAAATGGAAACAGCATAGGGCTCAATACACATCCTTGACGCAGACCGATTGGACAGTCGAAAAAGTCCGTCACAGCCTCATCACATCGAACACATGATTTAATATTTTGATAAATTGATTTAAATATTATATACATTTTGCCATCGAAGTTGTGCTTTTGTAAACATTTACAAAATCGACGTCTATCCACAGAATCGAATGCCTTTTTGAGTCCACATAGGCAACACATAATTTACGTTTATTATATGAGAGGTATTTTTCAATTACTGCATGCAGAGTAAAAATAAGGTCACAGGTGGAATAGCCTATCCTGAATCCAGCCTGCACTTCGGGTATCAGGTCCCACATGTTCGACCACTGAATCAGTCTGTTATTGATAATACTGGTAAATACCTCACCTAAAATACTAGTTAGAGATATACCACATGTTAAATATGGGGATGATAATCGATTTCGTCCATGTGGATGGGAGACTACCCTCATTAAATATTTTATTGAAACATCTCAAAAGAAATTGCGAAGATTTAGGAAAAGGTCCAGATTTTCCAGTGGGAAATGGCGTCTTGGATTTTTGCAGCCGTGATAAGTCATTCTAGAATTAGTATGTCTACATCTTCTTTATTGTGCCTGCCAACATCTTCAGAATATAAGCAATCAGAATTGCATGGCGCTTAATCAGATGAAAATAGATTTTTAAAATATGATAGCCATTCATTTGCTGATATGTTTTGTTTATGAGTGTTCCGGTTTTGATATAAACAAATCTTTTCCCAAAATTTGGATTGGCTGTCTAACGTGCAATAGAGTTCTGTAAGTCTTGATCGTTGGATGTTAGATTTGAATTTCCTACATGTTGATTTGTAGATATTTCTTACTGTTTCCTATCATAATCCGTCAGTTTACATCTGAATTTCCGTAAAGCCCTCCAAGCTGCACGTCTTGATACTCTACACTCCTGATCGAGGGGTTGTTTATCATGGCGAGTATGGTAACGCCGTAGTTTACATCTCTTCTGCATACAGTTCGCATAATCTATCAAGAGATCCACAAAACAAGCAATCCCATCTTCTAGATTATTTTCCAGTGTTTCCATCAATCTGTTTTCATGACTATCCAAACTTTAACTTTAACAGTCTTTAACTGATTTTGAAAATAGGTCTATCTTGGAGTTATCCCAATCAAGTATAGTATCAGTTATTTGAATATCAGTATTATCGTTATTTACGAGTTGTTTCCTCCGAGGGAATGGTCTGGTCAGTTCTAAAGGGAGATGATCTGAATGTAGAAGGTCACCAACGTTAAGTGAGACACAATATTGGTAGAAATCGGCCGACGATATAAAGTAGTCGACAACACTGGATCCATTTTCTCCTACAATAGTATATTCACCTCCTTTATCTCCATTTATTCTTCCATTTAGAATGAACAATCTGTAGACATAATACAGTTGAAGGAGAACACGTCCGAATCTATTGACCATATTGTCGTGGGATGATCGTTCTCCTACTGGCACATTATCGACATCTATATACGCACCATTATTAAAGCCAGCGTCATCAGGTTCTTCATTAACTGGCTTATTTTCTTCGCCTGTGCGAGCGTTAAGTTACCACACAACAGCACATGGGTTTCACTAATGTCAGACAAGTGTTCTGAGATAAACAAGTGCATCAATTGGTCCTTTTGCTGTAGAATGTTGACCCAGTAGGAGGACTATAGATACCGATCAATAAAAGATCGCTAGCTAGGCGATAAAACTTCCTTACGAAATCTCAAACAGATAAAATTATCTATATAAGATTTGATATGTGTACAGTGAATTGCAATATCCTGTCTAACACAAATACATACACCCTCTAAACTCCTCCCAGATGAGGCAATTTTAACTGCTGGTGAATAATATACATAACCATTTAACCAATTGTGCTCAATGATATCTGCAACGAATGTTTCCACTAGACATATAATATCAAAACACTGTTAATATTCAATAAAGTTATAATCATCAAACCTCTTTTTCAAACCAAATTACATGACAATATGGTATGGTTCTGACAGCCACTGGTGAAAATGTCATTTGTCTCCTGTGTGTGAAGTTCTGGGCCTTGGCCAGATTGCTACAAAAGGGTCCTTGCTCCCTCTGGGACGTCTGTCACGTGCACGCTGGTTGTGTCTTGGTTTCGTCACCAGTTTGCCGTTCTTGAAGTAGCCCGCTAGTCCTTGATTTTTAACGTCCTGGAGTTGTTGGCGTTGTCTAATAGAATGATCAGTGGAAACGCCGTATACACCATTCCAAGAGAAGAACGGGACATCAGAATGTCCATCTTGTCATCTGAGGACCTCAATTTTGCTATTATTGGCCTTGGTTTAGTAGCACCATCCTTGCGAATACCAAGCCTGTGTGCACGAATGACGTCTGTATCACGCCATGTATTCACGTTGACGTTTTCGTTTAAGATAGATGTTACCTTGGTTTTACAGTCCCCAAGAGAGTCACCACCTTCTTCTGACACGTTGTACAGGATGGCATTATCACGTCTACTGAATACTTCAAGTCTGTTTATCTCGTTATCAAATTGTTCCATCTTCCCCTCTACTTTCTCCATCTTCGTAGTTAACAAATCAACATATGCATGCACAACATCTTGGATGTGGCGAACAGATTCCACATCGCTCGGGAGAGTTGTGAATTTAATTTCGAGGTGGCTGAATTTTTCACTTAACGTCACCATGGAGAGTGTTTATTGAACGGAGAATTGAAATGTTAAAAGCCGCACTCCAGCAATATTCCAGCTAAATGACAGCGGTCTGTAAATAAACGGGTCTGGACCAGACAATCCAGTGATTGACATCATGAACATCGAGCCACACGATTGGGATACGATGACATGCATCAACCAAGTCAGCGAGCCTGACCACCCGATCCCATTAGTCGCCTCTTACGACAAGCATAGTCGCCTTTTTACGGCAAGCATGGGTTGCTGAAGGCCTATTCTAACCTGGATCTCCACGGGTTATAATTAATAATATCACCAAAAGAGAAAACATCACAAATGAAGTTAGTCATCTTTCAAGCACCTTACCTCATAACTGGATTCTCAGAAGAACACACGTGCTGTTCATTACTTGTAGACACCATTCATTTCCTCAATGGTTGGATCTGGCATGTGAAGACAACAGAAGAAAGAAGTAACACGTAAAAAGAAATGTTGTTCCTTTTTAAAAAGTATGCAATCAATTTCTAATAAACAACAAAGAACCTACACTTTACAGGTTTTCCAAAGACATTGTATGATGATCATTTTATTTGTTAAGTAAACCTTGTGTGCTAAGGCCTATTATTATTATTATTATTAATATTATTATTATTATTATTATCATCATCATCATCATCATCATCATTATTATCATCATCAGCATTATCACTATCACTATCATTATTATTATTACCAATTCGCTTGGGCGATTCGTGGGGCATGGAGGGCTACATCAAGATGGCAAGGAACATGTTCACCATGTCGGCATTGCCACCTGTGCCAGCTATGTAAACTGCAGTTTTAACCACATAAAATAACCACACTGATGCCGATTGTTGGTCAAGATCTCCACGTGAATCCCAATAAAATCTCCTCAATGAAAGAACGAAGTAGTTTTTCAACCTGTGTAAACTGCAAATGTCACAACATAAGATGTCCACACTGAGACATTGTTGGTCAAGATCTGTAGAATGATCCGGCAATGTTTCACTTTTTCCCCAATATAATATTCATTATCAAAGAACGAAATAGTTTCAATTTTTTAGCTCCATCCTTTTCAACATAAACTTGTCATATACATGATCGCACACATACATGTAAAAGTTGCAGCGCCGTCACATAGCTGGACTATTGCTGAGTGTGGCGTTAATCAACAATCAAACCAAATGAAAGCTGCACATGTTCATGCATGATAGTAATGGCGTGTCATGTACATGTTGTGTCTGTTGCTTAGCCATGTGCACAAGCAGCAGGGTGACTTAGTAAACGCATGGTATAAGGCGAGACGTACAGATATATTGTGTGTGTGTACACAAGCAGCAGGGTGACTTAGTAAACGCATGGTATAAGGCGGGACGTACAGATATATTGTGTGTGTTACTTAGCCATGTGCACAAGCAGCAGGGTGACTTAGTAAACGCATGGTATTAGGCGAGACGTACAGACATATTGTGTGTGTTACTTAGCCATGTACACAAGCAGCAGGGTGACTTAGTAAACGCATGGTATAAGGCGGGACGTACAGACATATTGTGTGTGTTACTTAGCCATGTACACAAGCAGCAGGGTGACTTAGTAAACGCATGGCATTAAGCGAGACGTACAGACATATTGTGTGTGTTACTTAGTCAAGTGTACAAGCAGTAGGGTGACTTAGTAAACGCATGGTATAGGGCGGGACGTACAGACATATTGTGTGTGTTACTTAGCCATGTACACAAGCAGCAGTGTGACTTAGTAAACGCATGGTATAAGGCGGGACGTACAGACATATTGTGTGTGTTACTTAGTCAGGTGTACAAGCAGTATTCTATAGCGGCAATAATTTCCGACTCCTGTGATGGGATTAGAACCGACTTTCTGTTCCGAGGACGGACGCCTTGTCCACATGACCGAAGAGGTTGACCGCGTTAGCAAATTGGAAGGATGTCATCCGTTGGATGACTCCAGGCCTGCTTAACATTCACCTGTCAACAGAAGGCACGTCACGGGTCTTATCACAGGGTACCGAGACTTATTTTGATCAAATAAACCACTTTGGCACCAATGGTGAGGCCATAAACCTTCTGACCCAAAGACGGAAGCCTTGTCCACATGACCAAAGAGGTTGAGGAAGCTGACAAGGTAAAGATGTCATCTGTGGGATGACTCCACGCCATGCTACATTAGTAAACAGGTACAGGTACAGAATTAGGTACAGATATATTGTGTCAAATATGCAAGGATCGGTTGAGTTTGGGTTTCACGTCGCGATCAAGATTATTGCACTTACATGTACATAGTCACATGCATACACGTGTGTGTGTCTGTGTGCGTGCGTGCGTGCGTGCGTCTGTGTGTGTGTCTGCTTGCACTAGTCCGGATTTATGCCGGTTTTATAATACTCGTCCACTGAGGTACTATGCCGCAGTTTAACATGATACATCCCACTCAGCCTCCGTGCCGACCAGCACTTGTTTTTCCCCTTTCACGCCGAGTGGTGGGCAGGGAAACAAGAAGTACAGTCTTTCGGTAAGACGCGGTCGGGGAACAAACCACCTGCTTCCGCTGTCCGGACTGACGGGGGGCACGGGGGGCCCAGTCGTCTAAGGCGCCGCGATTCGCTGTGCAGAGTTGCGTCCCTTGGGCACGCCAGAAACCTATGATTGTGGGTTCGAATCCCGGTTCGCCCCGATTATGTTTCTAGGTTTGTCAGCACCATACCCGTGCTCGTGGGTTTCATCGAAGTGGTAAACGTCTTAGACCTGCATCACTTCGGGCTTTCCTCCCACATTAAGCTGACACGCCGTGATATAACTGGAATAATGTTAAAAGCGGCGTTAAACCCAACTCACTCACTCACTCTCCGGACTGACAACACCACAGGGGCATCAACAAGCATCAGTGTTATTTAAAAAACAAAAGGTATTAGGCGAGACTACATGTATCAGGAGGATGGTTTTCTTATCGGACTGACCTCATGCTTACTTCACGAGTCTATTCAGGTTAATTTTCATGTCGAGGGGGCACGGGTGGCCCATTCGTCTAAGGCGCTGTAATTCGCTGTGCAGAGCTGCGTCCCTTGGGCACGCCAGAAACCTATACTTGTGGGTTCGAATCCCGGTTCGCCCCGATTATGTTTCTAGGTTTGTCAGCACCATACCCGTGCTCGTGGGTTTCACCGAAGTTGTAAACGTCTAAGACCTGCATTACGTCGGGCTTTCCTCCCACAATAAGCTGACACGCCGTGACATAACTCGAATACTGTTAAAAGCGGCGTTAAACCCAACTCCCTCCCTCACTAATTTGCATGTCATCAACTGAATCGTAAGTGGTCAATAGCTTAGCATCATATTCAGATAAATATCGAATCACTCACTTAGGGTATGGTACTTATGATGGATATATGTTGAATACAGATAATCCAAGAACCGTCGTATCAGGACCTGGGGAGACACGATATCTGCCGCACAGTGTTTAGGTTAATCTGAGAGATAAATAGTCTGGAATGAAATGTCGCTGACACAAGCTTTTATTGCTATTGCATGTTGTGTGTATTACCAGATATAAAGAGATCCGCACTCTGACAAAGTTAAAGGTTCCCTTGTCGAGCGACAGTTTTACGACGTGCCGCTGTGCAGATCTTCACGACTGAGGTGAGGTGAATTTCGGTGACTATGCGAGTACTTACTCTCAAAGAGGTTTTGTGAAGGCAACCTGAATCCAATGCAATGCAGTATAGTTAAAGGCAGAAAGTATCACTAGCCCTGTCTCTGCATGTAATATTTTCTAAAAATAATCACAAGCACTTTTGAAACTATGGCTAGATTGTGAACTCACATGTGGTGCACATCTCATGGATGTCAGTTGACTCTTATCGCGGGTAACGAGACCAACTCAGGCGAAGAACACGTGGGGGTCACGAGCTAACTTTGACAGATATAAAAATTGGTGTTACTTCAGCACTCGCCACTATTTGTGAAACTAGCCGATTTGACCACGGTAAGTACATACCTATACACATGCCTGTAATTGTACGCATTGCATGAATTCTAAGACTGAGATTCTAAGCTTACTTTTACGTATACGATTATTAATCACCATCTTAATTAACATAGAATTAACATGGTATACATACTTATCAAGAGGACATTCAACGTACTACCTGCGTCTTCTTTTTTTGGGCTTGGTTGTAACATAGGCATTTAGTGAGTAAATGAGTATGGTTTACGCAGCTTTCAGCAATATGCCAGCAACATAACGGCGAGGGACTTCACAGGATGTAACCATATGGGGTATTGAACCCGGTTCTTTGGCGTGACGAGGGAACGCTTTAAACTCTAGGCTATCCCACCGCTCCAATAGGAGCTTCTATTATTCACAACGAGGCTGTAACCGATGTAGTTTCAAAACATTGGCTCCCTGCAGTTAATCTTCACTATTAACGATTTTGTTGCCAGAGTGAGGCACCTAATCGCCAGCACACAAAGTCAGCGATCTAACCCACTCAGCCACCGAGGCTTCCACGAAAATGACAACTGGTAGTCTAGATCACGTACTTTGAGTACCCCTCTGACAAGTGTAAGACAAGTCGAAACGAACTATTCTGTTTCATTTACTGAAACGATAACTTGAACTATCCATCAAAATATGTAGATTCGCAGACGTTCCAGAAGATGGGGTGGGAGTATCCAGAACGAGATATACTTTTGCTACCATGGTCAGTAATTTCTTTTCTTCGGAAGTCGCAAAGGAAAACTTTCTCCCTGTTTAAATTGTCATGTGATGGATTTTCATCATGGACAGATGTTCCGCCTGGCGTTAGCTGCAGTGTTGTTGGGGGTGGCCTTGGGTTTCCGGGCTGAACTGGACACGGAGTGGGAGCTGTTCAAGGAGACACACAATAAGCAGTACACCGCAAAGGAGGAGAAGTACAGGTAGGCATGCAGAGAGTAGACAGACGCTGTGTGGACTGAAGCCAGATTGACACGGGGTAGGCAGACACGGACTAGGCAGCAGGAATCAGACACAGTGTGCCAGATACAGGACACTTGGATACGGAGTAGGCAGATATACGGTAGGCAATCAGAGAAGGCACTTGTGGTGTAGATAGAAACAAGCAGACGCGGAATTGGCAGACATGGGCTTGGCAGACAAAAGGGAAGGCAGATATGGGATGAGGAGTAAGCATACTCGAGCTAGTCAGACACAGAGTAAGCATATTCGAGCTGGACAGAGGCAGCGAAAGCATAAACGAGCTAGTCAGGCTCAGAGAAAGCATACATGAGCTAGTTAGACACAGAGTAAGTATTACGCGGAGTAGTAGTCATACAATGGGTCGGCAGACACAGGGTCAAGTCACCTGAACGTTTGTTTTCAAACTGACATCATGCTCAGTGAGGAAACGCATTAAGTGGTTTACAAGTTCAGTATGTATGAACAGCCATTGTGAGTGAGTGATTGAGTTGGGGTCACAAGAATGTAGATCTACACTGGACACGGGATGATAGTGATGGACGGATGATAGTGGTGGACAAAGACGTTTCTAATTGTATGGTTCAATGTATCACCAATACTTGTTTTATGTATGATTATTTAATAAAATCTAAAACCTCACTTTAAATACCAATTATTTTCATATTCGAAGGCGTATCATTTTCGAGAAGAATGTCAACTACATCCAAACACACAATTTGGAGGCCGACAGGGGAGAGCACTCTTACAGACTTGGCGTCAATGAATACTCTGACATGGTACGCTCAGTAATATTTTGAAGACAGGATATTGATCCTTTCTTACTAAGTTTGTTATGCTTTTGTGTAATCTCGGAACTAGTTCTGCTTGATCTTATGACATGGATATGGGGTGAAACAGGGTTTACACATAGTAAATCAGGTTGAAAAGTTAATTTGTTGAATGGATCGTTATACACTCAACCCTAAATGCTCCACGGTCTAGTGACCATTTTCCTCGGTGACCTTGCCCCTATGGACCTGCTGGGTTAGAATTGGTCCCAAGGAATCAATGGTGGTCGTAAAAGGCGACTAAATGGATCGGGTGGTCATTCTCCGTGTATCGTACAGCGTGGATCCTTGCACACACTACTGAACACTGGATTGTCTGGCCGAAACTTGGTTAGTTATAGGCCGCCATCATATAGCTGCTGAGTGCTGTCTTTGATCTAGACATTGTAATATGCCCTGAATGACATCTTCATTTCTGTCACTTTGTAATTGGGGAAATGATGAACTCGTGAACTGAAATACATAATACAACAATTAGAAGATGTTGTTGAACAGAAGGTGCTTCAGTGACCCGAATCAGATTTCCTAGGACTACCAATAATCCTGAGGTTAGTCTCCCTTTAACAATAATGTCTGTGGTTGTCCTCCCCAGTCACACAAGGAGTTTATTACCATGATGAACGGCTACCGTATGGAATTGAAGAAACCAAGCCATAGAGTGTACAAAAACAACTCTGTCGGCGCCCTCCCCACCCACGTCGACTGGAGAACCAAGGGCTACGTCACCCCCGTGAAGAACCAGGTTGGTGCCGCCAATAAAACATTCTTGATATAAATATTAATATTATCCTATGAGGTTATATTTTGTCTTGGATGAATGACAAAAACAGAATTAAGGCATCTGCGTATTACGATTCTAGGTTCTGGCATGTTTCGAAGTAAAAGTTACTGCTTTTAACACTGCATCATGAAAGCAAAAGGTTAAACAGTACAACAGAGCACTAATATGTACCCTCCTCCTCAGAAACAATGTGGTTCCTGCTGGGCCTTCTCCTCTACTGGATCACTTGAGGGACAACACTTCAAGAAGGCGGGCAAACTGGTGTCCCTGTCAGAACAGAACCTGGTCGACTGTTCCAAGAAAGAAGGTGAATAAATGTGTGAGAGCTGTTATCTTGAATCAGCACTGTTTTCCTAACCGGTGTCACACTTTGTTGAAATTATTGGTTCTTCCTTCTTGGCCTGGTCAAGCTAGGTAATCAACTCATCCATGGAATCTCCTGCAGGTACCAATCGTCTTTTACTCTGTCCAGTCAGCTATTAATATGAGTCAGTTACTGTGCAACTTGTGTAACCTCTCCTCTCTCTGTTCCAGGCAACATGGGGTGTGAAGGTGGTTTGATGGACCAGGCCTTCAAGTACATCAAGGTCAACAAGGGTATTGATACTGAGGCCAGCTATCCATACAAAGCAAAGGTAAGAACATTTGTCTACAGATTATATATAATGTCAGTGTGGTGACGCATAAGTTGAGCTATATATTACAACGTATTTGGAAAACAGCTTTTTAAGTGACCCTTTTTTGATAGTTACATTGATATAACCAACGCCAAGGGTAGAATCAGTCACTCCTTGATTTGGCCTTATTCTATCAACATATCTGCAAATAATAGCCAAGAGCAATTTCCCGTATATTTGTTGTCCATTATGAAGCTAAATAGAATGCCGCTTTCTTCGTACTACTTTCAGAATGGAAAATGCCACTTCAAGCGTGCCGATGTTGGTGCAACCGACACTGGTGCTGTCGATATTAAGAAGGACTCAGAGGAGTCCCTCCAGCACGCCGTGGCTCAGGTGGGCCCCATCGCTGTCGCCATCGACGCCAGTCACCCATCGTTCCAGAGTTACAAGAGCGGAGTTTATAATGAGAAGAAATGCAGCTCCAAGATGCTTGACCACGGTGTCCTTGCAGTAGGATACGGTGCTGAGGGCAGCAAGGACTACTGGTTGGTGAAGAACAGGTGCGTGGTGAAAGCTAACTGCTCATTAGATATTATGTTATAAGATCTTATGATGGGATGTGTTGTTATTATTAGTATTAGTATATTTATTAGTTTAAACTTAGGCTTTACTTGGTTTCTTCCTTTACCTGTTAGTGGAATTGCACTTGCCCAGATGAGGTGTATGCAATATCCAATTCAATTGCTCACAGTTTGAGGCAAGTGTAGATGGTAAGCCCGAGAATGTGTTGAGGAAAAGTAAAAATCCAATGATGGTTGTAATCAACTAGTAACATTTAAGGCTATAATTCGGAACCAGTTCTCAATGCTTCAGTTATGCTACAAATTGAAACCTGATAAAACTGACAGAAAATGTAAATATAGTAAACACAGTAAACAATTTGGCTTGTTCAAGTAGGACTAAGAGCAAATTCTGAGGACCAGTGAAAGAAGGTTAACACAAGTCCTCTTGAACGATTTTCCAAGACTGGTTGTATGGTGTTGCGAGAGGTGAATGTGTACATATTTATGTTGCAGTTGGGGCGAGACCTGGGGAATGCAGGGATACATCATGATGTCCAGGAACAAGGAGAACCAGTGCGGTATCGCCACCCAGGCCAGCTACCCAACAGTCTAAACGTGGCCGTTAAACCCGGTCTCTCTCAGATCTCATCTCAGGACACTGCGAGATCTCGTCGTGGATACATGTGTTCTTGTTTCCATATATGTGTCTGTCATGTGTAGACTGCACGTTTATATGTAAATAAAATATGTTTAAGTAATAATTCAGTGTTGGTCATCATCGGCACATCCGTTTGTGCTCTTTCCCGTTAATGGAGTTATTATCCCCCGCCACGAAAAGGGAGGGGAATATAGGAACGGGTGCAGTCCGTCCGTCCGCCACGTTTCGTTTCCGAAGCAGAACTCAAAAGCCATGAGAGATATCTTGGCACACAGATAGGTCGAGTGGTGAACACGTCCCTTTTGATAATTTGGGATTTTTGAAAAAATTTTTTTTTTTAGTTTCCATGGCAACGACTCTGCCTTAGACTGAAAATGGCGGTAGTGTTCGTTTCCGGAGGGATAATCCCTTGCACACAACCGGACATGTCATATTGGCGGGGGATAGGAGTAGTTCATGCTTGTTAGCATTTGATCTGGGGCATTGACTAAATCGGAAAGCAAGGGTGAGAAGAAAGGTTTTAAATACACAATGAAATACCAAATATCATGCATAAAAATTAATTATATGATACATATAAATGACGAACATATATTGAAAAGAAATCTCCGTTTGTAATGAAATAAACATGATAAACATAACCTGGATGGATCCATTCTTGTTCGATGATATGTATCGCAAACATTACTAAAGGGATCAGATACACTTATGGATCAGCTGTCATATTAAAGTTCACCATATGGCCGTCGTATAAACTGCATTGATTGTGAGGGCAGATGAACAAACCTACATAACATGAAAATGAAGTTTATTACTTACCTGAACTTTCCAGTATTTTGTAATGCAGCCATTTGCCAAAAGTACATGTATCATTTTCTTTGGTAAACTGGTATATAGTGATTTTATGTACTATTGAGTCAATGAAGTCCAAATGAACATAACTTGGTCTATGATATCCTGTTTGGTTTTGATAACCTCTGCAGCCTAATTTTCAGCGTTCTCCACACATTTTCAATAATAACCGGGAGATTGGGAGGGGCAAAACACAGTCTGAAAATAACTGTCAAGTTTCTACTGGGTTGTCTGTCTAGAAACATGTACAGGGCATTTGTCTTCTAAAGAAATGTATCCTCTGTCAGCTGAATTTTGGCAATAACTGGCCATAAGTTGGTTTCTAATATATCTATATACTTTGTAGAGTTTATGTGACCATCCACAGCTACAATGGTACCAACACCTTCAAAACAAATGCAGCCCCAAAACATGCCACTCAGACGGGAGCGTGTTTGTCTTTGAACACTCGACCCAAGACATCTCGGCTTACACTTTTCTTCATCAGTTCTCCAAACATAAACTTTCTGATCATTACCTACTAGTATTGAGTTTCATCTGAAATATAACTTTGGACCAGTATTGATTGACATTCCAGTGTAGATGGGATCTGGCAAACGCCCTCCGCTTGAACCGGTTTTGCGAGATAGTTGTTTTCTTTTTTTAACTACCTGTCTACGGTAACCATTTCATGTAAATGCCTTTGTATTGTCCTCTTTGATAGTGTTACTGGTGACGACTGGTTAAATAGTGAGAAAATATCCTGTAAAGACCACCTACTGTTACACTTTAAGTTTCAACAATGACCGTGTGTCTCCATGTGTTGCTTTTCTTCTTCTCCAACTTCTTGGATGGTTTTCAGTATCCTCTCATTTTGAACATCTCTTAATAAATTTACAAACGGTAAACCTGTTTGTCTCAGTTAATTTACCAATTTCACAACCCCTTTTAGATTTCAAATTTATGGGGAGTTGTTTCTGGTAAGGTCTTTGCCTCTTGCCCCCAAATCACTGAAGCAGACGTCATAACTAGTAAATGAGAGTTATTTCCCCTGTGTTGACAAAATTCAATAGGTGATATGGCAATTTTGCACCGCCTAAAATTTTATCCCACCATATTTCTTCTAGGACCAACTATATACAGTCAGATGTAATTGATAAATCCCCAGCTTAATTATGGCGGCCATGTTGTGAATTTTAATATGGCACATGAGTGTATGCAGGGAAAAAGTCGGTCAGAATTTTGTTTGTTTGTTTGATTCCTGTTTAACTCTCGGCAATATTCCAGCTATATGATGGCTGTGTGTAAATAATCGAGTCTGTCCCAGACAATCTAGTCATTGACACCATGAGAATCGATCTTCGCAATTGGAATACGATGACATGCAATAGCAAATCCAGCATGTCTGACCATCCAATCCCGTTAGTCGCGTCTTACGACAAACGTAGTGCCCTTTACAGCGAGCAGGGGCGGTCGGGCAGCCTAGTGGTTTAAGCGTTCGCTCGTCACGCCGAAGACCCGGGTTCGATTCCCGACATGGGTACAATGTGTGATGGCCATTTCTGGTATCCCCCGCCACGATATTGCTGGAATATTGCTAAAAGCGGCGTAAAACAATACTCACTAACTCACTACAGCGAGCATGGGTTGCTGAAGACCTATTCTCAAAAGAGAATAGTATTGCAAGGGGATGCGTGTTGTTATATGATATTGGTAATGGCTTACCATGGTGCTGCGAAGTACATAGGTGGATATATCATAATATTATACACATCTACGTAAGCGAAACAGCGATATCATGTACCCCAAGACTGCTTGTACTTCGCTTGTGTGTCACCACAGACCAAAGGTTCTGTTAAAATATTCAAACTGTGGTCACAAGAATAAGAGAGTCTGTAAATGTTGTCTTACTGTGCAGAAAGCACTATATATCGCGACAACCTCGAAATAGTCGTTGATGGCCCTGAAAACCAGTGCCGTTAGGTGTTTAAAACAGGCTATCTACAGAACCAGCCATCACCAACGTTGTTGATAGCGGGGGCGATAATACACTCAGGTCACGAGGACACACAATCAACACGGTCAATGACTGCACCAACCCAATCCTCCTTTTGCCCCTCGGTCCCTGAAGATCCGGGGTAGAATAGGTCTTCAGCAACCCATGCTTGTCGTAAACGGCGACTATGCTTGTCGTAAGAGGCGACTAACAGGATCAGGTGGTCAGGCTCGCTGACTTGGTTGATGCATGTCATCGATCTCAATTGCGTGGATCGATGCTTACGATGTCAATCACTCGATAATCTACTGACCGCCGTCATATTGCTGAATGTGCGGCGTTAACAAATCCTTTCGTCTACCCCGAATCTGTTCCACAATCATTCAAAATTTCAGGTTTGTGGAAATGATCGAGCCGACACGGATGTATATATATTAATTGTTGTAATCATCTCAAATTTGTTCATTTTCCAAAGCCTTTCTATGAGTATTGCCTTTTTAATCATGTGTTCTTGACCTCAACAAACGTCCATTCAACCGGAGGTTATGTACGAGAGGTAACGAAGCTAAATTTGGACAATATCCTGTCATAAAAGCTCATGTATGAATTTATACCTCAGTTATATGTGGTTGCCTTCACCTATACAAATAAGACACACATGTGCCTGAACATTCACCTCGACATGATAAGGGTTATGTCAGGTAAAACATATACAAAATGGGATATTCAACTGATTTCACACAACCAAATATTAACAACATTTAAAAAAAATTATATTCAACATTTATATGCCGCACTTATCCGGGTACTAGTATCTGTTCAAAAGCGGTTAAGATGTTCCCCGACCAGAGGATCGGTTTGCTTTCTAGTTATCATTCTCAACTCCCTGGGGAGTATACAACCCAAGCTACCTACGGACGTTAGAGGGTTTTTGCATCCACCTCACATATCGGGTACCCATCGGGCACATTTGAACAAAGTCTCTTGTCCAGGGTGAAACCACACGTTGTGACACTTGTGTTTTGGGTGTATGGATGTATTCGTGTTTCCACCATCTAGTCATCTACCATCGGATGAGTGGGTTCTTTTGAGTGCACGGGATGAATATACTGTTCACTAGGGGTAGCGACGACACCTGTAAACATTGATGTACAACATGCCCGTACGAGCCAATTTCTATTTATCATCACATTTGCACTGACAATATTGCTCAAACCCTCCACCCGTTGACCAACATCTACATACCTACAGAGTATTTGCTGTGATTGGTTGGTTGGTTTGTTGGTTTACGCCGCACTCAGCAATATTCCAGCTATATGACGGCGGTCTGTAAATAATCGAGTCTGGACCAGACAATCCAGTGATTGATATCATGAGCATCGGTCCTCGCAATTGGGATCGATCAAGCAAGTTAGTGAGCCTGACCACCTGACCCCGTTAGTCCCCTCTTACGGCAAGCATAGTCGCCTTTTACGGCAAGCATGGGCTGCTGAAGACCTATTCTACCCCGGATCTTCACGGGTCGTATTTGCTGTGAAACCGAATTAAGCATTTACTAACATACATTATATTGTGTACTATAATTCTATATACACGACTTCGTAATATGCTTGTGTCTTTTGACTTATCTCTCAAGGTCAAAGATGGCAAGAACTGTCTGCCATATTTGGTTTTCGGCAATTACGTCCTTCTATGCTCGTTTTATGCTAGTCGCTCTCCCAGACCCTTGAGAATAAAATTGAATAGGGAGTCCAACTCAAGTCTAGTATGATTTTGCATCTCTAGAATGTGCTTGGCTCCATTTGGAATTTATTATTTTATATTTTATATGATCTCGTCGCGGTAGCGCTGTCCATTGAGATTTCTCTCTACCACTATCAAACGGGTCCTCTGTCTTGCTGTAATCCCACCCCATACCATAACGCTGCCGCCCCCGAACTGATCTTCCATGACACAATGATTGACGTAACGTTCACCTCGACGTCGGTACACTCGAATCCGTCCATCGCTGTGGCCGAGGTGAAAACGAGACTCGTCAGTGAATAGAACTTGCCCCCACTGCATGGCCGTCCAGCGTAGACGCTGTCTGCACCACTGTAGACGTGCTTGACGGTGGTTTCCTGTCAAAATGGGACGTCTGGTGGGTCTTCTGGCGACAATCCCTGTACATCTGAGGCGGCGACGTACGGTTTGTGAAGATATTCGTCGAAGGCCAGGGATACTTCTTGCAGTCACTGTTACTGGCTGGAATCGATTTCGTAGGTGTGTTGTTCGAATCCAGTTGTCTTGTCGATTATTGGTTACGCGTGGCTTGCCACTCCGAGGATGGTCTCTGACTGCATTCGTCTGTTGCCAACGTTGCCATAAACACCAAATGGTGTTTCTGTGGACGTTAAATTGTCTTGCAACATCACGTTGACTCGATCCTGCTTCAAAGCATACCAATGGCTCGCAGAAGCTCATTTTCGGACAGGCGTGACATTTCGTAATGTTGAATAATTGCGTAAATTTGTTGTTTTTCTGAGTGGTTGTTGTCAGCACGATGCTAAACAATGCGTATGGAATCCCGTTAACGCACGTTTTTATACCCATTCTTGGGTAGTGAAATGCATCAGACTTGCATAAAAATCAACTTTTGCATGGAATGCATGTTTTTCTGTTGCAGTTGCGTTTTTGTGACTTGATTCCATACATGAACTACGATATTGAAAACCAAACTACTTGTTTTTGTAAATACACTAAAACATTGGTGTCACAGGAACTTTTGTTGTATATATCAGAGTAGGGAAGTCCAAATTCATAGACTTGAAGGTTTCAGAGGAGATGTAATGAATGTAAATATTTTAAAGAGCGCATGAATTGATTGATGGTCACACGATGGACAGTGCACCAGCTCAGTCGAACTTTCAGTTCAGTAGAAAATACAATTGAATGATAATGCGACAAAGAATTAACTTTAACAAGTTTATTTTTGTGAAACAACAATATCACAGCAACAATCTCATGTGCAACAGAATATATTTAACTTCTGAAACCACGGCACGGGGGTGCTCTACCCCATTTTGCTTCAAACACCCTGCGTCAACCTGTGTCAGTCCCGCTGTTGGGGTCGTCGTTGTGGGTACAGACACTACAGAAAGATGGTGGTACTTTTAAGCACACAGAGAGTACCTGGGGAAGACTTGACTATACAGAACAATACCCGAGTTACATTTGTGTCACCTTTGCTGTCAATCCATGGTTAATTTCTTAACTTGCATCGGTATTAAAAATCCTGGATCTGCCTCGCCGTGTAAAACTGGTTTGCAATAAAATCAACTGGTAACTGCTAGACTGACATGCATCACATTTGAATTAACGTGTTTAATGAAATGAATCAATCTTTGGACCACTGCCAATTGACCGCCAATTGACCGTCTGTGAAGATCCGGGTTGGAATATAGGTCTTCAGCAACCCATGCTTGCCGTAAAAGGCGACTACGTTTGTCGTAAGAGGTGACTAACGGGATCGGGTGGTCAGGCACGCTGACTTGTTTGATGCATGTCATCGTATCTCAATTTCGTGGATCGATGCTCATGATATCAATTACTGGATTGTCTGGTCCAGACATAATGTCGTCATATAGCTGCATTTTTGGGGAGTGCAGCATTAAACTACAAACAAACAAACAGTTTGTAAACAGTTATAACCAGAGTTATAAAGACTGTAAAAATGACAGCTAAACGGCTACAGTGGCAGAGAGATTAGTGATGTAATTTGATTCTCATGCCCTGGTAACAGATGACATCACAATGGTCTGCAAAGCATTGAGTTGCAATTTCATAGTTGTGATATCCCAGGAGATATAGCTTGATCTCATCCAAGCCATATCTCCTGTGGAAGCCAGTTGGGGATGATAAAACAGTGTATTATTTGACATTGGTTCCCTTCCTTGACCCTGTGATGCCTTCTCTATTTGTGTGTTTAATGATGCTTAACATCAGAAAAAGTGGTAGGGAGGAAAAAAACAGCATTAAGTTAAGGGAGCAACTGATGAGTTGTCAATTCAAAACTTGTGAGAAGACACAAATTATGAACGTCTTACCATAAACAAAACGTTATGAGAACATAATCTCCTTCTTCAGACAAACTAGACACAAAACAGGGAACACCACCTCCATTCAACATTTGATGCACCTGCAGTATAATCTATTATCAGGTGCACTACTCCTCAAATCCTGTCCATACTCCAAAAAACAAAGACAAAAACACACTAAAATATTGCACTCTGGACTACAAACAGTCGTCCTGTTACTGATGAACACATTCTGAGATAGAGCTCCTAAACTTTGTCATAGTGCATATCATATATACTAAACAAATAATATTGGGGATCATGAATATTGTTTGGGATAATTGTGTGCTCAGTCTTCCCGACAAAAAATCCCCAAAATGATTGTGATCCCGAACTTTTTTGTTAAGAATATTACCGATCTGCTGACCTTGGCAAGTAACTGGGAAAATTAAAATGACTTTTAAAAATATATTTTTAACACCTGACTGAGCCTTGTGTCTCTTTTAGATACAAAGGAAAAAACCGTAGGTGTATATTATATAAAATAGAACAAAAGTTCATTATTCTGATAAACTGAACACTCACTCGAAAGTTTGTATAACAATATCAAGAAATTTACAATCAAACTTTAAATGACCACAATTTTTTTTCAAAGGATGGAAACTGGACTTTTACAGTCAGTTATAATTAAGTCTCTTGCCTCATGAAGATGGTTTTATGCTGTCCTTGCCACTTATGACCTGATATGTATAAATTAAGAAATCTTCGAACATCTCTTTAAGTTATTTCTATCACTATGAACGCAGATGTGTTCGTGTCAGAAATAAAAATACCATGATCATGTCAACAATAATCGTCTGTAAACTGACATTCAGTAATATATGTTGGTCCTATGGAAAGCAATGATGCATAATCTTGGATGTTTATTACATAAATGGTGACACCCAAAGGCATTGTATGGTACTGAAAAACATGACTCATTATCAGGATGAGATTCGAGCCCATGATCGTAAAGTTCTGGCACACCTCTAAACAGCCGACTGATATGCCTAGGGCAACCTGTGTATCAAGCAAGTAAGGGCAAGGTGAACCAATGGCTAATGGCATGAGCAAAGCCCTACACTGTCAAGACTGATGACACAATATGCCATGTTACACATTGTAACCACCGATTCCTCATTTTAGTCTGCTCTTACATTAAATATGTTGTACTGAAGATCTATTTGTCAACAGACAACTACACACAAGAGATATGGTTTGTGCAGTTATCTCCCCTTATGCTGTCTTACTGCAGAGAGAATTCATACAGTCCAATAAGGTTTGGTACATAGATAATGCTACAGGTGAAGACATCATGAACAGGTTCATAATTACTTGACAATAACTTTCAGTAAGTTCTTAAAACTTCTTCCTTACAGTGAAATGGTTCAAAACTTCCCCCTATGAAACCTGTTCGTCAATAAAGAAACATACTTGTATGTGTACCCAAAAAGGTAAATTTCACCTGAGCACCATGTCAAGACATTATTGAAGTTGGTGATGCATAGTACCATCTAATACATTCAGACAGATGACTCATGTCATCATCTGCGAGTGTCATCATCTGCGTGTGTCATCATCTGCGTGTGTCATCATCTGTGTATGTCATCATCTGTGTATGTCATCATCTGTGTATGTCACCATCTGTATATGTCATCATCTGTGTATACCATCATATGTGTATGTCATCATCTGTGTATGTCATCATCTGTGTATGTCATCATCTGTGTATGTCTTCATCTGTGTATGTCATCATCTGTGTATGTCACCATCTGTGTATGTCATCATCTGTGTATGTCATCATCTGTGTATGTCATCATCTGTGTATGTCTTCATCTGTGTGTCATCTGTGTATGTCATCATCTGTGTATACCATCATCTGTGTATGTCACAATCTGTGTATGTCATCATCTGTGTATGTCATCATCTGTGTATGTCTTCATCTGTGTGTCATCTGTGTATGTCATCATCTGTGTATGTCATCATCTGTGCATGTCATCATCTGTATATGTCATCATCTGTGTATACCATCATCTGTGTATGTCATCATCTGTGTATGTCATCATCTGTGTGTCATCTGTGTATGTCACCATCTGTGTATGTCTTCATCTGTGTATGTCATCATCTGTGTATACCATCATCTGTGTATGTCACCATCTGTGTATGTCATCATCTGTGTATACCATCATCTGTGTATGTCATCATCTGTGTATACCATCATCTGCGTATCTCTTCATCTGTGTATATCAACTGTGTGTCATCTGTGTATGACATCATCTGTTTATGTCATCATCTGTTTATGTCATCATCTTCATGTCATCATCTGTGTGTGTCATCATCTGTGTGTGTCATCATCTGTGTATTTCATCATTTGTGTGTCATCATCTGTGTGTCATCATCTGTGTATGCCATCTGTGTCATCATCTGTGTGTGTCATCATCTGTGTATGTCATCAACTGTGTGTGTTATCATCTGTGTATGTCATCATCTGTATATGTCATCTGTGTCATCATCTGTGTGTGTCATCTATGTATGTCATCAACTGGGTGTGTCATCTGTGTATGTCATCATCTGAGTGTCATCATCTGTGTGTGTCATCATCTGTGTATGTTCATCATCTGTGTGTCATCTGTGTATGTCATCATCTGTGTGTGTCATCATCTGTGTATGTCATCATCTGTGTATGTCATCATATGTATGTCATCTGTGTATGTCATCATCTGTGTGTCATTTGTGTATGTCATCATCTGTATGTCATCTGTGTATGTCATCATCTGTGTGTCATTTGTGTATGTCATCATCTGTGTATGTCATCATCTGTGTGTCATTTGTGTATGTCATCATCTGTATGTCATCTGTGTATGTCATCATCTGTATGTCATCTGTGTATGTCATCATCTGTGTATGTCATCTGTGTGTCATTTGTGTATGTCATCATCTGTATGTCATCATCTGTGTATGTCATCATCTGTATGTCATCTGTGTATGTCATCATCTGTGTATGTCATCATCTGTATGTCATCTGTGTATGTCATCATCTGTGTGTCATTTGTGTATGTCATCATCTGTGTGTCACCTGTGTATGTCATCATCTGTGTGTGTCATCATCTGTGTATGTCATCATCTGTGTGTCATCTGTGTATGTCTTCATCTGTGTGTGTCATCATCTGTGTATGTCATCATCTGTGTGTGTCATCATCTGTGTATGTCATCAACTGTGTGTGTTATCATCTGTGTATATCATCATCTGTGTATGTCATCATCTGTGTGTGTCATCATCTGTGTATGTCATCTGTGTCATCATCTGTGTATGTCACCATCTGTGTATGTAATCATCTGTGTATGTCATCATCTGCGTATGTCACAATCAGTGTATGTCATCATCTGTGTATGTCATCATCTGTGTATACCATCATCTGTGTATGTCATCATCTGTGTATGTCATCATCTGTGTGTCATCTGTGTATGTCACCATCTGTGTATGTCTTCATCTGTGTATGTCATCATCTGTGTATACCATCATCTGTGTATGTCACCATCTGTGTATGTCATCATCTGTGTATACCATCATCTGTGTATGTCATCATCTGTGTATACCATCATCTGCGTATCTCTTCATCTGTGTATATCAACTGTGTGTCATCTGTGTATGACATCATCTGTTTATGTCATCATCTGTTTATGTCATCATCTGCATGTCATCATCTGTGTGTGTCATCATCTGTGTATTTCATCATTTGTGTGTCATCATCTGTGTGTCATCATCTGTGTATGCCATCTGTGTCATCATCTGTGTGTGTCATCATCTGTGTATGTCATCAACTGTGTGTGTTATCATCTGTGTATGTCATCATCTGTGTTTGCATCTGTGTCATCATCTGTGTGTGTTATCTATGTATGTCATCTGTGTCATCATCTGTGTGTGTCATCTGTGTATGTCATCATCTGTGTGTGTCATCATCTGTGTATGTTCATCATCTGTGTGTCATCTGTGTATGTCATCATCTGTGTGTGTCATCATCTGTGTATGTCATCATCTGTATGTCATCTGTGTATGTCATCATCTGTGTATGTCATCATCTGTGTGTCATTTGTGTATGTCATCATTTGTGTATGTCATCATCTGTGTGTCATCTGTGTATGTCATAATCTGTGTGTGTCATCATCTGTGTATGTCATCATCTGTGTATGTCATCATCTGTGTATGTCATAATCTGTGTGCCATCTGTGTATGTCATTTGTGTGTTCAATCTGTGTGTGTCATCATCTGTGTATGTCATCAACTGTGTGTGTTATCATCTGTGTATGTCATCATCTGTGTATGTCATCATCTGTGTGTGTCATCATCTGTGTATGTCATCTGTGTCATCATCTGTGTGTGTCATCTATGTATGTCATCATCTGTGTGTGTCATCTATGTATGTCATTTGTGTCATCATCTGTGTGTGGCATCTATGTATGTCATCAACTGGGTGTGTCATCATCTGTGTATGTCATCATCTGTGTATTTCATCATCTGTGTGTCATCAACTGTGTGTGTCATCAACTGTGTATGTTCATCATCTGTGTGTCATCTGTGTATGTCATCATCTGTGTGTGTCATCATCTGTGTATGTCATCATCTGTGTATGTCATCATCTGTATGTCATCTGTGTATGTCATCATCTGTGTATGTCATCATCTGTGTGTCATCTGTGTGTGTCATCAACTGTGTATGTTCATCATCTGTGTGTCATCTGTGTAAGTCATCATCTGTGTGTGTCATCATCTGTGTATGTCATCATCTGTATGTCATCTGTGTATGTCATCATCTGTGTATGTCATCATCTGTGTGTGTCATCATCTGTGTATGTCATCATCTGTGTATGTCATAATCTGTGTGCCATCTGTGTATGTCATCTGTGTGTTCAATCTGTGTGTGTCATCATCTGTGTATGTCATCATCTGTGTATGTCATAATCTGTGTGCCATCTGTGTATGTCATCTGTGTGTTCAATCTGTGTGTGTCATCATCTGTGTATGTCATCAACTGTGTGTGTCATCATCTGTGTATGTCATCATCTGTGTATGTCATCATCTGTGTATGTCATGATATGCGAGGTAGTCGAGCAATGTGCTGGGTAGACACAGGGTGTCCAGCCTCCTCAGGCGGTCAGCCCGACTCAAAGTGTGGTGGACGCACAGTCTGCTGCTGGACTTGAGACTGCGGGGCTCCCCTGAAACAGTGAGTAATTGCATGTTGTTTAATATAACAGTCAGCAATATTACAGTTGTAAACATAAGGCTGGACAAGGTAAACCAGTGACTGAAAGCAAGAGCAATGATCCATGGGGAACAATGACAAGTTACAATGCATTTTAGTCAACAAACATAGGTTACTGATTCCTGCAGCTGTCAACAGTCATATCACAACAACTGGTAAATAATGGAGTCTGGTTTATACTGCAGTCAACAGCCATATCACTACAACTGGTACGTAACTGAGCCTGGTGAAAACAAACCAGTGAATGTTAGCTTGAACATTGACCATTGAACACAACAAGCCACGTCACACACTTTCGTAATTTATTCCCTAGTGTCTGGAAGACAGACTATTTGGTGTCTTTTGAAATGAAATATATCAATATGAATCGATAAATGTAAAAAACTTACATCCTTCACAGACAAAAGTGATGGAGTGAGTTGGGTCAAATGAAGCTTTGAACATTATTTCAGTTACATCACTGGTGTACCACTTAGTATAACATATGAGAAAGGCTTTGGTACTGAAAAACACATGGGATATGAACCTTGATTAGTTGTCCTGACATCCTAACAGGCCTAAGGGATGTAACTCTTGCAGCACCTCAATTCACTTGGGCACCTGTGCCTCATAAACAGACAAGGAGCCCTGAGTGTCCCAGAGATTGTCATCTATAAATTCACTGAGAATAATTAATTTTTTGGAGAAAGAATATGTGTGTGGAGTGCATACCTCGTATTGTGCAGAAAGATTGAAGGACCCTGTGTCTCTCTTCCTCAGGGTACCCAGACAAGTCATATTGCCAGGGAAACTTGCCGTGATTGTCTCTCGTGTACATGGACACTCCGAACTCATACAGCAGCTGCAGGAACTCCACTGCACACCTCTGCTTCACTGCGATGTGATACAAGGGAGCTGCCTCCCGTGTACTGCTCTGTGCGTTGGCACCGGCCCGCAGAAGGAGTTTGACACATTCAAACTGTTGGTATGCTACGGCTATCTGGAGGGGATCCATGCTGAATGGACGAAAAACTCGGACATTCTGACACGTCACATTTGCACCAAATTGTATCAAGATCTGAAAAAAAGCAGTTCTTATACATGTATTCTTACACTTGCTTGCTTGATAACAGTGTTAGAACCTACACTGAAACATCGTTCTTAATTGTAATAAAGATGATGTTCATCCATAAATCCTATCCTTACTATGTATTACATTTGTTTGTTGATTAAGAATGCATTCAGCAATATTCATGATATTCCAACCATATGCATGATATGACAAGGCCTGGAAATATGTTTGGATCAGTGATTGATACTATAAGCAGCAATCCACATTATTAGGGGAAGATAACACACAATCAACCATGTCACCGAGTCAGACCACAGAATACATTAAGTTGCCTCTTACAAGAGTAAGTTGCGAAGGAGCTATTCAACCTTACCGTCTTCCCAAGGCAAGGACGTTAACTGACTGAGTCCAGTTTCCACCCTTGCCAAACTAGCCTGGAATTTCTGTGCTCGATCAGAGCCACCAGTGGCTATTACGAGTTATGTCCCTTCTATCATGTCTATATCCCTCCTATTGTTCAGATTAGACCTCACATTCATTTGCATTTGCTTCAAACAAAATGGCGGCACCCACTCCAGACGATATGATCGCTATTCAAGATCTATATTGTAATAAAACGGGCCTTACCTTGCAAAGTGCATCAAATCACTTGAGCACCTTGATTAAAAGTATGAAAAGATTTGGAAAATATCGGTCGACGCCCAGGTGGCAGTACACATGCTTTGCAAATCCTGCATTTAACCGAAATCTCCATGTTGAAATCCATATTGTTCACGGGTAGAAACTGGGTGTTTATTGTCAGTTAACTCCCTTCCCTTTTAAACAGCAAAAATTACATTATATGTGACCACCCCAGGAGAAAAGGGACCTTATGGGTGCTGCGATACAATTGTGCTGTGACGTCATAAAGATGTTTGACGTCAACTTACATCAGTTATTATAGTGAGTGAGTGAGTTTGGTTTAACGCCGCTTTTAACATTATTCCAGTTATATCACGGCGTGCCAGCTTAATGTGGGAGGAAAGCCTGAAGTAATGCAGGTCTCCAACGTTTACCACTTCGGTGAAACCCACGAGCACGGGTATGGTGCTGACAAACCTAGAGTGAGTGAGTGAGTGAGTTTGGTTTTACGCCGCTTTTAGCAATATTCAAGCAATATCACGGCGGGGGACACCAGAAATAGGCTTCACACATTGTACCCATGTCGGGAATCGAACCCGGGTCTTCGGCGTGACGAGCAAACGCTTTAACCACTAGGCTACCCGACCGCCCCGACAAACCTAGAAACATAATCGGGGCAAACCAGGATTTGAACCCACAATCACAGGTTTCTGGCGTGCCCAAGGGATGCAACTCTGCACAGCGAATCACGGCTCCTTAGACGACTGGGCCACCCGTGCCCCCCAGTGAATATAGCCATGTGTGATGTCACGTATCTCTGTCAAAAATATGAATTGAAGCTTGTGAATTGTATTTTTGTGTACCGAAAATGCTGTAGTTCTAAAATATAATGAAAAGTCAAAATGTGACTTTTCCTCCAAAAGGTCCCTAATCTCATGGTTAGTCACATATATATATATGGTGATTAAGGGGCTGGGTGAGTTATTCATAATATTATGACTGCCTACAGTAACATTAAACATTGTGGATAGCTTGACCAATACAGTAAGAAGGGTGACCATTACTACAAAGCAAGAAGGTCATTTTCAAAGGTCCTGTAGGATCTTTAATTAGAGAATTATCTTACCTTGACCATGACCAGGAAGCCATTCATGGCAGCTGTGTAGAGGGGTGTGGCAACATTCTCTTCACTGCCTTCGGGGTTTGCTCCATGCTGGAGGAGAAGGAGAGCACAGTCATAATGGTTGTTCTTCACTGCTACAAACAATGGCGTCTGACCTTTCACATCAGAGATATCGATGGACGCCCCAGCCTCGAGTAAGATTCTTGATGACTCCACATGGCCACCTGAATACAATAAATCTTTCAAAATAAATTATTCACGGAAACCAGTGTTAGAAATTGGCACTAGTTCTGTAGTCCTTGCCAAACTGTAAGCAGTAGAAATTTGTCATTTTTCTAGGACTAGTGGACTAAAAATGTTAGTTTCTACTGGAAACTGAAAAAGGTTCAGAGTTTTAATATATTTTTCATAAATGAGTAGTAGTTACAGGAAATAGATCTCACAGCAGGTATTTGAATGTCTAACCTTGGAGGCTGTGTGTCCTCTCATCTCGGTGGGGAATTGTAGTATTTTACTGCTTTCCTTTTAGTTTTCATTACTTGCTCTACAGGTTGATAATATCAAAGAATACGAGTTTGTGCTAAATACAGCTGCCAAGACACCCATATCATACATACTGGGACACCCATATACATACTGGGACACCCATATCAAACATACTGGGACACATATCATACATACTGGGACACCCATATCAAACATACTGGGACACATATCATACATACTGGGACACCCATATCATACATACTGGGACACCCATATCAAACATACTGGGACACATATCATAGATACTGGGACACCCATATCATACATACTGGGACACCCATATACATACTGGGACACCCATATCATACATATTTGGACACCCATATCATACATACTGGGACACATATCATACATACTGGGACACCCATATCATACATACTGGGACACATATCATACATACTGGGACACCCATATCATACATACGGGGACACCCATATAAAACTTATTGGGACACCCATATCATACATACCGGGACACCCATATAAAACTTATTGGGACACCCATATCATACATACTGGGACACCCATATACATACATACTGGGACACCCATATACATACTGGGACACCCGTATCATACATACTGGGACACCCATATCATACATACTGGGACACCCATATCAAACTTACTGGGACACCCATATCATACACACTGGGACAGGACAACAAATTGTTGTTAAATGATAAATAAAGGGTCAAACATGGTTTTCAAGCTTCAATTATCCCCATCCTAATTCAGTGGGAAGTCTTGTGTGTTTTATTAAGTTTTCCATGGTACAATTTGTATCTGTTTATCTAAAACATACAACTGACAGGAGTTTTAAAAAAAAACAATGTCCCTGAACATGTTAAATATATAACTCTCAACGTGTGTTGTCAATACAAAATGTTGCATTGCGCATATCTCCCAGTAAGTGGATCCACAGGAATAAGTAGCTCGGTTTTTCTTAGGCCTTGTTGAATACGATGGGTCATTAAAAATGATATTTCCAATCATGTATACATATTTACAATATAGATCTACTGTGGTTGACCGGGGAAGATCCTTGCTTGTCGTTAGAGGCGACTAACGGGTGGTCGGGCTCGCTTACTTAGTTTTTTTATGTATGTCATCTTATCCCAATTATGTGGATCGATGCTCATGATGTCAATCACTGGATTGTCTGGTCGAGATTCGATTATTTATAGACCGCCGTCATATAGCTGGAATATTGCAGAGTGCGGCGTTAACCCCTTGGATGCCAGAGGGACATATATGTCCTTCCTCTACAACCTTCACTTTGAAGTCGAATAAAATTCAAAATACATCACCAACACAAATACACTTCACAATTTTGAATAAGGTGGGACATTTCCTGTTCTGTGATATCATCCACTTGCATTTTAGGCCAAGCAAAAGTACTGAAAATGACCTCTGAAAATGAGGTACATTGTAAATGTCGCCATTTTTTACACATTACTAAATCACCGCTCACGGCGTTATTTACAGCATGTTTTGAAATCTATATTTAGGATATCTACTCGGAGAAATGAATTTCAAAAATAGCATATTAGTGATCACGGGTATCTGTCTTTTATGAAACCACCAATGATCATTCCAAAACGTCTCCCATAACCCGAGAATCGTTTAGAATGTTTTGGAAAATACGCAAACACGAACGCCGAAGTGAACTTTCCGCCATATTGGCTAGTGTTCACAAAATCACGTTTCAGGTACACCGGTTATGAGGCGCCTGTAACATCGCGTATATGTCAAACTTAGCTGCCATACACACATCCTTGAATTCCTCATACATTTTAGGATCAAATGACCAATGGTCTCTGTCACCAATACAAAGTGGCTGGATGAAATCAAGCAAAATATGTTAGGTGTGAAAACGAACGCTGTCCTCGAAAAACTGCACTTGTTTGAAATGTAAACAAAGCAAAATTCAGATTTTACACAGTGTAGAATTTTTTCCTATTTTGAGCTATCCATTCGTCTATTCGTTCAAGATATAGGCTCAACATTTTCAGAATATGCATGGGAAGAGAATCGTAGGAAGAATTAGGGAATTTCAAATAGATACATTGCAATGATTTGATATTTTCAACAGAAGTTGTCAAAGTTACCGTTCTGGTTGACGCCATGACTGACGCAAAATCACGCACAACGACAACGGTATTTATCAGAATTTCTGACTATTTCCGTTTGTTTCAATGAAAATTATGACAACAAACAACAGTACATAGATTGTCAGAATGTTTCTGATTACTTACATGTCACATTTATGTTTATACGATCCCTGAATCAACGAAAGTCCCCTGGTACAATCCCGCGTACTGTTGACAGTGTACACGCCATTTTGTAAAAGTGGGTCACAGGTAGTGATGTCATACGTCAACATTGTTGTACATATTTGGTAATTTCATTGAGGTGAAGGTCCTTGAATGAGAGTGCACACGATCATTGTATCATGCTGTTTACAGTTTCAGTTATGGTGTATATTTTGCATGTCTTTTATACATTTTTTCACACAATTAATTTTACTTTGGATATTTGTCAATGTTCAAAATGAAATCATACGTACATATAGGCCACAACATGTATGAACGAACCTTTGATAATCTCCTGTTTGTTTGAACATTGTTTACATAAGAATGTGATAGGTTTATAGTGTCGACTACGATATTTCTTATTTCCTTTGGACAAGTGTTACAAGATGAAGTGTAAATGTAACTGCAGCATGTACGTATTTCTTTGGATGTGTAATAAGTCAATATTATAAGATCATATAACCAATGTCCATGAATAGCCGTTTCATTTTATTTTATAACTGATTATATTACTTTAACAAAATGGATAATATTTTTCGGTAAAATATATGCACACATTTCTATAATGTCTTGGTCTTGGAATTGTCTTTTATGTCGTTAGATAGAGAGAAAAGTGATATCTTACGATTCGCCAGGTGCGCGTTAGTCACAAACAATTTACGAATTATTCCTCTCGTTTTGCATTATATAATCAATGGTTTCATTCTTTTGTCAATATTGTGATCACAGGATAGTAAACAGTTTACTTTATTTCTCCAGGAATTGTAAAATGTATAAAAATAAAACCCATGCCAGGTACCCCGTTGGTTCAACCGTATACGATTATCCTGATAATTCTATACCAATAGAGCTTTCTTTGCATCTTTTATTGTGTAAGAAATAATAACATAATAATGAACAAATATATGTCCAATATTGAATATATGTTTGGTTGTTTTAAAATATTCTTTTGGGAATTTTATTACGTAAATTTATGCTAAACAGGTGCGTGTCTTGTCCAATTAAGATACACGATAAACTATCTAATTGTTTACATATTCAAGACATTATTAGCTTGGTGAGAGCAGTAATTTTATGTTGTGTCGAAAAAGCGTCAAATTCCGTTCCACACATCGAGATTTTCCATACCATGAAAGAAAATTAGGGGAGATATATATTAATCAAAATACAAGTGTCGTCTTTCTCCGACGTTATCAAAGACATGAAACCAGCCATGACGTCAAAAGGAATCGTGTTATTTTTCGGGTATTTCATTACATTTGATGATAAGGCATGTGCTCCATTAATAATGATGCAACATTAGTCAAATTACACTTACACAATCAGGAGAATGTTGGAATCTAAGGACTAAGTTATAGGTTAGATAAGGCCATCCATTTCTCTATTAACTCCTTTTTAATGAAGTACGATTTCATAATTTCTTATGGGTATATTTTATAACTAAACGTGTACAGTTTCAATATCGATATTTGTGTTGGAATAGTTTGGTTCCTCCTGAACAAAACACCACGAAAATACATTGTCCTTACCCACAGCTAATTCTCACCAAGTGACCTGAGTTACAACAAACTAGAGCTAAGCATAGCGGAGTTATGTCCCCTTTTCTTTGTACGTGTGAAATCTCTCTGTCACCTTTTGACGTCATAGAGAAAAAGCAGTTTTCGTCATTTACGGCATGCTATTTTTGGAATTGAATGTATGTCGTTATACAAACGCATATAACTCCATTTGATATGTAGTTATGTCCTTCAGATGTTAGGCAGTATTTTGTTCGCTCACAGTTTCCGTAAAGCTTCTTAATTAAAAATTTTGTCGCACAGTACTTTTATTGGTGTACAATAGAAAGCAGAGAAATTAACTGTTTTTCAACACAGAATATATTCTCGGACAACACTTAGGAGTGTCTTTTTTTGTAAACCGGTTTGATATTTACAGTTAAATTTACACCATCAAATAGGAAATTTCATATTCTTCATCTCTGCGTAATTTTATAGCCAGAGGTAGATCCAGTGCCGCGTGAGCGCAATTCTCGCACAACCTTCACTTTTCCGATCTTAGGAAAATGTACGTCAGAAAAAAAACTCGGCATCCAGAGGGTTAAACAACAAATAAACAAATTTACTGTGGTGGATCTGAAGTCACATTAACATACAGTGCACGAGGGGCCTGGAGCAAGTTTTGTAGGAATGCTACAGTTTGTAATATTTTACCTGTGGCTGACAGTCTGAGCGGTGTACATCCCAGATGATTCCTCTTGTCAATCTGGTCTTTGTAAACGTCCTGTGTGATCAGTTTCCGGAGAGAGAGTGTATCCCCGCAATGCGCACTCTCGTGCAGCTGCGAATCCGCCGTCTGAAACTGACAGTCATAGAAGCGCGCAGCAATAGCATGGCTGATCATCCAGATCGCACAATTTGTCGGCAGTCTAATAAATGTCGGAACAGTTGGCTCGTTGAAATGTAACCACAAGTGAAGACATTAGCGTTGTTTACTTTTCGATATGCGAAAGCTATGCATACTCAGTACAGCGGGTTGACAATTCACGTGAGTGCATCGAGCATACGATGGTATTCGCAACCGTCGCTGCGAGGAGCTACAGCTGTTATAGAGTTACCTCCCCTTTTTGAGAATTAGGTGAAACGTCGTAAAATATTGGGTTCTGTACCATTCCATACGTGACCAACTCGTGTTATTCCGGGACAAGCCGAATGTTGGTTACCATTCGTGACCAACTCGTGTTATTCCGGGACAAGCCGAATAGCTTCTTGCAGGTTACGGAAAGGGGCGATAGGTGACGAATGGCAGGTTACGGAAAGGGGCGAGTGGTGACGAATGGTTCTGTACTTCACAAGTTGTGTCTGAACGTAGCTGAAATAAATTCGAAATTGTAGCCATCGCTGTGTTATAGCTAAAACGGCACCTCAGCAAACCGTCACCGAGCGAAAACGGCACCGATTGCCGAAAACGTAACCTCGCTTAAAGAGAAAACGGCTACTATTGCCTGGCAAAAACGCCACCTTATTTTTTTTTTAACCTTGGTACTGAAATACTCGCCGACTCTGATTGGGAGGCGCAACTAAACTTATTGTGAAAACATAACATTCTTTAAAGTAAAATAAATGAAATTTAACTCGCATGGTCACTTACATTAAGACTTGTTAATCGCTTTTAAACAAGTTTACATCAGAAATTAGCCAAATGTATTGTGAAAAAATCACACGCTTTGATTAGTTTTACACAAATTAACTCAATGTCAAGGTGAAACTGAGTCTGGCGGAAATCTCAACAAATTGGACTTCAGATATACTTTATTTAATATTTAAATTAGTAAGTAGGAAATAAATAGTAATTTCCATAGATATTTCATATATATCTCCCCTTTCTGACGGCAGCCGACATCACAAGAATGTGTCAGCGGATAACAGACCGTATCATGCCCAAGGAAAACATAAATATAAATACTATATAAATCGTTCTTATCGTTACCAAAAACAGAGGTGCCGTATTCGCCCGACAATTAGTAGCCGTTTTCGCCCGAGAAACCGGTGACGTTTTGCTGAGGTGCCGTTTTAGCAGGCACCCCGTAAATTTCAGTGCTGTCATTAAGATTTGCCATGGGATTTGAACACATACACAATGTAACCTTACCTTGTATATCTACAAAATACTGCTTTGTTTTCAGAAAATGTACTTTGCAATTCATCCAGATAAATAAATCAAATCATTACCTCGCCAGTAAATCATGAAGCCATTTTGAAAATACACCACGGGTACCTCCTTTGTGATTCGAGTACGAGTGCGCTACGAGTGTGTTACGAGCCCCATAGGAGTCCAATAGGAGTCTAATAAGGGTCGATTAAAAGCTGCAAACGAGCACAACGATCTCGATTCGAGCTGTACGAGTTTAGTGCGAGTTTGGTACGACTTTGGTATGAGGTGGCTACGAGTTGCTGAATAATTCGGCGGGAATTACACTCGTATTGTTCGTATTAGACTCGGTCAACTCGGCAATAAATTTTCAAGACGATCCTCATACGAGTTCTGTACGAGCACCACGAGCTCGAGGTCGCCACGAGGGTACTATGAGTAGGACGAGTGTGTTACGAGTTTCTTAGGAGTTGGCTGGCGACCCGGCTGTTTTGAGCAATTCCAAAACTCTCGTAGATCAGTACGAGTTACCCCGAGTTTTATTACGACCTCGCTACGAGCTCCATACAAGTACCCCCGAGTCAGCTCGGGTCCATACTCGGGACGCAACTCGGCAAAGTGTGAGAGCCCCTTTACACTCTCGGTAACCATTCGTGACCAACTCGTGTTATTCCGGGACAAGCCGAATAGTAACATTGCTGCTCATTCGTCACCACTCGCCCCTTTCCGTAACCTACAAGACGACTCGTCCCCCGATCAATGAATGTTATGTGCGAAAGTGGAACAAACCAATCTGAATGCGCGTATGACTTCAAGTACTTCGGTCAAAGAATCCATCAGGACTAATTTGTGGTTTTACATATGTCTTGCATCTAAAACCCAAGATACAATTAAATGTGTCCAATCATACTATATGATATCATAAGTCCCGATGTGTTTTAATAGCATCTGGAATATATATGATACATGAGGGGATTATAAGTGAATCACTACCAACGACTTGACAATTCTTTTAGCTATGCCCGTTTGCGCTTAGCCGGCACCCAGGCGTAGATGGCCACGAGAGGAGCACGAGTAGCTATTCGACTTGTCCCGGAACAACACGAGTTGGTCACGAATGGTCAGTGTGGATGCGCCATTACAAGAATCTTGAAATTTACCCTCTAACCCCAAAATGTAGCCACGTTTATGGTATGGTTTATGTCTTTGGGAATGCCATCAAATCTCAATTTTGAAAAGATTTAATACGGATTTTGAAAAGATTTAATACGACTGACCGGATCTCACAGATGAATCTGATTGGTTCGAGCTTGTAGACTGACGGAAAATCACCAAACTCCCCTATTACATTCCTACTATACCAATTAAATGATAGTTGAAATGAAAAAGAAATTTAAATTGACAAACAAAAAATAATTTAGCTGGAGTAAGAGTAATTGGCGTGACGGCAGTCATCACTACAAGCATGGTTGTGGCCACAGGAACATAGGGTGATCTGCTTTCAAAATGTATCAGCGAGAGGTGCTTTGACATTCCGAGACACCAGCCTGCGTCACAGGAACATGGGGCGATCTGCTTTCAGAATGGATCATTGCGAGGGGCTTTAACATTCCGAGACACCAGCCTGTGTCACAGGAACACGAGGTGATCTCCTTTCAAACTATATCAGCGAGAGGTGCTTTAAAAGTCCGATACACCAGCCTGCGTCACAGGGACATGAGGCGATCTGCTTTCAGAATGGATCATTGAGAGGGGCTCTAACATTCCGAGACACCAGCCTGCGTCACAGGAACATGAGGTGATCTCCTTTCAAACTATATCAGCGACAGGTGCTTTAATATTCCGAGACACCAGCCTGCGTCACAGGAACATGGGGCGATCTGCTTTCAGAATGGATCATTGAGAGGGGCTTTAACATTCCGAGACACCAGCCTGCGTCACAGGAACATGAGGTGATCTCCTTTCAAACTATATCAGCGAGAGGTGCTTAAATATTCCGAGACACCAGCCTGTGTCAGAGGAACAAGAGGTGATCTCCTTTCAAACTATATCAGCGAGAGGGGCTTTAACATTCCGAGACACCAGCCTGTGTCACAGGAACATGGGGCGATCTGCTTTCAGAATAGATCATTGAGAGGGGCTTTAACATTCCGAGACACGTGCCTGTGTCACAGGAACATGAGGCGATCTGCTTTCAGCATGGATCATTTAGAGGTGCTTTAAAATTCCGAGACAACAGCCTGCGTCACAGGAACATGGGGTGATCTCCTTTCAAACTATATCAGCGAGAGGTGCTTTAATATTCCGAGACACCAGCCTGCGTCACAGGGACATGGGGCGATCTGCTTTCAGAATGGATCATTGAGAGGTGCTTTGACATTCCGAGACACCAGCCTGCGTCACAGGAACATGGGGCGATCTGCTTTCAGAATGGATCATTGGGAAGTGCTTTAACATTCCGAGACAGAGGGCTGTGTCACAGGAACATGAGGTGATCTCCTTTCAAACTATATCAGCGAGAGGTGCTTTACTATTCCGAGACACCAGCCTGCATCACAGGAACATGGGGCGATCTGCTTTCAGAATGGATCATTGGGAAGTGCTTTAACATTCCGAGACACAGGGCTGTGTCACAGGAACATGAGGTGATCTCCTTTCAAACTATATCAGCGAGAGGTGCTTTAATATTCCGAGACACCAGCCTGCGTCACAGGAACATGAGATGATCTCCTTTCAAACTATATCAGCGAGAGGTGCTTTGACATTCCCAGAAGCCAGCCTGTGTCACAGGAATATGGGGCGATCTGCTTTCAGAATGGATCATTGAGAGGGGCTTTAACATTCCGAGACACCAGCCTGTGTCACAGGAACATGAGGTGATCTGCTTTCAAACTATATCAGCGAGAGGTGCTTTACTATTCCGAGACACCAGCCTGTGTCACAGGATTATGGGGCGATCTGCATTCAGAATGGATCATTGAGAGGGGCTTTAACATTCCGAGACACCAGCCTGCGTCACAGGAACATGAGGTGATCTCCTTTCAAACTATATCAGCGAGAGGGGCTTTAACATTCCGAGACACCAGCCTGTGTCACAGGAACATGAGGTGATCTCCTTTCAAACTATATCAGCGAGAGGTGCTTTGACATTCCCAGAAGCCAGCCTGTGTCAGAGGAACATGGGGCGATCTGCTTTTAGAATGGATCATTGAGAGGTGCTTTAACATTCCGAGACACAGGGCTGTGTCACAGGAACATGAGGTGATCTCCTTTAAAACTATATCAGCGAGAGGGGCTTTAATATTCCGAGACACCAGCCTGCGTCACAAGAACATGGGGCGATCTGCTTTCAGAATGGATCATTGAGAGGGGCTTTTACATTCCGAGACACCAGCCTGTGTCACAGGAATATGGGGCGATCTGCTTTCAGAATGGATCATTGAGAGGGGCTTTAACATTCCGAGACACCAGCCTGTGTCACAGGAACATGAGGTGATCTCCTCTCAAACTATATCAGCGAGAGGTGCTTTAAAAGTCCGATACACCAGCCTGTGTCACAGGAACATGAGGCGATCTGCTTTAGGAATGGATCTTTGAGAGGGGCTTTTACATTCCGAGACACCAGCCTGCGTCACAGGAACATGGGGCGATCTGCTTTAGGAATGGATCTTTGAAAGGGGCTTTAACATTCCGAGACACTAGCCTGTGTCACAGGAACATGAGGCGATCTGCTTTCAGATTTGATCATTGAGAGGTGCTTTAACATTCCGAGACACCAGCCTGCGTCACAGGAACATGGGGCGATCTGTTTTCAGAATTGATCATTGAGAGGTGCTTTAACATTCCGAGACACCAGCCTGCGTCACAGGAACATGGGGCGATCTGCTTTCAGAATTGATCATTGAGAGGGGCTTTAACATTCCGAGACACCAGCCTGCGTCACAGGAACATGAGGTGATCTCCTTTCAAACTATATCAGCGAGAGGTGCTTTAATATTCCGAGACACCAGCCTGCGTCACAGGAACATGAGGCGATCTGCTTTCAGAATGGATCATTGAGAGGGGCTTTAACATTACGAGACACCAACCTGCGTCACAGGAACATGAGGTGATCTCCTTTCAAACTATATCAGCGAGAGGTGTTTTAACATTCCGAGACACCAGCCTGCGTCACAGGAACATGGGGCGATCTGCTTTCAGAATGGATCATTGAGAGGTGCTTTAACATTCCGAGACACTAGCCTGTGTCACAGGAACATGAGGCGATCTGCTTTCAGATTTGATCATTGAGAGGTGCTTTAACATTCCGAGACACCAGCCTGCGTCACAGGAACATGGGGCGATCTGTTTTCAGAATTGATCATTGAGAGGTGCTTTAACATTCCGAGACACCAGCCTGCGTCACAGGAACATGGGGCGATCTGCTTTCAGAATTGATCATTGAGAGGGGCTTTAACATTCCGAGACACCAGCCTGCGTCACAGGAACATGGGGTGATCTCCTTTCAAACTATATCAGCGAGAGGTGCTTTAATATTCCGAGACACCAGCCTTCGTCATAGGAACATGAGGCGATCTGCTTTCAGAATGGATCATTGAGAGGGGCTTTAACATTCCGAGAAACCAGCCGGCGTCACAGGAACATGGGGTGATCTCCTTTCAAACTATATCAGCGAGAGGTGCTTTAATATTCCGAGACACCAGCCTGTGTCACAGGAACATGGGGCGATCTGCTTTCAAAATGGATCATTGAGAGGGGCTTTAACATTCCGAGACACCAGCCTGTGTCACAGGAACATGAGGTGATCTCCTTTCAAACTATATCAGCGAGAGGTGCTTAAATATTCCGAGACAACAGCCTGTGTCACAGGAACATGGGGCAATCTGCTTTCAAAATGGATCATTGAGAGGGGCTTTAACATTCCGAGACACCAGCCTGTGTCACAGGAACATGGGGTGATCTCCTTTCAAAATACATCAGCGACAGGTGCTTTAATATTCCGAGACACCAGCCTGCGTCACAGGAACATGAGGCGATCTCCTTTCAGATTTGATCATTGAGAGGTGCTTTAACATTCCGAGACACCAGCCTGCGTCACAGGAACATGGGGCGATCTGCTTTAGGAATGGATCTTTGAGAGGGGCTTTAACATTCCGAGACACTAGCCTGTGTCACAGGAACATGAGGCGATCTGCTTTCAGATATGATCATTGAGAGGTGCTTTAACATTCCCAGAAACCAGCCTGCGTCACAGGAACATGGGGCGATCTGCTTTCAGAATTGATCATTGAGAGGTGCTTCAACATTCCGAGACAACAGCCTGCGTCACAGGAACATGGGGCGATCTGCTTTAGGAATGGATCTTTGAGAGGGGCTTTAACATTCCGAGACACTAGCCTGTGTCACAGGAACATGAGGCGATCTGCTTTCAGATATGATCATTGAGAGGTGCTTTAACATTCCGAGAAACCAGCCTGCGTCACAGGAACATGGGGCGATCTGCTTTCAGAATTGATCATTGAGAGGTGCTTTAACATTCCGAGAAACCAGCCTGCGTCACAGGAACATGGGGCGATCTCCTTTCAGAATTGATCATTGAGAGGGGCTTTAACATTCCGAGACACCAGCCTGTGTCACAGGAACATGGGGTGATCTCCTTTCAAACTATATCAGCGAGAGGTGCTTTAATATTCCGAGATACCAGCCTGCGTCACAGGAACATGAGGCGATCTGCTTTCAGAATGGATCATTGAGAGGGGCTTTAACATTCCGAGACACCAGCCTGCGTCACAGGAACATGGGGTGATCTCCTTTCAAACTATATCAGCGAGAGGTGCTTTAATATTCCGAGACACCAGCCTGTGTCACATGAACATGGGGCTATCTGCTTTCAAAATGGATCATTGAGAGGGGCTTTAACATTCCGAGACACCAGCCTGTGTCACAGGACCATGAGGTGATCTCCTTTCAAACTATATCAGCGAGAGGTGCTTTAATATTCGAGACACCAGCCTGTGTCACAGGAACATGGGGCAATCTGCTTTCAGAATGGATCATTGAGAGGGGCTTTAACATTCCGAGACACCAGCCTGTGTCACAGGAACATGAGGTGATCTCCTTTCAAACTATATCAGCGAGAGGTGCTTTAACATTCCGAGACACCAGCCTGCGTCACAGGAACATGGGGTGATCTCCTTTCAAACTATAACAGCGAGAAGGGTTTTAACATTCCGAGACACCAGTCTGCGTCACAGGAACATGAGGCGATCTGCTTTCAGAATGGATCATTGAGAGGGGCTTTAACATTCCGAGACACCAGCGTGTGTCACAGGAATATGGGGCGATCTGCATTCAGAATGGATCATTGAGAGGGGCTTTAACATTCCGAGACACCAGCCTGCGTCACAGGAACATGAGGTGATCTCCTTTCAAACTATATCAGCGAGAGGGGCTTTAACATTCCGAGACACCAGCCTGTGTCACAGGAACATGAGGTGATCTCCTTTCAAACTATATCAGCGAGAGGTGCTTTGACATTCCCAGAAGCTAGCCTGAGTCAGAGGAACATGGGGCGATCTGCTTTTAGAATGGATCATTGAGAGGTGCTTTAACATTCCGAGACACAGGGCTGTGTCACAGGAACATGAGGTGATCTCCTTTCAAACTATATCAGCGAGAGGGGCTTTAATATTCCGAGACACCAGCCTGCGTCACAAGAACATGGGGCGATCTGCTTTCAGAATGGATCATTGAGGGGGGCTTTTACATTCCGAGACACCAGCCTGTGTCACAGGAATATGGGGCGATCTGCTTTCAGAATGGATCATTGAGAGGGGCTTTAACATTTAGAGACACCAGCCTGTGTCACAGGAACATGAGGTGATCTCCTTTCAAACTATATCAGCGAGAGGTGCTTTAAAAGTCCGATACACCAGCCTGTGTCACAGGAACATGAGGCGATCTGCTTTAGGAATGGATCTTTGAGAGGGGCTTTTACATTCCGAGACACCAGCCTGCGTCACAGGAACATGGGGCGATCTGCTTTCAGAATGGATCATTGAGAGGTGCTTTAACATTCCGAGACATCAGCCTGTGTCACAGGAATATGGGGCGATCTGCTTTCAGAATGGATCATTGAGAGGGGCTTTAACATTCCGAGACACCAGCCTGCGTCACAGGAACATGAGGTGATCTCCTTTCAAACTATATCAGCGAGAGGTGCTTAAATATTCCGAGACACCAGCCTGTGTCACAGGAACATGAGGTGATCTCCTTTCAAACTATATCAGCGAGAGGTGCTTTGACATTCCCAGAAGCCAGCCTGTGTCACAGGGACATGGGGCGATCTGCTTTCAGAATGGATCATTGAGAGGGGCTTTGACATTCCGAGACACCAGCCTGCGTCTCAGGAAATGGGGCGATCTGCTTTCAGAATTGATCATTGGGAAGTGCTTTAACATTCCGAGACACAGGGCTGTGTCACAGGAACATGAGGTGATCTCCTTTCAAACTATATTAGCGAGAGGGGATTTAATATTCCGAGACACCATCCAGCGTCACAGGAACATGGGGCGATCTGCTTTCAGAATGGATCATTGAGAGGGGCTTTAACATTCCGAGACACCAGCCTGTGTCACAGGAACATGAGGTGATCTCCTTTCAAACTATATCAGCGAGAGGGGCTTTAACATTACGAGACACCAGCCTGCGTCACAGGAACATGGGGCGATCTGCTTTCAGAATGGATCATTGAGAGGGGCTTTATCATTCAGAGACACCAGCCTGCGTCACAGGAACATGGGGTGATCTCCTCTCAAACTATATCAGCGAGAGGGGCTTTAACATTCCGAGACACCAGCCTGCGTCACAGGAACATGGGGCGATCTGCTTTCAGAATGGATCAATGAGAGGGGCTTTAACATTCCGAGACACCAGCCTGCGTCACGGGAACATGAGGTGATCTCCTTTCAAACTATATCAGCGACAGGTGCTTTAATATTCCGAGACACCAGCCTGCGTCACAGGAACATGAGGTGATCTCCTTTCAAACTATATCAGCGACAGGTGCTTTAATATTCCGAGACACCAGCCTGCGTCACAGCAAGATGAGGCGATCTGCTTTCAGAATGGATCATTGAGAGGGGCTTTAACATTCCGAGACACCAACCTTCGTCACAGGAACATGAGGTGATCTCCTTTCAAACTATATCAGCGAGAGGGGTTTTAACATTCCGAGACACCAGTCTGCGTCACAGGAACATGGGGCCATCTGCTTTCAGAATGGATCATTGAGAGGGGCTTTAACATTCCGAGACACCAGCCTGTGTCACAGGAATATGGGGCGATCTGCTTTCAGAATGGATCATTGAGAGGGGCTTTAACATTCCGAGACACCAGCCTGCGTCACAGGAACATGAGGTGATCTCCTTTCAAACTATATCAGCGAGAGGGGCTTTAACATTAAGAGACACCAGCCTGCGTCACAGGAACATGGGGCGATCTGCTTTCAGAATGGATCATTGAGAGGGGCTTTATCATTCAGAGACACCAGCCTGCGTCACAGGAACATGGGGTGATCTCCTCTCAAACTATATCAGCGAGAGGGGCTTTAACATTCCGAGACACCAGCCTGCGTCACAGGAACATGGGGCGATCTGCTTTCAGAATGGATCATTGAGAGGGGCTTTAACATTCCGAGACACCAGCCTGCGTCACGGGAACATGAGGTGATCTCCTTTCAAACTATATCAGCGACAGGTGCTTTAATATTCCGAGACACCAGCCTGTGTCACAGGAAGATGAGGTGATCTCCTTTCAAACTATATCAGCGACAGGTGCTTTAATATTCCGAGACACCAGCCTGCGTCACAGGAAGATGAGGCGATCTGCTTTCAGAATGGATCATTGAGAGGTGCTTTAACATTCCGAGACACCAACCTGCGTCACAGGAACATGAGGTGATCTCCTTTCAAACTATATCAGCGAGAGGGGTTTTAACATTCCGAGACACCAGTCTGCGTCACAGGAACATGGGGCAATCTGCTTTCAGAATGGATCATTGAGAGGGGCTTTAACATTCCGAGACACCAGCCTGTGTCACAGGAACATGAGGTGATCTCCTTTCAAACTATATCAGCGAGAGGGGCTTTAACATTACGAGACACCAGCCTGCGTCACAGGAACATGGGGCGATCTGCTTTCAGAATGGATCATTGAGAGGGGCTTTATCATTCAGAGACACCAGCCTGCGTCACAGGAACATGGGGTGATCTCCTCTCAAACTATATCAGCGAGAGGGGCTTTAACATTCCGAGACACCAGCCTGCGTCACAGGAACATGGGGCGATCTGCTTTCAGAATGGATCAATGAGAGGGGCTTTAACATTCCGAGACACCAGCCTGCGTCACGGGAACATGAGGTGATCTCCTTTCAAACTATATCAGCGACAGGTGCTTTAATATTCCGAGACACCAGCCTGCGTCACAGGAACATGAGGTGATCTCCTTTCAAACTATATCAGCGACAGGTGCTTTAATATTCCGAGACACCAGCCTGTGTCACAGGAAGATGAGGCGATCTGCTTTCAGAATGGATCATTGAGAGGGGCTTTAACATTCCGAGACACCAACCTGCGTCACAGGAACATGAGGTGATCTCCTTTCAAACTATATCAGCGAGAGGGGTTTTAACATTCCGAGACACCAGTCTGCGTCACAGGAACATGGGGCAATCTGCTTTCAGAATGGATCATTGAGAGGGTCTTTAACATTCCGAGACACCAGCCTGCGTCACAGGAACATGTGGTGATCTCCTTTCAAACTATATCAGCAAGAGGTGCTTTAACATTCCGAGACACCAGCCTGCGTCACAGGAACATGGGGTGATCTCCTTTCAAACTATATCAGCGAGAGGTGCTTTAATATTCCGAGACACCAGCCTGCGTCACAGGAACATGAGGCGATCTGCTTTCAGAATGGATCATTGAGAGGGGCTTTAACATTCCGAGACACCAACCTGCGTCACAGGAACATGAGGTGATCTCCTTTCAAACTATATCAGCGAGAGGGGTTTTAACATTCCGAGACACCAGTCTGCGTCACAGGAACATGAGGCGATCTGCTCTCAGAATGGATCATTGAGAGGGGCTTTAACATTCCGAGACACCAGCCTGTGTCACAGGAATATGGGGCGATCTGCATTCAGAATGGATCATTGAGAGGGGCTTTAACATTCCGAGACACCAGCCTGCGTCACAGGAACATGAGGTGATCTCCTTTCAAACTATATCAGCGAGAGGGGCTTTAACATTCCGAGACACCAGCCTGTGTCACAGGAACATGAGGTGATCTCCTTTCAAACTATATCAGCGAGAGGTGCTTTGACATTCCCAGAAGCCAGCCTGTGTCACAGGGACATGGGGCGATCTGCTTTCAGAATGGATCATTGAGAGGTGCTTTGACATTCCGAGACACCAGCCTGCGTCTCAGGAAATGGGGCGATCTGCTTTCAGAATTGATCATTGGGAAGTGCTTTAACATTCCGAGACACAGGGCTGTGTCACAGGAACATGAGGTGATCGCCTTTCAAACTATATTAGCGAGAGGGGATTTAATATTCCGAGACACCATCCAGCGTCACAGGAACATGGGGCGATCTGCTTTCAGAATGGATCATTGAGAGGGGCTTTAACATTCCGAGACACCAGCCTGTGTCACAGGAACATGAGGTGATCTCCTTTCAAACTATATCAGCGAGAGGGGCTTTAACATTACGAGACACCAGCCTGCGTCACAGGAACATGGGGCGATCTGCTTTCAGAATGGATCATTGAGAGGGGCTTTATCATTCAGAGACACCAGCCTGCGTCACAGGAACATGGGGTGATCTCCTCTCAAACTATATCAGCGAGAGGGGCTTTAACATTCCGAGACACCAGCCTGCGTCACAGGAACATGGGGCGATCTGCTTTCAGAATGGATAAATGAGAGGGGCTTTAACATTCCGAGACACCAGCCTGCGTCACGGGAACATGAGGTGATCTCCTTTCAAACTATATCAGCGACAGGTGCTTTAATATTCCGAGACACCAGCCTGCGTCACAGGAACATGAGGTGATCTCCTTTCAAACTATATCAGCGACAGGTGCTTTAATATTCCGAGACACCAGCCTGCGTCACAGGAAGATGAGGCGATCTGCTTTCAGAATGGATCATTGAGAGGGGCTTTAACATTCCGAGACACCAACCTGCGTCACAGGAACATGAGGTGATCTCCTTTCAAACTATATCAGCGAGAGGGGTTTTAACATTCCGAGACACCAGTCTGCGTCACAGGAACATGGGGCAATCTGCTTTCAGAATGGATCATTGAGAGGGGCTTTAACATTCCGAGACACCAGCCTGCGTCACAGGAACATGTGGTGATCTCCTTTCAAACTATATCAGCGAGAGGTGCTTTAACATTCCGAGACACCAGCCTGCGTCACAGGAACATGGGGTGATCTCCTTTCAAACTATATCAGCGAGAGGTGCTTTAATATTCCGAGACACCAGCCTGCGTCACAGGAACATGAGGCGATCTGCTTTCAGAATGGATCATTGAGAGGGGCTTTAACATTCCGAGACACCAACCTGCGTCACAGGAACATGAGGTGATCTCCTTTCAAACTATATCAGCGAGAGGGGTTTTAACATTCCGAGACACCAGTCTGCGTCACAGGAACATGGGGCGATCTGCTTTCAGAATTGATCATTGAGAGGGGCTTTAACATTCCGAGACACCAGCCTGTGTCACAGGAATATGGGGCGATCTGCATTCAGAATGGATCATTGAGAGGGGCTTTAACATTCCGAGACACCAGCCTGCGTCACAGGAACATGAGGTGATCTCCTTTCAAACTATATCAGCGAGAGGGGCTTTAACATTCCGAGACACCAGCCTGTGTCACAGGAACATGAGGTGATCTCCTTTCAAACTATATCAGCGAGAGGTGCTTTGACATTCCCAGAAGCCAGCCTGTGTCACAGGGACATGGGGCGATCTGCTTTCAGAATGGATCATTGAGAGGTGCTTTGACATTCCGAGACACCAGCCTGCGTCTCAGGAAATGGGGCGATCTGCTTTCAGAATTGATCATTGGGAAGTGCTTTAACATTCCGAGACACAGGGCTGTGTCACAGGAACATGAGGTGATCTCCTTTCAAACTATATTAGCGAGAGGGGATTTAATATTCCGAGACACCATCCAGCGTCACAGGAACATGGGGCGATCTGCTTTCAGAATGGATCATTGAGAGGGGCTTTAACATTCCGAGACACCAGCCTGTGTCACAGGAACATGAGGTGATCTCCTTTCAAACTATATCAGCGAGAGGGGCTTTAACATTACGAGACACCAGCCTGCGTCACAGGAACATGGGGCGATCTGCTTTCAGAATGGATCATTGAGAGGGGCTTTATCATTCAGAGACACCAGCCTGCGTCACAGGAACATGGGGTGATCTCCTCTCAAACTATATCAGCGAGAGGGGCTTTAACATTCCGAGACACCAGCCTGCGTCACAGGAACATGGGGCGATCTGCTTTCAGAATGGATCAATGAGAGGGGCTTTAACATTCCGAGACACCAGCCTGCGTCACGGGAACATGAGGTGATCTCCTTTCAAACTATATCAGCGACAGGTGCTTTAATATTCCGAGACACCAGCCTGCGTCACAGCAAGATGAGGCGATCTGCTTTCAGAATGGATCATTGAGAGGGGCTTTAACATTCCGAGACACCAACCTTCGTCACAGGAACATGAGGTGATCTCCTTTCAAACTATATCAGCGAGAGGGGTTTTAACATTCCGAGACACCAGTCTGCGTCACAGGAACATGGGGCGATCTGCTTTCAGAATGGATCATTGAGAGGTGCTTTAACATTCCGAGACACCAGCCTGTGTCACAGGAATATGGGGCGATCTGCTTTCAGAATGGATCATTGAGAGGGGCTTTAACATTCCGAGACACCAGCCTGCGTCACAGGAACATGATGTGATCTCCTTTCAAACTATATCAGCGAGAGGGGCTTTAACATTACGAGACACCAGCCTGCGTCACAGGAACATGGGGCGATCTGCTTTCAGAATGGATCATTGAGAGGGGCTTTATCATTCAGAGACACCAGCCTGCGTCACAGGAACATGGGGTGATCTCCTCTCAAACTATATCAGCGAGAGGGGCTTTAACATTCCGAGACACCAGCCTGCGTCGCAGGAACATGGGGCGATCTGCTTTCAGAATGGATCATTGAGAGGGGCTTTAACATTCCGAGACACCAGCCTGCGTCACGGGAACATGAGGTGATCTCCTTTCAAACTATATCAGCGACAGGTGCTTTAATATTCCGAGACACCAGCCTGCGTCACAGGAAGATGAGGTGATCTCCTTTCAAACTATATCAGCGAGAGGGGCTTAAATATTCCGAGACACCAGCCTGTGTCACAGGAACATGAGGTGATCTCCTTTCAAACTATATCAGCGAGAGGTGCTTTGACATTCCCAGAAGCCAGCCTGTGTCACAGGGACATGGGGCGATCTGCTTTCAGAATGGATCATTGAGAGGTGCTTTAACATTCCGAGACACCAGCCTGCGTCTCAGGAAATGGGGCGATCTGCTTTCAGAATTGATCATTGGGAAGTGCTTTAACATTCCGAGACACAGGGCTGTGTCACAGGAACATGAGGTGATCTCCTTTCAAACTATATTAGCGAGAGGGGATTTAATATTCCGAGACACCATCCTGCGTCACAGGAACATGGGGCGATCTGCTTTCAGAATGGATCATTGAGAGGTGCTTTAACATTCCGAGACACCAGCCTGTGTCACAGGAACATGAGGTGATCTGCTTTCAAACTATATCAGCGAGAGGGGCTTTAACATTCCGAGACACCAGCCTGCGTCACAGGAACATGGGGCGATCTGCTTTCAGAATGGATCATTGAAAGGGGCTTCATCATTCATACACACCAGCCTGCGTCACAGGAACATGGGGTGATCTCCTCTCAAACTATATAAGCGAGAGGGGCTTTAACATTCCGAGACACCAGCCTGCGTCACAGGAACATGGGGCGATCTGCTTTCAGAATGGATCATTGAGAGGGGCTTTAATATTCCGAGGCACCAACCTGCGTCACAGGAACATGAGGTGATCTCCTTTCAAACTATATCAGCGAGAGGTGCTTTGACATTCCCAGAAGCCAGCCTGTGTCACAGGGACATGGGGCGATCTGCTTTCAGAATGGATCATTGAGAGGTGCTTTGACATTCCGAGACACCAGCCTGCGTCACAGGAACATGAGGCGATCTGCTTTCAGAATTGATCATTGAGAGGGGCTTTAACATTCCGAGAGTCCAGCCTGCGTCACAGGAACATGAGGTGATCTCCTTTCAAACTATATCAGCGAGAGGTGCTTTAATATTCCGAGACACCAGCCTGTGTCACAGGAACATGAGGCGATCTGCTTTCAGAATGGATCATTGAGAGGGGCTTTAACATTCCGAGACACCAACCTGCGTCACAGGAACATGAGGTGATCTCCTTTCAAACTATATCAGCGAGAGGTGCTTAAATATTCCGAGACACCAGCCTGCGTCACAGGAACATGGGGCGATCTGCTTTCAGAATGGATCATTAAGAGGTGCTTTAACATTCCGAGACACCAGCCTGCGTCACAGGAACATGAGGCGATCTGCTTTCAAACTATATCAGCGAGAGGTGCTTTAATATTCCGAGACACCAGCCTGTGTCACAGGAACATGGGGCGATCTGCTTTCAGAATGGATCATTGAGAGGGGCTTTAACATTCCGAGACACCAGCCTGTGTCACAGGAACATGAGGTGATCTGCTTTCAAACTATATCAGCGAGAGGTGCTTTAACATTACGAGACACCAACCTGCGTCACAGGAACATGAAGTGATCTCCTTTCAAACTATATCAGCGAGAGGTGCTTTGACATTCCCAGAAGCCAGCCTGTGTCACAGGGACATGGGGCGATCTGCTTTCAGAATGGATCATTGAGAGGTGCTTTGACATTCCGAGACACCAGCCTGCGTCACAGGAACATGGGGCGATCTGCTTTCAGAATTGATCATTGAGAGGGGCTTTAACATTCCGAGAGTCCAGCCTGCGTCACAGGAACATGAGGTGATCTCCTTTCAAACTATATCAGCGAGAGGTGCTTTAATATTCCGAGACACCAGCCTGTGTCACAGGAACATGAGGCGATCTGCTTTCAGAATGGATCATTGAGTGGGGTTTTAACATTCCGAGACACCAACCTGCGTCACAGGAACATGAGGTGATCTCCTTTCAAACTATATCAGCGAGAGGTGCTTAAATATTCCGAGACACCAGCCTGCGTCACAGGAACATGGGGCGATCTGCTTTCAGAATGGATCATTAAGAGGTGCTTTAACATTCCGAGACACCAGCCTGCGTCACAGGAACATGAGGCGATCTGCTTTCAAACTATATCAGCGAGAGGTGCTTTAATATTCCGAGACACCAGCCTGTGTCACAGGAACATGGGGCGATCTGCTTTCAGAATGGATCATTGAGAGGGGCTTTAACATTCCGAGACACCAGCCTGTGTCACAGGAACATGAGGTGATCTCCTTTCAAACTATATCAGCGAGAGGTGCTTTAACATTACGAGACACCAACCTGCGTCACAGGAACATGAGGTGATCTCCTTTCAAACTATATCAGCGACAGGTGCTTTAATATTCCGAGACACCAGCCTGTGTCACAGGAACATGGGGCGATCTGCTTTCAGAATGGATCATTGAGAGGTGCTTTAACATTCCGAGACACCAGCCTGTGTCACAGGAACATGAGGTGATCTCCTTTCAAACTATATCAGCGAGAGGTGCTTTAACATTCCGAGACACCAGCCTGCGTCACAGGAACACGGGGCAATCTGCTTTCAGAATGGATCATATGGAAGAGCTTTAACATTCCGAGACACCAGCCTGCGTCACAGGAACATGAGGTGATCTCCTTTCAAACTATATCAGCGAGCGGTGATTTAATATTCCGAGACACCAGCCTTCGTCACGGGAACATGAGGCGATCTGCTTTCAGAATGGATCATTGAGAGGGGCTTTAACATTCCGAGTCACCAACCTGCTTCACAGGAACATGAGGTGATCTCCTTTCAAACTATATCAGCGAGAGGGGTTTTAACATTCCGAGACACCAGCCTGCGTCACAGGAACATGGGGCGATCTGCTTTAAGAATGGATCATTGAGAGGTGCTTTAACATTCCGAAACACCAGCCTGTGTCACAGGAACATGAGGCGATCTGTTTTCAGAATGGATCATTGAGATGGGTTTTAACATTCCGAGACACCAGCCTGTGTCACAGGAACATGTGGTGATCTCCTTTCAAACTATATCAGCGAGAGGTGCTTTAATATTCCGAGACACCAACCTGCGTCACAGGAACAGGGGGCGATCTCCTTTCAAACTATATCAGCGACAGGTGCTTTAATATTCCGAGACACCAGCCTGCGTCACAGGAACATGGGGCGATCTGCTTTCAGAATGGATCATATGGAAGCGCTTTAACATTCCGAGACACCAGCCTGCGTTACAGGAACATGAGGTGATCTCCTTTCAAACTATATCAGCGAGAGGGGCTTTAACATTCCGAGACACCAGCCTGTGTCACAGGAACATGGGGCGATCTGCTTTCAGAATGGATCATTGAGAGGTGCTTTAACATTCCGAGACACCAGCCTGCGTCACAGGAACATGGGGCGATCTGCTTTCAGAATGGATCATTGAGAGGTGTTTTAACATTCCGAGACACCAGCCTGCGTCATAGGAACATGGGGCGATCTGCTTTCAGAATGGATCATTGAGAGGTGCTTTAACATTCCGAGACACCAGCCTGCGTCACAGGAACATGAGGCGATCTGCTTTCAGAATTGATCATTGAGAGGTGCTTTAACATTCCGAGACACCAGACTGCGTCACAGGAACATGGGGCGATCTGCTTTCAGAATTGATCATTGAGAGGTGCTTTAACATTCCGAGACACCAGCCTGCGTCACAGGAACATGAGGCGATCTGCTTTCAGAATGGATCATTGAGACGGGCTTTAACATTCCGAGACATCAGCCTGCGTCACAGGAACATGGGGCGATCTGTTTTTAGTATGCCGGATCAGCGAAAATATGAATCTGTGGACGACTGTGAGGGAAAACTGTTTTTGTTTGTTGTGTAACGCCGCTCTCATGAGAAGAATACGTCATCCCCTCACCACCACCTCATATCTCCTGAATCCGGATTTGTTGCTACGGTGGCTAGACACAGATATATTCCAATTGTTACAAAACTGACAAAAAAGTGCCTTTCAGGCAAAGATACTTAATTCCCTGGTATTCTACAACCTGAGTTAGTAAGTGCGTTGGGTTTAACGCCGCTTTTAACAGTATTCCAGTTATATCGCGTCAGCTTAATATGGGAGGAAAGCCCGAAATGATGCAGGTCTCAGACGTTTACCACTTCGGTGTAACCCATGAGCACGGGTATGGTGCTTACAAACCTAGAAACATAATCGGGTCGAACTGGGATTCGAACCCACAATCATAGGTTCCTGGCGTGCCCAAGGGACGCAACTCTATACATCGAATCGCGGCGCCTCAGACGTTTACGAGATAAACCAAGTATCTGGGATTCGAATCCATGCACGGGAAGGGGATGCATTTGACCACATAACATCCCAAATCCCCTGTCGTGCAGAACTCTGTATTAAGGGTGATATTGAATATCCGAATCCCACCGGTAGTACAAGAAACTGTTTTGCTCAATTTTACAATAATTCGAGATTATTTTCTGCATAAAGATTTATCACTTATATTTATGTTTCTGACAACGGCCACTGCGATTACTCCGTCTCTGTTACTGACAATATTCGTCAATCTTATTCCCAGTACGAAAAGTGACATTACAAGGTTACACCATCGACATACTAAAGGAGGCCGTTATATCTTTCTATCTGGTCTGCAATGTGGCTGAAGAAAGCCGGTAGCTGTATTTATAGGGCCTAAGAATAGCGTCTGTCGTTATCAGCCTAAAATCAATCACATGGCTGACAATGTGTTTTCCACGAAACAGTCAAGAGGACTCGATTGGTTCCTGTGTGTATTAAGATTACATTTATCACATCTTAATTCCACTGAATCTCATTCAGCGGGGCTCTTTTGGGGAGATTTATCATCTGTGTTTAGAAATTTAAGGTATCTGCATATTACATGCCATTTATTTTCCATTTGAAGCGAGCCCTCATTCAATTGTATAATTTCACTCTATCGACAATATCCTTGAAAAAATCCGTTGTTTAATTATCAAATTTCGAAAAATCTTCGAAAATAAAGCATTAGAATTAATATGGGTATCTATCATTTATATTGTTGTTGCCTCAATATCTGAAATTATTTCAGGATATACCTGATCGTAAGATGCAGAGACTGTGTCGCACTGTCGAGTTTTCCGTGAGTGGGTGTTATTTTTGTTCACAGTTTATAGAATCACAGTTGTTTGACTGAGAATAATTGATCATCATCCTTTGATGTCAGCAGTTATTCCACGGGTCTCTGACGAACGTGCGCAGTCAGACACACTCTAGCTAAACACGGTGACCCGACTGACGTGCGCAGTCAGACACACTCTAGCTAAACACGGTGGTCCGACTGACGTGCGCAGTCAGACACACTCTAGCTAAACACGGTGGTCAGACTAACGTGCGCAGTCAGCTACATTCTAGCTAAACACGGTGACCTGACTAACGTGCGCAGTCAGCTACATTCTAGCTAAACACGGTGGTCCGACTGACGTGCGCAGTCAGCTACATTCTAGCTAAACACGGTGGCCTGACTGATGTGCGCAGTCAGCAACATTCTAGCCAAACACGGAGGTCCGACTGAAGGGTGCTGTCAGCAACGTTCTAGGAATAACACGGAGGTCCGACTGAACGGTGATGTCAGCAACGTTCTAGGAATAACACGGTGGTCCGACTGACGTGCGCAGTCAGGAACATTCTAGGTATAACACTGAGGTCCGACTGCAGGGCACAGTTAGAAAAATTCTAGGTATAACACGGTGGTCCGACTGACGTGCGCACTCAGGAACATTCTAGGTATTACACGGTGGTCCGACTGACGTGCGAAGTCAGGAACATTCTAGGTATAACACGGTGGTCCGACTGACGTGCGCAGTCAGGAACATTCTAGGTAGAACACTGAGGTCCGACTGAAGGGCGCAGTCAGCAACATTCTAGGGATAACACGGAGGTTCGACTGAAGGGTGCAGTCAGCTACATTCTAGCTAAACAAGGTGACCTGACTAACGTGCGCAGTCAGCTACATTCTAGCTAAACACGGTGGTCCGACTGACGTGCGCAGTCAGCTACATTCTAGCTAAACACGGTGGCCTGACTGATGTGCGCAGTCAGCAACATTCTAGCCAAACACGGAGGTCCGACTGAAGGGTGCTGTCAGCAACGTTCTAGGAATAACACGGAGGTCCGACTGAACGGTGCTGTCAGCAACGTTCTAGGAATAACACGGTGGTCCGACTGACGTGCGCAGTCAGGAACATTCTAGGTATAACACTGAGGTCCGACTGCAGGGCACAGTTAGAAAAATTCTAGGTATAACACGGTGGTCCGACTGACGTGCGCACTCAGGAACATTCTAGGTATAACACGGTGGTCCGACTGACGTGCGCAGTCAGGAACATTCTAGGTATAACACTGAGGTCCGATTGAAGGGTGCAGTCAGCAACATTCTAGCTGAACACGGAGGTCCGACTGACGTGCGCAGTCAGCTACATTCTAGCTAAACACGGTGGCCTGACTGATGTGCGCAGTCAGGAACATTCTAGCCAAACACGGAGGTCCGACTGAAGGGTGCTGTCAGCAACGTTCTAGGAATAACACGGAGGTCCGACTGAACAGTGATGTCAGCAACGTTCTAGGAATAACACGGTGGTCCGACTGACGTGCGCAGTCAGGAACATTCTAGGTATAACACTGAGGTCCGACTGCAGGGCACAGTTAGAAAAATTCTAGGTATAACACGGTGGTCCGACTGACGTGCGCACTCAGGAACATTCTAGGTATTACACGGTGGTCCGACTGACGTGCGAAGTCAGGAACATTCTAGGTATAACACGGTGGTCCGACTGACGTGCGCAGTCAGGAACATTCTAGGTAGAACACTGAGGTCCGACTGAAGGGCGCAGTCAGCAACATTCTAGGGATAACACGGAGGTTCGACTGAAGGGTGCAGTCAGCTACATTCTAGCTAAACAAGGTGACCTGACTAACGTGCGCAGTCAGCTACATTCTAGCTAAACACGGTGGTCCGACTGACGTGCGCAGTCAGCTACATTCTAGCTAAACACGGTGGCCTGACTGATGTGCGCAGTCAGCAACATTCTAGCCAAACACGGAGGTCCGACTGAAGGGTGCTGTCAGCAACGTTCTAGGAATAACACGGAGGTCCGACTGAACGGTGCTGTCAGCAACGTTCTAGGAATAACACGGTGGTCCGACTGACGTGCGCAGTCAGGAACATTCTAGGTATAACACTGAGGTCCGACTGCAGGGCACAGTTAGAAAAATTCTAGGTATAACACGGTGGTCCGACTGACGTGCGCACTCAGGAACATTCTAGGTATAACACGGTGGTCCGACTGACGTGCGCACTCAGGAACATTCTAGGTATAACACGGTGGTTCGACTGAAGGACGCAGTCAGCAACATTCTAGGGATAACACGGAGGTCCGACTGAAGGGTGCAGTCAGCAACATTCTAGGTATAACACTGAGGTCCGACTGAAGGGCGCAGTCAGCAACATTCTAGGTATAGCACGGTGGTCCGACTGACGTGCGCAGTCGGCAACATTCTAGGTATAGCACTGAGGTCCGACTGAAGGGCACAGTTAGAAACATTCTAGGTATAACACTGAGGTCCGACTGAAGGGTGCAGTCAGGAACATTCTAGGTATAACACTGAGGTCCGACTGAAGGGCGCAGTCAGCAACATTCTAGGGACAACACTGAGGTCCGACTGACGTGCGCACTCAGGAACATTCTAGGTATAGCACGGTGGTCCGACTGACGTGCGCAGTCAGGAACATTTTACGTATAGCACAGTGGTCTGACTGACGTGCGCTCTCAGGAACATTCTAGGTATAACACTGAGGTCCGACTGAAGGGCCCAGTCAGGAACATTCTAGCTATAACACTGAGGTCCGACTGAAGGGCGCAGTCAGCAACATTCTAGGTATAACACTGAGGTCCGACTGACGTGCGCAGTCAGGAACATTCTAGGTATAACACTGAGGTCCGACTGAAGGGCGCAGTCAGGAACATTCTAGGTATAACACTGAGGTCCGACTGAAGGGCGCAGTCAGGAACATTTTAGGTATAGCACGGTGGTCCGACTGACGTGCGCAGTCAGGAACATTCTAGGTATAACACGGTGGTCCGACTGACGTGCGCAGTCAGGAACATTCTAGGTATAACACTGAGGTCCGACTGAAGGGCACAGTTAGAAACATTCTAGGTATAACACTGTGGTCCGACTGACGTGCGCACTCAGGAACATTCTAGGTATAACACGGTGGTCCGACTGACGTGCGCAGTCAGGAACATTCTAGGTATAACACGGTGGTTCGACTGAAGGACGCAGTCAGCAACATTCTAGGGATAACACGGAGGTCCGACTGAAGGGTGCAGTCAGCAACATTCTAGGTATAACACTGAGGTCCGACTGAAGGGCGCAGTCAGCAACATTCTAGGTATAGCACGGTGGTCCGACTGACGTGCGCAGTCGGGAACATTCTAGGTATAGCACTGAGGTCCGACTGAAGGGCACAGTTAGAAACATTCTAGGTATAACACTGAGGTCCGACTGAAGGGTGCAGTCAGGAACATTCTAGGTATAGCACGGTGGTCCGACTGACGTGCGCAGTCAGCAACATTCTAGGTATAACACTGAGGTCCGACTGAAGGGCGCAGTCAGGAACATTCTAGGTATAACACTGAGGTCCGACTGAAGGGCCCAGTCAGGAACATTCTAGCTATAACACTGAGGTCCGACTGAAGGGCGCAGTCAGCAACATTCTAGGTATAACACTGAGGTCCGACTGACGTGCGCAGTCAGGAACATTCTAGGTATAACACTGAGGTCCGACTGAAGGGCGCAGTCAGGAACATTCTAGGTATAGCACGGTGGTCCGACTGATGTGCGCAGTCAGGAACATTCTAGGTATAACACTGAGGTCCGACTGACGTGCGCAGTCAGCAACATTCTAGTGATAACACTGAGGTCCGACTGAAGGGTGCAGTCAGCAACATTCTAGGTATAACACGGAGGTCCGACTGAAGGGCGCAGTCAGCAACATTCTAGGTATAGCACGGTGGTCCGACTGACGTGTGCAGTCAGGAACATTTTAGGTATAGCACAGTGGTCTGACTGACGTGCGCTCTCAGGAACATTCTAGGTATAACACTGAGGTCCGACTGAAGGGCCCAGTCAGGAACATTCTAGCTATAACACTGAGGTCCGACTGAAGGGCGCAGTCAGCAACATTCTAGGTATAACACTGAGGTCCGACTGACGTGCGCAGTCAGGAACATTCTAGGTATAACACTGAGGTCCGACTGAAGGGCGCAGTCAGGAACATTCTAGGTATAACACTGAGGTCCGACTGAAGGGCGCAGTCAGGAACATTTTAGGTATAGCACGGTGGTCCGACTGACGTGCGCAGTCAGGAACATTCTAGGTATAACACGGTGGTCCGACTGACGTGCGCAGTCAGGAACATTCTAGGTATAACACTGAGGTCCGACTGAAGGGCGCAGTCAGGAACATTCTAGGTATAGCACTGAGGTCCGACTGAAGGGCGCAGTCAGCAACATTCTAGGTATAGCACGGTGGTCCGACTGATGTGCGCAGTCAGGAACATTCTAGGTATAACACTGAGGTCCGACTGAAGGGCGCAGTCAGCAACATTCTAGGTATAGCACGGTGGTCCGACTGATGTGCGCAGTCAGGAACATTCTAGGTATAACACTGAGGTCCGACTGAAGGGCGCAGTCAGCAACATTCTAGGGATAACACTGAGGTCCGACTGACGTGCGCAGTCAGCAACAATCTAGCTAATCACGGTGGTACGACAGAAGGGATGCAGTCAGCAACATTCTAGCTAAACACAGAGGTCCGACTGAATGGTGCTGTCAGCAACATTCTAGCTGAACACGGAGGTCCGATTGAAGGGTGCAGTCAGCAACATTCTAGTTATAACACAGTGGTCCGACTGAAGGGCGCAGCCAGCAACATTCCAGCTTAACACGGAGGTCCGACTGAAGGGTGCAGTCAGCAACATTCTAGGTATAACACAGTGGTCCGACTGAAGGGCGCAGTCAGCAACATTCTAGGTATAACACGGTGGTCAGACTAAAGGGCGCAGTCAGAAACATTCTAGCTAAACACGGTGACCTAATTGACGTGCGCAGTCAGCAACAATCTAGCTTAACACGGTGACCTAACTGACGTGCGCAGTCAGCAACATTCTAGCTAATCACGGTGGTACGACTGAAGGGCGCAGCCAGCAACATTCTAGCTGAACACGGAGGTCCGACTGAAGGGTGCAGTCAGCAACATTCTAGGTATAACACAGTGGTCCGACTGAAGGGCGCAGTCAGCAACATTCTAGGTATAACACGGTGGTCAGACTAAAGGGCGCAGTCAGAAACATTCTAGCTAAACACGGTGACCTTATTGACGTGCGCAGTCAGCAACAATCTAGCTTAACACGGTGACCTAACTGACGTGCGCAGTCAGCAACATTCTAGCTAATCACGGTGGTACGACTGAAGGGCGCAGCCAGCAACATTCTAGCTGAACACGGAGGTCCGACTGAAGGGTACAGTCAGCAGCATTCTAGCTGAACACGGAGGTCCGACTGAAGGGCGCAGTCAGCAACATTCTAGCTGAACACGGAGGTCCGACTGAAGGGCGCAGTCAGCAACATTCTAGCTGAACACGGAGGTCCGATTGAAGGGTGCAGTCAGCAACATTCTAGCTGAACACAGAGGTCCGACTGAAGGGCGCAGTCAGCAACATTCTAGCTGAACACGGAGGTCCGATTGAAGGGTGCAGTCAGCAACATTCTAGCTAATCACGGTGGTACGACTGAAGGGTGCAGTCAGCAACATTCTAGCTGAACACGGAGGTCCGATTGAAGGGTGCAGTCAGCAACATTCTAGCTAATCACGGTGGTACGACAGTAGGGCGCAGTCAGCAACATTCTAGCTGAACACGGAGGTCCGATTGAAGGGTGCAGTCAGCAACATTCTAGCTGAACACGGAGGTCCGACTGAAGGGTGCAGTCAGCAACATTCTAGCTGAACACGGAGGTCCGATTGAAGGGTCCAGTCAGCAACATTCTAGCTAATCACGGTGGTACGACTGAAGGGCGCAGCCAGCAACATTCTAGCTGAACACAGAGGTCCGACTGAAGGGTGCAGTCAGGAACATTCTAGCTAATCACGGTGGTACGACTGAAGGGCGCAGCCAGCAGCATTCTAGCCGAACACGGAGGTCCGACTGAAGGGTGCAGTCAGCAACATTCTAGCTAATCACGGTGGTACGACTGAAGGGCGCAGCCAGCAACATTCTAGCTGAACACGAAGGTCCGACTGAAGGGTGCTGTCAGCAACATTCTAGCTAAACACGGTGACCTAACTGACGTACGCAGTCAGCAACATTCTAGCTAATCACGACGGTACGACTGAAGGGCGCAGCCAGCAACATTCTAGCTGAACACGGAGGTCCGACTGAAGGGTGCTGTCAGCAACATTCTAGCTAAACACGGTGACCCGACGGACGTGCGCAGTCAGCAACATTCTAGCCAAACACGGTGGTCCGAATGAAGGGCCCAGGCAGCAATATTCTAGGGATAACAATGTGGTCCGACTGAAGAGCGCAACATTGTAGCTCAGCAAATAAATTCCAGTTAAAAGATCACCAGACTGCTCAGAGTCAGCCTCAGCCCTGGACAAGATGCAACTTGAAAGAGTGGGAAGACATGTACATTTGTATTATTCACACTTACGGCTCTCTCATTACTTAAGTTTTACTTGAGTCTTTAGTGTTTAGATTCCAACCAGTTACTAGTACAGTAAACTCCGGTTATAACGAACTCAAAGGGACTACTAATTTTAGTTCGTTATAACCGTAGTTCGTTATAAGTACATATACAGGATCACTACAGCAAGTAGTCGGGACGAAAAAGTAAGTTCGTTATATCCATCAGTTCGTTATAAGCGTGTTCGTTATAACCGTAGTTTACTGTATATGCATATAAAACAAACAAATGTAACTAACTAAATAACCATGCAAAACATGGTCAATCCATAGAAATGTTGTTCTAGTCTAGAAGTGGCCATAGATAATGTCGTGTCCTGATACCAGATACTGATGGGATGATAAACAACCAATATACTATGTTGTTTATGTCCGATTGTGTTACAGTATTTGGAGACATTAAACTGAAGGTTTATATTGTTTAAGCAAATAGTTAAGGTTACATGTTTAGACAAATCGTATTTGCCTTGTCTGAAGGCATGTCGGATATTCCCTTCCCACAACACGAGGGCGTAGCAACCTCGGTGTGTGTTTAATGGCTGATTGAAATATAACAGTCACATAACTTATCAGTGTTTGATCTGGCATTGTGTTGCATAGTCACGAGTGGCACCATTGACAGTTTAGTCTCCGTGTACAAATAATACACTTTTTGTGTTAGCTTCCTGGGGGGTTGTGTGAAACCTATGATTGTGGGTTCGAATCCCGGTTCGCCCCAATTATGTTTCTAGGTTTGTCAGCACCATACCCGTGCTCGTGGGTTTCACCGAAGTGGTAAACGTCATTACTTCGGGTTTTCCTCCCACATTAAGCTGACGCGCCATGATATAACTGAAATAATGTTAAAAGCGGCGTTAAACCCAACTCACTCACTCACTCACTGTTGTTTCTGAACATGCACTAAAGAAGGCGTTAACATCAATACATTTATACGTTCCATACGTTAACATAAATCATTTCTATAATCCAAATATATCGCTGCTTAAAGCAGAGTCCATAGTAAGATTCCAACTATACATTGGTATGTGATTGTGAAATTGTGATGATACCAGTTGTTCACAATGGTTCAGCGTATCCTGCCCCACCGGTAGGACACGTCACAAACACATGCAAAGGCAGGTAAGTTGTTCACCCGAAAAACATCAAAACGGGAACATATGTCACAAGTCAAAATAGGGAATTAAATCGGACATAATTTTATACCATACAGTGCGTGTTTATTGTCGTTACTGATTATAAAATATGAATGTGTCAATCAGACTATCAAACATCATGTTCGGTCCTTGCATTTATATTAATTGTTTTTGGTGACCGTTCGAGTGGAATCTGGGTTAGAAAAGATCCATAGTAACCTCTGCATGTTGTAGGAATCGACCCACGTCCCTATGTGGTTGTATTGCAATTACATGGCACCACAAATACAAATGTACAGTGCATAAAAATAGGGCATAAAAACGCACAAGCGACAATCTACAAAGACTATCAACTTGAACTTGAATATTGTTTGAGGGAATGTAGTACGTGATCAATTTATGTGTTGGCTATTTTGTTCAACACATTTAAAAACATCTTAAAATATTCTTAAAACATTTTTTTTTAAACAATTTAATTCTTTGTCCAAAATAGCTCACTCATTTTCACAGTGTCTTTGGGTAATATTATTTAAAAGAAAAAAAAAAGAGCCTCCATAAGAATATAAATGGGGGTTTGTCCACCCCTTGCTCCTGATTTTTATTTACACATATAAAGTGTTCAAGATTTTGCTATTTCACGTTTACAAACTATACACAAAAACAGTTCGAAACGTGACTGAAAGAAATGTTAATCTTATGTTCTTGAAAGCTTTTAAAGAGATTAGTGTTAGGAATAAAATATACTTTTGATAAACGAGATGATTGCAAAACACCTCAACAAATACGTCGGGAAGAATGTAGTCCTGAAATCGGGGTGATTGAGTAGAGAAGGTTCAACTCAAATTCCCTTATCAACGCATTGCTTTTGAATAAAATCGATAAACTAGATAAACTTGTGCAAACACAATGCCGTGCGAAAATGCCAGAAAAACTTGTCAGTTGATTTTCAAGTTAAACAGTTAAGCTTACACTAAAATAATTGAATACAGAAACTGTTTTGATCATTTCCCTATTTTATAACGACAGCTGGTATTTTCTTGATTATATTATAACAATAGTGGATATATTGTACAACAATGTTTAAAGGATAGCGGATATTGTGTATACAGTATCATGTTATTACGATAGCGGATATTGTCTGTACGTTATCATGTTATAACGATAGTGGACGTTGTGCATGCATTATCATGTTATAGCGAGAATGGCTATTGTGTATACGTTATCATGTTATAACGATAGCGGATATTGTATATACATTATCATGTTATAACGGCTGCAGATATTGTGCATGCATTATCATGTTATAACGACTGCAGATATTGTGCATACATTATCATGTTATAACGACGGCGGATATTGTGTATACATTATCATGTTATAACGATAGCGGATGTTGTGTATACATGATCATGTTATAACGATAGCGGACGTTGTGTATACATGATCATGTTATAACGGCTGCAGGTATTGTGCATACATTATCATGTTATAACGACTGCAGATATTGTGCATACATTATCATGTTATAACGACGGCGGATATTGTGTATACATGATCATGTTATAACGATAGCGGATGTTGTGTATACATGATCATGTTATAACGATAGCGGATGTTGTGTATACATGATCATGTTATAACGATAGCGGATGTTGTGTATACATGATCATGTTATAACGATAGCGGATGTTGTGTATACATGATCATGTTATAACGATAGCGGATGTTGTGTATACATGATCATGTTATAACGATAGCGGATGTTGTGTATACATGATCATGTTATAACGATAACGGATGTTGTGTATACATGATCGTGTTATAACGATAGCGGATATTGTGTATACATGATCATGTTATAACGATAGCGGATGTTGTGTATACATGATCATGTTATAAGGATAGCGGATGTTGTGTATACATGATCATGTTATAAGGATAGCGGATGTTGTGTATACATGATCATGTTATAACGATAGCGGATGCTGTGTATACATGATCATGTTATAACGATAGCGGATGTTGTGTATACATGATCATGTTATAAGGATAGCGGATGTTGTGTATACATGATCATGTTATAAGGATAGCGGATGTTGTGTATACATGATCATGTTATAACGATAGCGGATGTTGTGTATACATGATCATGTTATAACGATAGCGGATGTTGTGTATACATGATCATGTTATAACGATAGCGGATGTTGTGTATACATGATCATGTTATAACGATAGCGGATGTTGTGTATACATGATCATGTTATAACGATGGCGGATGTTGTGTATACATGATCATGTTATAACGATAGCGGATGTTGTGTATACATGATCATGTTATAACGATAGCGGATGTTGTGCATGCATTATCATGTTATAGCAAGAATGGCTATTGTGTATACGTTATTATGTTATAACGATAGCGGATATTGTAAATACATTATCATGTTATAACGGCTGCAGATATTGTGCATGCATTATCATGTTATAACGACTGCAGATATTGTGCATACATTATCATGTTATAACGACGGCGGATATTGTGTATACATGATCATGTTATAACGATAGCGGATGTTGTGTATACATGATCATGTTATAACGATAGCGGATGTTGTGTATACATGATCATGTTATAACGATAGCGGATGTTGTGTATACATGATCATGTTATAACGATAGCGGATGTTGTGTATACATGATCATGTTATAACGATAGCGGATGTTGTGTATACATGATCATGTTATAACGATAGCGGATGTTGTGTATACATGATCATGTTATAACGATAGCGGACGTTGTGTATACATGATCATGTTATAACGGCTGCAGGTATTGTGCATACATTATCATGTTATAACGACTGCAGATATTGTGCATACATTATCATGTTATAACGACGGCAGATATTGTGTATACATGATCATGTTATAACGATAGCGGATGTTGTGTATACATGATCATGTTATAACGATAGCGGATGTTGTGTATACATGATCATGTTATAACGATAGCGGATGTTGTGTATACATGATCATGTTATAACGATAGCGGATGTTGTGTATACATGATCATGTTATAACGATAGCGGATGTTGTGTATACATGATCATGTTATAAGGATAGCGGATATTGTGTATACATGATCATGTTATAACGATAGCGGATGTTGTGTATACATGATCATATTATAACGATAGCGGATGTTGTGTATACATGATCATGTTATAAGGATAGCGGATGTTGTGTATTTATTACCATGTTTCAGACCGCCTACGTAGTCCAGTGGATAGAGCGTCGGAAGGTCGTTGGATCGATCCCCGGTAGCGTCAGACTAAGAGAAGTTAAAAATGGTATCATGCCTTTGAGCTCGGTATTTAGGGGACAAAACAAGGACGGGTCGGCTCGGGGCAAGTATACTGTGTCTGAGTGTGGTATTCTAGTTAAACTGCGGCATGTTATCGCAGTGGTCATGCACCGTAACCTCGGCAATAGTCCGGACTAATACAAGCAGCCCCCCCCCCCCCCCCCCCCCCCCCCCCACACACACACACACATACACACACACATACACACAAGCACGCGCGAGCGCACATGTGCATGCATGTCGCTATAAAGTGCAATAATCTTGAACGCGACGTTAATCCTCATTGCACCTCACCTATTACCATATTGTGTATATAACCATATCATAACGAAAGCTGACATAGTGCATAAAACTATGATAAAACGACAGCGGAAATTGTGTGTATTTAACAAGGCTATAACAATAACGGATATTTTGTATATCCCGATGTCATAACGGCAGTGGTCTTTTGTACATCACCATGTTATTACGACAGTGGATATTTTGTACGTAACCATGTTATTACGACAGCGGATATTTTGTACGTCACCATGTTATTACGACAGTGGTCTTTTGTATGTCACCATGTTATTACGACAGTGGATATTTTGTACATCACCATGTTATTACGACAGTGGTCTTTTGTACATCACCATGTTATTACTACAGTGGATATTTTGTATGTCACCATGTTATTACGACAGTGGATATGTTGTACATCACCATGTTATTACGACAGTGGATATTTTGTACGTCACCATGTTATTACGACAGTGGATATGTTGTACATCACCATGTTATTACGACAGTGGATATTTTGTACGTCACCATGTTATTACGACAGTGGTCTTTTGTATGTCACCATGTTATTACGACAGTGGATATTTTGTACGTCACCATGTTATTACGACAGTGGTCTTTTGTACATCACCATGTTATTACGACAGTGGATATTTTGTACGTCACCATGTTATTACGACAGTGGATATTTTGTATGTCACCATGATATAGCGATAACTGATAAGTTGTAGAACGCCATGTTATTCCGATGGCGGATATGTTGTACATCACCATTTAATAACGATAGGCTATAACTTGTATGTCATCATTTTATACCGAAAACGGATATATTGTATATCTTCATGTTATAACGACAGCGGATATTTCATATATCACCATGATACAGAGATAGCGGATATTTTGTACTTAACCATGTTATAACGATAGCGAATTTTTTGTATATCACCATTTTATACAAGAACGAATACCAGATATTTACCCATGAATTAACAACAGCGGGTATATTGTATATAACCATGTTATAACGATAGCGAATATTTTATATATCATCAAGCTCAACCCTTGGTGAATATAAAATTATTGTGTTGCCATATATTCATAAAGTATGTGATCAAGTTATATATAGCATGGAAGGCGACGCAAATCGCTGTGCAGAGTTGTGTAAATTAGGCGTACCAGGATCCTATGATCGTGTGTCAAGGGTTTCACCGAAACGTGTGAATCCTGCATCACACCAGACTTTCCATCAACGTATCACCGAGTGGTCTCACAATCTGGATGTATCTTTGTAACTACAAGAACTCCTCTCTACCTCTCCCAGCCTGACGACATCGTCACAACGACATATACTAGTATATATCTATATCTGTGTGTGTGTGTGTGTGTGTGTGTGCGCGCGCGCGCGCGCGTGTGTGTGTGTGTGTGCGTGCGTGCGTGCGTGCGTGTGTGTCTGTGTGTCTGTGTGTGTCTGTGTGTCTGTGACCGGACTAATGCCGATTTTATAGTGCTAGCCCACTGAGTATATTGAGCCGACATGCCCTTGTTCTATCTGAATGCCGAGCGCCAGGCAGGGTAACAGCAAGTTGCATCTTATGACGTCTTTTTACCTAGGTCCCTCTGTTTTCAAGTATGCGTAGATTAAAGTGATTTAACTATGCATTACATCCTGACATAATCTGAATGAAAACAAATATAATAGTTTTCGAAGCATGAAGGATGTGTGTCTTAATGCGTTCGGTAGCATTATATGCACAAAGAGGTTGTTATCAATACTTATTGTTATGTAAACTGAAGGGCAAAATTTGGTTCAGTGAAGACTGACGTAAGAAATGAAATGCAACCACGTGACCCCTACCATGTTTGAAATGCTATAAGTTTATGCTGAGAAATGAAAATTTAATTATTTTTGAAGCATCTGCCTTAAAATTACGATATTAAGCGCGAGGTTATATATTGTTTAGGGGCTCAAAAAGAGTTGATGCTCAAAAACATGTGACGTGGGGATCTGAGATTCCCACCAGCATTTTTTATTTTTTTACTTTAAACAGTTTTAAACCAAATTATATTTTTGAAATTAAAACTATGAAGAAGTATTCTTTGAGTGCTAACTAAACGCCAGTATAGTTCATATTTTAGATATTATAAGACTAATTTAAAATATTTTCAACTGAAAAGCAAACATATCACAAAATATACTGAGAGGTATATTTTCGTTTGCTCCCCAGTATAATAACACAATGTATTATATCAATAATAGGCTGGATGGCCTATATTCTGAGTGCGTATGGTTTTAGGTCGCAATATTCCAGCAATATCAAGGTGGGAGACACCAGAAATGGGCTTCACACAGTGTACGCATGTGCCATAAATCGCAAAGAACAATGAAGAACGAAGCGTGGTTTATTTCACGATATGACGTCATTTCTGGAGATGCACTCGCAACTTGATGACATCATGTACTGGATAACATTATTTGTTTGAGGGAAGTGTCTAGTAGGTTGTTCCCCATAGATGTAGCTGGCCTACACAGATAAACGCAGTGGTTGAACGATCGCATCAAAAGTGGGGGAGATATGACAATCGGTATTGGGAGAAAAGGTACAAATAATCGACGTGAGGATTGTGAGATTGTGCGTAAAATACCAAACTTAACCAACCTGTTCGTAAAATGGACTTGTCCGACATTTACGAGATTGCATGCTATTCAGGGAGTTATCATTATTAAGCTTTGGGTATATTTTTGTTTGACGTATATTTTATCAACATCCTTAAAGAGGCAGTACAAAATGTTGATATCTCATATAAGAAATAAACGACCGTTGTTTATCGCACAAATAAAACACTGCAGGGAGAATGAACCACGCTCACTCACTCACCCTAGTGACCACACCTTTAACAATTCCGCAGCACACACACACACCCACACCCACACACACACACACACACACACACACACACACACACGCACGCACGCACGCACGCACGCACGCACGCACGCACGCACGCACGCACACATATACACACAACCGCTGAAAAGACGGGACAGTCACCTCCGTTTTACGGCAAAAACTAGACGGTTATAATCCGCTTCATCAACATAACTGTGAACAGTCAACGTTCACAGAAACCAACAACTAGTGGTGGTGACCTGGTTGGTAGAACAACCTTTACCTGCTGATAGCAGCGTAGCTTGGAGAAACGGCTGAATTATTGATACATACTTCAAGGCTGATGCATGAAGGTAGGGTTCTCAGAATTATTTTCATTTCGTAATAATCAACTATCATTTTATCATACGGACGTGAACATATGTTTGTACTATCGTAACCATTATCTGTATATCTCTCCACACCTGTGCACAAAAGTCATCTCTGGTCACACCAATGCATACCTGTGCATATATGTGCCTGTGCATATATTCTTTCACGTGTCAGTTAGTCAGGATTAGATTGCATGAATGACTGAGATTTAATGAAGTTTGAATGTGTTTGCCTCTTGAAGACGAAACGTTTATATTTTTCATGTATACACATACTTTTAAATCTAATATTTTGAAATGTTCAGCTGGTTCCTCAATGCGTTTTATGGACACACGTCTGCGTGTTTCTTCTCGTGTTTCTCGTGTTATTGCCATAGGATGAGAGAGTGCTTCTCATCAAGTTAAACATGACCAGTGTGTGTATTTATGACTTTTAATGTGATTACCAGACAGATACCAACAACATTTCACCAATGCACTTTACAATGTGAATAGTATAACGATGTCCCCCTCATATGTAACGTCGGTAGAGAGATTGTCGACTAACATCTAGTTTCTGAAATGAACATATCATACAGAAAAAAACAGTTGTTAAATTATCTTAATAAAATATGATAAAAAGGAGCCCAGAGACTCTCTTCATTTTCAGATATTGCAGTAATCTAGACTTGCCCAACATTATAGACTTGCATGGGCTGTATATGATATATTTGTATCAGGGTCTGTAAGAGTAGAGAGATTGCATAATATTGATATGAAACTGAACTACCTCACAAAATACCTGAAATGTCTTCACCCAAATGAGAATCTTGTTTGAACGATAGTAACACGATTACACGATTCCTAGTTACGTCTTCGTTGCTATCATTTTAACATGTAACTCTACAATTGATTTATAGATAAAGTTGAGCTTGTCCGGAAAACTGGCCTGAAGCGTGTACTGTGATAAGTGCTAACTAAACGCCAGTATAGTTCATATTTTAGATATTATAAGACTAATTTAAAATATTTTCAACTGAAAAGCAAACATATCACAAAATATACTGAGAGGTATATTTTCGTTTGCTCCCCAGTATAATAACACAATGTATTATATCAATAATAGGCTGGATGGCCTATATTCTGAGTGCGTATGGTTTTAGGTCGCAATATTCCAGCAATATCAAGGTGGGAGACACCAGAAATGGGCTTCACACAGTGTACGCATGTGCCATAAATCGCAAAGAACAATGAAGAACGAAGCGTGGTTTATTTCACGATATGACGTCATTTCTGGAGATGCACTCGCAACTTGATGACATCATGTACTGGATAACATTATTTGTTTGAGGGAAGTGTCTAGTAGGTTGTTCCCCATAGATGTAGCTGGCCTACACAGATAAACGCAGTGGTTGAACGATCGCATCAAAAGTGGGGGAGATATGACAATCGGTATTGGGAGAAAAGGTACAAATAATCGACGTGAGGATTGTGAGATTGTGCGTAAAATACCAAACTTAACCAACCTGTTCGTAAAATGGACTTGTCCGACATTTACGAGATTGCATGCTATTCAGGGAGTTATCATTATTAAGCTTTGGGTATATTTTTGTTTGACGTATATTTTATCAACATCCTTAAAGAGGCAGTACAAAATGTTGATATCTCATATAAGAAATAAACGACCGTTGTTTATCGCACAAATAAAACACTGCAGGGAGAATGAACCACGCTCACTCACTCACCCTAGTGACCACACCTTTAACAATTCCGCAGCACACACACACACCCACACCCACACACACACACACACACACACACACACACACACACGCACGCACGCACGCACGCACGCACGCACGCACGCACGCACACATATACACACAACCGCTGAAAAGACGGGACAGTCACCTCCGTTTTACGGCAAAAACTAGACGGTTATAATCCGCTTCATCAACATAACTGTGAACAGTCAACGTTCACAGAAACCAACAACTAGTGGTGGTGACCTGGTTGGTAGAACAACCTTTACCTGCTGATAGCAGCGTAGCTTGGAGAAACGGCTGAATTATTGATACATACTTCAAGGCTGATGCATGAAGGTAGGGTTCTCAGAATTATTTTCATTTCGTAATAATCAACTATCATTTTATCATACGGACGTGAACATATGTTTGTACTATCGTAACCATTATCTGTATATCTCTCCACACCTGTGCACAAAAGTCATCTCTGGTCACACCAATGCATACCTGTGCATATATGTACCTGTGCATATATTCTTTCACGTGTCAGTTAGTCAGGATTAGATTGCATGAATGACTGAGATTTAATGAAGTTTGAATGTGTTTGCCTCTTGAAGACGAAACGTTTATATTTTTCATGTATACACATACTTTCAAATCTAATATTTTGAAATGTTCAGCTGGTTCCTCAATGCGTTTTATGGACACACGTCTGCGTGTTTCTTCTCGTGTTTCTCGTGTTATTGCCATAGGATGAGAGAGTGCTTCTCATCAGGTTAAACATGACCAGTGTGTGTATTTATGACTTTTAATGTGATTACCAGACAGATACCAACAACATTTCACCAATGCACTTTACAATGTGAATAGTATAACGATGTCCCCCTCATATGTAACGTCGGTAGAGAGATTGTCGACTAACATCTAGTTTCTGAAATGAACATATCGTACAGAAAAAAACAGTTGTTAAATTATCTTAATAAAATATGATAAAAAGGAGCCCAGAGACTCTCTTCATTTTCAGATATTGCAGTAATCTAGACTTGCCCAACATTATAGACTTGCATGGGCTGTATATGATATATTTGTATCAGGGTCTGTAAGAGTAGAGAGATTGCATAATATTGATATGAAACTGAACTGCCTCACAAAATACCTGAAATGTCTTCACCCAAATGAGAATCTTGTTTGAACGATAGTAACACGATTACACGATTCCTAGTTACGTCTTCGTTGCTATCATTTTAACATGTAACTCTACAATTGATTTATAGATAAAGTTGAGCTTGTCCGGAAAACTGGCCTGAAGCGTGTACTGTGATAAATGTTTCAGTATGCTATGATACATTCTCGTGTGTGTAATCTTTTCTGAAAAATGAATAGACTTAACCATGTCGTAATACACCCGGTCTCTCTTGTAATTATCACAACTATGAATTATAGCTATATATTCACACTCACTTACTCACTCTCTCATCAACCCATCATTCACTCACTCACTCATCATCCCACCACTCACTCACTCACTCACTCACTGTAATAGCACATGGAGGTTGCTTAGGCTTATCTCCTTCCTTTCAGCTTCAGTGTGTAATACGCACAAAATAGAATATCAATACCTAACTTGATTAATTAACAGCTACTACTGATGTGTAAATAAAAGGGAGATAGGATTGTGTGTATCCAGGTAAACAACATAGCACTTCTTCACATCTCCCTCACGTGCGTGATCTCGTATCTTTCTCCTCATATATAATTGACACACGGAGCACGGAAAGCTACTGGTTCTTCACGGGGAGGGAGCGGCTATTCCAGAGGTCGGCATGACTCCGACATCAGACGTCTCCAAGCATGTCAACGGGCGCCCTTCGCTGGAAGTGTTGTCGATTTGACACTTCCTGCACTGCTCGCCGTGCCTGTACTTCGCGGATTATCACCCTTACCTGGACTGTTGAGGTGGGGTTCACAGCTGTTTCGTTGGCGCCAGTAGAATTCCGATGCTCTCCTAGTTGTGCCATCTTATCTCTCGATGATGACTGACCAGAGTAGTTTACATACCTTTAGCCCAGGCGACCGCACACGGCCACTGCAATGTGGCGCTTATAAATCTAAAACGCCACATTTTAGTACTTCAACTGGTGTGCTGAACTTCCTGAAAGAAAAGTATACGGATATATACACTTGTCACTATAGTTACTAGGTTGAATGTCCATGTAAATGGCAAAATATTTTGCAGTTCATTTTTACTGGATTGTGATTGGCATAAATATATATATAGTTATGTCACCGCCTAGATGTATGCGTCTTAGTATAGCGCACTGGCCATTATTATGAGGTAGCATGGGTATACATAAGTTCAAAGTAGGTGAAAACAGTACTATTTACTATTTAAAAAAATAATAGTCGTTTAAGTCACGTGAGTACCCACAACAGTGAATATAGTTCACATGAAATATACTCGATTGTGATTGGTCAATCAGAGGTTCCAAATCATAAAACTACTTTGACCTGAACTGCGAAATTCAGTGGTGTAGATGTATTTATTGGACGGTGCGTTTTCTTCAATAATGGTCAGTATATTCTTTCAAATTATTAACAAACTGTAAGTTGCAGTTGACACAATAATCAAAGTACGTATGAGGAACATTTCAGACAGGAATGCGAAAAAAAACTATGAATGGAGTGTAATACAAATTTGGAGACAACGTAGAACTTCTCCTACTGTTACGTCATTTCTAATGCGTTATGTACTTGTTAGAACTTAACCTTGCAAGACTCACTTCATTTCACTTAGTCACTGACCAACCCACCCATTCACTCACACCCAATCCCTTCACACAGCCTCTCACACAACCAGGCAGACACTTCAACTGGTTTTCGTTTGTTGTCGAGGATGTGTACATAATGATTTCATAGCTTGTGTGTCAAGAGTATTAGCCTTACAAGGTCTTTTTTACATTATCAGTATGAGATTATACCATCTTCAGGACATGATCAAGCCAATCCTTGTCTCAGAGATTGACGGTGTGGTGTCATAATCCTTAATACAATCAAGGGAGGTCTTTTGTTATATTCACAAAACTTATGACTCTGAAAATTACTTGAAGTTTGCAATTTCAAGAAAGGAACCAAAGTTCAATTGTCAAAACATTTGATTTTTCCGCTTAGTATATCACTATAATAAACTATAAACTTAAGGAAAAACTTTATTCCATGATCAATGATCAATTTTACTAGTCAAGATGTTTTCATTCGCTTAGTCACCTACTTACTCACACCCAATCCCTTCACACACCAACTCACACACATCAACTGAAAACCCTGGGTGTACCAGTATAACCAGTGCTGTATGCACGGACAGTCACTCTGAAGGGACACGCTGAACAAGACAACTGTACCTCACGAACTGCATTGCTTTAGTGATAGTAGAATGTATTTTATCCAACTAATACAACTTGAAAATTACCTACCTCCCAGGGGTTGACCTTCTCAAACAAATCCGTGTTTTCCAATTCAAACCAGAATTTAATTCCAAACTATGAAGTGGGCGTCATCGTGTATTACAAAACCCCACAAAATGTAAATTCACTGATACTAAATTATGTTCCGTACTTTGATTTTCTGTTCTTGAACATAAAAGTAGCTCGTGTGGCCAAATGTTCTCTGGTGCCGCATTTCGTTTTGCAGAATTAATGGGAACCCGAGCCAATATCCGTTAACGTCTTTGTCGTGGGATCGAATCCAACGGTCACTCTGTTAAAGATCTTTATTTGTCATCACCATACGGTAGTTTGTTAACGGGCGGTTGGGTAGCCTAGTTTTTAAAGCGTTCGCTCGTAACGTCGAAGGCCCGGGTTCGATTGCCCACAAGAATAAAATGTGTGGGGGCCATTTCTGGTGTCCCCAGCCCTTGATATTGCTGGAATATTGCCCAAAGCGGCGTAAACCATACTCACTCACTCACCTACACTCGTTTGTAATCATATCTGTCGTACCACTGAAGGATGTCTTCCCACATGAAGGTAACTGTAGTATATGTTAACAAATGTAAACAGACACAGTTTTCTATTTCATAAACTGAAAGACAAAAGAAATATATCTCATTGTGTACCTGTGTAACCTGTTGATGTCGACACTCACCTTATTGCCCTTCTCCGCACAATGGAGACATGTTTTCAGGTCAATCATGTTTGCAGAGTGTAGGGAAATACAAGCAGAATCAAACCATTGTCTTCAAACACTTTCGTGCCGAGATCCCCTGAAGTATGCCTGGATTAAAATGATGCGTTTCACCATGACATAATATGAATGAAGTCAGATATCATAGTATTCTAAGTATGAAGGGCGTTCATACAGTTTACTTCGCTGCATGAAGGTTCATACTGTACACGTAGTGAAAGTCAGTTCTTAAATATACAGTAAACTACGGTTATAACGAACTCAAAGGACCACAAATTTTGTACGTGTGTTTTGAAATATGAGTTGATCTAACGTTATATTTTGAGACCCAATCGAGCATGTTGTCTACGAAGATTACAAAGAGCATCCGACTCTTTCTCAAAAGTTGTTTGATCAGGGTTACAACATTTGGTCTTAGAAGAGCTTTCACAAAGTTTTATTGTAGACATGTGGAGAACATTTCCAAAGGGGACCAAAAGTATGTCCGAGGCAATTCCTTATTTTAATTTGTATCATATGTTCATGTGTTTCTTAAGGTGAACAACTGACTTGCCTTTGCATGTGTTATATGACGTGTCCCACCGGTGGGGCAGGATACGCTCACCTTTTCGCGGATACCTGATCGCTATTTGATAGTGATTCATGAACACATGCACACGATATAGTCGGGATCGAACAATGTACTCAGCTTTTAGTAAAAAACTCGTATGATTATAGTTAGGATTTTGTCGTTTATAAGAAAGTTTATCTTGTTCTTGGAATACAGGAACTTGATATTTATTTATTATGTTCATTTGACAAAGTTCGAATTTTATCAAAAACAATCAAGTGAAAACATCTTCTGGATACACATGGCTAGTATAACATGTCCCATGGATCATGAAATATAGGGTTTCCGTATATTATATTTATCGTGGAGAAATCAAATGTTTTGACAACTGAACTTGATTCTTTTCTGAGATTGCAAAACTTCAAGTTATTTCTTTGGGCTATAAGAATGAACATTGTAAGTATTTCACTTCTCAAAGTCTTCTTCAAAGTCTCAAGTACTTTCTGTGAATATAACGAAAGGTCTTTCTTAATCGCATCTGTCTCATACTAAATCTTGGGGGGCGGTCGGGTAGCCTAGTGGTTAAAGCGTTAGCTCGTAACGTCGAAGACCCGGGTTCGATTACCGACATGGGTAAAATGTGTGAAGCCCATTTTTGGTGTTCCCCGCCGTGATATTGGTGGAATATTGCTAAAAGCGGCGTAAAACCATACTTACTCACCCACTCACTCACTCACTTTTCGGTACTCTAATTTATTTGTAGTAAGACTTCTCTTAAAATATTGGTTGATCTGTTTCGTTGGCGCCAATAGAATTCCGATGCTCTCCTAGTTGTGCCATCTTATCTCTCGATGATGACTGACCAGAGTAGTTTACATACCTTTAGCCCAGGCGACCGCACACGGCCACTGCAATGTGGCGCTTATAAATCTAAAACGCCACATTTTAGTACTTCAACTGGTGTGCTGAACTTCCTGAAAGAAAAGTATACGGATATATACACTTGTCACTATAGTTACTAGGTTGAATGTCCATGTAAATGGCAAAATATTTTGCAGTTCATGTTTACTGGATTTTGATTGGCACATATATATATAGATATATAGATGTATGCGTCTTAGTATAGCGCACTGGCCATTATTATGAGGTAGCATGGGTATACATAAGTTCAAAGTAGGTGAAACAGTACTATTTACTATTTCAAAAAAAAATAGTCGTTTAAGTCACGTGATGTCACATCAGTGTGTAAACGAAGTACCCACAAAAATGTATATAGTTCACATGAAAAATACTCGATTGTGATTGGTCAATCAGAGGTTCCAAATCAAATAACCACTTTGACCTGAACTGCTAATTTCAGTGGTGTAGATGTATTTATTGGACGGTGCGTTTTCTTCAATAATGGTCAGTATATTTTTTCAAATTACTGACAAACTGTGAGTTGCAGTTGACACAATAATCAAAGTACGTATGAGGAACATTTCAGACAGAAATGCAATAAAAATCTATGAATGGATTGTAATACAAATTTGGAGACAACGTAGAACTTCTCCTACTGTTACGTCATCTCTAATGCGCCACAGTGTGACGTTATATACTTGTTAGAACTTAAACTTGCAAGACTCACTTCATTTCACTCAGTCACTGACCAACCCACCCACTCACTCACACCCAATCCCTTCACACAGCCTCTAACATAACCAGGCACATTCGTGACCAACTCCGGGACAAGCCGAATAGCGACTCCTGCCCCTAACGTGGCCATTTTTGCGACCGGGATCCGTCTTAGCTCAAACGGGCATACCTAAAACAATTGTCAACTAGTTGCGTAATGGTTCACATATATTTCCCCATATATTATATATATTTCAGATGCAATTTCAAGCACATCTTGACATGCGGAGTTATGCAGTATGATTGAACACATTAAAATGTGTCTTGGGTATATTTTTAGATGCAAGACATATGTAAAATCAATAATTATTTCTGAGGGATTCTTTGACGAAGAACTTGAAATCATACGCGCAATCTGATTGGTTTGTCGTATTTTCGCACATAACATTCATCGATAGGGGGACGAGTCTACTTGCAGGTTACGGAAAGGGGCGAGTGGTCACGAATGAAAAAGCCAGACACCTCAGCTGGTTTTCGTTTGCTGTCGAGGATGTGTACATAATGATTTCATAGCTTGTGTGTCAACAGTATCAGCGTTACAAGGAACCTCATGCACTGCATTGCTTTAGTGATAACAGAATGTATTTTATCCAACTAATACAACTTGAAAATGACCTACCTCCCAGGGGTTGACCTTCTTCTCAAACAAATCTGTGTTTTTTTTTATTTACTGTTCTTGAACATAAGTAGCTCGTGTGGCCAAATGTTCTCTGGCGCCGCATTTCGTTTTGCAGAGTTAAGGATACCCGAGCCAATATCCGTTAACGTCTTTGTCATGGGATCGAATCCAACGGTCACTCTGTTAAAGATCTTTATTTGTCATCACCATACGGTAGTTTGTTAACGGACGGTTGGGTAGCCTAGTTTTTACAGCGTTCGCTCGTAACGTCGAAGGCCCGGGTTCGATTCCCCACAAGAATAAAATGTGTGGGGGCCATTTCTGGTGTCCCCAGCCCTTGATATTGCTGGAATATTGCCCAAAGCGGCGTAAAACCATACTCACTCACTCACCTACACTCGTTTGTAATCATATCTGTCGTACCACTGAAGGATTTCTTCCCACATGAAGGTAACTGTAGTATATGTTAACAAATGTAAACAGACACAGTTTTCTATTTCATAAACTGAAAGACAAAAGAAATATATCTCATTGTGTACCTGTGTAACCTGTTGATGTCGACACTCACCTTATTGTCCCTCTCCGCACAATGGAGACATGTTTTCAGGTCAATCATGCTTGCAGAGTATAGGGAAATACAAGCAGAATCAAACCATTGTCTTTGAACACTTTCGTGCCGAGATCCCCTGAAGTATGCCTGGATTAAAACGGTGCGTTTCACCTTGACATAATCGGAATGAAGTCAGATATCATAGTATTCTAAGTATGAAGGGCGTTTATACAGTTTTGCCTTCGAAGGTTCATACTGTATACGTAGTGAAAGTCAGTTCTTAAATATACAGTAAACTACGGTTATAACGAACTCAAAGGATCACCAATTTTAGTTCGTAATAACCGTAGTTCGTTATAAGCGTATATACAGCATAAACACAACAAATGGCTGGGACTAAAAACTAAGTTCGTTATATCGATCAGTTCGTTATAAGCGTGTTCGTTATAAACGTAGTTTACTGTACACAGTAATACATGCTAATTACATTGTAAAATAAGCACCGTGGTTGTTAAGAAACGATCCTACGGGCGCAATGAATCAACACTGTGATAACCCGTGGGTCGATGATATGTATATAATGATTTCACAGCTTGTGTGTCCGGAGTATTAATGGTCCAAGGTATGATTATTTTCTTGCGACGAATTCACTTTTACATCGTCAATATGGGTTTATGCCATTTGTCTGTGTTCGCCCAAAATCACTTCAGGACATGACACATTAACGATAGTAATTTGAAGGAATCAGTTGATCCCTAACGTGTGTGAGTAGTATATATTTATGGAGGATTGTTTCATCAATACTCTTTGAAAAAGTCAAGAATATAAGTAATTAATCATGAACTTGAGTATCATGTCCGGCATATTTTTGAATACGTGGCCTATTTGCGCATGTGTAAGTACGTGTGTTTTGAAATATGAGTTGATCTAACGTTAGATTTTGAGACTCAATCGAGCATTTTGTCTACGAAGATTTCAAAGAGCATCCGACTCTTTCTCAAAAGTTGTTTGATCAGGGTTACAACATTTGGTCTTAGAAGAGCTTTCACAAAGTTTTATTGTAGACATGCGGAGAACATTTCCAACGGGGACCAAAAGTATGTCCGAGGCAATTCCTTATTTTCATTTGTATCATATGTTCATGTGTTTCTTAAGGTGAACAACTGACTTGCCTTTGCATGTGTTATATGACGTGTCCCACCGATGGGGCAGGATACGCTCACATTTTCGCGGATACCTGATCACTATTTGATAGTGATTCATGAACACATGCACACGATATAGTCGGGATCGTACACTGTACTCAGCTTTTAGCAAAACATTCATATGATTATAGTTAGGATTTTGTCGTTTATAAGAAAGTTTACCTTGTACTTGGAATACAAGAACTTGATATATATTTATTATGTTCATTTGACAAAGTTCGAATTTTATCAAAAACAATCAAGTGAAAACATCTTCTGGATACACATGGCTAGTATAACATGTCCCGTGGATCATGGAATAAAGGGTTTCCGTATATTATGTTTATCGTGGAGAAATCAAATGTTTTGACAACTGAACTTGATTCTTTTCTGAGATTGCAAAACTTCAAGTTATTTCTTTGGGCTATAAGAATGAACATTGTAAGAATTTCACTTTTCAAAGTCTTCTTCAAAGTCTCAAGTACTTTCTGTGAATAAAACGAAAGGTCTTTCTTGATCGCATCTGTCCCATCTTAAATCTTGGGGGGCGGTCGGGTAGCCTAGTGGTTAAAGCGTTCGCTCGTCACGCCGAAGACCCGGGTTCGATTCCCGACATGGGTACAATGTGTGAATCCCATTTCTGGGGTCCCCCGCCTTGATATTGGTGGAATATTGCTAAAAGCGGCGTAAAACCATACTCACTCACTCACTTAAATCTTGGAGGTGAGGTTTTGCTTGTACATTTACTGCACCCTGCAATAAGTCTCTTTTATAAAGATTTTTATGGAACTTTGAAATCCAGTATTAGAGAAGAATGGACATGTATTCAGGTTTCGGAGTACATCCAAACGTTCCTCGGTTATCTGGTGGCCTAACTTTTGTGATATGTGATATGTCACTTTGAGAGTTTTTGAGAATCCACATAGTATTTTTTAAAAGTCACTTAACTTCTACAAAATTCTTTTGATCAAACAATTAATGTAGTGATGCTTACATATAATGTTTATGTTACCTGTGGTCTTGTAATTGGGAACAACTGCAATTTTTTCACGTAGGGCTGCCAGACTTTGTTGATAGATGGCTGGGACAGAAAAGGTTTTATTCCAATTCTGTTTCCTCTGTATTCCACCAAGGACAAGATCATTCACCGACTTAACCAAACCCGAAACACATTCAAAGATACATTATCTGTATTTTCATGCATACGCATTGATAGCATCCTTCAGGACTTTTAGGACTAAAGTTCCTCATTATCAGCAGGCTGTACACGGTTATTCGGGCCATATTTGAATAGCTGATGAAGGTCGTTATTGTCAACAATAATTACATGTTATTATAAGACCAACAGGGTGGTTAGCAGTATGATGAGTCTCATAAGCTGCAAAGTCCACGCTCTGCAGTACATAATAAAGTCTCATGACATAGTCGGAATCGTACAATCGACTCTGCTTTTCGCATAGCTTTCTTATGAATATTGAAAGGGTTTTGTTGCGTATATTTATAAAACTATAGGTGATATGGTGTTGCGGTAGGAGAATGAAACCCTTCAAACGATGTGTCATTCGCCTTGGAGAAATGGATACCACATAAATTAAATATTAAATTTGATCTATTTGAAACTTCTGTTGTATTATGTTCAGTTGCATTCAGGCATAAAATTCCAGCATGACGTCATAACATTCTAGAATGACGTCATGTAGAGAGTGCTTAGAAAGTATTGATAAATGTTTCGTGTTACAATATCGATAAACAGCATGTGTTTTCAGATCTCATGACCGTTTCTTGACGGAAGTGTGCACTGGGATATGTCCTGTCCTGGTGCCTTGCTTTCAATTTGTATTGTATTGTCAGTTCAGACCGTACTGTCTGTTGAAACGACTCGCCACTGAAGCAAGGTTGTTTTGAACATAATAGGTCTAAACATGTCCAGATCGATGAGTGAGTGAGTGAGTGGGGGTTGTCGCCGCATTGAATTGCATAATAGTTTTATCACGGCGTGTCAACTCAATGTGGGGGGAAAGCCTGAAGTGATGCTGGTCTCAAACGTTTACCACTTTGGTGAAACCAACGAGCATAGAAACAATCGGGGCGAATCGAGATTCGAACCCACGAGTAAAGGTTTCTGGCGTGAAGACGGACGCAACTCATGTCCCGCCATGACGATTATGAGGGTATATCTATAAGGAAAGTGTCTTGCAAAAAACATAATTTGTCATAACAAATTACCTGATCAGGACAAGAGTTCAGTTATTATTCCGTGTGCCTGTCTGTGAAATGATCCAAATGAAACTCTTGTAGATGGTGTTGGTGCGTTTCCATGTGTACATGCGTGACTGCGTTTGTACGTTTCGTGTTTCTTGCATGCATACAATACTACAAGTATTGATGTCGGTTGATGTCTGGTAGGGTTTCACAACTGCCTAAGCCCAGACAAGATACTCCTTCGTCACTTCATCTCTCCATGCACATCATTTGAATAAGGTTGTACAGTAAACTACGTTTATAACGAACATGCTTATAACGAACTGACGGATATAACGAATTTATTTTTAGTCCCGGTCATTTGCTGTATATATGCTGTGTATATGCTTATTACGAACTACGGTTATAACGAACTAAGATAAGTGGTCCATTTCAGTTCGTTATAACCGTAGTTTACTGTACTAAGAAACAGACACATTTTAGAATACCCGTACCAGTTGTGGATCATCGTGAATAGATAAGAACAACACTGAACGTCAATGGACCATTCATATAATTTTCACCGAATCTGTTTCGGCGGATAGTCGAGACTTGTTATTTCTGGCGATGACGATCAGCAGGTATTCAAGGACTTTGGGATGCCCGTTAATAGTTATGACGCCTTACTCAATTTGTACTACCTGTCATGTGCGATCCAAATACGATAACTGAATACTTTAGTTTCTTATCGCTACTGAAAAAAGGGGTTTGGGGATTGCAGTTCCGTTCGTCTTGACATGTCAACTAATATTTACTTATCTGAGGGTTTGATTGATTGATGTTGTCACGCGCTCTGTTCAAAGCTAAAACAGACTGTTGAACACTCTACATAAGGAAATATTACCAAACAGTACAGACAAACAATCCCTGTTAAAATGGGATATTTTTCTCCATCAGTGCACAACGCAATATCATTCCTGCCCCTGCACAGATATGAAAACTCTGCTTACCCAAAATAGTGTATGAATCATGTTGATAAGATATTCTGTGCATGATTATCTAATCATTTTTAAATGCTGTGAAACAGATCGCCGTGGTAGGAGTGATGTTTACTGAACTAACAATATATTATCGGACATGATTAAATCTATGATTCTCAAGATGATTTCTTGGGGCACGGGTGCCCCAGTCGTCTAAGGCGCCGCGATTCGCTGTGCAGAGTTGCGTCCCTTTGGTACGCCAGAAACCTATGATTGTTGGTTCGAATCCCGCTTCGCCCCGATTATGTTTCTAGGTTTGTCAGCACCATACCCGTGCTCGTTGATTTCACCGAAGTGGTAAACGTCTGATACCTGCATCACTTCGGACTTCCACCCACATTAAGCTCACACGCCGCGATATAACTGGAATACTGTTAAAAGCGGCGTTAAACCCAATTCACTTACTCACTCTTCACGGTGACATAAGAAGGGTCATCCTTCATTGGTGTTGATCTCATTTTAGATTGTTGGATTTTAGCCATTTCTGAAAGTACTTGATCACTGCATATTCCTCAAGTATGTCCATTTTCCAAAAAGGTCACATTCCCCTTTCTATTTCACTGACTTGTCACAGCGAAACAATTCGCTAAATGGACTCACGTTTTCGTGGATATACAGTCATGTATAACATCGTGTAATACCACAGTGTACTGCCATGCATGTCCTGCTATGTGAGGCTCAGAACCTATAAGTTAACCCTTGACAAGTTGTAATATAATCATATTCCATTCATCCCAGTTTGAGAACTGTCTGATATCTTCCTGGTACAAGTTATACATAGTGTGATAGTGTGAGCCTGCAAGTCTTACCTTTGGGTCGTAAAAAAACCTACAGGAGTGGTCACAAGGTTTCATCAGCGTATGATCCGGTTGCCAGTTATGACATGCCTGTTGCATATGCTCGACAACAGACATATGTCCAAACCTATTTAACCCTATTGCGCTTTAAAGATAATATTTAAGAGAAGGAATTAACCGGGACATTTTTTTACAAATAGTATTTAAACTTAATTCAGTTTCTGTTTGTTTCAATAAAATGAGCTGTAATGTGCCAGCAGTGAACACTAACTGATTAGGGAGAGTTATTTATCTCTGATCGAAGTCTTCAGGTATCTACTGTAGGGGTGGGATCTGGACGATCAACGGCCAATCATATTGTACTTGGTAAGTAGTCTTACATAACACATCCGCCTTGGTCCAACAGTTGTACTCGTGATTACATATATGCATGACTGTCCACAAGACAGCTTATAGATATGAGAGTACTGAGTGTTAAGAATAGACATACTTTACAATTGGACGAATAGCACCATACGTGGTAAGTGTTATTTTAACCTATTTATCTACAATACAAAATTCATAAATGTTATGTTTTCGTCTTTCTTTACTAATCTGAACACCATATCACTCAGTAAAACGACTTTTCGTTCTAAAATCTATGCTTTCACATTTTTACATTGTTTTACCTTCAGCTACATACATTTTACATAATTTATAAATACTTACGTCTTTTAAAATAAATATAACATTTATAAAATGATACCCATGTATATGCGACTATGCTTGTCGCTGACTTGGTTGATGGATGTCATCGATCCCAATTGCGTGGATCGATGTTCATGATGTCAATACCTAGATTGTCTGGTCGTCCAGACTCGATTATTTACAGACCGCCATCTTATAGCTGGAATATTGTTGAGTGCGCCGTGAAACAACAAACAAACAAACGAAACACATGTATTTACTGGGTGTTTTGGATTGATCCAAATGCCTCTATGCACGAAACGTTCCCCGCCGTGCGGAAGGAGAGCCGCCAGTATACCCGAGGGTCACTGTTCTGGAAGTCTATACATATTCTGCCTGGGAATAGTGAGATCGTTTTGTCCACTGACATCAACTGCAATGGTTACATAGATAATTACAATAGTCTCTCTGTGCTATTATATCAAGTATTTTTTTGTAACTTTCTCGGTTATCCGATTTATACTTTCATGCGACACAACGCCATACTGTTCATTTTGAACTCAGACTGCATACAATAAGGATCATCCCTGCTAGAATGATGAGATCTTATTCGTTCACGTCGCACAAGCTACCTAAATCACGCATTTGATCGCAAAACAAACCCGCCCCTCTCAACCCGCACTCAACTCAGCAGGCAAGCCGTCCTCCGTTCCACAATTAACAATGACATTTATACACTGTACTTTCCTTCGTATGGGATCAAGCTATAATATATACTCCTCTTTCTTTCAACAACGGGCATGTGACAAAGGCCATTTATATTACAAACCGCGGTCAATATTCGGTGAGAAAACGATGTGCGATACATACTATGTCTTCAATTGCTTTTATTGTTCGCTTTTCGGTACTGGGCAGTCGGGTAGCCTAGTGGTTAAAGCGTTAGCTCGTCACGTCGAAGACCCGGGTTCGATTACCGACATGGGTAAAATGTGTGAAGCCCATTTTTGGTGTTCCCCGCCGTGATATTGGTGGAATATTGCTAAAAGCGGCGTAAAACCATACTTACTCACCCACTCACTCACTCACTCACTTTTCGGTACTCTAATTTATTTGTAGTAAGACTTCTCTTAAAAGATTGGTTGATCTGTTTCGTTGGCGCCAATAGAATTCCGATGCTCTCCTATTTGTGCCATCTTATCTCTCGATGATGACTGACCAGAGTAGTTTACATACCTTTAGCCCAGGCGACCGCACACGGCCACTGCAATGTGGCGCTTATAAATCTAAAACGCCACATTTTAGTACTTCAACTGGTGTGCTGAACTTCCTGAAAGAAAAGTATACGGATATATACACTTGTCACTATAGTTACTAGGTTGAATGTCCATGTAAATGGCAAAATATTTTGCAGTTCATGTTTACTGGATTTTGATTGGCATATATATATATATATATATATATATATAAAGATAGATAGATAGATAGATATATGTGTATATATTTATATATATATATATATATATATATATATATATATATATATATATATATATATATATATATATATATATATATATATATATATATAGATGTATGCGTCTTAGTATAGCACTGGCCATTATTATGAGGTAGCATGGGTATACATAAGTTCAAAGTAGGTGAAACAGTACTATTTACTATTTCAAAAAATAATAGTCGTTTAAGTCACGTGATGTCACATCAGTGTGTAAACGAAGTACCCACAAAAATGTATATAGTTCACATGAAAAATACTCGATTGTGATTGGTCAATCAGAGGTTCCAAATCAAATAACCACTTTGACCTGAACTGCTAATTTCAGTGGTGTAGATGTATTTATTGGACGGTGCGTTTTCTTCAATAATGGTCAGTATATTTTTTCAAATTACTGACAAACTGTGAGTTGCAGTTGACACAATAATCAAAGTACGTATGATGAACATTTCAGACAGAAATGCAATAAAAATCTATGAATGGATTGTAATACAAATTTGGAGACAACGTAGAACTTCTCCTACTGTTACGTCATCTCTAATGCGCCACAGTGTGACGTTATATACTTGTTAGAACTTAAACTTGCAAGACTCACTTCATTTCACTCAGTCACTGACCAACCCACCCACTCACTCACACCCAATCCCTTCACACAGCCTCTAACATAACCAGGCACATTCGTGACCAACTCCGGGACAAGCCGAATAGCGACTCCTGCCCCTAACGTGGCCATTTTTGCGACCGGGATCCGTCTTAGCTCAAACGGGCATACCTAAAACAATTGTCAACTAGTTGCGTAATGGTTCACATATATTTCCCCATATATTATATATATTTCAGATGCAATTTCAAGCACATCTTGACATGCGGAGTTATGCAGTATGATTGAACACATTAAAATGTGTCTTGGGTATATTTTTAGATGCAAGACATATGTAAAATCAATAATTATTTCTGAGGGATTCTTTGACGAAGAACTTGAAATCATACGCGCAATCTGATTGGTTTGTCGTATTTTCGCACATAACATTCATCGATAGGGGGACGAGTCTACTTGCAGGTTACGGAAAGGGGCGAGTGGTCACGAATGAAAAAGCCAGACACCTCAGCTGGTTTTCGTTTGCTGTCGAGGATGTGTACATAATGATTTCATAGCTTGTGTGTCAACAGTATCAGCGTTACAAGGAACCTCATGCACTGCATTGCTTTAGTGATAACAGAATGTATTTTATCCAACTAATACAACTTGAAAATGACCTACCTCCCAGGGGTTGACCTTCTTCTCAAACAAATCTGTGTTGTTTTTTTATTTACTGTTCTTGAACATAAGTAGCTCGTGTGGCCAAATGTTCTCTGACGCCGCATTTCGTTTTGCAGAGTTAAGGGTACCCGAGCCAATATCCGTTAACGTCTTTGTCATGGGATCGAATCCAACGGTCACTCTGTTAAAGATCTTTATTTGTCATCACCATACGGTAGTTTGTTAACGGACGGTTGGGTAGCCTAGTTTTTACAGCGTTCGCTCGTAACGTCGAAGGCCCGGGTTCGATTCCCCACAAGAATAAAATGTGTGGGGGCCATTTCTGGTGTCCCCAGCCCTTGATATTGCTGGAATATTGCCCAAAGCGGCGTAAAACCATACTCACTCACTCACCTACACTCGTTTGTAATTATATCTGTCGTACCACTGAAGGATTTCTTCCCACATGAAGGTAACTGTAGTATATGTTAACAAATGTAAACAGACACAGTTTTCTATTTCATAAACTGAAAGACAAAAGAAATATATCTCATTGTGTACCTGTGTAACCTGTTGATGTCGACACTCACCTTATTGTCCCTCTCCGCACAATGGAGACATGTTTTCAGGTCAATCATGCTTGCAGAGTATAGGGAAATACAAGCAGAATCAAACCATTGTCTTTGAACACTTTCATGCCGAGATCCCCTGAAGTATGCCTGGATTAAAACGGTGCGTTTCACCTTGACATAATCGGAATGAAGTCAGATATCATAGTATTCTAAGTATGAAGGGCGTTTATACAGTTTTGCCTTCGAAGGTTCATACTGTATACGTAGTGAAAGTCAGTTCTTAAATATACAGTAAACTACGGTTATAACGAACTCAAAGGATCACCAATTTTAGTTCGTAATAACCGTAGTTCGTTATAAGCGTATATACAGCATAAACACAACAAATGGCTGGGACTAAAAACTAAGTTCGTTATATCGATCAGTTCGTTATAAGCGTGTTCGTTATAAACGTAGTTTACTGTACACAGTAATACATGCTAATTACATTGTAAAATAAGCACCGTGGTTGTTAAGAAACGATCCTACGGGCGCAATGAATCAACACTGTGATAACCCGTGGGTCGATGATATGTATATAATGATTTCACAGCTTGTGTGTCCGGAGTATTAATGGTCCAAGGTATGATTATTTTCTTGCGACGAATTCACTTTTACATCGTCAATATGGGTTTATGCCATTTGTCTGTGTTCGCCCAAAATCACTTCAGGACATGACACATTAACGATAGTAATTTGAAGGAATCAGTTGATCCCTAACGTGTGTGAGTAGTATATATTTATGGAGGATTGTTTCATCAATACTCTTTGAAAAAGTCAAGAATATAAGTAATTAATCATGAACTTGAGTATCATGTCCGGCATATTTTTGAATACGTGGCCTATTTGCGCATGTGTAAGTACGTGTGTTTTGAAATATGAGTTGATCTAACGTTAGATTTTGAGACTCAATCGAGCATTTTGTCTACGAAGATTTCAAAGAGCATCCGACTCTTTCTCAAAAGTTGTTTGATCAGGGTTACAACATTTGGTCTTAGAAGAGCTTTCACAAAGTTTTATTGTAGACATGCGGAGAACATTTCCAACGGGGACCAAAAGTATGTCCGAGGCAATTCCTTATTTTCATTTGTATCATATGTTCATGTGTTTCTTAAGGTGAACAACTGACTTGCCTTTGCATGTGTTATATGACGTGTCCCACCGGTGGGGCAGGATACGCTCACATTTTCGCGGATACCTGATCACTATTTGATAGTGATTCATGAACACATGCACACGATATAGTCGGGATCGTACACTGTACTCAGCTTTTAGCAAAACATTCATATGATTATAGTTAGGATTTTGTCGTTTATAAGAAAGTTTACCTTGTACTTGGAATACAAGAACTTGATATATATTTATTATGTTCATTTGACAAAGTTCGAATTTTATCAAAAACAATCAAGTGAAAACATCTTCTGGATACACATGGCTAGTATAACATGTCCCGTGGATCATGGAATAAAGGGTTTCCGTATATTATGTTTATCGTGGAGAAATCAAATGTTTTGACAACTGAACTTGATTCTTTTCTGAGATTGCAAAACTTCAAGTTATTTCTTTGGGGCTATAAGAATGAACATTGTAAGAATTTCACTTTTCAAAGTCTTCTTCAAAGTCTCAAGTACTTTCTGTGAATAAAACGAAAGGTCTTTCTTGATCGCATCTGTCCCATCTTAAATCTTGGGGGGCGGTCGGGTAGCCTAGTGGTTAAAGCGTTCGCTCGTCACGCCGGAGACCCGGGTTCGATTCCCGACATGGGTAAAATGTGTGAATCCCATTTCTGGGGTCCCCCGCCGTGATATTGGTGGAATATTGCTAAAAGCGGCGTAAAACCATACTCACTCACTCACTTAAATCTTGGAGGTGAGGTTTGCACCCTGCAATAAGTCTCTTTTATAAAGATTTTTATGGAACTTTGAAATCCAGTATTAGAGAAGATTGGACATGTATTCAGGTTTCGGAGTACATCCAAACGTTCCTCGGTTATCTGGTGGCCTAACTTTTGTGATATGTGATATGTCACTTTGAGAGTTTTTGAGAATCCACATGCTATTTTTTATAAGTCACTTAACTTCTACAAAATTCTTTTGATCAAACAATTAATGTAGTGATGCTTACATATAATGTTTATGTTACCTGTGGTCTTGTAATTGGGAACAACTGCAATTTTTTCACGTAGGGCTGCCAGACTTTGTTGATAGATGGCTGGGACAGACTAGGTTTTATTCCAATTCTGTTTCCTCTGTATTCCACCAAGGACAAGATCACTCACCGACTTAACCAAACCCGAAACACATTCAAAGATACATTATCTGTATTTTCATGCATACGCATTGATAGCATCCTTCAGGACTTTTAGGACTAAAGTTCCTCATTATCAGCAGGCTGTACACGGTTATTCGGGCCATATTTGAATAGCTGATGAAGGTCGTTATTGTCAACAATAATTACATGTTATTATAAGACCAACAGGGTGGTTAGCAGTATGATGAGTCTCATAAGCTGCAAAGTCCACGCTCTGCAGTACATAATAAAGTCTCATGACATAGTCGGAATCGTACAATCGACTCTGCTTTTCGCATAGCTTTCTTATGAATATTGAAAGGGTTTTGTTGCGTATATTTATAAAACTATAGGTGATATGGTGTTGCGGTAGGAGAATGAAACCCTTCAAACGATGTGTCATTCGCCTTGGAGAAATGGATACCACATAAATTAAATATTAAATTTGATCTATTTGAAACTTCTGTTGTATTATGTTCAGTTGCATTCAGGCATAAAATTCCAGCATGACGTCATAACATTCTAGAATGACGTCATGTAGAGAGTGCTTAGAAAGTATTGATAAATGTTTCGTGTTACAATATCGATAAACAGCATGTGTTTTCAGATCTCATGACCGTTTCTTGACGGAAGTGTGCACTGGGATATGTCCTGTCCTGGTGCCTTGCTTTCAATTTGTATTGTATTGTCAGTTCAGACCGTACTGTCTGTTGAAACGACTCGCCACTGAAGCAAGGTTGTTTTGAACATAATAGGTCTAAACATGTCCAGATCGATGAGTGAGTGAGTGAGTGGGGGTTGTCGCAGCATTGAATTGCATAATAGTTTTATCACGGCGTGTCAACTCAATGTAGAGGGAAAGCCTGAAGTGATGCTGGTCTCAAACGTTTACCACTTTGGTGAAACCCACGAGCATAGAAACAATCGGGGCGAATCGAGATTCGAACCCACGAGTAAAGGTTTCTGGCGTGAAGACGGACGCAACTCATGTCCCGCCATGACGATTATGAGGGCATATCTATAAGGAAAGTGTCTTGCAAAAAACATAATTTGTCATAACAAATTACCTGATCAGGACAAGAGTTCAGTTATTATTCCGTGTGCCTGTCTCTGAAATGATCCAAATGAAACTCTTGTAGATGGCGTTGGTGCGTATCCATGTGTACATGCGTGCATGCGTTTGTACGTTTCGTGTTTCTTGCATGCATACAATACTACAAGTATTGATGTCGGTTGATGTCTGGTAGGGTTTCACAACTGCCTAAGCCCAGACAAGATACTCCTTCGTCACTTCATCTCTCCATGCACATCATTTGAATAAGGTTGTACAGTAAACTACGTTTATAACGAACATGCTTATAACGAACTGACGGATATAACGAACTTATTTTTAGTCCCGGTCATTTGCTGTATATATGCTGTGTATATGCTTATTACGAACTACGGTTATAACGAACTAAGATAAGTGGTCCATTTCAGTTCGTTATAACCGTAGTTTACTGTACTAAGAAACAGACACATTTTAGAATACCCGTACCAGTTGTGGATCATCGTGAATAGATAAGAACAACACTGAACGTCAATGGGCCATTCATATAATTTTCACCGAATCTGTTTCGGCGGATAGTCGAGACTTGTTATTTCTGGAGATGACGATCAGCAGGTATTCAAGGACTTTGGGATGCCCGTTAATACTTATGACGCCTTACTCAATCTGTACTACCTGTCATGTGCGATCCAAATACGATAACTGAGTACTTTAGTTTCTTATCGCTACTGAAAATAGGAGTTTGGGGATTGCAGTTCCGTTCGTCTTGACATGTCAACTAATATTTACTTATCTGAGGGTTTGATTGATTGATGTTGTCACGCGCTCTGTTCAAAGCTAAAACAGACTGTTGAACACTCTACATAAGGAAATATTACCAAACAATACAGACAAACAATCCCTGTTAAAATGGGATATTTTTCTCCATCAGTGCACAACGCAATAACGCTCCTGCCCCTGCACAGATATGAAAACTCTGCTTACCCAAAATAGTGTATGAATCATGTTGATAAGATATTCTGTGCATGATTATCTAATCATTTTTAAATGCTGTGAAACAGATCGCCGTGGTAGGAGTGATGTTTACTGAACTAACAATATATTATCGGACATGATTAAATCTATGATTCTCAAGATGATTTCTTGGGGCACGGGTGCCCCAGTCGTCTAAGGCACCGCGATTCGCTGTACAGAGTTGCGTCCCTTTGGTACGCCAGAAACCTATGATTGTTGGTTCGAATCCCGCTTTGCCCCGATTATGTTTCTAGGTTTGTCAGCACCATACCCGTGCTCGTTGATTTCACCGAAGTGGTAAACGTCTGATACCTGCATCACTTCGGACTTCCCCACACATTAAGCTCACACGCCGCGATATAACTGGAATACTGTTAAAAGCGACGTTAGACCCAATTCACTCACTCACTCTTCACGGTGACGTAAGAAGGGTCATCCTTCATTGGTGTTGATCTCATTTTAGATTTTTGGATTTTAGCCATTTCTGAAAGTACTTGATCACTGCATATTCCTCAAGTATGTCCATTTTCCAAAATGGTCACATTCCCCTTTCTATTTCACTGACTTGTAACAGCGAAACAATTCGCTAAATGGACTCACGTTTTCGTTGATATACAGTCATGTATAACATCGTGTAATGCCACAGTGTACTGCCATGCATGTCCTGCTATGTGAGGCTCAGAACCTATAAGTTAACCCTTGACAAGTTGTAATATAATCATATTCCATTCATCCCAGTTTGAGAACTGTCTGAGATCTTCCTGGTACAAGTTATACATAGTGTGATAGTGTGAGCCTGCAAGTCTTACCTTTGGGTCGTAAAAAACCTACAGTAGTGGTTACAAGGTTTCATCAGCGTATGATCCGGTTGCCAGTTATGACATGCCTGTTGCATATGCTCGACAACAGAGATATGTCCAAACCTATTTAACCCTATTGCGTTTTAAAGATAATATTTAAGAGAAGGAATTAACCGGGACATATTTTTACAAATAGTACCTAAACTTAATTCAGTTTCTGTTTGTTGTAATAAAATGAGCTGTAATGTGCCAGCAGTGAACACTAACTGATTAAGGAGAGTTATTTATCTCTGATCGAAGTCTTCAGGTATCTACTGTAGGGGTGGGATCTGGACGAACAACCCGCCAATCATATTGTACTTGGTAAGTAGTCTTACATAACACATCCGCCTTGGTCCAACAGTTGTACTCGTGATTACACATATGCATGACTGTCCAAAAGGCAGCTTATAGATATGAGAGTACTGAATGTTAAGGATAGGCATACTTTACAATTGGACGAATAGCACCATACGTGGTAAGTGTTATTTTAACCTATTTATCTACAATACAAATTTCATAAATGTTATGTTTTCGTCTTTCTTTACTAATCTGAACACCATATCACTCAGTGAAACGACTTTTCGTTCTAAAATCTATGCTTTCACATTTTTACATTGTTTTACCTTCAGCTACTTACATTTTACATATAAATACTTACGTCTTTTAAAATAAATATAATAGTCACGTTATGGCTGAAATATTGCCCATGTGACTTAAAACTTAACTCACTCACTCACTCACTAAAATAAATATAACATTTATAACATGATACCCATGTATATGCGACTATGCTTGTCGCTGACTTGGTTGATGGATGTCATCGATCCCAATTGCGTGGATCGATGTTCATGATGTCAATACCTAGATTGTCTGGTCGTCCAGACTCGATTATTTACAGACCGCCATCTTATAGCTGGAATATTGTTGAGTGCGCCGTGAAACAACAAACAAACAAACGAAACACATGTATTTACTGGGTGTTTTGGATTGATCCAAATACCTCTATGCACGAAACGTCCCCCGCCGTGCGGAAGGAGAGCCGCCAGTATACCCGAGGGTCACTGTTCTGGAAGTCTATACATATTCGAGCACTCTGCCTGGGAATAGTGAGATCGTTATGTCCACTGACATCAACTGCAATAGTTACATAAATAATTACAATAGTCTCTCTGTGCTATTATATCAAGTATTTTTTTGTAACTTTCTCGGTTATCCGATTTATACTTTCATGCGACACAACGCCATACTGTTCATTTTGAACTCAGACTGCATACAATAATGATCATCCCTGCTAGAATGATGAGATCTTATTCGTTCACGTGATCTTGATAAAATACTATGTATGGAAATATATTTCTGAGCGGTAGAATTAATCCTTTATACCCCGCCACGATTGGATTTCTGACCAGGATAATAAATCCCTCATGCACCGATTCGAAGCAAAAAGCCGCAGGCTTTTTCAAAGTTGATGAAACTTGTGTTAACTTCTTCTCACTCGAACAGCTGTTTTCTATCAAATTTGAATTGATTTAATTCTTTTACAATGGCAGATTAAAACATGTCGGTAAGATAAATTCGTTGTAGCAGTAACACTCGGGGTACGTGTGGTTTTATGCGTCCCGCATTAGCTTCTATACCACGAGCCGGAGAGGGACACAAAAAACGACATACTGCTACACTTTTAAAAGTTTTCGTCTGAATTTGTTATATTTATTTAATGGTTGTCTTATGATCTATCGATAGTTCAAGGCAGCATCGATATCAGATATTGATGCTTAAAGAGCAAGTCTTATGGGTATACACACCCGCCCCTCTCAACCCGCACTCAACCCAGCAGGCAAGCCGTCCTCCGTTCCACAATTAACAATGACATTTACACACTGTACTTTCCTTCGTATGGGATCAAGCTATAATATATACTCCTCTTTCTTTCAACAACGGGCATGTGACAAAGGCCATTTATATTACAAACCGCGGTCAATATTCGGTGAGAAAACGATGTGCGATACATACTATATCTTCAATTGCTTTTATTGTTCGCTTTTCGGTACTGGGCAGTCGGGTAGCCTAGTGGTTAAAGCGTTAGCTCGTCACGTCGAAGACCCGGGTTCGATTACCGACATGGGTAAAATGTGTGAAGCCCATTTTTGGTGTCCCCCGCCGTGATATTGGTGGAATATTGCTAAAAGCGGCGTAAAACCATACTTACTCACCCACTCACTCACTCACTTTTCGGTACTCTAATTTATTTGTAGTAAGACTTCTCTTAAAATATTGGTTGATCTGTGTGTAAAGTGCTAAAGCAAAGTACTTACTCTGCTGTTACCCATAAATTGTGTCTACTTTGTCATCAAAACTTTAACAGTTAGTGTCCAATAACACCGGGATAAGTCACATACGTGCTACTTCTCCTGCTTTTCAATGGAGAAAAATATAAGCAACATTTTGCGTGCATGGCGTTTAGCAGTGTAGTGTCACTATCTCCAAAGGGTTTTTCAAGGAAAGTCGTGACAGTGCTAGCACCTGCAGCTGCTTTGTATTATCTCGTCGCTGGTATTGAGGAGCGGCGCTTCCCTACTTGGAAAGATTGTGAATCTCTTTGTGTTGTGTTTCTTGGAAAACTGATTGCACGTTATAAACATCAACCTTGATCGTTGTAAATGAAATCGTAGATGATTATTTTTCCTTATATGGTGTACAAACCGTTCCTACCTCACAACTAAATAAAAATCAACTACGATAACAGTTGGATAAAGTCCAATCTATTGTGAACAGGGCTTGATGTCATGCGTTAGTGAGTGAGTAAGGGTTTAGCAGTTATGCCACGGCGTGTCAGATTAATGTGAGCACGGGTGTGGTGTTGACAAACCTTGAAATATAATCGGAGCGTACCGGGATTCGGAGGGCACGGGTGGCCCAGTCGTCTAAGGCGCCGCGATTCGCTGTGCAGAGTTGCGTCCCTTGGGTACGTCAGAAACCTATGATTGTGGGTTCGAATCCCGGTTCGCCCCGATTATGTTTCTAGGTTTGTCAGCACCATACCCGTGCTCGTGGGTTTCACCGAAGTGGTAAACGTCTGAGATCTGCACCACTTCGAGCTTTCCTCCCACATCAAGCTAACACGCCGCTATATAACTGGAATACTGTTAAAAGCGGCGTAAAACCCAACTCACTCACTCACTCACTCACTCACTACCGGGATTCGAAGCCACGAAACTACTGGACCCCTGTGCCCCACCCCTAACCCCAACCCCACCCCCCATGTGTTAACAACTTCCCGTTGCGCTGTTTACTACTCGTGTGATCCGCCACAGTTAGGATGATAATGAGCGATGAACCGACTGAATAAGCTCAAAGACCATTTATCAAACACGCTGAAACTAGAATGTTCGGCACAGACATATATGAATTTGACAGAAGCTCGAAATCACTTATCAATGAATTACAACCAGGAACATACTCCGCCTAATCTCACCCTAGGTCATCACCAAGTAGCCAATCACGGATCTGGAATTTGATCTCACATGTATACTAGTTATCTGGGGTAAGAATCCGTACTTTGCTACAGCTCGTAGATTATTACGAAATTATAGCAGTGACGCCATCAAAGAATGATAGGCAAACCTATCCGGAATGTGTTTTCTGGGTGTGGAAGCAGTAGTACCCAAACGTTTGTTTCCAGTAGGAAGGGAGGTAGATGTACACGAAGGGTGTTGTCTGGGTGTGGAAGCAGTAGTACCCAAACGTTTGGTTGCAGCAGGAGGGAGGCAGATGTACACGAAGGGTGTTGTCTGGGTGTGGAAGCAGTAGTACCCAAACGTTTGGTTGCAGCAGGAGGGAGGTAGATGTCAACGAAGGGTGTTGTCTGGGTGTGGAAGAATCAGTACCCAAACGTTTGGTTGCAGTAGGGGGGAGGTAGATGTACACGAAGGGTGTTGTCTGGGTGTGGAAGCAGTAGTACCCAAACGTTTGTTTCCAGCAGGAGGGAGGTAGATGTACATGGAGGGTGTTGTCGGGGTGTGGAAGCAGTAGTACCCAAACGTTTGGTTGCAGTAGGGGGGGCATAGATGTACATGGAGGGTGTTGTCTGGGTGTGGAAGAAGTAGTACCCAAACGTTTGTTTCCAGCAGGAGGGAGGTAGATGTACATGGAGGGTGTTGTCTGGGTGTGGAAGAAGTAGTACCCGGAGGTTTGGTTGCTTTGTAGGGACATAGATGTACCCGAATGGAGTTGTTTGGGTATGAATGATGTAGATGTACCTGGAGGTTTGGTTGCTTTATAGGGACATAGATGTACCCGGAGGGAGTTGTCTGGGTATGATTGATGTAGATGTACCCGGAGGTTTGGTTGCTTTGTAGGGACATAGATGTACCCGGAGGGAGTTGTCTGGGTAGGCAGGATGTAGATGTACCCGGGGGTTTGGTTGTGTTGGAAGGAGGTAGATGTACCCGAAGGATGCTTTCTTAGTATGAAAGATTAATGTTTAATACCACGTGTTACCAGAAGGAGGCAGCTTTCATGGTACAGTACGAGTAAAAACAGACTTGTTAGAACGTTGTGGGTTACAAAGAGATTCATTCCCATGACGTCAACCACCACTTTGCCTCGTCGGTATTGGAACATACATGTATCACTGATCATGAGGCCTAAAGCAAAATTCGCCTAATCACTTTCCAAAATAAAATATTCACTAAAAAAATAAATATTTGGTCCATCTCCACTGTTAGAATGCCTGCACAACCCAGCCCTTGGACCCGTTAGCGAGAAATCAGCACTTGTCTAATCACAACGCTCAAAGATAACAAATATCCTTTCAAAGAAGAGGTTGTATATTACCTTATATGTACATGTATGTGTCACTGCGTCAAACCAACGGGATTTCAGTCAGTACATTTTCCGATGCAAGGTCACATTATCTCTGTACATTTAACCGTATATGTCCGGTCAGACTGTCTTATGTCGGCTTTAGATAACCATATAAGTAATTCTTATCAGTTATCAGTTCAATTTTACGAAAGACCACGCTGTCGATCAATCTTTCAACGAAATTCGTTGACTGTTCAGTATAATTGCTGTATTTAGCATGCTAATGATTTAAGTTAATTAGTAGTTAATTGTTAAAAATCAAATAAGCTCTTAAATGTTTCCAGAATAAACCAAGTCAACAGTTAAATATTGTTAAATGAACTCTACAGGTGATGCAGGTGAGTATGCACAACGTAGATTCTGGAAACATGTACACACAATTTAAATACAAGAGAAGTGATGTACTTTGCGCTGATGATCATACCGACGGAAGTCGGCACATCGTTTCATAACACATCTACACATAACACATACCGAGGCATTACATATGCCAACTCATAACACATGCCGATGAATAACACATATGACTAATAACACATACTGATTCATAACACACCTACTCAACAGACATATCGACTCATAACATACCGATGCATAACACATATGACTGATAACAAAAACCAACTCATAACACATATGACTTAACACCTCCGAACTTAATAACACATGTGTCTCCTGACACACATGATGACTCATAACACACATCGATTCATAACACATATCGACTCATAACACATACCAACTCATAACACATATGACTCATAACACATACCGACTCATAACACATAACAACTCATTCCACATAACAACTCATACACAAACCGAGTCGTAACACATACCAACTCATAACACACATGAATCATAGCACATACCGACTCGTATCACATATGACTCATAACACATACCAACTCATAACACATAACAACTCATAACATATACCAACTCATAACACATAACATCTCATTCCATATAACAACTCATGCACAAACCGAGTCGTAACACATACCAACTCATAACACACATGACTGATAACGAATATCGATTCATAACACAAACCAACTCATAACACATATGACAAAACATATACCAACTCATAACAACTCATAACACATATCGAATCATAACTCATCAAATATATGAGTGAGTGAGTGAGTATGGTTTTACGCCGCTTTTAGCAATATTCTACCAATATCACGGCGGGGGACACCAGAAATGGGCTTCACACATTGTACCCATATCGGGAACGAACCCTGGTCTTCGGCGTGACGAGCGAACGCTTTAACCACTAGGCTACCCGACCGCCCTCAAATATATGACTCATAACACATATCGACTCATAACACATAATTACTCATCAAATATAGCTCAAACCGAGTCGTAACACATACCAACTCATAACTAATATAGTTTCATAACACATACTAACTCATAACACATGTGACTCATAACATGAACACCACAAACACCACCAATACCAGTGGTACTACTTTATTAATTCCCACGGTCTTATAATAAAGCGTAATATAGCTATACTAGGTGACGTTTCAATTATTTGTTTGTTTGTTGTTTAACGCCGCACTCAGCGGTACTCCAGCGGTGACCCGTGAATGCACGGCTCTGGATAAAACAATCGGGTGGTTGATATTAAGATCCAGGCCCTTGGGGCACGATGACATACATGCAAACAAGTCACCGAGCCTAACTACCCGATCCATTTGGTCGTTCCGTACGACCAGCATAGGTTGTTTGGGGGCACGGGTGGCCCAGTCTTCTAAGGCGCCGCGATTCGCTGTGCAGAGCTGTGCGTCCCTTGGGTACGCCAGAAACCTATGATTGTGGGTTCGAATCCCGGTTCGCCTCGATTATGTTTCTAGGTTTGTCAGCACCATACCCGTGCTCGTGGGTTTCACCGAAGTGGTAAACGTCTGATACCTGCATCACTTCGGGCTTTCCTCCCACATTAAGCTGACACGCCGTGATATAACTGGAATACTGTTAAAAGCGGCGTTAAACCCAACTCACTCACTCACTCACTCATAGGTTGTTTGTGACCTATTCTAACCCGAGCACGGAGCGTTACTACTATACTGCTGCTACTTCTGTTGAAGCTGCCACTACTACTACCACTGTCAGCAACATCCTTACCTATTCAGGGGCTCGAATCTAAGTCCATTTACGGTGTCCACCATCCGTGGTGTTGCTGAAATACTGCTATAAGCGGCGCAAAACCCAACTTATTCAATCACTCACTCACCCTACGACGACGACTACTACTACTACTACTACTACTACTACTACTACTACTACTACTACTACTACTACTACTACTACTACTACTACCGCTACTACTACTACTACTACTACTACTACTACTGCCGTAGCTGCTGCATCTAGATATTCAAACGATGAATTACATTTTTCAGAACACAACGAAGGCCACCATGGAATGGCCGCATTTTGAGTTTAAATGTGTACTAATTGCAGGTAAGAGATTGATTTGATACTGGATTAATTCAATTACTGATTTATTTACTGACATTCACTTGTATTTTCATGTGTACATAAAGACATCTTTGCTCAGTTCTTAAATACACTGTAGCATATTTAATAAATTATAGGCATTTATAAATATCTAAAGAAATGTTTTGATCATATATCAGTAAATGTAAACCAAGAGATACAAGATGTGATAGTATCCGGTAGTACTAACATAATACTCTGAGACTTATTTTGTAAATATGAGAGATTCAACTAAAGCAAGCGGTACCCTGTGGGAAATCTGACAGGAGGATTTACAGATCATTGATTGAAGCAAAAGTGTAAATGTGCATTTCTTGATGAAACAAAAATTATTAGTCTTAGGAAGGAAAACGACATGAAAGAGGCACATATATGAGGATATGTATGTATGTGTATATAATTATACACGTTTCTTGGTTGACAGTTTTACTGGCGTCTGGGAGCGTCAAAACAGAGTCGACATCTCACACTTCACTCACGGATCGGACAACAGCATATACTTTCATTACAACTAATGAATCAAATGAAACACAAACTCCCAACCTTTCATTATCAACTGAAGAATCCATCAGCACAAGTGGGATTTCTTCCAGCAAACCGACTTCTACCGTCATTGAGTTGTCCTCCAGTTCGCCAAACTTTACCTTATCACCTTCAACGATAGCATCACAATCCACACCAGGATCGATTACAAGTGCAACAACTGAGCCTTCCACAACCAGTACAGAAAAGGTGACATCATCCACTGAAGAATCCACAAGCACAGTTTCCATGTCCCCTATGACAAGTGGGATTTCTTCCAGCATACCAACTTTTTCCTTCAGTACTGAGATAACATCGGAATCCACACAAGAATCGTCTTCGAGTTCTTCAACCGAAAGCTCATCAGCTGTAGAAACGACTTCAACATTTCTTTCTCAAACCGCAACCGAGCTCTCCTCACAATCATCTAGTGGCTCTAATTCAGGAACGTATGCTGCATCCCAAGGCTCTGCAACAACATCAACGGAAGAAGTGACATGGCTCACTGAGACATCTACAGAGAGTGCATCAACTGAATCCACGACTTCTACCGTCAGTGAGATGTCCTCCAGTTCGCCAACCTCTACCTTATCACCTTCAAAGATAGCATCACAATCCACACCAGGATCGACTACAAGTGCAACAACTGAGCCTTCGACAACCAGTACAGAAAAGGTGACATCATCCACTGAAGGATCCACAAGCACAGTTTTCATGTCCTCTCTGACAAGTGGGATTTCTTCCAGCATACCAACTTCTTCCTTCAGTACTGAGATAACATCGGAATCCACACAAGAATCGTCTACGAGTTCTTCAACCGAAAGTTCATCAGCTGTAGAAACGACTTCAACACTTCCTTCTCAAACCGCAACCGAGCTCTCCTCACAATCATCTAGTGGCTCTAATTTAGGAACGTATGCTGCATCCCAAGGCTCTGCAACAACATCAACGGATGAAGTGACATCGCCCACTGAGACATCCACAGAGAGTGCATCAACTGAATCCACGACTTCTACCGTCAGTGAGATGTCCTCCAGTTCGCCAACCTCTACCTTATCACCTTCACCGATAGCATCACAATCCTCATCAGGATCGACTACAAGTGCAACAACTGAGCCTTCGACAACCAGTACAGAAAAGGTGACATCATTCACTGAAGGATCCACAAGCACAGTTTCCATGTCCTCTCTGACAAGTGGGATTTCTTCCAGCATACCAACTTCTTCCTTCAGTACTGAGATAACATCGGAATCCACACAAGAATCGTCTACGAGTTCTTCAACCGAAAGTTCATCAGCTGTAGAAACGACTTCAACATCTCCTTCTCAAACCGCAAACGAGCTCTCCTCACAATCATCTAGTGGCTCTAATTCAGGAACGTATGCTGCATCCCAAGGCTCTGCAACAACATCAACGGAGGAAGTGACATCGCCCACTGAGACATCCACAGAGAGTGCATCAACTGAATCCACGACTTCTACCGTCAGTGAGATGTCCTCCAGTTCGCCAACCTCTACCTTATCACCTTCACCGATAGCATCACAATCCTCATCAGGATCGACTTCAAGTGCAACAACTGAGCCTTCGACAACCAGTACAGAAAAGGTGACATCATTCACTGAAGGATCCACAAGCACAGTTTCCATGTCCTCTCTGACAAGTGGGATTTCTTCCAGCATACCCACTTCTTCCTTCAGTACTGAGATAACATCGGAATCCACACAAGAATCGTCTACGAGTTCTTCAACCGAAAGTTCATCAGCTGTAGAAACGACTTCAACATCTCCTTCTCAAACCGCAAACGAGCTCTCCTCACAATCATCTAGTGGCTCTAATTCAGGAACGTATGCTGCATCCCAAGGCTCTGCAACAACATCAACGGAGGAAGTGACATCGCCCACTGAGACATCCACAGAGAGTGCATCAACTGAATCCACGACTTCTACCGTCAGTGAGATGTCCTCCAGTTCGCCAACCTCTACCTTTTCACCTTCACCGATAGCATCACAATCCTCATCAGGATCGACTACAAGTGCAACAACTGAGCCTTCGACAACCAGTACAGAAAAGGGGACATCATCCACTGAAGGATCCACAAGCACAGTTTCCATGTCCTCTCTGACAAGTGAGATTTCTTCCAGCATACCAACTTCTTCCTTCAGTACTGAGATAACATCGGAATCCACACAAGAATCGTCTACGAGTTCTTCAACCGAAAGTTCATCAGCTGTAGAAACGACTTCAACATCTCCTTCTCAAACCGCAACCGAGCTCTCCTCACAATCATCTAGTGGCTCTAATTCAGTAACGTATGCTGCATCCCAAGGCTCTGCAACAATATCAACGGAGGAAGTGACATCGCCCACTGAGACATCCACAGAGAGTGCATCAACTGAATCCACGACTTCTACAGTCAGTGAGATGTCCTCCAGTTCGCCAACCTCTACCTTATCACCTTCACCGATAGCATCACAATCCTCATCAGGATCGACTTCAAGTGCAACAACTGAGCCTTCGACAACCAGTACAGAAAAGGTGACATCATCCATTGAAGAATCAACAAGCACAGTTTCCATGTCCTCTATGACAAGTGAGATTTCTTCCAGCATACCCACTTCTTCCTTCAGTACTGAGATAACATCGGAATCCACACAAGAATCGTCTACGAGTTCTTCAACCGAAAGTTCATCAGCTGTAGAAACGACTTCAACATCTCCTTCTCAAACCGCAAACGAGCTCTCCTCACAATCATCTAGTGGCTCTAATTCAGGAACGTATGCTGCATCCCAAGGCTCTGCAACAACATCAACGGAGGAAGTGACATCGCCCACTGAGACATCCACAGAGAGTGCATCAACTGAATCCACGACTTCTACCGTCAGTGAGATGTCCTCCAGTTCGCCAACCTCTACCTTTTCACCTTCACCGATAGCATCACAATCCTCATCAGGATCGACTACAAGTGCAACAACTGAGCCTTCGACAACCAGTACAGAAAAGGGGACATCATCCACTGAAGGATCCACAAGCACAGTTTCCATGTCCTCTCTGACAAGTGAGATTTCTTCCAGCATACCAACTTCTTCCTTCAGTACTGAGATAACATCGGAATCCACACAAGAATCGTCTACGAGTTCTTCAACCGAAAGTTCATCAGCTGTAGAAACGACTTCAACATCTCCTTCTCAAACCGCAACCGAGCTCTCCTCACAATCATCTAGTGGCTCTAATTCAGTAACGTATGCTGCATCCCAAGGCTCTGCAACAATATCAACGGAGGAAGTGACATCGCCCACTGAGACATCCACAGAGAGTGCATCAACTGAATCCACGACTTCTACAGTCAGTGAGATGTCCTCCAGTTCGCCAACCTCTACCTTATCACCTTCACCGATAGCATCACAATCCTCATCAGGATCGACTTCAAGTGCAACAACTGAGCCTTCGACAACCAGTACAGAAAAGGTGACATCATCCATTGAAGAATCAACAAGCACAGTTTCCATGTCCTCTATGACAAGTGAGATTTCTTCCAGCATACCCACTTCTTCCTTCAGTACTGAGATAACATCGGAATCCACACAAGAATCGTCTACGAGTTCTTCAACCGAAAGTTCATCAGCTGTAGAAACGACTTCAACATCTCCTTCTCAAACCGCAAACGAGCTCTCCTCACAATCATCTAGTGGCTCTAATTCAGGAACGTATGCTGCATCCCAAGGCTCTGCAACAACATCAACGGAGGAAGTGACATCGCCCACTGAGACATCCACAGAGAGTGCATCAACTGAATCCACGACTTCTACCGTCAGTGAGATGTCCTCCAGTTCGCCAACCTCTACCTTATCACCTTCACCGATAGCATCACAATCCTCATCAGGATCGACTACAAGTGCAACAACTGAGCCTTCGACAACCAGTACAGAAAAGGTGACATCATCCACTGAAGGATCCACAAGCACAGTTTCCATGTCCTCTCTGACAAGTGGGATTTCTTCCAGCATACCCACTTCTTCCTTCAGTACTGAGATAACATCGGAATCCACACAAGAATCGTCTACGAGTTCTTCAACCGAAAGTTCATCAGCTGTAGAAACGACTTCAACATCTCCTTCTCAAACCGCAAACGAGCTCTCCTCACAATCATCTAGTGGCTCTAATTCAGTAACGTATGCTGCATCCCAAGGCTCTGCAACAATATCAACGGAGGAAGTGACATCGCCCACTGAGACATCCACAGAGAGTGCATCAACTGAATCCACGACTTCTACCGTCAGTGAGATGTCCTCCAGTTCGCCAACCTCTACCTTATCACCTTCACCGATAGCATCACAATCCTCATCAGGATCGACTACAAGTGCAACAACTGAGCCTTCGACAACCAGTACAGAAAAGGTGACATCATCCACTGAAGAATCAACAAGCACAGTTTCCATGTCCTCTCTGACAAGTGAGATTTCTTCCAGCATACCCACTTCTTCCTTCAGTACTGAGATAACATCGGAATCCACACAAGAATCGTCTTCGAGTTCTTCAACCGAAAGTTCATCAGCTGTAGAAACGACTTCAACATCTCCTTCTCAAACCGCAACCGAGCTCTCCTCACAATCATCTAGTGGCTCTAATTCAGGAACGTATGCTGCATCCCAAGGCTCTGCAACAACATCAACGGAAGAAGTGACATCGCCCACTGAGACATCCACAGAGAGTGCATCAACTGAATCCACGACTTCTACCGTCAGTGAGATGTCCTCCAGTTCGCCAACCTCTACCTTATCACCTTCACCGATATCATCACAATCCTCATCAGGATCGACTACAAGTGCAACAACTGAGCCTTCGACAACCAGTACAGAAAAGGTGACATCATCCACTGAAGGATCCACAGGCACATTTTCCGTGTCCTCTCTGACAAGTGAGATTTCTTCCAGCATACCCACTTCTTTCTTCAGTACTGAGATAACATCGGAATCCACACAAGAATCGTCTACGAGTTCTTCAACCGAAAGTTCATCAGCTGTAGAAACGACTTCAACATCTCCTTCTCAAACCGCAACCGAGCTCTCCTCACAATCATCTAGTGGCTCTAATTCAGGAACGAATGCTGCATCCCAAGGCTCTGCAACAACATCAACGGAAGAAGTGACATCGCCCACTGAGACATCCACAGAGAGTGCATCAACTGAATCCACGACTTCTACCGTCAGTGAGATGTCCTCCAGTTCGCCAACCTCTACCTTATCACCTTCACCGATAGCATCACAATCCTCATCAGGATCGACTACAAGTGCAACAACTGAGCCTTCGACAACCAGTACAGAAAAGGGGACATCATCCACTGAAGAATCCACAAGCACAGTTTCCATGTCCTCTCTGACAAGTGGGATTTCTTCCAGCATACCCACTTCTTCCTTCAGTACTGAGATAACATCGGAATCCACACAAGAATCGTCTACGAGTTCTTCAACCGAAAGTTCATCAGCTGTAGAAACGACTTCAACATCTCCTTCTCAAACCGCAACCGAGCTCTCCTCACAATCATCTAGTGGCTCTAATTCAGGAACGTATGCTGCATCCCAAGGCTCTGCAACAACATCAACGGAGGAAGTGACATCGCCCACTGAGACATCCACAGAGAGTGCATCAACTGAATCCACGACTTCTACCGTCAGTGAGATGTCCTCCAGTTCGCCAACCTCTACCTTATCACCTTCACCGATAGCATCACAATCCTCATCAGGATCGACTACAAGTGCAACAACTGAGCCTTCGACAACCAGTACAGAAAAGGGGACATCATCCACTGAAGAATCCACAAGCACAGTTTCCATGTCCTCTCTGACAAGTGAGATTTCTTCCAGCATACCCACTTCTTCCGTCAGTACTGAGATAACATCGGAATCCACACAAGAATCGTCTACGAGTTCTTCAACCGAAAGTTCATCAGCTGTAGAAACGACTTCAACATCTCGTTCTCAAACCACAACCGAGCTCTCCTCACAATCATCTAGTGGCTCTAATTCAGGAACGTATGCTGCATCCCAAGGCTCTCCAACAACATCAACGGAGGAAGTGACATCGCCCACTGAGACATCCACAGAGAGTGCATCAACTGAATCCACGACTTCTACAGTCAGTGAGATGTCCTCCAGTTCGCCAACCTCTACCTTATCACCTTCACCGATATCGTCACAACCCTCATCAGGATCGACTTCAAGTGCAACAGCTGAGCCTTCGACAACCAGTACAGAAAAGGGGACATCATCCACTGAAGAATCCACAAGCACAGTTTCCATGTCCTCTCTGACAAGTGAGATTTCTTCCAGCATACCAACTTCTTCCTTCAGTACTGAGATAACATCGGAATCCACACAAGAATCGTCTACGAGTTCTTCAACCGAAAGTTCATCAGCTGTAGAAACGACTTCAACATCTCCTTCTCAAACCGCAACCGAGCTCTCCTCACAATCATCTAGTGGCTCTAATTCAGGAACGTATGCTGCATCCCAAGGCTCTGCAACAACATCAACGGAGGAAGTTACATCGCCTACTGAGACATCCACAGAGAGTGCATCAACTGAATCCACGACTTCTACCGTCAGTGAGATGTCCTCCAGTTCGCCAACCTCTACCTTATCACCTTCATCGATAGCATCACAATCCTCATCAGGATCGACTACAAGTGCAACAACTGAGCCTTCGACAACCAGTACAGAAAAGGTGACATCATCCACTGAAGGATCCACAAGCACAGTTTCCATGTCCTCTCTGACAAGTGAGATTTCTTCCAGCATACCCACTTCTTCCTTCAGTACTGAGATAACATCGGAATCCACACAAGAATCGTCTACGAGTTCTTCAACCGAAAGTTCATCAGCTGTAGAAACGACTTCAACATCTCCTTCTCAAACCACAACCGAGCTCTCCTCACAATCATCTAGTGGCTCTAATTCAGGAACGTATACTGCATCCCAAGGCTCTGCAACAACATCAACGGATGAAGTGACATCGCCCACTGAGACATCCACAGAGAGTGCATCAACTGAATCCACGACTTCTACCGTCAGTGAGATGTCCTCCAGTTCGCCAACCTCTACCTTATCACCTTCACCGATAGCATCACAATCCTCATCAGGATCGACTACAAGTGCAACAACTGAGCCTTCGACAACCAGTACAGAAAAGGGGACATCATCCACTGAAGAATCCACAAGCACAGTTTCCATGTCCTCTCTGACAAGTGAGATTTCTTCCAGCATACCAACTTCTTCCTTCAGTACTGAGATAACATCGGAATCCACACAAGAATCGTCTACGAGTTCTTCAACCGAAAGTTCATCAGCTGTAGAAACGACTTCAACATCTCCTTCTCAAACCACAACCGAGCTCTCCTCACAATCATCTAGTGGCTCTAATTCAGGAACGTATGCTGCATCCCAAGGCTCTGCAACAACATCAACGGATGAAGTGACATCGCCCACTGAGACATCCACAGAGAGTGCATCAACTGAATCCACGACTTCTACAGTCAGTGAGATGTCCTCCAGTTCGCCAACCTCTACCTTATCACCTTCACCGATAGCATCACAATCCTCATCAGGATCGACTACAAGTGCAACAACTGAGCCTTCGACAACCAGTACAGAAAAGGGGACATCATCCACTGAAGAATCCACAAGCACAGTTTCCATGTCCTCTCTGACAAGTGAGATTTCTTCCAGCATACCCACTTCTTCCGTCAGTACTGAGATAACATCGGAATCCACACAAGAATCGTCTACGAGTTCTTCAACCGAAAGTTCATCAGCTGTAGAAACGACTTCAACATCTCCTTCTCAAACCGGAAACGAGCTCTCCTCACAATCATCTAGTGGCTCTAATTCAGGAACGTATGCTGCATCCCAGGGCTCTCCAACAACATCAACGGAGGAAGTGACATCGCCCACTGAGACATCCACAGAGAGTGCATCAACTGAATCCACGACTTCTACCGTCAGTGAGATGTCCTCCAGTTCGCCAACCTCTACCTTATCACCTTCACCGATATCATCACAATCCTCATCAGGATCGACTTCAAGTGCAACAACTGAGCCTTCGACAACCAGTACAGAAAAGGGGACATCATCCACTGAAGAATCCACAAGCACAGTTTCCATGTCCTCTCTGACAAGTGAGATTTCTTCCAGCATACCAACTTCTTCCTTCAGTACTGAGATAACATCGGAATCCACACAAGAATCGTCTACGAGTTCTTCAACCGAAAGTTCATCAGCTGTAGAAACGACTTCAACATCTCCTTCTCAAACCGCAACCGAGCTCTCCTCACAATCATCTAGTGGCTCTAATTCAGGAACGTATGCTGCATCCCAGGGCTCTCCAACAACATCAACGGAGGAAGTGACATCGCCCACTGAGACATCCACAGAGAGTGCATCAACTGAATCCACGACTTCTACCGTCAGTGAGATGTCCTCCAGTTCGCCAACCTCTACCTTATCACCTTCACCGATATCATCACAATCCTCATCAGGATCGACTTCAAGTGCAACAACTGAGCCTTCGACAACCAGTACAGAAAAGGGGACATCATCCACTGAAGAATCCACAAGCACAGTTTCCATGTCCTCTCTGACAAGTGAGATTTCTTCCAGCATACCCACTTCTTCCTTCAGTACTGAGATAACATCGGAATCCACACAAGAATCGTCTACGAGTTCTTCAACCGAAAGTTCATCAGCTGTAGAAACGACTTCAACATCTCCTTCTCAAACCGCAAACGAGCTCTCCTCACAATCATCTAGTGGCTCTAATTCAGTAACGTATGCTGCATCCCAAGGCTCTGCAACAACATCAACGGAGGAAGTGACATCGCCTACTGAGACATCCACAGAGAGTGCATCAACTGAATCCACGACTTCTACCGTCAGTGAGATGTCCTCCAGTTCGCCAACCTCTACCTTATCACCTTCACCGATAGCATCACAATCCTCATCAGGATCGACTACAAGTGCAACAACTGAGCCTTCGAAAACCAGTACAGAAAAGGGGACATCATCCACTGAAGAATCCACAAGCACAGTTTCCATGTCCTCTCTGACAAGTGAGATTTCTTCCAGCATACCAACTTCTTCCTTCAGTACTGAGATAACATCGGAATCCACACAAGAATCGTCTACGAGTTCTTCAACCGAAAGTTCATCAGCTGTAGAAACGACTTCAACATCTCCTTCTCAAACCACAACCGAGCTCTCCTCACAATCATCTAGTGGCTCTAATTCAGGAACGTATGCTGCATCCCAAGGCTCTGCAACAACATCAACGGAGGAAGTGACATCGCCCACTGAGACATCCACAGAGAGTGCATCAACTGAATCCACGACTTCTACCGTCAGTGAGATGTCCTCCAGTTCGCCAACCTCTACCTTATCACCTTCATCGATAGCATCACAATCCTCATCAGGATCGACTACAAGTGCAACAACTGAGCCTTCGACAACCAGTACAGAAAAGGTGACATCATCCACTGAAGGATCCACAAGCACAGTTTCCATGTCCTCTCTGACAAGTGGGATTTCTTCCAGCATACCAACTTCTTCCTTCAGTACTGAGATAACATCGGAATCCACACAAGAATCGTCTACGAGTTCTTCAACCGAAAGTTCATCAGCTGTAGAAACGACTTCAACATCTCCTTCTCAAACCACAACCGAGCTCTCCTCACAATCATCTAGTGGCTCTAATTCAGGAACGTATGCTGCATCCCAAGGCTCTGCAACAACATCAACGGATGAAGTGACATCGCCTACTGAGACATCCACAGAGAGTGCATCAACTGAATCCACGACTTCTACCGTCAGTGAGATGTCCTCCAGTTCGCCAACCTCTACCTTATCACCTTCACCGATAGCATCACAATCCTCATCAGGATCGACTACAAGTGCAACAACTGAGCCTTCGACAACCAGTACAGAAAAGGGGACATCATCCACTGAAGAATCCACAAGCACAGTTTCCATGTCCTCTCTGACAAGTGAGATTTCTTCCAGCATACCCACTTCTTCCGTCAGTACTGAGATAACATCGGAATCCACACAAGAATCGTCTACGAGTTCTTCAACCGAAAGTTCATCAGCTGTAGAAACGACTTCAACATCTCCTTCTCAAACCACAACCGAGCTCTCCTCACAATCATCTAGTGGCTCTAATTCAGGAACGTATGCTGCATCCCAAGGCTCTCCAACAACATCAACGGAGGAAGTGACATCGCCCACTGAGACATCCACAGAGAGTGCATCAACTGAATCCACGACTTCTACAGTCAGTGAGATGTCCTCCAGTTCGCCAACCTCTACCTTATCACCTTCACCGATAGCATCACAATCCTCATCAGGATCGACTACAAGTGCAACAGCTGAGCCTTCGACAACCAGTACAGAAAAGGTGACATCATCCACTGAAGAATCCACAAGCACAGTTTCCATGTCCTCTCTGACAAGTGAGATTTCTTCCAGCATACCCACTTCTTCCTTCAGTACTGAGATAACATCGGAATCCACACAAGAATCGTCTACGAGTTCTTCAACCGAAAGTTCATCAGCTGTAGAAACGACTTCAACATCTCCTTCTCAAACCACAACCGAGCTCTCCTCACAATCATCTAGTGGCTCTAATTCAGGAACGTATGCTGCATCCCAAGGCTCTGCAACAACATCAACGGAGGAAGATACATCGCCTACTGAGACATCCACAGAGAGTGCATCAACTGAATCCACGACTTCTACCGTCAGTGAGATGTCCTCCAGTTCGCCAACCTCTACCTTATCACCTTCACCGATAGCATCACAATCCTCATCAGGATCGACTACAAGTGCAACAACTGAGCCTTCGAAAACCAGTACAGAAAAGGGGACATCATCCACTGAAGAATCCACAAGCACAGTTTCCATGTCCTCTCTGACAAGTGAGATTTCTTCCAGCATACCCACTTCTTCCTTCAGTACTGAGATAACATCGGAATCCACACAAGAATCGTCTACGAGTTCTTCAACCGAAAGTTCATCAGCTGTAGAAACGACTTCAACATCTCCTTCTCAAACCGCAACCGAGCTCTCCTCACAATCATCTAGTGGCTCTAATTCAGGAACGTATGCTGCATCCCAAGGCTCTGCAACAACATCAACGGAGGAAGATACATCGCCTACTGAGACATCCACAGAGAGTGCATCAACTGAATCCACGACTTCTACCGTCAGTGAGATGTCCTCCAGTTCGCCAACCTCTACCTTATCACCTTCATCGATAGCATCACAATCCTCATCAGGATCGACTACAAGTGCAACAACTGAGCCTTCGAAAACCAGTACAGAAAAGGGGACATCATCCACTGAAGAATCCACAAGCACAGTTTCCATGTCCTCTCTGACAAGTGAGATTTCTTCCAGCATACCCACTTCTTCCTTCAGTACTGAGATAACATCGGAATCCACACAAGAATCGTCTACGAGTTCTTCAACCGAAAGTTCATCAGCTGTAGAAACGACTTCAACATCTCCTTCTCAAACCGCAACCGAGCTCTCCTCACAATCATCTAGTGGCTCTAATTCAGGAACGTATGCTGCATCCCAAGGCTCTGCAACAACATCAACGGAGGAAGTGACATCGCCCACTGAGACATCCACAGAGAGTGCATCAACTGAATCCACGACTTCTACCGTCAGTGAGATGTCCTCCAGTTCGCCAACCTCTACCTTATCACCTTCACCGATAGCATCACAATCCTCATCAGGATCGACTACAAGTGCAACAACTGAGCCTTCGACAACCAGTACAGAAAAGGGGACATCATCCACTGAAGAATCCACAAGCACAGTTTCCATGTCCTCTCTGACAAGTGAGATTTCTTCCAGCATACCCACTTCTTCCGTCAGTACTGAGATAACATCGGAATCCACACAAGAATCGTCTACGAGTTCTTCAACCGAAAGTTCATCAGCTGTAGAAACGACTTCAACATCTCCTTCTCAAACCACAACCGAGCTCTCCTCACAATCATCTAGTGGCTCTAATTCAGGAACGTATGCTGCATCCCAAGGCTCTCCAACAACATCAACGGAGGAAGTGACATCGCCCACTGAGAAATCCACAGAGAGTGCATCAACTGAATCCACGACTTCTACAGTCAGTGAGATGTCCTCCAGTTCGCCAACCTCTACCTTATCACCTTCACCGATAGCATCACAATCCTCATCAGGATCGACTTCAAGTGCAACAGCTGAGCCTTCGACAACCAGTACAGAAAAGGGGACATCATCCACTGAAGAATCCACAAGCACAGTTTCCATGTCCTCTCTGACAAGTGAGATTTCTTCCAGCATACCCACTTCTTCCTTCAGTACTGAGATAACATCGGAATCCACACAAGAATCGTCTACGAGTTCTTCAACCGAAAGTTCATCAGCTGTAGAAACGACTTCAACATCTCCTTCTCAAACCGCAACCGAGCTCTCCTCACAATCATCTAGTGGCTCTAATTCAGGAACGTATGCTGCATCCCAAGGCTCTGCAACAACATCAACGGAGGAAGTGACATCGCCCACTGAGACATCCACAGAGAGTGCATCAACTGAATCCACGACTTCTACCGTCAGTGAGATGTCCTCCAGTTCGCCAACCTCTACCTTATCACCTTCACCGATAGCATCACAATCCTCATCAGGATCGACTACAAGTGCAACAACTGAGCCTTCGACAACCAGTACAGAAAAGGGGACATCATCCACTGAAGAATCCACAAGCACAGTTTCCATGTCCTCTCTGACAAGTGAGATTTCTTTCAGCATACCCACTTCTTCCTTCAGTACTGAGATAACATCGGAATCCACACAAGAATCGTCTACGAGTTCTTCAACCGAAAGTTCATCAGCTGTAGAAACGACTTCAACATCTTCTCAAACCGCAACCGAGCTCTCCTCACAATCATCTAGTGGCTCTAATTCAGGAACGTATGCTGCATCCCAAGGCTCTGCAACAACATCAACGGAAGAATTGACATTGCCCACTGAGACATCCACAGAGAGTGCATCAACTGAATCCACGACTTCTACCGTCAGTGAGATGTCCTCCAGTTCGCCAACCTCTACCTTATCACCTTCACCGATAGCATCACAATCCTCATCAGGATCGACTACAAGTGCAACAACTGAGCCTTCGACAACCAGTACAGAAAAGGGGACATCATCCACTGAAGGATCCACAGGCACAGTTTCCATGTCCTCTCTGACAAGTGAGATTTCTTCCAGCATACCCACTTCTTCCTTCAGTACTGAGATAACATCGGAATCCACACAAGAATCGTCTACGAGTTCTTCAACCGAAAGTTCATCAGCTGTAGAAACGACTTCAACATCTCCTCAAACCGCAACCGAGCTCTCCTCACAATCATCTAGTGGCTCTAATTCAGGAACGTATGCTGCATCCCAAGGCTCTGCAACAACATCAACGGAGGAAGTGACATCGCCCACTGAGACATCCACAGAGAGTGCATCAACTGAATCCACGACTTCTACAGTCAGTGAGATGTCCTCCAGTTCGCCAACCTCTACCTTATCACCTTCACCGATAGCATCACAATCCTCATCAGGATCGACTACAAGTGCAACAGCTGAGCCTTCGACAACCAGTACAGAAAAGGGGACATCATCCACTGAAGAATCCACAAGCACAGTTTCCATGTCCTCTCTGACAAGTGAGATTTCTTCCAGCATACCCACTTCTTCCTTCAGTACTGAGATAACATCGGAATCCACACAAGAATCGTCTACGAGTTCTTCAACCGAAAGTTCATCAGCTGTAGAAACGACTTCAACATCTCCTTCTCAAACCATAACCGAGCTCTCCTCACAATCATCTAGTGGCTCTAATTCAGGAACGTATGCTGCATCCCAAGGCTCTGCAACAACATCAACGGAGGAAGTGACATCGCCCACTGAGACATCCACAGAGAGTGCATCAACTGAATCCACGACTTCTACCGTCAGTGAGATGTCCTCCAGTTCGCCAACCTCTACCTTATCACCTTCACCGATATCATCACAGTCCTTATCAGGATCGACTTCAAGTGCAACAACTGAGCCTTCGACAACCAGTACAGAAAAGGGGACATCATCCACTGAAGAATCCACAAGCACAGTTTCCATGTCCTCTCTGACAAGTGAGATTTCTTCCAGCATACCCACTTCTTCCTTCAGTACTGAGATAACATCGGAATCCACACAAGAATCGTCTACGAGTTCTTCAACCGAAAGTTCATCAGCTGTAGAAACGACTTCAACATCTCCTTCTCAAACCGCAACCGAGCTCTCCTCACAATCATCTAGTGGCTCTAATTCAGGAACGTATGCTGCATCCCAAGGCTCTGCAACAACATCAACGGAGGAAGTTACATCGCCCACTGAGACATCCACAGAGAGTGCATCAACTGAATCCACGACTTCTACCGTCAGTGAGATGTCCTCCAGTTCGCCAACCTCTACCTTATCACCTTCACCGATAGCATCACAATCCTCATCAGGATCGACTACAAGTGCAACAACTGAGCCTTCGACAACCAGTACAGAAAAGGGGACATCATCCACTGAAGAATCCACAAGCACAGTTTCCATGTCCTCTCTGACAAGTGAGATTTCTTCCAGCATACCCACTTCTTCCTTCAGTACTGAGATAACATCGGAATCCACACAAGAATCGTCTACGAGTTCTTCAACCGAAAGTTCATCAGCTGTAGAAACGACTTCAACATCTCCTTCTCAAACCGCAACCGAGCTCTCCTCACAATCATCTAGTGGCTCTAATTCAGGAACGTATGCTGCATCCCAAGGCTCTGCAACAACATCAACGGAAGAAGTGACATCGCCCACTGAGACATCCACAGAGAGTGCATCAACTGAATCCACGACTTCTACCGTCAGTGAGATGTCCTCCAGTTCGCCAACCTCTACCTTATCACCTTCACCGATAGCATCACAATCCTCATCAGGATCGACTACAAGTGCAACAACTGAGCCTTCCACAACAAGTACAGAAAAGGGGACATCATCCACTGAAGAATCCACAAGCACAGTTTCCATGTCCTCTCTGACAAGTGAGATTTCTTCCAGCATACCCACTTCTTCCTTCAGTACTGAGATAACATCGGAATCCACACAAGAATCGTCTACGAGTTCTTCAACCGAAAGTTCATCAGCTGTAGAAACGACTTCAACATCTCCTTCTCAAACCGCAACCGAGCTCTCCTCACAATCATCTAGTGGCTCTAATTCAGGAACGTATGCTGCATCCCAAGGCTCTGCAACAACATCAACGGAAGAAGTGACATCGCCTACTGAGACATCCACAGAGAGTGCATCAACTGAATCCACGACTTCTACAGTCAGTGAGATGTCCTCCAGTTCGCCAACCTCTACCTTATCACCTTCACCGATAGCATCACAATCCTCATCAGGATCGACTACAAGTGCAACAACTGAGCCTTCGACAACCAGTACAGAAAAGGGGACATCATCCACTGAAGAATCCACAAGCACAGTTTCCATGTCCTCTCTGACAAGTGAGATTTCTTCCAGCATTCCCACTTCTTCCTTCAGTACTGAGATAACATCGGAATCCACACAAGAATCGTCTACGAGTTCTTCAACCGAAAGTTCATTAGCTGTAGAAACGACTTCAACATCTCCTTCTCAAACCGCAACCGAGCTCTCCTCACAATCATCTAGTGGCTCTAATTCAGGAACGTATGCTGCATCCCAAGGCTCTGCAACAACATCAACGGAGGAAGTGACATCGCCCACTGAGACATCCACAGAGAGTGCATCAACTGAATCCACGACTTCTACCGTCAGTGAGATGTCCTCCAGTTCGCCAACCTCTACCTTATCACCTTCACCGATAGCATCACATTCCTCATCAGGATCGACTACAAGTGCAACAACTGAGCCTTCGACAACCAGTACAGAAAAGGGGACATCATCCACTGAAGAATCCACAAGCACAGTTTCCATGTCCTCTCTGACAAGTGATATTTCTTCCATCATACCCACTTCTTCCTTCAGTACTGAGATAACATCGGAATCCACACAAGAATCGTCTACGAGTTCTTCAACCGAAAGTTCATCAGCTGTAGAAACGACTTCAACATCTCCTTCTCAAACCACAACCGAGCTCTCCTCACAATCATCTAGTGGCTCTAATTCAGGAACGTATGCTGCATCCCAAGGCTCTGCAACAACATCAACGGAAGAAGTGACATCGCCCACTGAGACATCCACAGAGAGTGCATCAACTGAATCCACGACTTCTACCGTCAGTGAGATGTCCTCCAGTTCGCCAACCTCTACCTTATCACCTTCACCGATAGCATCACATTCCTCATCAGGATCGACTACAAGTGCAACAACTGAGCCTTCGACAACCAGTACAGAAAAGGGGACATCATCCACTGAAGAATCCACAAGCACAGTTTCCATGTCCTCTCTGACAAGTGAGATTTCTTCCAGCATACCCACTTCTTCCTTCAGTACTGAGATAACATCGGAATCCACACAAGAATCGTCTACGAGTTCTTCAACCGAAAGTTCATCAGCTGTAGAAACGACTTCAACATCTCCTTCTCAAACCGCAACCGAGCTCTCCTCACAATCATCTAGTGGCTCTAATTCAGGAACGTATGCTGCATCCCAAGGCTCTGCAACAACATCAACGGAGGAAGTGACATCGCCCACTGAGACATCCACAGAGAGTGCATCAACTGAATCCACGACTTCTACCGTCAGTGAGATGTCCTCCAGTTCGCCAACCTCTACCTTATCACCTTCACCGATAGCATCACAATCCTCATCAGGATCGACTACAAGTGCAACAGCTGAGCCTTCGACAACCAGTACAGAAAAGGGGACATCATCCACTGAAGAATCCACAAGCACAGTTTCCATGTCCTCTCTGACAAGTGAGATTTCTTCCAGCATACCCACTTCTTCCTTCAGTACTGAGATAACATCGGAATCCACACAAGAATCGTCTACGAGTTCTTCAACCGAAAGTTCATCAGCTGTAGAAACGACTTCAACATCTCCTTCTCAAACCGCAACCGAGCTCTCCTCACAATCATCTAGTGGCTCTAATTCAGGAACGTATGCTGCATCCCAAGGCTCTGCAACAACATCAACGGAAGAAGTGACATCGCCCACTGAGACATCCACAGAGAGTGCATCAACTGAATCCACGACTTCTACCGTCAGTGAGATGTCCTCCAGTTCGCCAACCTCTACCTTATCACCTTCACCGATAGCATCACAATCCTCATCAGGATCGACTACAAGTGCAACAACTGAGCCTTCGACAACCAGTACAGAAAAGGGGACATCATCCACTGAAGAATCCACAAGCACAGTTTCCATGTCCTCTCTGACAAGTGAGATTTCTTCCAGCATACCCACTTCTTCCTTCAGTACTGAGATAACATCGGAATCCACACAAGAATCGTCTACGAGTTCTTCAACCGAAAGTTCATCAGCTGTAGAAACGACTTCAACATCTCCTTCTCAAACCGCAACCGAGCTCTCCTCACAATCATCTAGTGGCTCTAATTCAGGAACGTATGCTGCATCCCAAGGCTCTGCAACAACATCAACGGAGGAAGTGATATCGCCCACTGAGACATCCACAGAGAGTGCATCAACTGAATCCACGACTTCTACCGTCAGTGTGATGTCCTTCAGTTCGCCAACCTCTACCTTATCACCTTCACCGATAGCATCACAATCCTCATCAGGATCGACTACAAGTGCAACAACTGAGCCTTCGACAACCAGTACAGAAAAGGGGACATCATCCACTGAAGAATCCACAAGCACAGTTTCCATGTCCTCTCTGACAAGTGGGATTTCTTCCAGCATACCCACTTCTTCCTTCAGTACTGAGATAACATCGGAATCCACACAAGAATCGTCTACGAGTTCTTCAACCGAAAGTTCATCAGCTGTAGAAACGACTTCAACATCTCCTTCTCAAACCGCAACCGAGCTCTCCTCACAATCATCTAGTGGCTCTAATTCAGGAACGTATGCTGCATCCCAAGGCTCTGCAACAACATCAACGGAGGAAGTTACATCGCCCACTGAGACATCCACAGAGAGTGCATCAACTGAATCCACGACTTCTACCGTCAGTGAGATGTCCTCCAGTTCGCCAACCTCTACCTTATCACCTTCACCGATAGCATCACAATCCTCATCAGGATCGACTACAAGTGCAACAACTGAGCCTTCGACAACCAGTACAGAAAAGGGGACATCATCCACTGAAGAATCCACAAGCACAGTTTCCATGTCCTCTCTGACAAGTGAGATTTCTTCCAGCATACCCACTTCTTCCTTCAGTACTGAGATAACATCGGAATCCACACAAGAATCGTCTACGAGTTCTTCAACCGAAAGTTCATCAGCTGTAGAAACGACTTCAACATCTCCTTCTCAAACCGCAACAGAGCTCTCCTCACAATCATCTAGTGGCTCTAATTCAGGAACGTATGCTGCATCCCAAGGCTCTGCAACAACATCAACGGAAGAAGTGACATCGCCCACTGAGACATCCACAGAGAGTGCATCAACTGAATCCACGACTTCTACCGTCAGTGAGATGTCCTCCAGTTCGCCAACCTCTACCTTATCACCTTCACCGATAGCATCACAATCCTCATCAGGATCGAGTACAAGTGCAACAACTGAGCCTTCGACAACCAGTACAGAAAAGGGGACATCATCCACTGAAGAATCCACAAGCACAGTTTCCATGTCCTCTCTGACAAGTGAGATTTCTTCCAGCATACCCACTTCTTCCTTCAGTACTGAGATAACATCGGAATCCACACAAGAATCGTCTACGAGTTCTTCAACCGAAAGTTCATCAGCTGTAGAAACGACTTCAACATCTCCTTCTCAAACCGCAACCGAGCTCTCCTCACAATCATCTAGTGGCTCTAATTCAGGAACGTATGCTGCATCCCAAGGCTCTGCAACAACATCAACGGAGGAAGTGACATCGCCCACTGAGACATCCACAGAGAGTGCATCAACCGAATCCACGACTTCTACCGTCAGTGAGATGTCCTCCAGTTCGCCAACCTCTACCTTATCACCTTCACCGATAGCATCACAATCCTCATCAGGATCGACTACAAGTGCAACAACTGAGCCTTCGACAACCAGTACAGAAAAGGGGACAGCATCCACTGAAGAATCCACAAGCACAGTTTCCATGTCCTCTCTGACAAGTGAGATTTCTTCCAGCATACCCACTTCTTCCTTCAGTACTGAGATAACATCGGAATCCACACAAGAATCGTCTACGAGTTCTTCAACCGAAAGTTCATCAGCTGTAGAAACGACTTCAACATCTCCTTCTCAAACCGCAACCGAGCTCTCCTCACAATCATCTAGTGGCTCTAATCCAGGAACGTATGCTGCATCCCAAGGCTCTGCAACAACATCAACGGAGGAAGTGACATCGCCCACTGAGACATCCACAGAGAGTGCATCAACTGAATCCACGACTTCTACCGTCAGTGTGATGTCCTTCAGTTCGCCAACCTCTACCTTATCACCTTCACCGATAGCATCACAATCCTCATCAGGATCGACTACAAGTGCAACAACTGAGCCTTCGACAACCAGTACAGAAAAGGGGACATCATCCACTGAAGAATCCACAAGCACAGTTTCCATGTCCTCTCTGACAAGTGAGATTTCTTCCAGCATACCCACTTCTTCCTTCAGTACTGAGATAACATCGGAATCCACACAAGAATCGTCTACGAGTTCTTCAACCGAAAGTTCATCAGCTGTAGAAACGACTTCAACATCTCCTTCTCAAACCGCAACCGAGCTCTCCTCACAATCATCTAGTGGCTCTAATTCAGGAACGTATGCTGCATCCCAAGGCTCTGCAACAACATCAACGGAGGAAGTGACATCGCCCACTGAGACATCCACAGAGAGTGCATCAACTGAATCCACGACTTCTACCGTCAGTGAGATGTCCTCCAGTTCGCCAACCTCTACCTTATCACCTTCACCGATAGCATCACAATCCTCATCAGGATCGACTACAAGTGCAACAACTGAGCCTTCCACAACCAGTACAGAAAAGGGGACATCATCCACTGAAGAATCCACAAGCACAGTTTCCATGTCCTCTCTGACAAGTGGGATTTCTTCCAGCATACCCACTTCTTCCTTCAGTACTGAGATAACATCGGAATCCACACAAGAATCGTCTACGAGTTCTTCAACCGAAAGTTCATCAGCTGTAGAAACGACTTCAACATCTCCTTCTCAAACCGCAACCGAGCTCTCCTCACAATCATCTAGTGGCTCTAATCCAGGAACGTATGCTGCATCCCAAGGCTCTGCAACAACATCAACGGAGGAAGTGACATCGCCCACTGAGACATCCACAGAGAGTGCATCAACTGAATCCACGACTTCTACCGTCAGTGTGATGTCCTTCAGTTCGCCAACCTCTACCTTATCACCTTCACCGATAGCATCACAATCCTCATCAGGATCGACTACAAGTGCAACAACTGAGCCTTCGACAACCAGTACAGAAAAGGGGACATCATCCACTGAAGAATCCACAAGCACAGTTTCCATGTCCTCTCTGACAAGTGAGATTTCTTCCAGCATACCCACTTCTTCCTTCAGTACTGAGATAACATCGGAATCCACACAAGAATCGTCTACGAGTTCTTCAACCGAAAGTTCATCAGCTGTAGAAACGACTTCAACATCTCCTTCTCAAACCGCAACCGAGCTCTCCTCACAATCATCTAGTGGCTCTAATTCAGGAACGTATGCTGCATCCCAAGGCTCTGCAACAACATCAACGGAGGAAGTGACATCGCCCACTGAGACATCCACAGAGAGTGCATCAACTGAATCCACGACTTCTACCGTCAGTGAGATGTCATCCAGTTCGCCAACCTCTACCTTATCACCTTCACCGATAGCATCACAATCCTCATCAGGATCGACTACAAGTGCAACAACTGAGCCTTCCACAACCAGTACAGAAAAGGGGACATCATCCACTGAAGAATCCACAAGCACAGTTTCCATGTCCTCTCTGACAAGTGGGATTTCTTCCAGCATACCCACTTCTTCCTTCAGTACTGAGATAACATCGGAATCCACACAAGAATCGTCTACGAGTTCTTCAACCGAAAGTTCATCAGCTGTAGAAACGACTTCAACAACTCCTTCTCAAACCGCAACCGAGCTCTCCTCACAATCATCTAGTGGCTCTAATTCAGGAACGTATGCTGCATCCCAAGGCTCTGCAACAACATCAACGGAGGAAGTTACATCGCCCACTGAGACATCCACAGAGAGTGCATCAACTGAATCCACGACTTCTACCGTCAGTGAGATGTCCTCCAGTTCGCCAACCTCTACCTTATCACCTTCACCGATAGCATCACAATCCTCATCAGGATCGACTACAAGTGCAACAACTGAGCCTTCCACAACCAGTACAGAAAAGGGGACATCATCCACTGAAGAATCCACAAGCACAGTTTCCATGTCCTCTCTGACAAGTGAGATTTCTTCCAGCATACCCACTTCTTCCTTCAGTACTGTGATAACATCGGAATCCACACAAGAATCGTCTACGAGTTCTTCAACCGAAAGTTCATCAGCTGTAGAAACGACTTCAACATCTCCTTCTCAAACCGCAACCGAGCTCTCCTCACAATCATCTAGTGGCTCTAATCCAGGAACGTATGCTGCATCCCAAGGCTCTGCAACAACATCAACGGAGGAAGTTACATCGCCCACTGAGACATCCACAGAGAGTGCATCAACTGAATCCACGACTTCTACCGTCAGTGAGATGTCCTCCAGTTCGCCAACCTCTACCTTATCACCTTCACCGATAGCATCACAATCCTCATCAGGATCGACTACAAGTGCAACAACTGAGCCTTCGACAACCAGTACAGAAAAGGGGACATCATCCACTGAAGAATCCACAAGCACAGTTTCCATGTCCTCTCTGACAAGTGAGATTTCTTCCAGCATACCCACTTCTTCCTTCAGTACTGAGATAACATCGGAATCCACACAAGAATCGTCTACGAGTTCTTCAACCGAAAGTTCATCAGCTGTAGAAACGACTTCAACATCTCCTTCTCAAACCGCAACCGAGCTCTCCTCACAATCATCTAGTGGCTCTAATTCAGGAACGTATGCTGCATCCCAAGGCTCTGCAACAACATCAACGGAGGAAGTGACATCGCCCACTGAGACATCCACAGAGAGTGCATCAACTGAATCCACGACTTCTACCGTCAGTGAGATGTCCTCCAGTTCGCCAACCTCTACCTTATCACCTTCACCGATAGCATCACAATCCTCATCAGGATCGACTACAAGTGCAACAACTGAGCCTTCCACAACCAGTACAGAAAAGGGGACATCATCCACTGAAGAATCCACAAGCACAGTTTCCATGTCCTCTCTGACAAGTGGGATTTCTTCCAGCATACCCACTTCTTCCTTCAGTACTGAGATAACATCGGAATCCACACAAGAATCGTCTACGAGTTCTTCAACCGAAAGTTCATCAGCTGTAGAAACGACTTCAACATCTCCTTCTCAAACCGCAACCGAGCTCTCCTCACAATCATCTAGTGGCTCTAATCCAGGAACGTATGCTGCATCCCAAGGCTCTGCAACAACATCAACGGAGGAAGTGACATCGCCCACTGAGACATCCACAGAGAGTGCATCAACTGAATCCACGACTTCTACCGTCAGTGTGATGTCCTTCAGTTCGCCAACCTCTACCTTATCACCTTCACCGATAGCATCACAATCCTCATCAGGATCGACTACAAGTGCAACAACTGAGCCTTCGACAACCAGTACAGAAAAGGGGACATCATCCACTGAAGAATCCACAAGCACAGTTTCCATGTCCTCTCTGACAAGTGAGATTTCTTCCAGCATACCCACTTCTTCCTTCAGTACTGAGATAACATCGGAATCCACACAAGAATCGTCTACGAGTTCTTCAACCGAAAGTTCATCAGCTGTAGAAACGACTTCAACATCTCCTTCTCAAACCGCAACCGAGCTCTCCTCACAATCATCTAGTGGCTCTAATTCAGGAACGTATGCTGCATCCCAAGGCTCTGCAACAACATCAACGGAGGAAGTGACATCGCCCACTGAGACATCCACAGAGAGTGCATCAACTGAATCCACGACTTCTACCGTCAGTGAGATGTCATCCAGTTCGCCAACCTCTACCTTATCACCTTCACCGATAGCATCACAATCCTCATCAGGATCGACTACAAGTGCAACAACTGAGCCTTCCACAACCAGTACAGAAAAGGGGACATCATCCACTGAAGAATCCACAAGCACAGTTTCCATGTCCTCTCTGACAAGTGGGATTTCTTCCAGCATACCCACTTCTTCCTTCAGTACTGAGATAACATCGGAATCCACACAAGAATCGTCTACGAGTTCTTCAACCGAAAGTTCATCAGCTGTAGAAACGACTTCAACAACTCCTTCTCAAACCGCAACCGAGCTCTCCTCACAATCATCTAGTGGCTCTAATTCAGGAACGTATGCTGCATCCCAAGGCTCTGCAACAACATCAACGGAGGAAGTTACATCGCCCACTGAGACATCCACAGAGAGTGCATCAACTGAATCCACGACTTCTACCGTCAGTGAGATGTCCTCCAGTTCGCCAACCTCTACCTTATCACCTTCACCGATAGCATCACAATCCTCATCAGGATCGACTACAAGTGCAACAACTGAGCCTTCCACAACCAGTACAGAAAAGGGGACATCATCCACTGAAGAATCCACAAGCACAGTTTCCATGTCCTCTCTGACAAGTGAGATTTCTTCCAGCATACCCACTTCTTCCTTCAGTACTGTGATAACATCGGAATCCACACAAGAATCGTCTACGAGTTCTTCAACCGAAAGTTCATCAGCTGTAGAAACGACTTCAACATCTCCTTCTCAAACCGCAACCGAGCTCTCCTCACAATCATCTAGTGGCTCTAATCCAGGAACGTATGCTGCATCCCAAGGCTCTGCAACAACATCAACGGAGGAAGTTACATCGCCCACTGAGACATCCACAGAGAGTGCATCAACTGAATCCACGACTTCTACCGTCAGTGAGATGTCCTCCAGTTCGCCAACCTCTACCTTATCACCTTCACCGATAGCATCACAATCCTCATCAGGATCGACTACAAGTGCAACAACTGAGCCTTCGACAACCAGTACAGAAAAGGGGACATCATCCACTGAAGAATCCACAAGCACAGTTTCCATGTCCTCTCTGACAAGTGAGATTTCTTCCAGCATACCCACTTCTTCCTTCAGTACTGAGATAACATCGGAATCCACACAAGAATCGTCTACGAGTTCTTCAACCGAAAGTTCATCAGCTGTAGAAACGACTTCAACATCTCCTTCTCAAACCGCAACCGAGCTCTCCTCACAATCATCTAGTGGCTCTAATCCAGGAACGTATGCTGCATCCCAAGGCTCTGCAACAACATCAACGGAGGAAGTGACATCGCCCACTGAGACATCCACAGAGAGTGCATCAACTGAATCCACGACTTCTACCGTCAGTGTGATGTCCTTCAGTTCGCCAACCTCTACCTTATCACCTTCACCGATAGCATCACAATCCTCATCAGGATCGACTACAAGTGCAACAACTGAGCCTTCGACAACCAGTACAGAAAAGGGGACATCATCCACTGAAGAATCCACAAGCACAGTTTCCATGTCCTCTCTGACAAGTGGGATTTCTTCCAGCATACCCACTTCTTCCTTCAGTACTGAGATAACATCGGAATCCACACAAGAATCGTCTACGAGTTCTTCAACCGAAAGTTCATCAGCTGTAGAAACGACTTCAACATCTCCTTCTCAAACCGCAACCGAGCTCTCCTCACAATCATCTAGTGGCTCTAATTCAGGAACGTATGCTGCATCCCAAGGCTCTGCAACAACATCAACGGAGGAAGTGACATCGCCCACTGAGACATCCACAGAGAGTGCATCAACTGAATCCACGACTTCTACCGTCAATGAGATGTCCTCCAGTTCGCCAACCTCTACCTTATCACCTTCACCGATAGCATCACAATCCTCATCAGGATCGACTACAAGTGCAACAACTGAGCCTTCCACAACCAGTACAGAAAAGGGGACATCATCCACTGAAGAATCCACAAGCACAGTTTCCATGTCCTCTCTGACAAGTGGGATTTCTTCCAGCATACCCACTTCTTCCTTCAGTACTGAGATAACATCGGAATCCACACAAGAATCGTCTACGAGTTCTTCAACCGAAAGTTCATCAGCTGTAGAAACGACTTCAACATCTCCTTCTCAAACCGCAACCGAGCTCTCCTCACAATCATCTAGTGGCTCTAATTCAGGAACGTATGCTGCATCCCAAGGCTCTGCAACAACATCAACGGAGGAAGTTACATCGCCCACTGAGACATCCACAGAGAGTGCATCAACTGAATCCACGACTTCTACCGTCAGTGAGATGTCCTCCAGTTCGCCAACCTCTACCTTATCACCTTCACCGATAGCATCACAATCCTCATCAGGATCGACTACAAGTGCAACAACTGAGCCTTCGACAACCAGTACAGAAAAGGGGACATCATCCACTGAAGAATCCACAAGCACAGTTTCCATGTCCTCTCTGACAAGTGAGATTTCTTCCAGCATACCCACTTCTTCCTTCAGTACTGTGATAACATCGGAATCCACACAAGAATCGTCTACAAGTTCTTCAACCGAAAGTTCATCAGCTGTAGAAACGACTTCAACATCTCCTTCTCAAACCGCAACCGAGCTCTCCTCACAATCATCTAGTGGCTCTAATCCAGGAACGTATGCTGCATCCCAAGGCTCTGCAACAACATCAACGGAAGAAGTGACATCGCCCACTGAGACATCCACAGAGAGTGCATCAACTGAATCCACGACTTCTACCGTCAGTGAGATGTCCTCCAGTTCGCCAACCTCTACCTTATCACCTTCACCGATAGCATCACAATCCTCATCAGGATCGACTACAAGTGCAACAACTGAGCCTTCGACAACCAGTACAGAAAAGGGGACATCATCCACTGAAGAATCCACAAGCACAGTTTCCATGTCCTCTCTGACAAGTGAGATTTCTTCCAGCATACCCACTTCTTCCTTCAGTACTGAGATAACATCGGAATCCACACAAGAATCGTCTACGAGTTCTTCAACCGAAAGTTCATCAGCTGTAGAAACGACTTCAACATCTCCTTCTCAAACCGCAACCGAGCTCTCCTCACAATCATCTAGTGGCTCTAATTCAGGAACGTATGCTGCATCCCAAGGCTCTGCAACAACATCAACGGAGGAAGTGACATCGCCCACTGAGACATCCACAGAGAGTGCATCAACTGAATCCACGACTTCTACCGTCAGTGTGATGTCCTTCAGTTCGCCAACCTCTACCTTATCACCTTCACCGATAGCATCACAATCCTCATCAGGATCGACTACAAGTGCAACAACTGAGCCTTCGACAACCAGTACAGAAAAGGGGACATCATCCACTGAAGAATCCACAAGCACAGTTTCCATGTCCTCTCTGACAAGTGGGATTTCTTCCAGCATACCCACTTCTTCCTTCAGTACTGAGATAACATCGGAATCCACACAAGAATCGTCTACGAGTTCTTCAACCGAAAGTTCATCAGCTGTAGAAACGACTTCAACATCTCCTTCTCAAACCGCAACCGAGCTCTCCTCACAATCATCTAGTGGCTCTAATTCAGGAACGTATGCTGCATCCCAAGGCTCTGCAACAACATCAACGGAGGAAGTTACATCGCCCACTGAGACATCCACAGAGAGTGCATCAACTGAATCCACGACTTCTACCGTCAGTGAGATGTCCTCCAGTTCGCCAACCTCTACCTTATCACCTTCACCGATAGCATCACAATCCTCATCAGGATCGACTACAAGTGCAACAACTGAGCCTTCGACAACCAGTACAGAAAAGGGGACAGCATCCACTGAAGAATCCACAAGCACAGTTTCCATGTCCTCTCTGACAAGTGGGATTTCTTCCAGCATACCCACTTCTTCCTTCAGTACTGAGATAACATCGGAATCCACACAAGAATCGTCTACGAGTTCTTCAACCGAAAGTTCATCAGCTGTAGAAACGACTTCAACATCTCCTTCTCAAACCGCAACCGAGCTCTCCTCACAATCATCTAGTGGCTCTAATTCAGGAACGTATGCTGCATCCCAAGGCTCTGCAACAACATCAACGGAGGAAGTTACATCGCCCACTGAGACATCCACAGAGAGTGCATCAACTGAATCCACGACTTCTACCGTCAGTGAGATGTCCTCCAGTTCGCCAACCTCTACCTTATCACCTTCACCGATAGCATCACAATCCTCATCAGGATCGACTACAAGTGCAACAACTGAGCCTTCGACAACCAGTACAGAAAAGGGGACATCATCCACTGAAGAATCCACAAGCACAGTTTCCATGTCCTCTCTGACAAGTGAGATTTCTTCCAGCATACCCACTTCTTCCTTCAGTACTGAGATAACATCGGAATCCACACAAGAATCGTCTACGAGTTCTTCAACCGAAAGTTCATCAGCTGTAGAAACGACTTCAACATCTCCTTCTCAAACCGCAACCGAGCTCTCCTCACAATCATCTAGTGGCTCTAATTCAGGAACGAATGCTGCATCCCAAGGCTCTGCAACAACATCAACGGAGGAAGTGACATCGCCCACTGAGACATCCACAGAGAGTGCATCAACTGAATCCACGACTTCTACCGTCAGTGAGATGTCCTCCAGTTCGCCAACCTCTACCTTATCACCTTCACCGATAGCATCACAATCCTCATCAGGATCGACTACAAATGCAACAACTGAGCCTTCGACAACCAGTACAGAAAAGGGGACATCATCCACTGAAGAATCCACAAGCACAGTTTCCATGTCCTCTCTGACAAGTGAGATTTCTTCCAGCATACCCACTTCTTCCTTCAGTACTGAGATAACATCGGAATCCACACAAGAATCGTCTACGAGTTCTTCAACCGAAAGTTCATCAGCTGTAGAAACGACTTCAACATCTCCTTCTCAAACCGCAACCGAGCTCTCCTCACAATCATCTAGTGGCTCTAATTCAGGAACGTATGCTGCATCCCAAGGCTCTGCAACAACATCAACGGAGGAAGTGACATCGCCCACTGAGACATCCACAGAGAGTGCATCAACTGAATCCACGACTTCTACCGTCAGTGAGATGTCCTCCAGTTCGCCAACCTCTACCTTATCACCTTCACCGATAGCATCACAATCCTCATCAGGATCGACTACAAGTGCAACAACTGAGCCTTCGACAACCAGTACAGAAAAGGGGACATCATCCACTGAAGAATCCACAAGCACAGTTTCCATGTCCTCTCTGACAAGTGAGATTTCTTCCAGCATACCCACTTCTTCCTTCAGTACTGAGATAACATCGGAATCCACACAAGAATCGTCTACGAGTTCTTCAACCGAAAGTTCATCAGCTGTAGAAACGACTTCAACATCTCCTTCTCAAACCGCAACCGAGCTCTCCTCACAATCATCTAGTGGCTCTAATTCAGGAACGTATGCTGCATCCCAAGGCTCTGCAACAACATCAACGGAGGAAGTGACATCGCCCACTGAGACATCCACAGAGAGTGCATCAACTGAATCCACGACTTCTACCGTCAGTGAGATGTCCTCCAGTTCGCCAACCTCTACCTTATCACCTTCACCGATAGCATCACAATCCTCATCAGGATCGACTACAAGTGCAACAACTGAGCCTTCGACAACCAGTACAGAAAAGGGGACAGTATCCACTGAAGAATCCACAAGCACAGTTTCCATGTCCTCTCTGACAAGTGAGATTTCTTCCAGCATACCCACTTCTTCCTTCAGTACTGAGATAACATCGGAATCCACACAAGAATCGTCTACGAGTTCTTCAACCGAAAGTTCATCAGCTGTAGAAACGACTTCAACATCTCCTTCTCAAACCGCAACCGAGCTCTCCTCACAATCATCTAGTGGCTCTAATTCAGGAACGTATGCTGCATCCCAAGGCTCTGCAACAACATCAACGGAGGAAGTGACATCGCCCACTGAGACATCCACAGAGAGTGCATCAACTGAATCCACGACTTCTACCGTCAGTGAGATGTCCTCCAGTTCGCCAACCTCTACCTTATCACCTTCACCGATAGCATCACAATCCTCATCAGGATCGACTACAAGTGCAACAACTGAGCCTTCGACAACCAGTACAGAAAAAGGGACATCATCCACTGAAGAATCCACAAGCACAGTTTCCATGTCCTCTCTGACAAGTGAGATTTCTTCCAGCATACCCACTTCTTCCTTCAGTACTGAGATAACATCGGAATCCACACAAGAATCGTCTACGAGTTCTTCAACCGAAAGTTCATCAGCTGTAGAAACGACTTCAACATCTCCTTCTCAAACCGCAACCGAGCTCTCCTCACAATCATCTAGTGGCTCTAATTCAGGAACGTATGTTGCATCCCAAGGCTCTGCAACAACATCAACGGAAGAAGTGACATCGCCCACTGAGACATCCACAGAGAGTGCATCAACTGAATCCACGACTTCTACCGTCAGTGAGATGTCCTCCAGTTCGCCAACCTCTACCTTATCACCTTCACCGATAGCATCACAATCCTCATCAGGATCGACTACAAGTGCAACAACTGAGCCTTCGACAACCAGTACAGAAAAGGGGACATCATCCACTGAAGGATCCACAAGCACAGTTTCCATGTCCTCTCTGACAAGTGAGATTTCTTCCAGCATACCCACTTCTTCCTTCAGTACTGAGATAACATCGGAATCCACACAAGAATCGTCTACGAGTTCTTCAACCGAAAGTTCATCAGCTGTAGAAACGACTTCAACATCTCCTTCTCAAACCGCAACCGAGCTCTCCTCACAATCATCTAGTGGCTCTAATTCAGGAACGTATGCTGCATCCCAAGGCTCTGCAATATCAACGGAGGAAGTGACATCGCCCACTGAGACATCCACAGAGAGTGCATCAACTGAATCCACGACTTCTACCGTCAGTGAGATGTCCTCCAGTTCGCCAACCTCTACCTTATCATCTTCACCGATAGCATCACAATCCACATCAGGATCGACTACAAGTGCAACAACTGAGCCTTCCACAATCAGTACAGAAAAGGGGACATCATCCACTGAAGAATCCACAAGCACAGTTTCCATGTCCTCTCTGACAAGTGGGATTTCTTCCAGCATACCCACTTCTTCCTTCAGTACTGAGATAACATCGGAATCCACACAAGAATCGTCTACGAGTTCTTCAACCGAAAGTTCATCAGCTGTAGAAACGACTTCAACATCTCCTTCTCAAACCGCAACAGAGCTCTCCTCACAATCATCTAGTGGCTCTAATTCAGAAACGTATGCTGCATCCCAAGGCTCTGCAACAGCATCAACGGAGGAAGTGACATCGCCCACTGAGACATCCACAGAGAGTGCATCAACCGAATTCACGACTTCTACCGTCAGTGAGATGTCATCCAGTTCGCCAACCTCTACCTTATCACCTTCACCGATAGCATCACAATCCTCATCAGGATCGACTACAAGTGCAACAACTGAGCCTTCGACAACCAGTACAGAAAAGGGGACATCATCCACTGAAGGATCCACAAGCACAGTTTCCATGTCCTCTCTGACAAGTGGGATTTCTTCCAGTATACCCACTTCTTCCTTCAGTACTGAGATAACATCGGAATCCACACAAAAATCGTCTACGAGTTCTTCAACCGAAAGTTCATCAGCTGTAGAAACGACTTCAACATCTCCTTCTCAAACCGCAACAGAGCTCTCCTCACAATCATCTAGTGGCTCTAATTCAGAAACGTATGCTGCATCCCAAGGCTCTGCAACAGCATCAACGGAGGAAGTGACATCGCCCACTGAGACATCCACAGAGAGTGCATCAACCGAATTCACGACTTCTACCGTCAGTGAGATGTCATCCAGTTCGCCAACCTCTACCTTATCACCTTCACCGATAGCATCACAATCCTCATCAGGATCGACTACAAGTGCAACAACTGAGCCTTCGACAACCAGTACAGAAAAGGGGACATCATCCACTGAAGGATCCACAAGCACAGTTTCCATGTCCTCTCTGACAAGTGGGATTTCTTCCAGTATACCCACTTCTTCCTTCAGTACTGAGATAACATCGGAATCCACACAAGAATCGTCTACGAGTTCTTCAACCGAAAGTTCATCAGCTGTAGAAACGACTTCAACATCTCCTTCTCAAACCGCAACAGAGCTCTCCTCACAATCATCTAGTGGCTCTAATTCAGGAACGTATGCTGCATCCCAAGGCTCTGCAATAACATCAACGGAGGAAGTGACATCGCCCACTGAGACATCCACAGAGAGTGCATCAACTGAATCCACGACTTCTACCGTCAGTGAGATGACCTCCAGTTCGCCAACCTCTACCTTATCACCTTCACCGATAGCATCACAATCCTCATCAGGATCGACTACAAGTGCAACAACTGAGCCTTCGACAACCAGTACAGAAAAGGGGACAGCATCCACTGAAGAATCCACAAGCACAGTTTCCATGTCCTCTCTGACAAGTGAGATTTCTTCCAGCATACCCACTTCTTCCTTCAGTACTGAGATAACATCGGAATCCACACAAGAATCGTCTACGAGTTCTTCAACCGAAAGTTCATCAGCTGTAGAAACGACTTCAACATCTCCTTCTCAAACCGCAACCGAGCTCTCCTCACAATCATCTAGTGGCTCTAATTCAGGAACGTATGCTGCATCCCAAGGCTCTGCAACAACATCAACGGAGGAAGTGACATCGCCCACTGAGACATCCACAGAGAGTGCATCAACTGAATCCACGACTTCTACCGTCAGTGAGATGTCCTCCAGTTCGCCAACCTCTACCTTATCACCTTCACCGATAGCATCACAATCCTCATCAGGATCGACTTCAAGTGCAACAACTGAGCCTTCGACAACCAGTACAGAAAAAGGGACATCATCCACTGAAGAATCCACAAGCACAGTTTCCATGTCCTCTCTGACAAGTGAGATTTCTTCCAGCATACCCACTTCTTCCTTCAGTACTGAGATAACATCGGAATCCACACCAGAATCTTTTACGAGTTCTTCAACCGAAAGTTCATCAGCTGTAGAAACGACTTCAACATCTCCTTCTCAAACCGCAACCGAGCTCTCCTCACAATCATCTAGTGGCTCTAATTCAGGAACGTATGTTGCATCCCAAGGCTCTGCAACAACATCAACGGAAGAAGTGACATCGCCCACTGAGACATCCACAGAGAGTGCATCAACTGAATCCACGACTTCTACCGTCAGTGAGATGTCCTCCAGTTCGCCAACCTCTACCTTATCACCTTCACCGATAGCATCACAATCCTCATCAGGATCGACTACAAGTGCAACAACTGAGCCTTCGACAACCAGTACAGAAAAGGGGACATCATCCACTGAAGGATCCACAAGCACAGTTTCCATGTCCTCTCTGACAAGTGAGATTTCTTCCAGCATACCCACTTCTTCCTTCAGTACTGAGATAACATCGGAATCCACACAAAAATCGTCTACGAGTTCTTCAACCGAAAGTTCATCAGCTGTAGAAACGACTTCAACATCTCCTTCTCAAACCGCAACAGAGCTCTCCTCACAATCATCTAGTGGCTCTAATTCAGGAACGTATGCTGCATCCCAAGGCTCTGCAACATCAACGGAGGAAGTGACATCGCCCACTGAGACATCCACAGAGAGTGCATCAACTGAATCCACGACTTCTACCGTCAGTGAGATGTCCTCCAGTTCGCCAACCTCTACCTTATCATCTTCACCGATAGCATCACAATCCACATCAGGATCGACTACAAGTGCAACAACTGAGCCTTCCACAATCAGTACAGAAAAGGGGACATCATCCACTGAAGAATCCACAAGCACAGTTTCCATGTCCTCTCTGACAAGTGGGATTTCTTCCAGCATACCCACTTCTTCCTACAGTACTGAGATAACATCGGAATCCACACAAGAATCGTCTACGAGTTCTTCAACCGAAAGTTCATCAGCTGTAGAAACGACTTCAACATCTCCTTCTCAAACCGCAACAGAGCTCTCCTCACAATCATCTAGTGGCTCTAATTCAGAAACGTATGCTGCATCCCAAGGCTCTGCAACAGCATCAACGGAGGAAGTGACATCGCCCACTGAGACATCCACAGAGAGTGCATCAACCGAATTCACGACTTCTACCGTCAGTGAGATGTCATCCAGTTCGCCAACCTCTACCTTATCACCTTCACCGATAGCATCACAATCCTCATCAGGATCGACTACAAGTGCAACAACTGAGCCTTCGACAACCAGTACAGAAAAGGGGACATCATCCACTGAAGGATCCACAAGCACAGTTTCCATGTCCTCTCTGACAAGTGGGATTTCTTCCAGCATACCCACTTCTTCCTACAGTACTGAGATAACATCGGAATCCACACAAGAATCGTCTACGAGTTCTTCAACCGAAAGTTCATCAGCTGTAGAAACGACTTCAACATCTCCTTCTCAAACCGCAACAGAGCTCTCCTCACAATCATCTAGTGGCTCTAATTCAGAAACGTATGCTGCATCCCAAGGCTCTGCAACAGCATCAACGGAGGAAGTGACATCGCCCACTGAGACATCCACAGAGAGTGCATCAACCGAATTCACGACTTCTACCGTCAGTGAGATGTCATCCAGTTCGCCAACCTCTACCTTATCACCTTCACCGATAGCATCACAATCCTCATCAGGATCGACTACAAGTGCAACAACTGAGCCTTCGACAACCAGTACAGAAAAGGGGACATCATCCACTGAAGGATCCACAAGCACAGTTTCCATGTCCTCTCTGACAAGTGGGATTTCTTCCAGTATACCCACTTCTTCCTTCAGTACTGAGATAACATCGGAATCCACACAAGAATCGTCTACGAGTTCTTCAACCGAAAGTTCATCAGCTGTAGAAACGACTTCAACATCTCCTTCTCAAACCGCAACCGAGCTCTCCTCACAATCATCTAGTGGCTCTAATTCAGGAACGTATGTTGCATCCCAAGGCTCTGCAACAACATCAACGGAAGAAGTGACATCGCCCACTGAGACATCCACAGAGAGTGCATCAACTGAATCCACGACTTCTACCGTCAGTGAGATGTCCTCCAGTTCGCCAACCTCTACCTTATCACCTTCACCGATAGCATCACAATCCACATCAGGATCGACTACAAGTGCAACAACTGAGCCTTCGACAACCAGTACAGAAAAGGGGACATCATCCACTGAAGGATCCACAAGCACAGTTTCCATGTCCTCTCTGACAAGTGAGATTTCTTCCAGCATACCCACTTCTTCCTTCAGTACTGAGATAACATCGGAATCCACACAAGAATCGTCTACGAGTTCTTCAACCGAAAGTTCATCAGCTGTAGAAACGACTTCAACATCTCCTTCTCAAACCGCAACCGAGCTCTCCTCACAATCATCTAGTGGCTCTAATTCAGGAACGTATGCTGCATCCCAAGGCTCTGCAACAGCATCAACGGAGGAAGTGACATCGCCCACTGAGACATCCACAGAGAGTGCATCAACCGAATTCACGACTTCTACCGTCAGTGAGATGTCATCCAGTTCGCCAACCTCTACCTTATCACCTTCACCGATAGCATCACAATCCTCATCAGGATCGACTACAAGTGCAACAACTGAGCCTTCGACAACCAGTACAGAAAAGGGGACATCATCCACTGAAGGATCCACAAGCACAGTTTCCATGTCCTCTCTGACAAGTGGGATTTCTTCCAGTATACCCACTTCTTCCTTCAGTACTGAGATAACATCGGAATCCACACAAGAATCGTCTACGAGTTCTTCAACCGAAAGTTCATCAGCTGTAGAAACGACTTCAACATCTCCTTCTCAAACCGCAACAGAGCTCTCCTCACAATCATCTAGTGGCTCTAATTCAGGAACGTATGCTGCATCCCAAGGCTCTGCAACAACATCAACGGAGGAAGTGACATCGCCCACTGAGACATCTACAGAGAGTTCATCAACTGAATCCACGACTTCTACCGTCAGTGAGATGTCCTCCAGTTCGGCAACCTCTACCTTATCACCTTCACCGATAGCATCACAATCCTCATCAGGATCGACTACAAGTGCAACAACTGAGCCTTCGACAACCAGTACAGAAAAGGTGACATCATCCACTGAAGGATCCACAAGCACAGTTTCTATGTCCTCTCTGACAAGTGGGATTTCTTCCAGCATACCCACTTCTTCCTTCAGTACTGAGATAACATCGGAATCCACACAAGAATCGTCTACGAGTTCTTCAACCGAAAGTTCATCAGCTGTAGAAACGACTTCAACATCTCCTTCACAAACCGCAACAGAGCTCTCCTCACAATCATCTAGTGGCTCTAATTCAGGAACGTATGCTGCATCCCAAGGCTCTGCAACAACATCAACGGAGGAAGTGACATCGCCCACTGAGACATCCACAGAGAGTGCATCAACTGAATCCACGACTTCTACCGTCAGTGAGATGTCCTCGGGTTCGGCAACCTCTACCTTATCACCTTCAACGATAGCATCACAATCCACATCAGGATCGACTACAAGTGCAACAACTGAGCCTTCCACAACCAGTACAGAAAAGGTGACATCATCCACTGAAGGATCCACAAGCACAGTTTCCATGTCCTCTCTGACAAGTGGGATTTCTTCCAGCATACCCACTTCTTCCTTCAGTACTGAGATAACATCGGAATCCACACAAGAATCGTCTACGAGTTCTTCAACCGAAAGTTCATCAGCTGTAGAAACGACTTCAACATCTCCTTCTCAAACCGCAACCGAGCTCTCCTCACAATCATCTAGTGGCTCTAATTCAGGAACGTATGCTGCATCCCAAGGCTCTGCAACAACATCAACGGAGGAAGTGACATCGCCCACTGAGACATCTACAGAGAGTGCATCAACTGAATCCACGACTTCTACAGTCAGTGAGATGTCCTCGGGTTCGGCAACCTCTACCTTATCACCTTCACCGATAGCATCACAATCCTCATCAGGATCGACTACAAGTGCAACAACTGAGCCTTCGACAACCAGTACAGAAAAGGGGACATCATCCACTGAAGGATCCACAAGCACAGTTTCAATGTCCTCTCTGACAAGTGGGATTTCTTCCAGCATACCCACTTCTTCCTTCAGTACTGAGATAACATCGGAATCCACACAAGAATCGTCTACAAGTTCTTCAACCGAAAGTTCATCAGCTGTAGAAACGACTTCAACATCTCCTTCTCAAACCGCAACCGAGCTCTCCTCACAATCATCTAGTGGCTCTAATTCAGGAACGTATGCTGCATCCCAAGGCTCTGCAACAACATCAACGGAGGAAGTGACATCGCCCACTGAGACATCCACAGAGAGTGCATCAACTGAATCCACGACTTCTACCGTCAGTGAGATGTCCTCGGGTTCGGCAACCTCTACCTTATCACCTTCAACGATAGCATCACAATCCACATCAGGATCGACTACAAGTGCAACAACTGAGCCTTCCACAACCAGTACAGAAAAGGTGACATCATCCACTGAAGGATCCACAAGCACAGTTTCCATGTCCTCTCTGACAAGTGGGATTTCTTCCAGCATACCCACTTCTTCCTTCAGTACTGAGATAACATCGGAATCCACACAAGAATCGTCTACGAGTTCTTCAACCGAAAGTTCATCAGCTGTAGAAACGACTTCAACATCTCCTTCTCAAACCGCAACCGAGCTCTCCTCACAATCATCTAGTGGCTCTAATTCAGGAACGTATGCTGCATCCCAAGGCTCTGCAACAACATCAACGGAGGAAGTGACATCGCCCACTGAGACATCTACAGAGAGTGCATCAACTGAATCCACGACTTCTACAGTCAGTGAGATGTCCTCGGGTTCGGCAACCTCTACCTTATCACCTTCACCGATAGCATCACAATCCTCATCAGGATCGACTACAAGTGCAACAACTGAGCCTTCGACAACCAGTACAGAAAAGGGGACATCATCCACTGAAGGATCCACAAGCACAGTTTCAATGTCCTCTCTGACAAGTGGGATTTCTTCCAGCATACCCACTTCTTCCTTCAGTACTGAGATAACATCGGAATCCACACAAGAATCGTCTAAGAGTTCTTCAACCGAAAGTTCATCAGTTGTAGAAACGACTTCAACATCTCCTTCTCAAATCGCAACCGAGCTCTCCTCACAATCATCTAGTGGCTCTAATTCAGGAACGTATGCTGCATCCCAAGGCTCTGCAACAACATCAACGGAGGAAGTGACATCGCCCACTGAGACATCCACAGAGAGTGCATCAACTGAATCCACGACTTCTACCGTCAGTGAGATGTCCTCCAGTTCGCCAACCTCTACCTTATCACCTTCAACGAAAGCATCACAATCCACACCAGGGTCGACTACAAGTGCACTAAGTGAGTCTTCGACAGGAAGTAGAGAGTAGTTGACATCTTCCACTGGTAATCCTATAAATATTGCAACCAGCATAAAGATGCCTATTACGGAGTCATTGCTGAAGGCAAGTTCAGAACGTTTCGTAATTTCATATAGTATATAAAATAAATGGAGTAATAATGGTATTATTATGTTTTGTTGATATGCTGTTTGTCTATATTATTATTAATAATCAATCAAATTTGAGTAAATAATGTTTAACAAGATGTTTGGACATCAATTACATGTATTTCTGCACCGGTTTGCCTTGTGATTTTTGCAGAACTGTTTCCATATGGAAAAGACCAGGGGGACAAACTTCTTCCCCATGGTGATGATGTGTATAGCCCCGCAATTAACGTTCCGACTGGATTTACTTGTGGCTGTCAGCGGATACTCGACATCTACGTAAGTGCTTTGCGTTAGGGAAAGTTGTAATTACCTACATCGATAGTTACAATTGTTGAAGTACAAAAAATATTAACGGATGCTTGTTTCATATTTATTGGTATGAAACTAATTACCTGTATTCTTTTTCAATTTAGTTCATTCATATAGAACTGTAACGCCACAGGCCCATGGGACACAATACATGAAAATGTGGAAGTGGTTAAAGTTTTTACGAGGATTCATTTCTCAATAACATTGCATGATATACAAATAGAGATAGAGTTCGTATAGTCGTTATGCTCACATGTGACATTATAGGACCGCCTCCGAGGTCTAGTGGTAGAGCGTCCGCCGGAGAACGGAAGGTCCTGGGTTCGATCCCCGGCCGCATCATACCAAAAGACGTAAAAAGATGGTACTTGTTCTTACCCTGTCTGGCGCTCGGCATAACGGGGCTAAATCAAGGACTGGTCGGCTCGGAGTCAGTATACTGTGTCATGTTAAACTGCGGTATGGTATCTCAGTGAGCTAGCACTATAAATCGGCATTTGTCCGGACTAGTACAAGCAGCTACAAACACGTGCATGCACGTCGCTATATTTGTGCAATAATCTTGGACGCGACGTTAAACCCAATTAGAAAGAAAGAAATGTGACATTATAGAGAGAAACTTGTATATCTTTGGATATAGATAATATTTTTGTTCAATATAGTATTTCCTTAATTATCATATTTACAACATACAAAGGAAAAGTCAATATCATCTTCGACGACATTTAAGGAAAAATGACTATCAGAACAGCGAAAAGATTCTTAAAATAATTAAACCACTCATGAATTTCTATATTACTTTTAGTTTCCTTCTTTTACTTATATGTTTCATGATCAAGGTCGTCCAAATTGTTTGGATGAACTGATACTCTCTTCCATTTGTTTCTGTTTCTTTCCATACTTTTTTCTGCAAATAGCTTTATAATTGTTTTTCGAATCAGAATACTTAGCAAGTGAATCTTTATCCTATATTTTTCTAAAATGGTTCAAAAGAGTGCATCTCATCTTCTTTAATAACTCCCAGTCAACCCACTGTTAATTTCCCTGTTGGGGGTTTCTTCCCTTTATAAAACATTCCCTGAACATCAAATAGCTTCTGTAAAGAAAGATGGACTGTCATCAAAATGTGTAAAAACAGAATCAATAGCTTTATGTAAAAGGTATCAGAAGGTGTCTGATAACAAACGTTCTTTGAAAAGTTCTGCTTTTCCAACTTAAACATAAAATGATAATGTTGGTTGTTATCAAATGATGGTGTTCCTCGTAAAGACTTTTTTGGCAGGCAGATGGTGTGATTCGTGGCGTCCCGGAATCAGTTCCACAGCTGCCATTCATAATGTGTACATTTAAAACAGACCATAAATTGATGAAACATTTTCCAAAATTGTTAAGAACTGTATCGGCTACATATCTACACAGATTGAGTCTGTTAAAGAGAAAATGACAGTATGAATTATCCTAGCCAGGGAGATATTAAAATATGTCGTCCTCCACATAATCTGGCTCTTAACTAGTCCTTGCATATGTAGATAACCCCTAAAATGCACGAAACGTTACCAACATCACCTATCATTTTTAGCAAAAATCAGACATGGGTGTATACTTTCTTTTGCCCGGCAATTTACGTACATCACGAGCAATATTAATTGACATCTCCTGACATATGTAAAGGTATATACCTACACATGAATAAAGGTACATAATGACTTCATATTACGTCTATACATTCTTATAATGACATTATACATATCGTATATAGGTATATGATGATATATTACATCTATGCAGATTTATAATAATCTGTCGGGTTTATAATGACATCTCTACATATGACATATCTACTCCCCTGATTTATACAGGTATATACAGACGGATATATTACAATGGACAAAACTCTTGTGAATTCTAACCCGGAGAAGCTCCCGTTTGGTGATTATAACATGGTGGCGCCATTTTGGTCTGACATTGATCTGAAAGGGACAAAATTCGCTGACATATTCTACCATCTGTACGACAAATACTCCGTCTCAAACACCACTGAGGCGGAACACTTCCTGAAGTCAGCAGTGTCAATCCTGCAGTCTCATGACTCGGTGTCTGAGAACTTCACCATTACAACAGCCCTCCTGGTCACGTGGGATCATGTCAGTCCTTACCCGGCGTTACAAACTGCTCCTTACCAGGTAGGCGTTTGCTGATTAGAGATCCATGAAAAGAATTTCGAGTTTTTATGAAAAATCCCGGTATTGAATTAATTACCTTTTGCCAACCATGACGTGCACCCGTGAAATTGGCTGTTGAATAACTGCCATATAGGAAGAGAAAAAAATAAAAAATATTAAGTTTTATTTTCGAATATTAAAAATTAAAATTGTAATGAATATCATACAACAATCTGTATTTAATTCGATAAGATGATAAACCGTTTCATGATGTAAAGGTTAAAGGTTATGCATCATACAAGAGAGATTATACAAACGTTAAGATGTAGACTTATATAAAGTCTCCCTGCTCCTACTATGTCTCCAGCCTCCTCTTGATTTAAACTGAGGGGCAAAAGAAATATTACCGAGTTTGTTTTGTCTGTAATTGAAAATTGAAAGAACTGTTTATTTGACCATCACTAATTCCTGCAACAGGTCCTAATTAGTAACCTATCGATGGGTAATATTGTGTACAAATATTACCGTATTCAACGTAATAAGCGCCCAGGGAGCTCTCAAAATTTGAAATAGGGGGCTCTTATTAGAATATAACTTTGAAAGTTGAAAGATTGTAAATTTCGTGTGTAATGCTGACAGCCTGAAATGATACAAAATAAGAGTATGTGTGTATTATACACGACAGATATATTTATCCAGAATTTAATTGCCCATAATTAAGGGTCCATATAACACACGAGTGCGTATTATACGCGAATAAATAAGTCTTGTGTACATTGATCAATCGGAAGGGGTGCTAACTGAGATTGTTCACTAGCCAATATATTAGCAAATATCGCCGTTGTCGCTTATTAGAGCGGGGCGCTTATTACGTCGAATACGGTAGTTCAACGAAGACTGGGGTAAGAAATGAATTTGCAACCACAAGACCCCTACAGTGTTTGAAATGTAAATTTGTGCCGAACGAAGCAAAGTGTTGACTTTCAAAGACACAGTGTCTAATATACCCATCAACAGTAATGTAGACATATTCTTTAAGTGCTGACTAAGAGCCAGTGCAGTTCATTTTTGGATATGATATCGCTGGCTTAAGATATTTTCAATTGAAAATCAAACACATGATAAAGTCAACTGCGAGGTATAGTTTCCTTTGAGCCTCAGTGCAGCTTAAAGTATTGTGATGAAGTATTGTTCCAGTCAACTCATTTCATTCATTTTCTTAAAACCATGAGAGAACATAAACATACACCATGAAATATTTACACACCCTGCCCCTCCTTTTCATAACCCACGACGATAGTTTTTGGTACTCGTAATTGGCCATTATTAATAGGATAACAAGAAATATCAAGTTTAAATACCTAAACAAATGTGGCCTCATTTCGAATTAACCAAGATATTGAAAGAGAAAATTTTAAATAATAATATTGAGGCCTGATATTCCTTTTTTTCCTTCTATGAGTTGTGTGTTAGTCATGTAAAAATATAAAATCCCAATAGTTATCATTTGAGGTCTAGTTTTATTTTATCCTTCTAATATCCTAATGGTTATAAAAACATTGAAGAAAATAGAAAAATAAATTAATGATTAATTCGTGTTTATATTCCATGTGTCAATCTCCGAGGGGTTTATTGGTGATGTTTTTCTCTCCAACAGAACACGACGTTCCAGCTGCTGCTTGTGACTGACGGGGACGAGACATACGCTGTGTACCTGTACGGAGACATGGGGTGGGCAGTGGATGCTGGACGGAGCGCCGTGGTCGGGTGGCAGTGTGGGCCACAGGTGTACAAGAACAACCCCTACAGCGAAACCCCATCCGTCTTCAGGATCAGCGAGAAGATGGGTGAGGCTTGTAGTGTTGTGGTGCACTAATATGGAGTTGTCTCTATTTTAGTATACTAAAATAGTATTTTTATATTATATATTACCTTGAAATAATGAAGCAAGATGCACAATTCCAGACAAAAATTGTAAAATAAGGTTTCAAATTGTTTTTATTCATTCTGAAAACACAAGTGACCAGAAGTAATAATATATTCTTTTGTACATAAATACTTTTTCTTATTACAAAATAATTGACGTACGCGTGTTTCAGTCTATAGTTTGTATTATATGCGAAGTATCGAAAGCAATATGGATAAATACTACGAAGACATATGTCGACTATACAAACTTTTAAGCACCGCGGTGGGGTAGCCTGTAGTGGTTAAAGCATTCGCTCGTCACGCTGAAGAATCGGACTCTATTTTTCACATGGGTCCAATGTGTGAAACTCATTACTGGTGTCCCCCGCCGTGATATTGCTAGAATATTGCTAAATGCGGTGTGAAGCCATACTCGCTCATTCTCTTTACACAACATTTTGCAATTGTTTCAGGCTCGGTCCAGTCCCAGCAAATCTGATTCAGAACATTCAGAGACTTCTTATGAATTTGGAAAGGGATCTATCGCTTATATTTCTCGTCTACTGACATTTCACTATCGAGACCTTAGATCGATGTAACGATAACGGAACACATTTACTACCTGAAACAATGTTTCAGTTTCACGAAATGCACCTGTTTGCAGTCGTGTATCACTTTACAAAGGACTGAGTTAAATTATGCATCAGACATGTTCTACCAGAGCAAGCGGTCATGTATTATGGAATTTGAGAATATCATCGCCACCTGTGTGCATATTTGGGGGCGTCATGATTTATACTACAATAGAGATACTGTTAAAGGCGACAGCTTACGTAGGTCAATATGTCCAATACTAATTTCAAAACATCGTGTACATGTATGACCTAACTCTTCACAATGAGAATATTTATTTTTTGTATGACTTGTAAAAGGGCCATGAGTAAAATAGTTCACACAGTTGAGATTATTGCAGGCAACTTGGGGAACAACAACGGCGCATGGTACTACAAGCTGGGGCACTGCCCACGGATGGCGAGGAACCCCGCACTGGAGTGTGTGCGGTGGTACCGGGAGGAGAGGACGCACCTCGGGGTTATACGGCAGGAGCTTGCTCAGGCCTACAGCTGCCCGTGCAGCTTCTCACAGGTTCAGCTGGATAGAAGGTTCTCCGTGTACACGGATGGTTGTTTCTACGCCACTCTCCCCAGGCCAGGCTTCCACACTACGGCTACAAGGGTAAAGATCGCCTCATATTCCTGTATCTAAACCAAGGATATAGGACATAGTGACAACGTAATCATGTCTGGCCATAAATATTGCAAAAGTACCAATATTGGTTCTTTTTCATATCTGCAATCATCCTCAGGTTACAATCAAACTATTGTTGCTTTATAAAGTTATGGTGTTATAGCATGAACACGAGAACCATTGTTATTATTGACAGTGGTCAAAAGAATCGCAATTAGCTGGGTAGAGTTCTTAACCTTTAACCGTATCAGAATCCTGAAGTTAAACTCCCCAAATCGTCCCGATGTTATTCTTTGATTTTTCCGCTAAAGACCCGTACATACGTTCGTAAAAAACTAATACTTACGTTCCATTTTGGTTGTCCTCCGCTCGCTCACGAACCTTGTGTCACCTGTTTCTTTGTTGGATGTATTCAGCGGTGTTGCTACAACGCGTATGGATCGCTGGAGGTTCAGTACCCGTCAGGAGGTCACTTCGTGCGGCACTCACCATTCCTGCAACCCGCGGCCTTCCTGCGGGAAGACGTGGAGCCGCGCACCGTGTGCTGTGACCTGTCTGACCTCTGTGACCTGTACCTCACAGAACTCCGGCCTACAGATGACTGCCACCTCTACCAAACTCCTACACTAGGTATGACTGTTCCGGAGCCCCAACACTCACTCTACCACACGCTGGTTATAGTCTATTCATTCACATTCCCAAACACTCACTGTCTCACACCCGTCGCCCCATATCGATATACCACACATTAACTCGCTTCTTCCACAATCTACGAGTCAGTGAATATGGTGTTACATTGCTTTCAGCAATAATCAAGCATTATCACGGCTGGGGACACCAAAAGGTGGCACCATTGTGCCATGTTGGGAATCGAACCCGGGTCTTCGGCTTTACGAGCAAAGGCTTGAACCACTCGGCTACCCTACTGCCTCCCACAAAGTACAAGGGTTGATTGATCAGTTCTGAGCTTCACTAGGACGGAATTGGCTCATAGTGAAACCTGTTGTTGTATTTTCATTTTGTCAAAGAATTATATCCACACACACACACTTCAGCAAATTGTTTCGTCAGTTACACACGCAGGTGTATGTGCCCTTTGGAAAATGGGCAAGCGCGAGGTGCAGTTTTCAAGTGCCTGCAGAAAAAGCCACCCATGATGAGTACAGCACTTTGGAGGGATAACCCTTCTATGCCACCGTAAAGGTGGGTTTAAGTGTGACAGGGAGAGCCGTGAAGGCGCCCCCCGTCCTGTCTCGTCAGGAACACCAGAAATCATTCAGAGACAGCATGTTACAGTGATGACCTACCGGCGAATGACTGAGCGTTATATTGCAAGTTCAGTTGGTATTTCTCAGGAGAGAATACATTCAACTATCATAAGAACTTTGGCAGCGAAGAAAGTATCAGCTCCAAATCTTCTGACATCTGTTCTAGCTCTGTTTGAAGGTTAGGTGAAATTGGGTTTAACGTCGCGTCCAAGATAATTGCAGATAATTGCACTTATATAGCGACGTGCATGTACGTATATATGTTTGTGTGGCTGCTTGTACTAGTCCGGACTGATGCCGATTTATAGTGCTAACTCACTGAGATACCATGCCGCAGTTTAACATGAATACCCAACTCAGACACAGTATACTGACTCCGAGCCGACCAGTCCTTGTTTTAGCCACTTAATGCCGAGCGCCAGACAGGGTAACAACAAGTACTATATTTTAACGTCTTTTGGTATGACGCGGCCGGGGATCGAATCCCGGACCTTCCGTTTTCCGGGCGGACGCTCTACCACTAGACCACGGAGGCGGTCAGCTCTGTTTGAAGCTGATCGAGAAATCTTCTGACAATGATGTGTGACTATGGATGAAAATAATACTTACCTGTAGAAGCATTTGACATCCCCATCACTAAAGAAGGCAAGGACTGCAAAGGTTATGACATCATTGTTCTGAAGTGCCGAGGGTTTTATTATTGTGGACTCTGCTGAGAAACGATGTGCTCTTCAATCAGAACAATGTGCCAGTGAACGAATCATTCATTGCCCCACTTTCCACGAGCGTGACTTTGCAATCCTTATCACCCAAATTATTCTCCGTTAGACATCTGTCTGTTTTCAAACACGAAGAAAGCTCTCGGCTGAACCCATTTCGACTAGAACGATGACTTCATAGCAGTTGTGGAGAGCGGTTTGGTCAGCAAAGAGAAGCACTTCTACGAAGCTGGCAAAAATGTACCTTTGCGGTCGATCTTTAGGTCAAGTGTGAGGTTCAGAACGTATCAATCAACCCTCGTCCAACAGGATAATTACCTCACCCCTCGTCTATTCACACCTAGTCCCTCACCAACTACCTCACTCCTTTATCTATTCACATATCCACTCACTCACCCAACAATGCACTTTAATCATCTCTCCAAACGTTTACTCACTCAACTCCACCACCCTCTAACTTATCTCTCCACTTACCCACTCCACCACCCTCTAACTTACCACTCCACCCATCCACTCCACCACCCTCTAACTTACCTCTCCACCCATCCACTCCACCACCCTCTAACTTACCTCTCCACCAACCCTCTCCACCACCATCTAACTTACCTCTCCACCCACTCAATTCACCACCCTCTAACTTACCTCTCCACCCACCCACTCCACCACCCTCTAACTTACCTCTCCACCCACCCACTCCACTACCCTCTAACTTACCTCTCCGCCCACCCACTCTACCACCCTCTAACTTATCTCTCCACTTACCCACTCCACCTCCCTCTAACTTACCTCTCCACCCATCCACTCCACCATCCTCTAACTTACCTCTCCACCCATCCACTCCACCACCCTCTAACTTACCTCTCCACCAACCCACTCCACCACCCTCTAACTTACCTCTCCACCCACTCAATTCACCACCCTCTAACTTTCCTCTCCACCCACCCACTCCACCACCCTCTAACTTACCTCTCCACCCACCCACTCCACCACCCTCTAACTTACCTCTCCACCCACCCAGTCTACCACCCTCTAAACTACCTCTCCACCCACCCACTCCACCACCCTCTTTCTTACATCTCCACCCACCCACTCCACCACCCTCTAACTTACCTCTCCACCCACCCACTCCACCACCCTCTAACTTATCTCTCCACCAACCCACTCCACCACCCTCTAACTTACCTCTCAACCCACCCACTCCGTCACCATCTAACTTACCTCTCCACCCACCTACTCCACTACCCTCTAACTTACCTCTCCACCCACCCACTCCACCACCCTCTAACTTACCTCTCCACCCACCCACTCCACCTCCCTCTAACTTACCTCTCCACCCACCCACTCCACCACCCTCTAACTTACCTCTCCACCCACCCATCCACTCCACCACCCTCTAACTTACCTCTCCACCCACCCACTCCACCACCCTCTAACTTACCTCTCCACCCACCCATTCCACCACCCTCTAACTTACCTCTCCACCCACCCACTCCACCACCCTCTAACCTACCTATCCACCCACCCACTCCACCACCCTCTAACTTACCTCTCCACCCACCCACTCCACCACCCTCTAACTTACCTCTCCACCCACCCACTCCACCACCCTCTAACTTACCTCTCCACCCACCCACTCCACCACCCTCTAACTTACCTCTCCACCCACCCACTCCACCTCCCTCTAACTTACCTCTCCACCCACCCACTCCACCACCCTCTAGCTTAACTCTCCACCCACCCACTCCACCTCCCTCTAACTTACCTCTCCACCCACCCACTCCACCACCCTCTAACTTACCTCTCCACCCACCCATTTCACCACCCTCTAACTTACCTCTCCACCCACCCACTCCACCAACTTCTAACTTACCTCTCCACCCACCCACTCAACCACCCTCTAACTTACCTCTCCACCCACCCACTCCACCACCCTCTAACTTACCTCTCCACCCACCCACTCCACCACCCTCTAACTTACCTTTCCATCCACTCACTCAACCACTCTCTAACTTACCACTCCGTGCACGCACGCCACCACCCACTAGCCTACCGTCCCATGCACTCCACCACCCTCTAACTTAACTCTCCACCCACCCACTCCACCACCCTCTAACTTACCACTCCATGCACGCACGCCATCACCCACTAGCCTACCACTCCACCCACTCCACCACCCTCTAACTTACCTCTCCACCCACCCACTCCACCACCCTCTAACTTACCTCTCCACCCACCCACTCCACCTCCCTCTAACTTACCTCTCCACCCACCCACTCCACCACCCTCTAACTTACCTCTCCACCCACCCACTCCACCTCCCTCTAACTTACCTCTCCACCCACCCACTCCACCACCCTCTAACTTAACTCTCCACCCACCCACTCCACCTCCCTCTAACTTACCTCTCCACCCACCCACTCCACCACCCTCTAACTTACCTCTCCACCCACCCATTTCACCACCCTCTAACTTACCTCTCCACCCACCCACTCCACCAACTTCTAACTTACCTCTCCACCCACCCACTCAACCACCCTCTAACTTACCTCTCCACCCACCCACTCCACCACCCTCTAACTTACCTCTCCACCCACCCACTCCACCACCCTCTAACTTACCTTTCCATCCACTCACTCAACCACTCTCTAACTTACCACTCCGTGCACGCACGCCACCACCCACTAGCCTACCACCCCATGCACTCCACCACCCTCTAACTTAACTCTCCACCCACCCACTCCACCACCCTCTAACTTACCACTCCATGCACGCACGCCATCACCCACTAGCCTACCACTCCACCCACTCCACCACCCTCTAACTTACCTCTCCACCCACCCACTCCACCACCCTCTAACTTACCTCTCCACCCACCCACTCCACCACCCTCTAACTTACCACTCCATGCACGCACGCCATCACCCACTAGCCTACCACTCCACCCACTCCACCACCCTCTAACTTACCTCTCCACCCACCCACTCCACCACCCTCTAACTTACCTCTCCACCCACCCACTCCACCTCCCTCTAACTTACCTCTCCACCCACCCACTCCACCACCCTCTAACTTACCTCTCCACCCACCCACTCCACCTCCCTCTAACTTACCTCTCCACCCACCCACTCCACCACCCTCTAACTTAACTCTCCACCCACCCACTCCACCTCCCTCTAACTTACCTCTCCACCCACCCACTCCACCACCCTCTAACTTACCTCTCCACCCACCCATTTCACCACCCTCTAACTTACCTCTCCACCCACCCACTCCACCAACTTCTAACTTACCTCTCCACCCACCCACTCAACCACCCTCTAACTTACCTCTCCACCCACCCACTCCACCACCCTCTAACTTACCTCTCCACCCACCCACTCCACCACCCTCTAACTTACCTTTCCATCCACTCACTCAACCACTCTCTAACTTACCACTCCGTGCACGCACGCCACCACCCACTAGCCTACCACCCCATGCACTCCACCACCCTCTAACTTAACTCTCCACCCACCCACTCCACCACCCTCTAACTTACCACTCCATGCACGCACGCCATCACCCACTAGCCTACCACTCCACCCACTCCACCACCCTCTAACTTACCTCTCCACCCACCCACTCCACCACCCTCTAACTTACCTCTCCACCCACCCACTCCACCTCCCTCTAACTTACCTCTCCACCCACCCACTCCACCACCCTCTAACTTACCACTCCATGCACGCACGCCACCACCCACTAGCATACCACTCCACGCACTCCACCACCCACTATCCTACCACTTAATGCACGCACTCCACCACCCACTTACTTACCACTCCACCATCCACTCAACCACCCACTAACCTACCTCTCCATGCAAGCACTCCATCACCCACGAGCCTACCACTCCATGCACGCACTCCACCTCCAACAAACCTACCGCTCCACCCACGTACTGCACCTCCCACTGTATCCCTCCTCGTCCACCCACTCACCCACCACCTCCGTGTTTCAGCGACATACTACGGCGACCCCCATCTGCAGACACTGGATGGGTTGAACTACACCTTCAATGGACTTGGCGAGTACGTTCTCCTTCAGGTTCATGATCAGCACAACACGCCCGTGTTCGAGATCCAGGCCCGGACTGCATCTGTGTCTACCGCCACCAACAGCAACAACGCCACCATCTTCACTGCAGTCGTCCTGCAGGATTACAAGGCACCATCTTTCATTCAAGTGGAGCTATCGCAGGACAAGAAAGGTAGCAGTATGCTTCTAAATTGACACACTTTATGCTCATTATTATGTAGAAACAGTGTGATTAATTTTCTTATATAATCAGTGGGTGTCGGTTTACCCTTTCCGTATTAATTCACTTTCAGGTGTGCTATTTTACGACAATGATAATGATATCAGCGCTGACATTAAAAGAGATTTCAAGAAAATTACTAGTTCCTCAGCCATCTTGTCGAATGGTCACGTCATCACCGCCACACTACCTTCAGGTAATTTCATTTTAAGCATTGAATCTTCATTAATGGCTTTAGCTGGTCAGGGACAAATAAATGTGATCACACTTGTCAACGCAATGCAGCTGATGTAGAGGAATAGAGTCAATTCATCTACCTTTCTGAGTGAATAATTCTTGGAGTGCCTCATCCACCCTCCTACGAAGTCTGGAGGCTAAAACAGAACTTTCCACACCAACTGAGAGAGGATGGTGATATCAGTAGCACATGACTATGAGCCTTCGTGGACTACACTGGGACAAACTTCTAATTCATACCAAGAGCTTCTGGAATGTAACTGTTAGAATGAGAGAGGGTGCAGAGCACGTGTGACTGTATTGTGGCCCATTTGATTAGTACACTACTTTGTAAATGTGATCACAGTAAATTGTCACCAGTCAGCTAATGAGCCATGTCACATGAGCCATGTACAAGCATATTTCAAGAGATACAAATTTTGGTCTTTAAATATTCTGTTATTTACCATGTGAGTATACACTGTTGGTATTGTTAATTGGCTTTAATGATGTCACTTCAAGACATGCCAAAAGAGAAAGAAATGCATTTTCTTTTACTTTTTTTCAGACATTCCATTACCTAAATCAAAACAAATAGTCTCATAAAAATAGTAATTTACTATGACTATTATTTAGTTATTTTTCATATCGATGTACGTGTGTGCAACAATGCATACAGAACGAGAGATAGATGATTCAATAATAAGGAATTGCTTCACTTGAAAATCTGTTAAGTAGAAATATTCTCCATTTATTTCCAAGTGCATGTTAGCAAATATATAGAATGGGAAGGTACATTTACAATCAAGGTAGAAGACATAAAAAATAACTATTGATGAAAGGCAGGTGTACTATGCTTAAAGTAGACATTGATGAAACATGAATAAAATATTTTATGAACGCTTCATGACTATGGACAGAGAGAAGTCAGTTGCTACCATTTCTTATGATAACAATGGATTCTGTTGTATTTGTTTGAAATATATTTTTCAATTTAAAATATCGCTCAATCTTTTAATGAATACACCAAAGGACGGTTTCTGTTGATTAATACTTGATAAATGAATCGTTTTGCTGAAAGCAAAATATGGTAACCACATGATCATATGTAGAAAATCCAAACAGTAAATTCAAGTTCAATATTTTGATTACTGTTGATACACATTTAAACCTGTTCCACGTTCCTTAAAAAATAAGTGATAAATCTTCGCATCATTTACAGACTTTCTTTCTTTGTGTAGATTGTTGTATAAATAAATCTATATTGAAAATCCAGCAGCTTACAATCCTTAATATACACATACATCTTCTCTAATATGAAAAAAAGCATCGTTCCAATTAATAGGAAATACTATTCCAGTATTCTAAAACTTTTTTTAATTGTGTCGCTCTTGATTATTTTGCAATTAAAGATCCTGGATCCCTTTTGATCTGAGAGATCATCTTTGTTATCAAACTCAAATAAAAAACAAATGGGTCTTTTTTACAAAATATGCCCCATGCAGTCAAAACATCTCTCCAACGAGGATTGTCCATACAAAATAAGCAGTCACCTACATGTATGTTAAAGCTGAGTGAGAATATGTGTCTTATGGGAAAGATGTTAATACTACCTGAATTTTTTAAAAATATCGTTATAGTTAATGAGTGAGTTGGGTTTAACAGTATTCCAGTTATATCACGGCGTGTCAGCTTAATGTGGGAGGAAAGCCCGAAGTGATGCAGGTCTCAGACGTTTACCACTTCTGTGAAACCCACGAGCACGGGTATGGTGCTGACAAAGCTGGAAACATAATCGGGTCGAACCGGGATTCGAACTCACAATCATATGTTTCTGGTGTGCCCAAGGGACGCAACTCTGAACAGCGAATCGCGGCGCCTTAGACGACTGGGCCACCCGTGCCCCCTAAATATCGTTTGAAGGTGGACAATTTTAGGAGAATTTAAAAAATATTCACTGTCAATCATTCTAATACCACCATCACTGTATGTTCGAATGATAGTTTTCTCTTTTCATGGTATCCTTTTTGTCATTCCAAATAAATTCATAAAAAAGTGTGTTGATTTCATTTTTAAAATGTCTTTGCCGGGTTAGGTAGTGCAGAGAAAATATGTACTAGAGTTAAGACGGCCAAAGTTTTTATAACTGTCATTTTCGCTATTAATATCAATTTCTTCCATACCAATTAGCAAGTATCTTATTTATAATATCTAATCGTTTCTTTGTACTGATCACCCAAATGCCTTTCAAAGAAGGGTTTAGTTTAATACCTAAGATCTCAAAATCTCATCTGTGCCAGTCCAGTTCTAAATCATTTACTAAAGCTATATTACTCCCCGACTTCTCTAATTGTACGACGGTGCAACCCTGATTCTATTTCTGGCTTCAGAAATACTTCATTTTACACCATAAAGTATCATGTATTCCACGAAACTATTCTTTATCACTTGTGTGAACTGGTAGATTTACTTAGCGAAGTGATGTCGTCAAGGAAGATAACACCAGTGTTTTGGAATGTCTCTTATTTGTTGACATGTGACAAGGTCTAGTATCTTCTGTAGCGTCCAGGTAGGTAATTTAAAACATAATCTTTATTCACATTTCAAATAAAATACAATGTGTAGCATTTCATCAATTATACATTATTCCCTTTACATCCAACTTTCAAAACATATTGCAAATATAGACAATCATAAAATATGATATCGTACTAGTATTTTTTGAAGGATTGAAAAGTCTGTGGAAGGAAGATAGAACTGAAAGAAAGCTGTATGATTGCAATTTGAGAATGCAATTAACTTGGTCATATTGTAGTACGAGCGTATCTAATAACTTTACGTTGAATATGTTTTAGCTGAAAACCCTTTCGTGATTGTTTAAACACAATAATTTTCATAAGTAATATAATTACATCCAGGTAGGTAATGCTGTCACAGGCCGGATGACCAGGTTTGGTGGAGTCTTCGTTGTGCTGGAATAACAGACAGAAACGAACGGTAAACACATGGCTAACAAAAATGTACTTGTTCCAGGAGTGAGCATTAACATCACCCACAGCGTGAAGATGCTAGACGTTGCCCTCACCGTGCCCTCTGATTGGCGGAATAATTCGGATTTTAAGATCAGTGGATTGCTGGGAAATTTCAATGGCGACTATACTGATGACTTCACTCTACCAAACGGCACTACTCTGAACCATACAATGTCAGATGAAGACATATTTCATACGTTTGGAGAAAAATGTAAGTGTGGTGTCATAATTTCATGTTGTGCAAATATCATAAAACTTCAGACTGTTATTCAGAGTCGGCAATCCTTTCAATAACAATGCAATGAATTAAAGTAAAGGTGAAGTGAATGGAAATAATGAGTGAGTGAGCGAGTTGGGTTTAAGGCCGCTTTAAACAGTGTTCCAAAGCCCGAAGTGATGCAGTTTACCATTTCGGTGAAAACCACGAGCATGGATATGATGCTGACAAACCTAGAAACATAATCGTGGCGAAGCGGGATTCGAACCCACAACCAGAGGTTTCTTCCGTAGCACTTTGCACAGCAAATTGCGGCGCCGTAGACGATTGGGAAACCCGTAACCCCTTGAAATAATGAATTGATATAAACTTGAGATGCATACATATTGCAGGAAATAGGTATATTTAATGATGAAGCGTCCAAACGTTTCTTTTAGGGATTGCCAGAAACCAATGCACGTGGGTTTGATTCCAATATTGGCCCTGGTTATGATCCAAGAGCTTGTCATCCCCTCCAATCTTTTCAATCACACTGAATAGTCAGACAGTAAGACATATTTTAACTAATGGGACCCACCTCAATCTCATATAAACTGAAATACTGAAAGTGCACTCACTTTTTAGGGCGCACCAGTTTGTCGAGCATCAACAGGACGCGGGTGTTTAAGTACACCCGGGGGCGGAACTCTGCCTTCTATCAGAATCTGGAGTTTATCCCCATGTTTCTTGACAATATGAACACCACAGACAACGATGCCGTGAAAGCATGTGGGCAAGAGGACATGGAGTGTATCTATGACTTCATTGTCACTGGAGACGCCACCATATCAAACAACACCAAACACGTGAAGAAAACGGCTGCTGAGAAGAGGCTATTCACAGGTGTTGTATTCTGGGATTGGCCACACACACTCATGACATTTAGTATGTGCATTGCAATTTGACAAATGTGTTCTTTTTAATTTGAACATTGTTAAAGTACTGGTCATTTATTGTGGTGGTGATTGTGGTGGTGGTAGTTGTGGTGGCGGGAGTCATGAAAACATGTTACATAAAATTGGGGTGGAAAGGGGAGGGGGTAGGGGCAGCAAATATGATACATCCCTAAGACCAATCTCTACATCCCGTACAACTTTAAGATAAACTGTGTATATATTTCTATTATATCCGACATATATAAGGAAATCTAATCAGAGAGTCATTTTAAACGGATCGGGCTGTTCCCATCTATTCACACACAAATACACTCTCTGTTAGATTTGCTCATTTTAGGAAAAGCGTCAATCTAATGAAAATCACAACTTAGATCTCGCTACGGCAAACACAGATCTGCGGACATCCCATTACGGGTCACGCCATAACGACCTTTCGTGATCGTTGTCCGACCAATGGAATGACTGACAGTGGCAATGAGTGGACATGAGCCAGTCAGAAAGCAGCTTTCACGAGCTTCACGGGCCAAACTTCAAACTGGCGACTTCCATTCCAGACATCGCTTGAAAAATTGGAAAATTCTCATTCGATTCAAAATTTGAAAACTGAAGAAAAGAAAATTCTGCAATTTATTAGATTGCCGAGATTGTATTTCATTCCTTAGCCTGGGTTATGGAAAGGCTTTACCATGTGCAATGTTTAGTCTGCAAAGTCTCTCATTTTTCCCAATCTGGTAAGCGTTGCGCTGATTGGTCGGAAGAAATGTCGGTCTGACGCGAGCCGTAATGGGATGTCCTCAGATGTTTGCTTAGTGGTAGCGAGGACTGAATCTGATTTTAATGAGATAGGGAAGAGTGTCCACATTTTGCTGTGTGAATTTCAGAAAACCATGTCCCTCGAGTGATCGGCGATCTGCAGGTGAACGCCACTGTCGGTGTAAGTGTCACTGTCGCCGCCACTGCTTTCGACGACGACACTGACCAGAACGTCACCCTCTTCATGTCCGGATCGTTCAGCAGCAAGAACATGAGCAAAACCAATAGCAGCATTCAATACGTTTTCACTCCCAATGACACAACATTTTTCAACATAAGGTAGGCATAAGTGTTATTCCCATCGCATTACGTTTTATCGTTTGTTTGTTGTTTTACGCCGCACTCAGCAATATTCCAGCTCTGTAAATAATCAACTTTGGACCAGACAATCCAGTGATTGACATCATCGATATACGCAATAGGGTTACGATGACATTCATTCACGAAGTCAGCGAGCGTAACCAACCGATCCCGTTAGTCGCTTCTTTGGTTATAAGCATTGGTTGCTGGAGACCTATTGTAACATTTTCGTCTTTTCGTAAGCGCATTGCAATGTCATCCTTCCTAGTGTTATAACGATACTTTCGGAGGGTCAAATCAACAGTATACGCATACATTGTATAAGTCAACACATTTCTCACAATATTTCCAGATTTTCAGTACAGTCACCATGTAATATAGCACATATCTCCACCATAGAACCATAAAATACCAGATGCATGTTGCGTGTAAAATGTCTGGCAAAAGAAAGTATGCAATATTGCAGCGAACTGTATAGACTGAACCAGACAGACTAGTGGTCGATATTATGAGCAACAAGCCACTCCGTCTGGTTATGGTGACACACAATCAACCTTATTATCGATCCAGACAACCTGATCCATTTAGTCGCCGCTTACGACAAGCATAGTTTGCTGGGGGGGGGGGGGGGGGGGGGGGGGGAGAGATTTAAAGCCGGATTCCACACGGGATGTGTAAATGTAAGTGATCAATGATTTTACTGATATTTTTCTTATATCCGTCCTCCATGTTTAGCTTTCACGCCGAAGACAGTGCTGGGGGTTCGTCTTCGACTCTACAAGTGAGAATTGCACTGTGTCAAAACTGCAGCAACAACGGCACATGTTACTTCATTACGTCACCCACCCGCAATTTCCTCCCGTTGAACTGCGAGTGCCAGACTGGATGGCTAGGTCTGTAGCCCCCAAGCATATGTTTTTTTAACTTAAAACAAACTGGCTGAGTGTATACCATCGAGACAAATATCTTCACGTAAATTAATCATCTAATATCCTAACAAATTAAACCATATTCTTGATAGAACGTGTATGCTAGAAAGGCTTTGAATGGAGTTGTAATGGTGCATTAACACGCATTTAGGGCCAACATGCGACACTGACTTCGATGGTTGCCAACAGAGCCCCTGCCCCTCAGGTACCAACTGCACTGACCTTACCCCGGCGGAGGAGCAAAGACTGGGTCGCGCGAACAACTGTACCTCGTGTCCAAAAGGGTTCAATATATCATACGGGAAATGTGTAGGTAAGTGTTCTTAGAGTGTTTGGATCCGCCCCAAAATTGTAAGTCTTTCAGGCACACCTCATGTAACCTAGAATACACGCATGTGCGACGTAGAACAGCCTTCAATAATGTTGACTTGAAATGGGTAGGTAAGTGTTCTTAGAGTGTTTGAATCCGCCCCCAAATTGTAAGTCTTTCAGGCACACCTCATGTAACCTAGAATACACGCATGTGCGACGTAGAACAGCATTCATTAATGTTGACTTGAAATGGGTTTTAGCGTCGCGGTCAGTTCCCAAATGCCCCTGTGTGTATGGCTTCTTGTGTCTTGCCCGGAGTAAGTCCATTGTGAAACCATGCCTTAGTTGAACATGGATACCCTTTTCAGACACTGATGTATACGGATTAAAGCCTTGTCCTTGTTTTATCCCCCAAAATACCGATTGCCAGGCAGGATAACTAACCACAAGTGCGATCATTTAACGTCTTTTGGTATGAATCGGTCGGGGATCGAGCCACGGACCTTTCGCCGTCAGGGTAGACGAGGAGGTCCATTCAAACTAAATGAATGTCAACCCCTTAAATGGTTTGTTTTTTGTTTAACGCCGCACTCAGCAATATTCCAGCTATATGACGGCGGTCTGTAAATAATCGAGCCACGACCAGACAATCCAGTGATTGACATCATGAGCATCGATGTAAGAATTGGGATACGATGACATGCATCAACCAATTCAACGAGCCTGACCACCCGATCCAGTTAGTCGCCTCTAACGACAAGCATAGTTGCCATTTACGGCAAGCATGGGTTGCTGTAGACCTATTCTGCCAGGGCTCTTCACAGGTTCATCTCCTTAAAGGAGATACAACAACGTCAGTAGCACTCCTCAATAAAGTGCGAACAGCTTAAAATAAATATTAAATATTTAGACAGTATGGTGTTAATAGGTATTATGAATAGGTAAGCATCATACAGCATGTTAACATGAAACTTATTAGTGTACGTATTATTGTTTCTTCAGATATAGATGAATGCAGTGATAACCATGTTTGCAACGGAACGTGTCATAACATCCCTGGCAGTTATCAGTGTACATGCGACAAGGGCTACAAGCTGGCACCCGATGGAAAAACATGTCTAGGTATGTTTCATACTGATCTAGTGTTATTAATAAATTAATTAGTAATTTAAAAACTGAAGTATGTTGTCATGCATGCCTGTATGCCTGTGCGTGTGTTTATGGTTGTATTCTGTGTTAAATATTGTGTGTTTAAATATGCTAATCTACTTTTATAGGGACATTTTTCTCTTTACATGAGAAACATATCAAGTGTCTATTTAGATTGAATGATATATCTGAACATCAAAGGTTTCGTAATATATATTACTCATATGAATGTCAGACATCAAAACATCTTGATATATTTTTATTGATTTTTTAGCCTCGGGTTAATCGGTAAATAAACAGACTGACCTCTAATCTTCACTTACCTTATCGCATAAATCTGCTTCGTATATAAATTTGACCTTGATGTCACACACACACACACATGCACAGGCAAAATAAGCTCTTGAAAAGATCACCTTGTCATTGCCATCATAATTCTTACCAAGAATTAAGTGGGTATAGATATTATTAGGGCGCCTGTGTTTTCGTATCGTAAATAGCATGTCTTTGTTAAGAGTAACATTTCTTATGCCAGCAAGAATATCTTTTACTTTATTCCTAATATTTATATGATGCACTCAATGCGGAAACATACGATGGTAACACTTTCTTTATCATATATTGTCATTCTTCAAGTAATCAAAGGGGCGGTTGGGTAGCCTAGTGGTTAAAACGTTCGCTCGTCACGCCAAAGACCCTGGTTTGATTCCCGACACGGGTACAATGTGGGAAGCCCATTTCTGGTGTCCCCCTTCGTGATATTGCTGGAATATTGCTAGAAGCGGCGTAAACAGTAAGAATACGATACCTGAGTGAGTCGTCCCGTTTATTGTAAAGTCCATAATGATTTGCAACTTTGTTCGTTTACATAAGCACTAAACCATCTGAAACCTGTATCTCAATGCTACTGGATAGTAGTTTTCGGATGAGTGTAAATTTCATCGATGCACTGAGCCTACTACTGTTCCTGCTTGATGACCTCATTTTCATACTTACATGTAATTACTGATTTATAATATGCAAGTTTATCGGACTGGTTTGGCTCATCGATAACCATATCGACTGTATGACCACAACAACCAATTTCAGACATCAATGAGTGTGATGAGAGACTCGATCGCTGTGAACAGGGGTGTATCAACTCCCCGGGGAGCTTCCACTGCAGGTGTGTCAAGGGGTACAAAGTGACAGAAAGCGGGACATGCGAAGGTAACACATAGAAATTCATGCCCAAATGTGTCCTCCAACAATCTAACTGTGGGATGTGATAACACTACATAATCAACTGATTGTGTTTTGTTGTACAGAAAACAACAACTAATGATAAATAATAACTCGTGCGGTGCACCTAAAATTAAGGAAGTTCTTTTCAGGAAAATAAAGCTGCAAATCCGTGAAAATTTGGTGAATTTCTTTACATATGTGCTACCGTACACTGGGGAATCTCACCAGTTATGTATAATATTCATCAGGAGATTATTTTAGAGATAATGTATTTTTACGTTCAATTTGACATTCAGCGAAGTGAGCACATTAACTATCATAATTATATAGCTATATGTGTGTGTGCTGCCTCCTATTCGCTCGTGTACACGATATGGTCTCATAACATAGTACCCCCATGACCGCAGTTGCAGCCGGACTGAAGACGTGTACGGATTCTGGCCTGAACTGTTCCCACTGTATGGAAGGCTCAAGTGGTCCCCAGTGTTTCTGTCCCCGAGGCTGGACACTGGTAGATAACACCAGGTGTCAAGGTCAGAACACTTTTCATTTACAATTCAACATCTAAAAATGAAACTAGATACCCTCTTCGATAAGACACTGATTAGACAACATCGACGCCAATAGTTGGTGCACTCTTTTAACCATACTAAAAAACATTTGTTTAATAAACATTTGATTTCGAATCTAATAAAAATATGTCGTGTTAAACTTTTGCGTCCGTATATGTAGGAGAGAAAGCATATCCGTAACCTTATCCAGTTCAATTCTTGGTTAAGAGACCCATGAAGATTCCGGGGTAGAATACGTCTTCAGCAACCAATGCTTGCTGTAAAAGGTGACTGTGCTTGTCGTAAGAGGCGACTAACGGGATCGGGTGGTCAGGCTCGCTGACTTGGTTGATGCATGTCATCAATCCCAATTGCGTGGATCGATACTCATGATTTTAATCACTGGATTGTCTGGTCCAGATTCGATTATTTACAGATCGCCGTCAAATAGCTGGAATACCAACCAACCAAACCAACTTGGTTAAGAAATATATTGTTTGTTTGTTGCTTAACGCCGCACTCAGCAGCATGACAGCTATAGGAAAACGGTGTTTAAATAATCACGTCTGAACCAGACAATCAAATGATTGGTGTTTGGAGCACCGATCCACGCAATTGAGTTACGATAACATGCAATAAACTAATTCACCAAGCCCGACCACCCGATCCATTTGGTCGCCAGTAATCACCATGGGCTGCTGGGGACCTATGCTATTTCCCGGACCCCCTACTGGTCAAGTAAATGTAAATAGAATGTTGAATGTAGTGCACTCGTGTTACTATGTCCTGTTTAGACGTCGACGAATGCATCACCAACAATCCCTGCAGCCACACCTGCCACAACAACGACGGCGGCTTTCTCTGTTCTTGCGACCCTGGATACACGCTTGAGAGTGACAAGACGACGTGCCAAGGTAAATCACAGTCTTCACGCATAGTACATTGGACTCAAAGTAACTTTGTCTTCTAAGACAGCATTAACAAAACTTTAACTTTGAGACTATTCCTCTTTTTTTATAAAAGCACATTCCAAAACATTGATTTGGGGAAATGGGGTATAATGTCTCACTAACAGCCATCGACAACCATACAATTTTACCCTCTAAATGTTATTTATATACATAAAGGAAGACTATGTGCTCTCATTCAAATCAGTTCTTGGTTCCAATATGTCTCAAATTATCGTGCTCTCTTTATCTTCACTTTGGTTTTCTAGACAAAAATTGCCGTGCAAAAGAAAGTATACTCCTATGTTTGATTGTGGCTAAAAATGAATAAAACAGGAAATGGTTATTCGATGGTGATGTATCATAGTTGTGTTTTGGACCTTAAGTTTGTAGCATTTCGGCGACTGTTTTCAGCCTAGTAAAGTTATAACACTGGTAGCGTTTTGAGACTACGGGTTACGTTAGGTCTTCCATCCTTTGAGTGTCGCTCTACGGCTTCCTATAAGCGTATGATGTTACTTCCCAGCTTGCACGGATCCATTGAAGTTCGGATTAAATTGTTCATCGAGCTGTGCCCAGTGTAAACATCGTAAAGAATGTCACCCAAAGAAGGGATGCATTTGTGAGGATGGTTTTAACGGAAGTTACTGTAGCGAGGACATAGACGAATGTGCGAGAACACTCTCCCCTTGCTCTGACGACTACGAGAATTGTGTCAACACCATTGGTAGCTTTGTCTGTCGCTGCAAAGAAGGGTATGGTAGAACTCTCAAAGGAGTGTGCCAAAGTAAGTATATATCGCTCGTTATCTATGGACAAATAATATTAGAAATGGACTCTTCAACAATGCAGTAACTTTTTTCTGATTGATATTTCATAGTTCTAATTTATTGAGCATGACTTGTTAAAAATGGTTTTCTTCAGCGAAACAAAATTTATACAATTATCATTATACCTATTACTGTGTACAGTACACTAATTTTATTGAAATATTGCACAGGCGCCTAATACTTAACTCCAATCTATGTTCGTTGCAGATATCGATGAATGCAAGACTGGAGATTATAATTGCCCGGAAGATGCCAGTTGTCTTGACAACGAAGGGAGCTACAGGTGTATTTGTGATGAAGGCTACTCGGAGAACGGAACTAGTTGTATAGGTATGGTCAACACCGTTAACATGGCCTGATTCATACACTATCACAATTCACACAAAAAAGTTCGAAACGGGCACTTAGTATAGAATTTCAGTCATGACGAAACGTGACGTCAAACCACTGTGATTCTACTCCTCTTATGCACCATGCCTGATGAACTCCAGGGAATATGTTAGTTTTGTTTGTTTGTCTGTTCTTTAATGCCACACTCAGCAACATTCTGGTTGTATGACGTCGGTATGTAAATAATCGAGTCTGGACCAGACAATTCAGTAACTGACATTATGATCATCAATTGGGATACGATGACGTGCATAAACCAAGTCAGCGAGTCTGACAACCGTTAGTCGGCTTTTACGTCAAGCATAGTCGCCTCTTATGACAAGCATAATAAGACCTATTCTAACTCGGATCTACACGGGTCCAGGGAATATGAGCTATATGGGGAGATGATTTGAGTATTCTGTGAAGTATACTTTAATATAAAGTAGAAAATAATATTTTCGAACATTGTGACTTTGAACATAGTTTGAGCTATATCATCTTGTGTAAGCTTAATGTGGGAGGAAAGCCCAAAGTGATGGTAATCTTATAATGGGTGGGTATAGTGGGCTTAGTATAACGACGCTTTGAACAGTATTCCAGTTATAGCAGCTTAATGTGGGAGGAAAGTGCACGTCTCAGACATTCACCACTTTCGCTGACAAACCTAGAAACATAATCAGATTGAACCGTGAGCCGGACCAACGTTCATATATGTTTGCCCATGGGACACCGAATTGGGCCGCCCGTGCCCCTATTATAAAGGATACGCCTGTGGAATGCATGTTACGATCCTTCATGTATTCCCTGTCTCACAATTCAGACATCGACGAGTGTACACTGAAGACAGACAACTGCGTGCAAAATTGTGAGAACATAAACGGCTCCTACAACTGTCTCTGTTACCCTGGCTACGTCATCAACAGCGACGGCTTCAACTGCACTGTTGGTAAGATGTGGGAACACCTAGCAAATGTTTAATGAATCGGGATTATAAATACAAGTGTTATGATTTGTCTGTCTTCTAAATTGGTTTCCTGTGGTATGTTGGTATGTAAATCTTCATAAACACGGCTAACCTATGTTGTCTCAACGATATAGATATAATAATAAACCCAACGGAGTGTACAACAGACTGTGGGAGCCATGCAGTATGTGACCGGGTCTGTGTTTGTGAGAAAGGTTACGACAACGCTACCGGGACATGTGAAAGTGAGTCTAAATCATTATTTTACCATGAAATTAGAAGTTACGCTATTCTGATTGGTTGATCAGAGGTATCAAATCACAATAACCACCTCTCATTGAAACAACACAATTAACCACTACTTCACCGCGGAAGCTTTTACTTCTTTTTCAGCTATTGTCATGGGCATTTCACAATACTTATATGTACCGTAACGGTTCTAAATATAACTTGGCGCGGTTACATTTGCAGGTGATCAAGCTCTACATTGAAAACATAGATTTATGTCCTAAGTATAAGGATGAGAGTTAAACTACTGTCTCATTTTTACTATTTCACAAAGATTACTACTAGGTATATATGTACTCCTCACTACTAGATACTACTAGATACTACTAAAAGTATGTACCTATGTGCATTGTCTACCGAATAAGCTCTGCTATCATGACTTCATAAATACATGCTTATGGTATTGTCGGAATCGTACAATGGACTCTGCTTTTTTAGTTTTTTTCTTATGATTAAGGAAATGACTTTTTGTCGCTTTTATTTATTATCTGAAGAACTTTATCACGCCATACCTTGACAGTCGGTTCCTGCAACCGTAAATATGATTCCGTTCACACTATTTCCTGTATATCTACGTCTATCTTTCTCCGTACAATTTTATTACCGACCGTAAGGTTGCAAGTGTGTGCGTTAATTTTCAGGGGTTGAGAATTTAGGGATAAATACATACTTTTATGAAAATGATTTTATTATGTTTCTGTATCAAAACATATACACACACACACAAACATACACATTACTCTAGATGATTTGGATATGGCTTTTCTTTTGATGTTCAGACAATCCTAATAAAAACACTGGTATTTCCTATAATTTCTCATTTATGGAGTAGGTGGGACAACAATGCGTATTAAGTATGACAATATAAGCATAATGGTTCACCCTCTTGATTGTTTGTGTAATGTGTTGTTAGTTACATGTGTAACACGAACAGGTGGAACAGTTTTCGGCTTTTTGAAATTGTTACCTTCACGGACCTCAGCACGTCATCAAACAACTGTTGTATTACAGAGACAAATCCTTGCAGTAGACACCCCTGTACAAATGGCAAGTGTGATAAAGCCACGGGTTTCTGCCTGTGTGATGATGGATACTCCCTGGACAACACCAGACTAAGCTGTACAGGTAACGACATAATATTATACAACGTCATGCATATTTCAGTTAATGGGGGACATATGCTTCACTTCCCAGTGCCCATTTACGGTCGAGGTATATCAATAATGAGTACATTTCTACAGCGCCAAGTTCCACGTCTTGCCTTTACTCATGTCGGTATGCGCAAAGCGCTACATCATACAGGTCAATGGATCAGTGCGTTCTCAAATGTTCACTCACTGGGGAGTAAACACCCAAAGTTGCTTATATGGGGGTTACATTACCATCTTATCCTACCGGGTACCCATTCCCTGCTTGCTGAACAAAGGCATATTTCGAACAAGTCACTTGCCTAAGGAGACACGATATGTAACATTTGTTTCAGTGTTGAAACAGGACCGAAGCCTTAGAAATTCTCAGGAGTCACCGGGCTATCCATCCAACTACTTTCCGCCACCAAACTTCAAAACTGTACACATGGCTATGATGCAATTAGTAACGTGTGTCAAACCGAGACGTCCTTTGTGTATAAATTGCTGCAACTACATTTGATCATTATATAAACCATACCATTCGAGTTTCAATACAAAGAACCTGGAATCAAACTTGGTGTGTCAGTTTCTCACCGTTTGACGCATGAAATGAAGTTTAAAAAATATGTTGACGACCTCAGTAATATTAACTGGAATACTTTAAAATGCATCTCCATTGTCCACATTGACGTCACATTTGTGCCATGCTGGTAGAAGAAGTATGACTTGCGTTTCATGGAATGTTACGTGACACACGTGACAAAACAAATACCCTTCCCTTACGCTAACCGTGGTAATGAATATTGTTTACGGGAAAATGCTTCAAACTGCTTACCCGATAAATTATCGACCAGACTAAAACAAAAAATCTACGTACATTTGCTGTGATATTTTGGCATTTATATAACGGAATTGTTTCTCTGCAAACAGCATGTTCAGGTGGAACCTGGGGGCCTGACTGTATGGAGAGATGTACTTGCGGTCCCAAAGCCACCACACACGACTGTAACCACACCAGCGGGGCGTGTACTTGTATGCAAGACTGGAGTGGACATAACTGTACTAAACATGAGGACGAATGCAAAAAACCCGTTTGTGGTGAAGGAGTAACTTGCACGAACACTGCAGATTCGTATAATTGTTCTTGTGAGAAAGGATACAGCTATAACCCGGATAAAAAGCAATGTGAAGGTATGTTAGAGGTCTTCCCAACATAATGTACTGTATACTGTTTATACGATGTGAAGGTATGTTAGAGGACTTCCCAACATAATGTACTGTATACTGTTTATACGATGTGAAGGTATGTTAGAGGACTTCCCAACATAATGTACTGTGTACTGTGTATACGATGTGAAGGTATGTTAATTGTCTTCACAACATAATTGACATTTTTTTCTTTCTTTTTCCGCCCAAAATGCATCTGAATTTAAAGGCGAGTTAAATAATCCCAGCGTTTGACAAATATCAGGTTAGATATGGAATGCTTGGCAAGTGAAAATGCATGTGTGTGTTGCGTGGAGGACTTCCCAACATAATGTACTGTATACTGTTTATACGATGTGAAGGTATGTTAGAGGACTTCCCAACATAATGTACTGTGTACTGTTTATACAATGTGAAGGTATGTTAGAGGTCTTCCCAACATAATGTACTGTATACTGTTTATACGATGTGAAGGTATGTTAGAGGACTTCCCAACATAATGTACTGTATACTGTTTACACGATGTGAAAGTATGTTGGAGGTCTTCCCAACATAATGTACTGTGTACTGTTTATACGATGTGAAGGTATGTTAGAGGTCTCCCCAACATAATGTACTGTATACTGTTTATACGATGTGAAGGTATGTTAGAGGACTTCCCAACATAATGTACTGTATACTGTTTACACGATGTGAAAGTATGTTGGAGGTCTTCCAAACATAATGTACTGTGTACTGTGTATACGATGTGAAGGTATGTTAATTGTCTTCACAACATAATTGACATTTTTTTCTTTCTTTTTCCGCCCAAAATGCATCTGAATTTAAAGGCGAGTTAAATAATCCCAGCGTTTGACAAATATCAGGTTAGATATGGAATGCTTGGCAAGTGAAAATGCATGTGTGTGTTGCGTGTATATGTTGTATTGTTGCCACAAATACTGTTGACACCAGTGCATGGACATGTGTATCCTGATATTTATTTTACAATGCATGAACATGTTTTCAACAGCGCCGTCCACACTGCAAAACATGTATATTTGATGTTGTATCTGTTGCACTTCAGACATAGATGAGTGTACGACTATAGCTCAGCAGATCTGCACACAGAAGAGTTACTGTAACAACACCGACGGTGGCTACTTCTGTTACTGCCACAACGGCTTCCGTTTACAATCTGATAACGTCACCTGCATCGCCAGTTAGTTCTTTCATAGTTATTAAGTTCTTTAAACAATGCGTTGAAATACTGACTTCATGCGTAATGTTTCATTTTTACAATGGGTTAGTGAGTATTTATTCAACGGCTTCATCGATATATTGGACGAACAAGGGAGATAACTCTTTAGATAAGCAACTTCTATATTACAGTCCCCCAGAAGACCCGGGTTCGATTCCCGACATGGATACAATGTGTGAAGCCCATTTCTGGTGTCCCCCGCCGTGATATTGCTGGAATATTGCTAAAAGCGGCGCAAAACCATACTCACTGACACTTCATTACAATGAATGCGACGTTTCCATGTAGAAAACAACATTGTTATCAAGCAAGTATCGGTGTAGATAATAAAACGTACCGTTATCATGCTTCACAACGGTGTTAGGATCTACACCGAAACATCAAATTGATCGTAATAAAGAAGTTGTATGTCCATAAAATTACCTCCCTTGTTCATCATAACAACTTAAATAACTTAAATTAGTCACATATTCGACGATGTTACAATGGGAATAATGGATAGTGTTAAAGATAAAAAATATTCTTGATGAATGCCTCTAATAGATAAAATATATCCTGAAATGATTTCAAGATGATTTGTACTAAACACAGAACAAACACAGTAAATTCAATGTTGTCTCATATCGTGGATAACCTTTCTCTGTAACGACAGTCCCACGGAAGTCCGATGTCACAACCACTGAACACCAAAGTAGTGCCACCAGCACCAGCACCAGCTCCAGCACCAGCACCAGCACCAGCACCAGCATCAGCACCAGCTCCAGCACCAGCACCAGCACCAGCACCAGCACCAGCTCCAGCACCAGCACCAGCTCCAGCTCCAGCACCAGCTCCAGCCCCACTAACTACCAAGGTAGTGGCACTAATTACCAGATCACCTGAATTTGAATGAAATGTTTTAGAATGGGTTTTTAAATGGATACTATCCAAATTTCTACCCACATAACGATATGCTATGAAAATGGCTCTTGGAAAGAAATGGCACGGTCTTGAACTCTCAACACGTTGTCATGAATGAAAACAGGGAAGAGGATGGTTCACAATTTTGTCTTTACTAACTACCTATGTTACTCACAACTATGTTACTATGTCACTGAAAAAAACATACATTTTATAATATATTTCTTATGTATCGATCTGTCTACTTTGAAACCTATTGAAACATTGTTTTGTGTTTATTCTCTTTTATCCTTTTGAAAGGAGTTTATTAGTATTCGTCAATTGTCTGATAATGAATCGTTCTGCTGTTTAGGTATCATGTTAATAAACAATTAGCACTTTCATTAGAACCCTCTATCTCCCTGGCTGTTGGACTCGGCGTTGGAATCCCCTTATTCATCATCTTTGTCGTCATCATCGCTGTGATGGGCGTATGTCTCCACAGGAAACGCAACAGCAGAGGAGATGTATTGGTCAACGAAAATGATCCGTAAGTTAGAACCGAAAGACCTTCTTCATATTTGCATTAATAACAAGTCGCGATGCCTCTAACTGGCGTTACAAAGGGCTAATCTGGTCTGGAGGTTTGAAACGATGATGAAATTCACATATATCATATAAAAAGCTATACCAATATGCTCTTTCTGGAACCAAGGGTAAGGTGTTCAATTCATCAGACAATCTAGTGTGACGGCTAAATTGTGTATCTCTGAAATGGTAGAGGGATAAGACATTTAGGCAAGAAGCGGGCATCCCCATGGGCACCTGCTGTGCTAAAATTCTTTCATGCATATGAATCAAAATGAATCGAATATATCTGCTAGGATTGGCAAATTCAAATAAGGGAATCTAGCCAAGAAGATTTATTTAAACATCCGGTGTATTGATGACCTGAAATGGTTCAATAATGATGAAATAGCCATTTCCGCTCCACTGATTTATCCACTTGAACTAGAAATATAAGAGACCAGTGAAACCGCCACATCTGTTTCATATTTAGAAATCTGTATATTAATAAAGATCCAGAGTGACCACCAGACTGTTTAACAAGAGGGATAACTTCAACTTTCCAAAAGTCAATGTCCCGTTCATGTCCCCTTATACCCCACCAGCTCCTGAGTTTGCAGTTTACACCTTTTGAGGTACAATCGAGCATGCTCTTTTCACGAAGACATCAATAGCGTAATACTCTTGCCAAAACAAATGTTCAATCAGGGATAATGAAACCGGTAGGGCTGGAAATGCTTACCCATGTCGCGAACACCTGGTGACATCACGGATGTACGTTGGCCCATAAGGGACATGTAGTCTGTTTTTCAATATTTTGATGTTTCACTTACTTTTATCGTAACCTTTTGCAAATAAACACAATTTGTCTTACAAATATGTGATAAATCATGTATAAAAACAACCGAAAACATGGAAAATGTACTTTCAAGTAGCTTTTGAGTCGCTGAAATGTGAAGCGAAAATGTCAAAAACTAAAACGGAAATGTCAAAAAACAAAACGAAAAGGTCAAAAACTAAAATGAAAAGGTCAAAAACAAAAGCGAAAATGTCAAAAACTAAAATGAAAATGTAGAAAACTATTTTCACTGCGGTGGAAATAGTTTTCTGTGGTTTCATTTTAGTTTTTGACATTTTCGTTTCACTTTTCAGCGATTCAATATCTTCTTTACACATGTTTTATCACATATTTGTAAGACAAATCGTGTTAATTTGCAAAAGGTTACGATAAAAGTAAGTGAAATATCAAAAACCGTACGGATGATCAATTCATATCATTTTCACCGCTATTTTACATTTACGACCATTGGAATCGCTCTTGTTGGATAAAAGACTGATTATTCTCTGGCGTTCACACATTCAGGGATTCGGTGTGGCAAGCCTGTGACCACCAGGTAACTCCTAGCACCGAAGCCATACATTTAATTACATGAGGCTTCAGATAGCTCAGTGATAACTGACTACACTTGGCACAATAAACGATCAATGCTTCAATAGTGTTGAAAACGGCGTAAAATATTGCCCAATATACCTCGTACAGGTACAATGTATGCCTCAAAGGATACAGTAAGCCAGGCATCTTTTCTTGGACACTGAACTTGGTTAGGTATATATATATTAGGGAATATTTTACCGCATTCGAACAGACAAATTTAGAAATGAGTAACAAATATTTGTAATTATTACGTCGTTTGTGAGACGTTTACAAATTTGTGTGAAGTGATATTTAAGGCCCCAGTTTTCGTTGTGAAGCATACAAGTTGAGTATATGCGTATTATATAGATTCATTACAGAACCTTGTGTACTAATGTTCCATATACCTCTCAATTGCAGGTACAATATAAGACCAGCTTTCGGGAGTTGGACATCTGCGTTTGGAAGTCGTGGTCGTCGTAGTTCGGACAACTATGACGTCATGCACGGGATGTATAATAAATACTACAACAACTGGGGCACCCCAGGCAACACATCTAAGGGGACAACGCTAGGGGGCGCTTCCAACTTGAGGTTCTACCGGTCCACCAAGAAGAGTGGTCCATTGGAGTTTACACCAAGCATGACCAGAGCCGAAGCCCGTCGTACGTATGCAGGGAACATCAGCTTTTGTAGATGTTATAATTTAGTAAAGGTAGCAGTGAGTGAGTCGGTTTAACGCAGCTTGGAACATTATTCCAGTTATATCACGGCGTGTCAGCTTGATGTGGGAGGAAACGGCCGAGGTGATGCAGGCCGTAGCCGTTTATCACTTTGGTGAAGCCCGCGAACACGGGTATGGTGCCTTTACTTGCCCATAATTCATTGTGTGGTGGTAGGGGGTGCGGTTGGGAAGGTGTAGTTTCATCCGGGTAATTCGGGTTGTTAGAACCTTCTGTGAATGTGTAGGCCAAAGCGATATAGTGTGTTGCATGTTCACAACAATGGTGTCGCCCGAAACATCCTTGGATGGCTCGAGATGATCTGCTTATTTGCGTAAATGATCGAATGCATAGTTTTTACAATTATCATGTAAACATGAAATGTATCTGTTGTGAACATATGTGACATGTGATTTCATTGGGGTATCACATGAATGGATGCAACTTAGTCAGATGAAATAGCATTTTAAGCAGTGGGTCCAAGAGAGTACAAAATATTAAATAACCAGCAAAAACTATCAATATCCATTGTGAATGATAACGTAACTGGAGCCCGGTTATTGATGACGTTACATATATATTCTGGAATAAAAACAATTCTTCTCCAAAAGGTCACAGGCGCCGACTGCATTTTCCTGCAAGTGCATGTGTGTATTTACGTTATAATTCGCTGACGTCATGACGCTGTAATATTGTCATTCCTGTCAATCAAAATGGCACATCCACATCAATTGTCGATCGGTTAATCAGTTTCGTACAGTGAGGTTAATAAAACACCATTTGGCGTTGGCAATCGTGAGAAGGAGAAACAGACAAGGGTGTATCAAACAAACGTTAATGGTGACTATTGCCACGATATAAGTTGAAACCTCAACTTCTTGTCCTGGGACCTTTTCACAAAATGATGCGTGAGCTACGATTATCGTATATTAATTTAAGTATTTAATTAATAATTTACGATCGTCTCACGGCTGAGATCGCTTTTGGGACAGGGCCCTGAACTATTAAAACGCCAAAGATCTCGGGCCCAAGTGTCCTTGTGCATTAACTATAATAGTTCCTGGCGAAATTATACTTTTTTTTACACTATAGCAAAATTTATTTCATAAATAATGTTTAGTTAGGGCAATACATTTTCTCTACTGCTGGTTGACTAGGCTTCTCACTGTTCGGTGTTTGGGTTGAATACTTATGAATGCGGCTTCAGCTACGACACAGTCTGTGGACCCGTGAAGATCCAAGGCAGAATACAATGTAGGTCTTCAGCAACCCATGCTTGCAGTAAAAGGCGACTATGCTTGTCCTAAGAGGCGACTAACGGGATTGGGTGATCAGGCTCGCTGATCCATCGTATCCCAATTGCAGGGATTGATGCTTATGATTGTCTTGTCCAGACTCTAATATTTACATACCGCCGTCATATACATGTAGCTGTAATATTACCGAGGCGACGTAACACAACCAAACAAACAAACACAAAAACCAAGGCTGTGTTTCATCCATTTCACAGCGACGCCGTCCTCGGCTGTGCAAGGGGAGGACGACCACATCCCTGATCGCGGGGCCAACTTTTCCTGGGACTTCCTGTACAAGACTCTTGAGCCCGATGAAGATGTGAGTATAGTACAACAGTGTCCATTACACCCACACAATGTCTCCGTACAGCATGTCATTGCCTCTATATACGGAGTCCGTTCTCAATACAACACAGCATTGTTTATTTCAACGTTGGCTGCGCCTCCGAACACTAAATCAGTGTCTCTATACACCGAGGTTGTGTCTCCATACACTGAGGTTGTGTCTCCATACACCACGTCTGTCTCTAAATCAATACCGATAGTGTCTCGATACACCAAACCAGTATCAGTGTCACCAAGTCTCAGTTCCCCGAGGCTGAAACGCCATAGGCTACGGTGTCTTCACACACCACGCCAGTGTCTGGATACTCCGAGTCAGTGTCTCCATATACCACTGCTTGCCTCATACCCCAATACTATACCTTAATATACCCCGATACAAAGTCTTTATCCACTGTGACACGACGCTGCTTGTCGTAAGAGGCGACTAACGGGATCGGGTGGTCAGGCTTGCTGACTTAGTTGATGCATGTCATCATATCCCAATTGAGTACATCGGTGCTCATGATATTAATCACAGGATTGTCAGGTTCAGACTCGATTATTTACATACTGCCGTCGTATATCTATAATATTGCTGAGTGCGACGTTAAACAGCAAACAAACAAACTGAGACAGATTGTGTTATATTCAGCGCGCCATGCCTATGTTTAAATGTATCTCACACACATATACGAGGCTTGTTTATTTTGAAACAATCTTTATCTTGATTTTGATATCCATAAATGAATAACGTTTTAGGATACCTAAATATTCTCGTCAGTAGCAAGAGTTACACCACCACAGAGGCAAGCACCTGTCTTTTTATGTGTTTCAGTTCCGACTACAGAGGCCCGTGGTGTCACCAACCCAGTCCTCTCAGGTACCACAGCTCTAGTCAATTCTTTCATCACCCGGGGGCAATGGTGACCCAGTCGTCCAGAGCTGCGTCCCATGGGCACATTAGAAACTTATGATCGTGGGTTCGAATCCCCATTCGACCCGATTATGTTTCCAGCTTTGTCAGCACCTTGGGCTTCGTGCTCGTGGGTTTCACGAAAGTGATAAACGTCTGAGCCCTGCATCACTTCGGGCTTTCCTCCCACATTAAATTGACACGCCGTGATATAACTGGAATATTGTTCAAAACGGCGTTAAACCCAACCCAAATCATCCCCTTTATGTGTATTGCTGGAATATTGCTAAAGGAGGCGTAAAATCATACCCACTCATTCCCTTTATGTGTACGTCACATACAGCGCAAGGGGCGCAGCCCTATCATAATTCACTGTGCTGCCCGTGGAGAACCGGGGTAGAATATCGTGAAAGGGGACAATGCTTGTCGTAAGAGGCGACTAACGGGATCGGGTGGTTAGGTTCGCTGACTTGGTTGTTGCATGTCATCGTATCCCAGTTGCATGGATCAATGCTCATGATGTCAATCACTGGATTGTCTGGTCCAGACTCGATTATTTACAGACTGTTGTCATATAGCTGGAATATTGCCGTGTGCGACGTTAAACAACAAACAAACAAACAGACAAAAATCCCTGTGCAGCGTTACATCCCTTGGGCGTGCCAGAAACGTTTGTCAGTACCATACCGGTGCTCGTGGGTTTCACATAAGTTGTGAATATCTAAGACCTGCATCACTTCGGGCTTTCCCCTCACATTAAGATGACACGCCGTAATGTAAGTGGGATATTGTTAAAAGCGGCGTGAAACCAAACCCACTCACTATAACCGATGTTAGTTACACTCAAGTGTATGCGAAATTGTGAATAGATGTCGCCAATGTTAATGATCTAATTGTTAAATTACTGATACAGTTTTATACAAATTCCTAGAATGGGTGACCGTTTATGCAACAATGGCAATTAAAAAACTCGGAAAAGATGGTAAATCATATACAATACAACGCCGCGAAACCCCCGCAGATACTCCGCGGGACATATGTTAAATTTCTGCATGGATACACAAACACTACGCCCTAAAAACTGATAATCCGCGGATTTCTGCAAATATTTGCCCCTCATATGGGACTAACTAGTTTTATCGCTCACGGGCACAATTATCTACCACATATGTATGCAGGATCATGAATACAGGTTAATATATTAAGTATTTAAATGTCATTTAGAAGTAATACACATAAGAGAGAGAATTTGTAGAAGCTAACTTCTTTATGATGAGGAACACTACACTTTCAGAGTATATGCTTTCTCCTTCATCATCTTTTATTCACCTGATGGAGGAGTAAGTGTTCCTCATTATAAAGAAGTTGACATTTATATATTCTCTCTCGACCTGTTTATATTAGCCACACATAATTTGTAACGCTAAGTTTGATGTCATTGATTAGCGTCTGTCAGTAGTAATCAGTTGATGGAGGTAAGAATCTAAGAAGTTGTAATCTGTTTGACTGCATAAATTAGTCAATGATAACAGCCAATCCTTTTGAAAGAATTGAGTAACAGAGCTACTACAAGACATTAGAAATTGTTATCGAATTGGGATGTAAATTCTAAATAGCAAGTGAATAAGTGAGTGAGTGAGTGAGGTAAAATTTAATGTTGCATCGGCATTATTTCAGCCATATAGCGACTCAAGCAAATAAGAGAAAGTGACTTCCCTGTGAAAACCCCTCTTAATGAACATTATCAATAAACTGCCAATCATAGCTATAAAATACACCCCTATAACAACCTCTATTAATAATTGAAATTCTTAAGTAATACTTTTTTCAAGGCGTACACACAAGTGAATAATATTACCTTCGTGTGTTAATGAGCTTAATACTTGGAAGCGTTCGCACGTCACACTGAAGACCCGGGTCCCATTCCCCCACATCGGTACATTGTGTGAAGCCCATTCATTGTGTCCCCCGCCGTGATAATGCTGTAATATTGCTTAAACGGCGTAAAAGCTGCACACTCATTTGACTCCACAGCTCTCGGCTTCATAATGTTTCACACAGGTAACAATTGCTATACCCCAGTCAACAAAACCCCAAACCAGTCCAACAAGTTCATGTTGTCTATGCAGTGTCATCCCTTAACCCGCCTGTGTACATGCAAGGTGTTGAGTGTAAACATTTTAATTAAAAGTTAATTCAATTTATTTCCATTATTACATTCTAAATCTTTACTTTTTCATAATTATTTTGCATTACCTACTTTTCACTTCAGTGACTGATTTCAAACCAGTGTCGCCAAGTCCTGTGTATCATAAAACCCCTTAGTGTTTCGCCCTCGTGGTAGTTGTGACGGTAATTGTGACAAAGAGGATTGGGCGGTAGGTCCAGCAAGCAGATTGACAGCCCTTGTCAACTACGGGTGTTACGAGATGAGCATCACCAGCTTATTTGAATAGCACTGTCCTTGTATACACTAGTACTTTCTGGATTTCTGTGGCAAGTGACGGACATAATTCAAAATCCTTCCACACTGACACGGCATCAAACCCCGAGATAGAACAGTCACAGTTATAATAGTCTGGAAGGTAATTTAAGGTACCGACGTTTACTACAATATCCGAAAAACTATTGGACCTACTCCAGTCAAAGTTGGTTTGAGATTATTAAACAGTCATACATAACTGGATATTACATTTAAAGACAATCGGTGCATGAATAAAAAATCTGTCTATTTAGCTATCACTATATTTCACCAACAACCAGACCTGTTCGTCACGGGTTGAACGAGCATCATTGAAACAGCCATCTGCATAATGCTACCCCTGTGCACGTTGAGATGCATACATGTAATAGAATGAACCATATATAATTCACCGGTCATAAACTTTCAATGCCTTTGTCTCTAGCTACAAACAATATACACACGCTAGTTATTTGCCATAACAAATACTTAATTGTGTTTTCTGTTCTTTTGAACTCACGCACAAATGTTTATTCTTATTTATCAGATTGAAATTGAGTAAGTGAATGTAGTTTTACGCCGCTTTAAGTAGTATACCAGCAATATCACGATCGGGGACACCCGAAATGGGCTTCACACACTGTATTCATGTGTGGAATCGAAACCGGACTGTCGGCGAGACAAGCGAACACTTTAACGGCTAGGCTACCCCACCGCCCCGATTGAAATAGAAAATTATGATAGCATGAGCAGGGATTATAGCCCGCCTAGAAAATTTGTCCGTATCTGTACTTGCTCTTAGGCAAATGAGTGTGTATATGCAAGTGTAAATTGACCTAATAAGAAGATATTTCATGGAAGGTATATAATGTTATACAGTTACAACGAATTATGATTACTAACAGCATGTAACCCGTGAAAATCCAGTGTAGAAAAGGTCTTCAGCAACCCGTAAAAGGCGACTATGCTTGTCGTAAAGGGGATCGGGTGGTCAGGGTTGCTGTCTTGGTTGTTGCATGTCAATCAAAGGAATGCCTGGTACAGACTCGATTACTTACAGACCATCGTCATATAGCTGAAATATTGCAGAGTGCGTCGTTAAACAACAATCAACATGAACATCAACTAACATCTTGTAAGCGTCTCATAAACAAATTGCAATTTGTTAACAAAGTAAAGTAAAAAACATATAAGGTATTGACTTTTAAGGGTACCTCTCAACGAGTACATTTCAATGTGTTCTAAAACACAGGGCTGGAGATAAATTAGGCATTTCACGTGCTAGTGAGAATATGTTAATTATATAAAGTCTCATGTCAAAGTTTCAAACAAACATGGGCAATGCATTTCAATATTTCATTCGATTTTCGATTGGAATTGGATCATCCCCGTTCCCAAACATAGTCAGGTGGGGGATTTCTAAAGTTTCGATTGGAGTTACTAGAGATGAATATCTCTATGATAATCTTCCTGTATAACGTATAACACTATATGTAAATACAATAACACCTTGTTCATTAATTATCATACAAACACTCAATATTGACACACATTTAACTTAATAAAACATATTATTTTCGCTTAAAGGTTATATACACATTATACATTGAGTTGTTTTGGCCACAGTAAAGTCAAGAACATGTACTCGTTTGTCAACCAGCGTTTTGTTTCTGAGCCAGTAGGTGGATATGAATACACGCCCAGTTAGGACATTTTCCAGCAATATATCGACGGGGTACCCCTACACGCACCAGACTACAGGCTCTCATTAATTGTACTCTTATGGGACATCAAACGGAATCTTATCGTGACAAGATAATGCATCCACTGACAGGCTAGCCTACCACCCAATACATTCTCGAAGGCAATACTTGGATGTGTTGTTCAGTATCTAGAAAAAAATACAAGGATTATTTATCGGACAGTTGTGTACTGCGTAACAGACAACATGTGAAGTATGTAATGTTCTTTGAACGACTTAGTAACACACACGAGGTAACCTACAAACTTGAATATCAATATGCAATGTGCAGGACAAGGCTTCACGTGTAAATCATAGTTTATATGCCACCACATGACCCTTGTATCAAGGTGACACACAGAGTTAACTTTGTCCTGTTTGACTCTGGTTGCAGATTCATTAGGATTCAGTTTAACCCTGACCTAAATTGTGCATATCGCTTTTTCCTGTTTAGCCCTGCTTTGACATTCTTTAGGATTCAGTTTAACCCTGTCCAGAATTGTGCAATTTTGTGTGTTTAATTGTACTTCAGGATTGTCTTCGTTGTTTGGACATGCTTTGTGAAACTACACACATCCAAATAAGGAAAGTCTCAATAATGTATTTGCAAAAGCAAAGCTATCTTACAGGTAGCTAGGTCATCTGTATTAAACTTGTGTGTTGGAACACGTGACCAAATAGATAGTGAAGAGGGTATGTTAGGGTGTAGGAAACTAGTGATGCACTGACAACACTTTTAGTTCACACTAATACAATACATTTGACTGTCTAATACAATACATCTGACTGTCTTGTTGGTTGTCTTTGTGGTTGTAATACCATAAACAGTCAGTATAAACAGTGTTTGGATGTACAAGTTCTATTGTTATATCACAATGAAACTTAGCATGTGGTACACACAGAATCATCCATAGTCAATACAGTAAACTACGGTTATAACGAACTCAAAGGGACTACTATTTTTAGTTCGTTATAACCGGAGTTCGTTATAAGCATATATACAGCATAACTACAGCAAATAGTCGGGACTAAAAAGTTAGTTTGTTATATCCGTCAGTTCGTTATAAGCGTGTTCGTTATAACCGTAGTTTACTGTATTATGTTTTTTATTTAATGCGGATAGGAATATTAACTGGGTGGACGTAATGCATTTCATATTGTTGTCGAGGGACACTGTATGGTTACATTGATTAGGGTGTCTATCCATGTGTGTGGTTTGCCATGAACACCATTGACACCGTGGTATTTATCAAACTACTACATGCAAGTACATGCACATTTGTACACGACAAGAGTCACAATGCAAGTTGATCGTAAATCATTTTTTTACGTCAAAATGAATATTTACGGACAACATTATTATAGCAAGAATGTCTTTCAAAACTAGTGTGTGTTTATCAACCATTACCTGCAATCCTTTCACAGTGTTGCATCATGTATTTAGATTATAGCCTGGTTGAAAAGGTATCACGTCCAACCAACCAAGGGCATGATAGTCCCATAAAACTCCCAATTAGGCCTATTATACAATACATTGCATTTTGCAGAAATCCGAGGATATCCGCGGATTATTTTCGAATTATTCGCATTTTCTCCATGATTTTTTGGCAATTTTAATGCAGAACACGATAGCAAACTATGGCGTTGTAGTTTACCATACCTGTTACACAAATGAGTCCCGTAATGGGAAGCGAGAGGCGTGTTTGTATCCCATATACTTTCTGCTACAAGCAATCATTTATCATTTAACCCATATGTTGTAGATACCGTCTGGACAGATGCCTGCATCTAATGTATGAATGTAGCAAGCACTACCATCTTGTGTGACACATGTAGCTCAACCACCATGTGTAACCCGACGCCCGTAACACGTGTCACATGTAGCTCAACCACCTTGTGTAACCAGACGCCCGTAACACGTGTCAGATGTAGCTCAACCACCTTGTGTAACCAGACGCCTGTAACACGTGTCAGATGTAGCTCAACCACTATGTGTAACCAGACGCCCGTAACACGTGTCAGATGTAGCTCAACCACTATGTGTAACCAGACGCCCGTAACACGTGTCAGATGTAGCTCAACCACCTTGTGCAACCAGACGCCTGTAACACATATCAGATGTAGCTCAACCACTATGTGTAACCAGACGCCCGTAACACGTGTCAGATGTAGCTCAACCACCTTGTGTAACCAGACGCCCGTAACACGTGTCAGATGTAGCTCAACCACTATGTGTAACCAGACGCCCGTAACACGTGTCAGATGTAGCTCAACCACCATGTGTAACCAGACGCCCGTAACACATATCAGATGTAGCTCAACCACCATGTGTAACCAGACGCCCGTAACACGTGTCAGATGTAGCTCAACCACCATGTGTAACCAGACGCCTGTAACACATATCAGATGTAGCTCAACCACTATGTGTAACCAGACGCCCGTAACACGTGTCAGACGAGCTCAACCACCATGTGTAACCAGACGCCCGTAACACGTGTCAGATGTAGCTCAACCACCATGTGTAACCCGACGCCCGTAACACGTGTCAGATGTAGCTCAACTGCAATGTGTAACCAGACGCCTGTAACACGTGTCAGATGTAGCTCAACCACCATGTGTAACCAGACGCCCGTAACACGTGTCAGATGTAGCTCAACCACCATGTGTAACCAGACGCCCGTAACACATATCAGATGTAGCTCAACTGCCATGTGTAACCAGACGCCTGTATCACATGTCAGATGCAGTACGATCCAGTGTACATATCGGAAGTCTGCACTCCACGACATATCCTCAGGACTTGAAATGCAGCTTCAAATTTAAAAACATCTGTTCACCCTTTGTTTCGCCCGTCTCCTTCAAGCGAAGGAGATGAGATTTTCGACATATCCAGTGCAGTTCTGAATGAGTGTTTAATGTCGTTGAGACATTAAAGATACGTTAAATTGAAATGTAATCTTAAGCAGAAACCATTTTTAAATCTTGCAAGGTTTATGTGTGTAACAGGTACGAGTTGGTTAGTCAAGGTTACATTATGTGTGGAAAAAGACTCATATCGTTATTTACATATATTTTGTCAATCAGGTTTCCGATTTAAACTTTATAATATGGTGCAATATTTATGTTATTACCTTGCCTACGTTTGCCATGTCTAACATGTTAGCTTTGTTTTTAAAACAAATGCTAGAAACTTTAACACTGTTGCTTTGTATTGCTTTTAACCTTTCGTTGAACACAATATTTAAGTAAACAATGTATACAATGTATAAACTCTGTTGTGTCATTCAGTACTACCTTGTTTGGGATATCCTGATCATTTGTTTGGGAACTATAGTATAGAAATTGTAAGTGATTCCGCGGCATTTGACAGGCTAACCAAGCAATAAGGTTTGCGTTAATGATTCCATAAACCGAAAGGTAATTAGCACATGCCCAGTTTCCTGATTGGCTGATAATATGGGCGGGGCTTTTGTTTAATTATTATGCTGAAGGAATTTCATGAGATTGGCGTACTTATTTATATGAATTGACTTCAATATGTTTTTACGTTTATGGAGTAAAGCCGGTGTGCACATTTTGCATAAACCCGCTATGCGGACGTACACAGAATGTACCCCGGTTTTCACGTTAATACCTCAATGAAGGCAACAACTATAGAAGCCATTTCTTAAATATATGTAAAATATGTACTCTCTATATACGGTGATACTTTTTTAACTATGTCGTGATCAAAGAAGGAATATTGTTTGCTTACGCTAATTTGCTTCCTTTTTGTAGCATTGTAATACTTTTTTTATACTGACAGTATTAAACATGCGTTATTTATGTCTATGTGAATCACATTTTTCCTATTCCTTGTGCCAATATCGACAACACAAGATATGACAACTTTTTTAATCATATTTGTGAAATGACATATGAATTGTTTTGTAATAAAACATTGACCTAAATAACCGTTGTTGTTGTCGTCGTTGTTCATGTTTGACCTGGAAGATTAGCTTTTAGAAGTTGCATGAAGGTAAACCTCTGGTAATGAAAATTCGCTACCGCGCTGTAGTGAGTGAGTGAGTTCGGTTGAACGCCGCTTTTAACAGTATTCCAGTTATATCACGGCGTGTCAGCTTAATACGGGAGGAAAGCCCGAAGTGATGCAGGTCTCAGACGTTTACCACTTCGGTGAAACACACGAGCACGGGTATGGTGCTGAGAAACCTAGAAACATAATCAGGGCGAACCGGGATTCGAACCCACAATCATAGGTTTCTGACGTGCCCAAGGGACGCAACTCTGCACAGCGAATCGCGGCGCCTCAGACGACTGGGCCACCCGTGCCCCCTACCGCGCTGTAATCAAGTATCTCCAACAGAAAGGACAGGCATCAGGGATGGTGTCATCTGATGGGGATGGTGCTAGTTCCTTTGCCACTGTTGAGAGGTGGACAACGCAGTTCAAGAGGGAGTGGGGCTGCCTCGAGCCCCGTGGTTTTATGGTATAGCGTCCGCCTGGAGACTAGTACAAGCAGACACACACATTGGAATGCACGTCGCTATACAAGTGCAATAATCTTAGACGCGAAGTTAAACACCATTTCATTTCACCTCAAGAGGGAAAGAGAAGGCCTCAAAGATGATCCATCCTTCAACCAGATATTCAAGAGAGTGTTGAGAAAATTCTGAGGAATGAACTTGGCATGACAAAGTTTTCAGCACGCTTGGTTCGTTCCAAGGCTCCTGATCACCTCATGATCAGAATGCTCAAGGTTCGTCATCTCTCGTGAGAATGTACGTTGTTTCAAAGAAGACCCAGTTGGTTTTGTTGAGCAAATGGATGAGTCTTGGGTTCACTACTATAAGCCAGAGACTAAACAACAGGCAAATCAATGGAAACATTTAAACTCTACTTCTCCGAAGAGGGCTTCCTTTGGCAAGGTGATGGCTTCGGATTCCCTTGGAATCCTTCCTCACGAAAGTTCAAACCATTGACAGCAAATGTTATGCTGATCTGCTCTGGCATATGCTTGATAATATCAAGGCAAAACATCGTGGAAAAAAACTCACTGAAGATGTATTGTTCAAGTATGTTGTCGCAATGCCTGCATTTGCTTTGAATTAATTGAACATCCTCCGTATTCACCAGATTTGACACCGTCAAATATCCACCTTTTGTCAAATTCGAATAATGAACTGTCTGGCAAGCTAATAGCAAATTATTTCTGCCTTGGCGGACGTTTTACACTAACAGAAGGAAGCCTTCCACACTTTGTTTACAATGTCATCGTGATCTATCACTGTATCACAAATACTAGTGTACATACATATAAAGATTGTTCGTGTGTTAATGTCATCGTAACCGGGTCAGCGTACAGCCCTGACTGAACGCCTTTTATATATACAAAATGTGCCCTTGAATAGATATACCTTGTATTTGTTATACACAATAATAAAAATAAACACCCACCATACAAGGTAGGCTAGAATGTCTGATATTGGGCTGTATGTGGGTGAGATACACCTGAGTTTTGTTAAAATGCCATACTTTAGAAACTGTGACGCTAACATTATCGTCCCGCTTCAATTCTCTATGAAAGTGACTTTGCTGAATATATTTGTCCTCGTTGGTAAGCAATTATAAGTTTTTCCGACATGCAACACATTCGGTTTTTCCGACATTCCGACCCGGACGTCGAAACGAACAATAAATAACAGCGATGTTTAAATACTCTCAGAAGCCAACCCTGATCTTACAGCAGCAACATTAGCCTCTTTGTGAAAAACAATGTGCATCCAACGGAATACAATAAACAGCCCATCAGGAAGTTTGATACTTGAACCTTGATTTTTTTTTTCAGTATTTAACATCTACAAATGTTCGTGCGGTTAAACCTGAAACCTTGTTCTTTATGCTGAGCGTTTGATTGAATATTGCCCGAGTCACGGCAGCTATAAACAACCGAGTTATGGCCAGGAAAATCAGTGATTGATATTATTCACAACGATGAAGACAACTTGAACAATAGTTCAGTTCTATTACATGGCTATCATAATGACAGAGGGGAGGACTGTTACACAGTTCGTACAGGTTTACTACATCTGCGAGCACGGCTATGGTACTGTCAAAGGATCATATTGGTGGCGAATCTAAAATCAGCGCATCCTGGCGCATCTAAGGTGAGCCATCCATGCATCCCGTAGTTACTGAGGCGCCTAGGTAACCCAAGCCTAGACCACCAGAAACTAATTCCCTACTGTTAGTTATTATATTATTCCTAGTAACTTTTTGTTCCCAAATCAGAACCTGTGGACGCTACTTTCGACTATACTTAACAACAAAAGTTCCGTGACACTAATATTTTAGTGTATTTTTTAAACAAGTAAAGTTTGGTTTTCAATATTGCAGTACATATATGGAATCAAGTCACAAAAACGCAACTGCAACAGAAAAGCATGCATTCAATGCAAAAGTTGACTTTCCCTACCCAAGAACGGGTATAAAAACATGTGCGTTCACGGGATTCCATACGCATTGTTTAGCATCGTGCTGACAACAACCACTCAGAAAAACAACACAATTACGCAATTATTCAAAATTTCGAAATGCCACGCCTGTCCGAAAATGAGCGTCTGTGTGCCATTGGTGTTTATGGCAACGTTGGAATCAGACGAATGCAGTCAGAGACCATCCTCGGAGTGGCAGGCCACGCCTAACCAATAATCGACAAGACAACTGGATTCGAACAACACACCTACGAAATCGATTCCAGCAAGCAATAGTGACTGCAAGAAGCATTCCCTAATCTCTCACCAATCGAGCACATGTGGGATGAGATGGATCGGCGCCATCGACGTCAACCACGTCAACCACAGACACTCCAGGAACTTCGAAACATATGCTCCAGCAGATATGGACAGATATCCCACAGGACTTTGTGCGACGCCTGGTCCATTCCATGAGACGAAGATGTGTTGCTTGCATCGCAAACCAGAGGTGGACACACACGCTATTGATTGTAAATTGACATTTTGGCATGTTCATGGTTTTTTTTATGAAATCACGCATTTTCTGAAGTCAGTATGGCAAATTAAACCATTTGAACACTTACAGGAGTCTTTTATCTGTTGCAAACAGACATGGCTTCAGATTTGGTAAAAAACATAACTTTGCATTAAATCTTATTCAATGTCATACGAACTTTTGTTGTTCAGTATATAAGAAATAACAAGAAATCTAAATATTAAAGAGGAAACAAGAAACAAATATTAAAGAGGAAACATGAAATATAAACATTAAAGAGGAAATAAGAACTGAAAATGTTAATGAGGAAACAAGAATTATACATAATGAATAGGAAATACGAAATATGAATTTTATGGATAAAATCTAAATATTAAAGAGGAAACAAGAATTATAAATATTATAGAGGAAACAAGAAATGTATCTTTTTAAGAGAAATACGAAAATTAATCTAAATATAAAAGAGTAAAGAAGAACTTTAAATATTAAAGAGGAAATACGATTTCTAAATATTAAAAAGGAAACAAGATTTAAATATTTAAGAGGTAATAAGAATTCTAAATACTAAAGAGGAAACACGAATTCTGAACATTTAAGAGGAATCAATATTCTAAATTTTACAACTGTAACAGGAACTATAAATATAACTAGAATTATAAATATTTAAGAGGGGTAATAAGAATTCTAAATACTAAAGAGGAAACACGAATTCTGAACATTTAAGAGGAATCAATATTCTAAATTTTACAACTGTAACAGGAACTATAAATATAACTAGAATTATAAATATTTAAGAGGGGTAACAAGAATTCTAAGTATTATTGAGGAAACACGAATTCTGAACATTTAAGAGGAATCAATATTCTAAATTTTACAACTGTAACAGGAACTATAAATATAACTAGAATTATAAATATTTAAGAGGGGTAACAAGAATTCTAAGTATTATTGAGGAAATAAGAATTCTAAATATTACAGAGGAAATAAGAATTCTGAATATTGAGGAGGTAATAACAATTCAAGTATGAACGAGATTTAAATTAATTTATTTTAAATATAAGTTGGAGTTTTGCATTCTTCACTAATAATGAATTATCCTTTTTTATTATTATTTACTACCCGTGAAGATCCCGGTTATAATTGATCTTCAGAACCTCATGCTTGTCCTAAAAGGCAACTAATGAGATCGGGTGGTCAGGCTCATTGATTTGGTTGATGCATGTCATAGTATCCCAATTGCGTAAATCGATGGATTGTCTGGTCCAAACCTGATTGTTACAGACCGCCGTGATATAACTGAAATATTGCGGCATGAAATAATAACAGTTTTATTAATTTATCATTAATATCTAAAATATATACATGTGCTCCAGTTTAAAGATTTCACCAACAGCACACAAACGTTTCACCAAGATGACACTAAGGGCTCACGAAGTACGTTAACAAACATTTCTCGAAGGTTTTTCAGAAGCGTAAGGAAATGAATATTTAAGTTTGATGCTGCGCTTGGTTCACACATATTCGTCAAGTGTTCACGCACGATTGCCTAAGGGTTATGCCTAGGTTCATAAGCAACTCCCGAAGGGTTCGAAAACTTTTCATCAATGATCACAAATGTTTCTAGCTAAACAAAGGGTTCATTAACGTTTCATAAATGGCTTGCCAACGTTTCAACAAGGGTCTACTGACTCTAATCCACCTAAATGGTAGCTGTTACCTGGTTGTCTTTTTTCATCCATTACCATCCCCACTTCAACAATCACATTGACAATATCACTGCTATAAATGTTCCTCGATGTAGTGTCAGTTTGTAATTCGTGTACATTTCATGCTTGTCCGTTTTTGCAAACACCTGGTGTCATCACTGATTTTCAGTGTTCCGTTCATATACATTTGAACTATATTTTTCCCTTCACGCCCAATGAATTCTGTTTCGGTGGATAATCAAGAATGGATATATTTTCTATATTTACCTATCACGTGGTTGGTGTCTATAGTCAGCGAAAAGGATACGCAGCATAACAAACAATACATGAAAACAATCGATAGAATTACATTTATCTTCCATAGATCAATGTAATGTATGATTAATCTTCTTTACCGAAAGAACCTAAATGCCCGCAGAACTTGGCATTTGCGTGTGTGATACTTTTTGCAGGATGTTCATTTAGCAATGACTTTGCGAAGAGAGGAATGTCGCACAGGAACACAACATTCTGATAATCAACAAAGACATCACTTAAAAAAACACGGTTTCCTTGGTGATACTCTACTTTGAAAGGGCAAACTGAGTATATTCACCACAACAACCACAGATGCATGACAAAAGGGGAATGTGATGACTTGGGCGTACGCCGCTCCCTGTTTGTTGTCAAAACGAAGCTTTAATACCTGTGCATCAGGGCATTCAGAACGTAGTTCGTAACAAAAACAAAAACTCAGAAATGCCCCGATGACGAATCCCGAATGCTAAATACCCCCCACATCCACCCCATAATATCCTAGCCGGTTCCATCCATGCTGTCATAGAAGATGTACATGTACCTGCAACTCTCCTCCCACCCCGCCGCTCCCACCCCATCCCCCCACCCCTACCCTAACACACACGCCCACCTCTACCCCTAGTTTATGTCTGTCACCCTCAATGTCCCACCCTCGTAACTCCTCTAGCCAGGAATCTCTCCAGCACTGCCCATGGCCAAGTAACACTTGACTAGTTTTCCGTGAGCTGACAATGCTGGTATTATGGCCAAGATAATAGGTGTTGAGCACATTGGCAATCTGATACCATGATGCGTATCCCGATAAGGTCAGGTTACAGCCACACAGAGGGTATGTTTCTCAAGGGAGTAGACTCAATACCCGGCCCTAAAGAGTCCTAACTTCAGGGGAATATATGTGTAATAAAGTTGTCCTGTTCCAGTTGGAACTATGTCATTTATAAATGTACATAAAAGCATAAAAAAACATTTATAAACAACCACCGTATACCAGTATTCATTTGGAATGGTCTCCCAAATCATATGATAGTAATAAACTAATCACATCCACTTTTGAATGTCAGTTTTGTGTTTGTCACTGGGTAGCAACATTCAGTGGCCAAGGACCCTTGTTTGTATATAGCGAGCTCATGGTATTTTGAGGCTACTTCCTGGTCTCAGACAGGCTGGGTGTGTACAAAAGACTCTTAGAAAACAATCTGAGCGTACAGATCAACATTTCACACGACTCCGATCGACGTATAGGAGATAAAATTATAGACAGTGAAGTCTGTTATTGTGTCTCTGTTACGCAAGACTCTCAGTTTACAATAACTCTTTGTAACAAGGCTTAAGTTGTGTTTGAGATGGTCCCCGGTAACAATTGATTTACATCGGGGTATGTTGTCAGCATGACGGAGTATTGTAATTGGTCCATGCCATATATGGCCAGGATAAAAATAGAAGGTATAAAAGGTACCGTCTTGCGGATTTTACGTCAAATAAGCCGGATTCGACGGCTGATCAACGTTTCTCTGTATGGAAATCTGTGAATATTAACAACGTTTTAGATATTTGAAATTGTCTCTGCTCTAGACAGTGTTGAAGATGAATTAACGTTGAATGAATAAATTGTATTGTGACTATAAATGAATCGTTAGACTCAGATGATTTGATAACGATGCTCCTGGTGTATTATTCCCAAAGGAATACGTACATGATGCACCCTCAGTTCTGCAGATAGTAAGTTACAGGGCAGCCTTTATACACACATACACGACGCACCTACATTTATGCAACCCAACTTATATTTATGCATTATCTTAAGTTCTGCCACACGATATCCTTATGAACTAGCAATTCACAATACACATAGTACTGGAATACGAGCCATATTACTCACTGGCCATTGTCAGTATCATTCTCATGAAGTACATAATATTTTGTAGGAGTCGGGCATATAGGACAGAGTACGGACCAGGTTTTATGTGAGTGTGTATGGGGGTTGTGCGTGCCGATATTAAACCTACAGGACTCGCTATTGATAAGCATTATAACACTTGTGTCACTCACTAACAACAACTAGAAATGTATAAAAGATAACTATAAAAAATAAGAACCAGATGAATAACTGGACATCCATGATGAACCAGGTCAAGAAAAATAGTGCATCAGGCTGCCTTGGTATTCAAAATTTGTTACAATAATTATAAAAAGTTTGTTTGTTTTAATTGTTTATGGACAAAGTATTTTTAAAATAACTGTCAAGGCAATAAATCATGATCATTTACACAACAATCTGATTAAATTCAGCAATACGAAATAGTATACGTCTACAACTGGGAGTTGTCTTCGTTAAGTATCATACATTTCCACAAGTAAACTTTATGCACAAAAGAATTCGGATAATTTGGACATAAGCATCGCTTCATGATAATATATTCCAGCGGGTCTGAATAGCCTGCCTTCAGGAGATATTGTTGTTTAAAATAGCCCGAGACCGCCTCCGTGGTCTAGTGGTAGAGCGTCCGCCCGTTAAACTGCGGCATGGTATCTCAGTGAGCTAGCACTCTAAATCGGCATTAGTCCGGACTAGTACAAGCAGCCTCACACATACATACACGTGCATGCATGTCGCTATTTATGTGCAATAATCTTCGACGCGACGTTAAACCCCATTTCACCTCACCTAAAATAGCCCGATAATTCTGATTTCTGTTTTCTAGAGGTGTCCTCACTGAAAGTGGCAGTTATTTCTTAAGCACGTGTTAAACTAACAGGCTTACACGATCAATGAACACAATAGATGAGGTTTATGACAGGTAGATGACCTACCGCGCCTTATTAAAAGGCACAATAAACTCTCGGCGATTCATTGTCTTGAGAGTCGAATGTTTGCTTCATGTTTATGAAAAACATTTCATGGTCACTCATCGGTTCAACTCGTAGCAATTGCTTGAATACTGGAACAATAACTGGAGCAATGAAGCTGTGTGAGCGCCAGAGTGATTGCGTTGAGCTTTACACCACTTTTAACAATGTCTCAATTATCAAACGGCGTGTGAGCTTGATGTGGTCATAAAAAACATACCATACTCATAAGAAATTCTGCTAAAACAGAGTAGATCGACGATTGAGACTGTAGCATAAGCAGGTGTTTATGAATCACAATCAAATAGTGCTTATACCAGGTGTTCGCGAAAAGGTGAACTATCCTGCCCCATAAGGAATTCTTCCATGGAATTTTAGAAGTGATGCTTTAAAACTATCAATGCTAATCTGGGACTTGAATTAGGTCAATGAAAGTCAAGCACCGTAGCTAACCTTGTCATTTCTCAGTTCTTTTCCACGCAGTAATTTACCCTATTTTTTTCACAAGGCTTCCTGCTACTGAAAATGGGGGATATTATTATCAACTGCTACTACAACAACAACACCTACTATTACTACTACTACTACTACTACTAATACTAATACTAATACTAATACTACTAATACTAATACTACTACTAATAATACTGACAATGTAACAAATCCATCATACAAATCTGTAACCAAATTTGAAAAGAATATTACAAGTGTTTAACCAAAGCTCATCGTGGATTTGTATAGCTCAGATAACCCTGATGTATCTATGAATCTATAAAATATAATTGAATTGTGTCTTGCGCTGATTGTGAATTAACTGATTTTTTTCAATGATGAAAGAAACAAAATTGAATAACCTATCATGGGCTATATCTTGTTACATGTATGATGCAGAAAAGCATCTAAAAAAGCAAATAATTTGAGTGAGGACAGGGTATATTAAAGAGAGTAACAAATTACAATATGCATATAAAACGCTGATTATCTCGATCCATATTTGATATAGCAAACAATCCGAAGGCACAATACATGGGTCATTTGTGTACAGGAAAATCGAGTGGGGACCATTAAGTTGGAAATAACGCTGCCAATGACGTTGATCCTTTTATGTGATATGTGTTTGTCCCTGTGGTATCCATGTAGTCTCTGACGTGTCATTCTTGTGTCAGCAGAAGCCTGCCAAGGTATTTGGAACTTGTGCGTCGGTATATTCTGTATAAATAGTTATTGTGTGTTGTCCCCACAAGTAGGTGACAAGTTTCTCGATAATCATTCGAATGTTCAAATTTAATGCAGAAATAGAGAGGAAACTGGAACGTGTACATGGGCCCACTTGCACAAAGCGATCTTAGCGCTAGGATGATCGTAACTCCCATACTCTAACATAGGTTTATGATAGTCTTAGCGCTCAGATCGCTTTGTGCAAGTGGGCCCAGGTATTCCATCGTACATGGAACCCATTGTACCATAACGTTCTCAGGAGATGAAGTAAAAAATTGTACAGTAAACTACGTTTATAACGAACACGCTTATAACGAACTCACCGATATAACGAACTTATTTTCAGTCCCAGACATGTGTTGTATATATGCTATATATGCTTATAACGAACTACGGTTATAACGAACTAAAATTGGTGGTCCCTTTGAGTTCGTTAATACCGTAGTTTACTGTACATGCATTTGGCGAGACTGTCAACAGAACATTTGAAACCCTTAGTTTTAATGTATTTGCATAAAAGTAAAGGCCAGTGAGTAAGGATGTGTAAATACTCATGTAAAAGTCATAGTGTGGGATAGCATCGCTCATCCTATTGACAAGCAACGTCTCCAATGTTGGAAATTCCTTTGAATTTCCACAATAACATTTCTTGAATGACTTAACCAGGCCTTTGATTGTGAAGTCTTGATTATCTGACAGCAAAATGTCGTTTTTTTCATAAAATATGAATAATGTACGACTCAAAAGATATGTCAAAGAAAACCCGATTATTTTATGTATAGTTGATCTGTCATGGCTGGTGGGTATTGCAATCATAACCTTTAAATTGTGGGCGTTCTTTAACTGCTTTTGAGTAGTATGTGCACATGATCTTCAGGACCTAAGCAACTAGGAATAGAGATGCGGTGAACTCGAGCTGGGACAGAAACATGGGAATTGTTTCCCCTTTGAGTTATCAAGGACATTAGATATGACGTGCAAAGTCGCTTATCAAAAAGAGGTCATCAACGAATACGTGTAGTTTGTTCAGTGCCATGTTACACATGTGCATAAACATGTCTAATCATGTTTAGGAATGTTCAGATGCATCTATGCAGAATGCATGTTTCACACATATCCACATCAAATATACCCTGGAGTTCGAATGATTGTACACTGTCCCATTGTTACATAGTTCATTTGGCTTATGTCATGCGATCTTGCAAACAGATATCACTTCATACAACATCGACCCAATTGTATATTAAGCACATGGTGCGTGTGGCTCGGCTATTTTGATCTACTGAGTTTCGTGACTTAACATAAGGAATTAAATTAAATGCAATATTTTTTCCTGATGCAACCACACCTACTAAACAGTAATTACTGATAACCCATGTCACAACTTTGAGACGATTACTGCATATCCTTATGATAAGTCATGAATGTTTTTAATTTGCTGTTCTTTGGGAATAACAGTATAGTGCTTGTATAAATTGAATTATTTATGTCCTCCGTCGTCAGTTTTAACCGAACTGCGCCGTGTGGAGGTTCCAGTCGGGTAGCTTCAGTGTGATTATCTCCCTTACTCTCACTCAAGGTAGCGAGTCTAACTTCTTAAGCACAGACACAGGATATGAAGTGTCTTAGCGTGACGATACTCGTATGACAATTGCCTCCCTTTGATATAGCTAAATCCCAGTTTATGGGATCTCCTGGTGTCGAAGTACCCAGGTTGTAATGCAAGCCTGACCAGTAAAGCGGAGAAGCTTCCACATTATCTTGTACAGTACGAATTGTGAAGTATACGGGGCAGGGGTATTTTCAAATTTCGCGTCTTGTTTGGAATTACACAGTAGTGCAGGCTTGGTGCAGGAGGGAACATGATTTGGAAAGGTAGGTTTCATAAAATTGCTTTTCACAGCGTGGTCAAGATTTTTATCAATGATAATAGTTATGACCAGTGGCATCTTTTCTCGTTTAAACTTTTAGAGTGTTAAACTGGAATACTTTCATGTAATGTTCATTTCTAAAACATTTTCAATAAGATTTTGTGAAAAAATATCAATTAATGAAACAGCTAAGTAACACATCAATGTGTTCATGAATGAACTATTATACATTTGCTTCAATGTAATATCGCCAGCCAAAAAAGCACTTTTTAATCACAAAAGTCAGCGTCGTCCATTGATATTGTTTCACGACCTCAACAATCTTAAATACATTCATAAAAATCGTGTTTCCACTGTAGCACTCATCTACTATCACGCCCAAGAATTACCGCCTAAAGAGACATGTGTGTAGGATTTAGGGCGTCCAGATTTGCCGGGTAGATACCCTGATCAAGACAACCAATCTGAGCTTATGTGTCGTAGCGGTCGGAAACAAGCCGGTCTGAAGGAACCCACATACACCAGGACTCTAATCTGGATGACATTTTTTATATCTTACTGTAGTAATAGCTTTTCACAAACCCAGTGGACCGTGTTCTAGGGATAAAGAAGAAGATAGCTATCTATAAAAATTGACCCTTTTTTTGTTCTTTTTGTAAACATATTTTGTGGTTGTCCACAACTATGCAAGGCATATGCGGCCGGTGTTTTGCAACGACTTGACTCAGGGGCCAATTCGGGTGTGGTATTTGCCTCAGTTGTTTTATATTCCTCTCACGAACGACCATGCTGTATTTCTGAAGGGTGCCGTCTTGGATTCCACATTCACATTCATTTCAAGGGCACTGTAAACTTCCTGACTCACTTATGAACCATAGTCACGAACGTCTTCACCCTTAGGAATATACATTTGAATACACACCCAATGTGAATCAATGACAACAGTATCTTATTGCAACAAAGTTTAAATGATGTTGCAGCTTTACATGTAACATGATCCACATTCCCGAGGAAATACCGGTTCCTGGTATAGGTGTGGCTTCCAAGTCACGTGATAGCTTCCTTAGGTCGCTGTGTCACCTTTACGTAAGTGTTGATTGGACAGTTCCAGCAAACGCGACAGTCATTCAGGTGGTCAACTCAAAACCCTCCTTCTCCAAACTAAAACTAGTAGATGGAATAATATCAATAAGGAAGATAGGATTTGCTCATTTTGTAAAATGAATGTAAGGGAAACATTTCATTTATATTACCGTGTCGTGATTAAATCATTTAAGAAATAAATATTTTCCATCGTATCATGGCAGATTGGTACACAATAGTACTGCGGTAGTTATTTTATAATGGATCGTAATGGCGAACGCTTACTAATCTATTAAATATTTCACAACAAAATGTTTCTTTTTCTGTGTTCAACTTTTATGGCATATCAATTATGATTGATCGATACTGATTTTCTTTACAGAGTTTGGCAGGTGTTTTTTTCAGGTGTTACATGTATTGATTATGTGGTTAACATCACTTCCTAATTTGGATTATGCATAATCAGTATGCATACGACCTAGATTGGGTAAAGGGACATCGTCAAACAAATTTCTAACCAATTTCGAGTGGGGGTAGGGGTAATTGCATTTTAAAAACATTTCAGAAACTATCATAAAAAAGTTAAATTGTATACTTACGAGTTGCAGTGACATAACGCAACGTGTCTGGTATTCGATTAAGCTATGAAATATCGTGCTTAGATTTGCATAGCCAAACAGTCGACAGGGGTGTGTTGATTACGATATTTATATGGAGTCATTTTGATTCATACTATAAAGATCCAAGTATGACAAAAGGTATGTCACTTATGTCATGCTCCTCTCAAATGTCGATTGCGTATTCTCCATTTATTATAGTATCATCAGTGTATATATGTTTTGTTTGCCAAAGTCTCTATGTCAGCATCGTGGTTCATGAGAACGAACATCTTTTTCTTCTCACCAATCTCCCAGTTCGAACCACCCAAAACACACGTCCATGCATGCACTTAGGCACTTGCATCCGGTTGCTTCATACCTTTAAGATTTGTTTAAGTTACGTCACAAATTCCAATACAATGCGTCATTCAGCATGGAAACCTTCTTGGCCACAATTCGTATCAACAATAGCGAAACTACAAGGTCGGGCATGACAAATGCGAGAACATTCGTGACTTCCGCGTCTGTCTGTGCATTAATAACAGAACAATGTAGACTTTAAAATGCGAGTTCAACATTAGTACAGTTACATATCGTGTGATGGCTTTTGGGGCGTCATATTCAGTACTATGACTCGGGTGTTTTATAACAATAGGAAGAAACATCTTGGTATATGTTGTGACAGCTATCATTGCTATATAATTATTGTTTTCGACATAATATTAATGTTTGATCTTGTTAAGCTTTATGCCTTGTCTACACAATAGTGTAGTGCATTTGGAGGACAGACAACAATGGCTTTAGCCAGTCCAGTTGTAGTTTAGTGGAATGCTGAATATCAGATGACCCGCATCAAAACCTGAACTTATCATTACAATTTACAATGTGTTTAATCCGAATAGACGTCTCTGATGTATGTAACCCGAACATTCAGACCACAACAAGTTGATCATCGGAATGACTTTTTTATGATTACTTGCTTATGACGAACTGATTACGAAACTTTTCTACTGGAACAAAAACACTGCTTAAGAAAGACTGGTTTAAAGGCAACACATTCCTTATTTGCAATGACTTAGAACATGAATCCATACTTAGTTGATAATATTCAGTTTGAGAGATATATCTTTATAACACGTGTCAATACAGAACCTATGAAAACCTTTTAGAAAGGAACGTGTTGTTTTTTTAAACAAAACATGTATTTGCCTCTCCGATAAGAGACAGATACAATTGCTAACCTGTCTGAAATTAAAGCAACATGCCACTTGTAATACGAACACTTATAGTCGTGCCCAACTCCCACATATTACCCACCCCTGTCTTTCAGTAGTCAGCGAGACGAGTAGAACACGCAATTAGGGGATTTGTGGGTGATGTGCCCTCAATGACAGAGCCCGCAGGAATGTCATTGAACCATAACCCAAATACATGGCTATGTGGTTACCGGAAGAAAGACGGTTCAAGCACATTCACATATGCTAATCCTCAGTAGACTTACTCAATACGTGACCAGAGTCACCTTGAATAATGATGCCCCTGAAGACCTTTATGAGTTACGTAAGAATCAGTGGTTTCAAAGAAAGCGTTGCTACAGTGTAATATACACGACAAAGGCGACTTAATGACACCTCTGAGACAGACTCAAATGTTCTTCGGTAAACATGTCCTAAGAAGATTTATGTTTATGTAAATATGTATTGATCACATGCATACGTTTCATTACCAGGCATGCGGTCATAGTGCATAGATGCGAAATGTGTGAACACATTTGTTTTATTAATAACGCAAAGCTATGCCATAATCTAATAAGCCATGTACCCGGTGTGTTTCTTCTCATACCAAAAACCTACGACATATTACTCGTTTGTATCCTCACACATACAAAAACTACGACATATTCTCGTTTGCATCTTCTCATACCAAATATCTACGACGTATTTCTCGTTTCTATCTTCGCATACAAAATAACTACGACATATTACTCATTTGTATCTTCTCATACCAAATATCTACGACGTATCCCTGGTATACATATGCATCCGTAGGGATTGCGACGTCATGCTGACGTTAAATTTCCGTCATGCCTTGGTCATGCTGTCATCATGCCTGTCGCCATGCCCTAACACTTAGCCGCCGTATTTATGTCATGCCACCGTCAGGCTAACGTCCTGTTACCACCATGTTACCGTCTACTTAAAGCAATATTTTGAAGTCCTTCACTCGTCGACTGGTGCGGGCAGTAGTTGCATTGCGTCATCTTTATGATAATTATGTGTTTTACACCGACGGTTCGTGTGTCTGATCCTTATGTACCCGTGTGTCTTTATGCGTTCAAAACAACATATACAATTTGATTAGTCACTGTTGAACAATTTACTAGCCAGGGGGAATTAGTTACAAATTCGTAAACCCCGAAGTGAGCCGGGTTAGAATAGGCCCCCAACACTCTATTGCTATGGTGACTAAAGCGGCCAGGTAGGTCAGGCTCGGTAGCTTGGTTGATCGCGTGCCTCTATATTCCTACGGCGTGGGACGTTGCTTGTAATACCCACGCTGGTATTTGGTTCAAACTCGCTTTACTTTATTGGCAGGAATACTGATATAGCAGGAATACTGCTGAAGGCTGTGTCAACGAATAATCAAAGAAAACGAACCGCATTCGTGAAACAATTATCTCTTGATTTTGATTTTCATAGATTATTTAATATGATGATTAACTAAGTATTAGTGATTCAAAAAATATCTGATTCAACAATCATTTAAAAAGCTATCTAACCATTTGAGGAATATGATGAAATATCCAGTATCACAGTCCTACTGTGTCATATATCAAATAATTTGACATCTTCACTCTGTACATGACCCACCACTGATCATGACGCATAACGCATAAGCCACTGCTATTTTTTAATTACCACATCACTACATCCATTGACTCTCCACGCGTTAAACCATCGCCAGACTGCCCAGTTACAATAACTTCTTCACCATTTATTTACAAATATTACTCAACGAAACTGATACGAGATACGAGTTGGTAGTCGCTCGACCTAACCTTTGTATAAAATACACTCTCTATTGCTTTCAAAACTTGTCTTCACGAGACAAGTAACTCCGTGCAACCTTCACATTTTCATCGCAGATATCGAGCAGCCCGCATAGTTAACTACCCCACCAGTTTGCTCCTCCATCCCTACCCCTCCCATCTCCTCCCCGCCACGGTAGGTGATGCGTGTACAGTGCACTTATCATATTACTGCCCGATTAAAGTCTCCCTTACCCGGGGTAGACGCTCTGGTCACAATTCGGACGTCTCTTCGTCACGCATCCTTGAGCACGTAATTACGCATTCAAACCGAATGACATCCTTGGCCTTCCATAGTTGTACATGTGTGAGTCTGTCTGATGAACCCAAACATGTCATGGCGTGGTTCGCCCCCATTAGGTATACCCCAATTTGGCACACCCTTAATGCGAAATATTATCTGCCTATACTTGTTTCTTTAATTGGAGAGATTTTCAATTATAAGAGAGGTGCCAGTTTTAAATGACACAAGGAAGAGTTACTTAGGAGTCGAAACACCATGAAGGGTTACTTAAGCGATGAAACACAAGGAAGAGCTACTTAAGCGATGAAACACAAGGAAGAGTTACTTAAGCGATGAAACATAAGGAAGAGCTACTTAAGCGATGGAACACAAGGAAGAGCTACTTAAGCGATGGAACATAAGGAAGAGCTACTTAAGCGATGGAACATAAGGAAGAGCATGGAACACAAGGAAGAGCTACTTAAGCGATGGAACACAAGGAAGAGCTACTTAAGCGATGGAACACAAGGAAGAGCTACTTAAGCGATGGAACATAAGGAGGAGCTACTTAAGCGATGAAACATAAGGAAGAGCTACTTAAGCGATGGAACACAAGGAAGAGCTACCTATGCGATGGAACACAAGGAAGAGCTACTTAAGCGATGGAACACAAGGAAGAGCTACTTAAGCGATGGAACACAAGGAAGAGCTACTTAAGCGATGAAACATAAGGAAGAGCATGGAACACAAGGAAGAGCTACTTAAGCGATGGAACACAAGGAAGAGCTACTTAAGCGATGAAACATAAGGAAGAGCTACTTAAGCGATGGAACACAAGGAAGAGCTACTTAAGCGATGGAACACAAGGAAGAGCTACTTAAGCGATGAAACATAAGGAAGAGCTACTTACGCGATGAAACATAAGGAAGAGCTACTTAAGCGATGAAACACAAGGAAGAGCTTCTTAAGCGATGAAACATAAGAAAGAGCTACTTAAGCGATGAAACATAAAATAAATATAGAACGTCAACGCCCGAGAATAACTAATCTCGATTATCCGCCAATTCCACTCGGCGTTAAAGGCAAGATAGCGGTGAAAATTATATGAATGGATCACTGAAAATCGGTGATGGCACCAGGTGTTCCCGAAAAGGGTAAGCATGTGGTGCCCTACCAGTAGCTCCCGCCACTCCCTTAATTTACATGAAAACGTGAGGGATTGTTACCTGACGCCGCACAGCACTTACTTAGAGTGAAAGAGTTACTTTGGACATGTAACATGAGGAAGTATTACGAAGCTGGGACGAAATGAACATCAGTAATATGCCGCAGACAACACTGGTTTCGCATAGTAATTGCAATACATCTTAGTTGTATCAAACAGTTCATTCCTATCTCCCAGTTGTGTGGCCACAGACAATGCCATAGCCATTTAATGACAGGTGTTTTAGGGACTATTTTTAGCTGTCTACCCAATGCAACAAGCCACTCAACAAGATGATGCTGTCACCCTTGTATTTTTTTAATACACACTAAGCTAAGGAACAGATCATTTGGTATTCTGGGGGCCTGGGAACAATATAATATCTAAGAAAATGCTTGAAAAAATTCAAACTGTTGGAGAAATATAAGAAATTGTCCGCCACCAAAAATACATTGTTGCAAGAGGCTTGCAAAATGAAATATTAAGACTCATAGTTTTAATAAAACAATATCTATTTTCCATACAAATTCTAAACAAAAATATCTGTCCCTAAATTAGTCTTCAAAGTTTATTTCTGTTCAAACTGCTGTACATTAATAATCACAAATATTGCAGTAAACGCTGTGAACAAAAGATGAAACAACGAGTCCAGTGAGTCAGTCACCTGTAGATGGCCTGCAGTTCACCCTGTCTTGGTGTCCGTGCTGAACATGATATACATGTATTTGATTATACCCTTCCTGGTTTTATATTCAGTCATATAAATCATGCGAATAATTGAGGGTTTGGAAATGTATCCACCTTTTTAATAGTGACACACGTGGGAACATTTCATGTTTTTTTCATACGATACTTTTTACCTGCCAAAATAGATACCGAAGGAATTCCTCAATCAGCCTAAAACATTTTTTTGTCAAATATTTTAGTTGATCATATCTGTGTAATAAAATTTGTTGACCAGATAGGATATATTAATGGCGTCATTTTCCATATCATAGATTTATTTGTCTTCGAATAATCGAGTTTATAATCGTTTTTCAATGGTCAAGATACGGTTAGCCATTGTTCATTGTCATTAGTCACACAACTGTCAGTGAGTGAGTTGGGTTTTATGGCTCTTTTAACTGTATTTGAGTTATGAAATAGGGAGCTTAATGAAATAGGAATGCCTAAAATGATACATGCCCAGTCGTGTACCGCTTTGGTAAAAAACACGAACCCGTGCATGTTACTAAACAATTAAGAATCTGGGAAGATCTTACATTTTTGCAACTGCATGTTATGAAATGAAGTGCTTATCGAGATCGTTGAAACTGACGTGAATCGAACGCTTGGGTGAGGTGACCTCACGTGACATGGCGTCGCCGTTGGACGAGCATGGCGGAATAAGAGCAAAACGATCGTGTTGTGTTGCTAAATGTCAAAAGGAATGCGCGGTTATGAAATTGTTCAAGGATTGCTTTTTCCTGTGACCCGTAACAAAAATATTTCAAAAACGGCCTTCCCAGACAACTCTGTGGTAGCTGCGGCACGGCCACAGTGGGTTCTGTATGTTTGGAGTGACCCTGAGGCCTGGGAGATCTCTTATCTGTCACCGTTCATCTATCACAAGTGAAGCAGTTGCAGTAGTGTCGTACATATTGGATTTTTTATCTGAATGATTACACTAACAGCGAGAGACATGTCGTATAGAGCCTTATTACGTTCTTGTGTTTGTACTCACCGAATAGATGTGGATATGTATGTATCTTGAGGAAGGTCTTGCAAGTCCGCGGTTTCCATTTATGAGTGACTTTTGAAGTGGTCATTAACTCAAGCTACGCGCCACCTGGGACTGTGTACACATAACATGCTAGGACCCTGGTATTTTCCAACAGCAGAAATATTATGGAGTTTAGTTGGCGCCGAAAGGAGACGAACGAAACGGATCGAGACAAAGAATAAACAAACAGGGTCATGCACGTTTAAAACTGATATAAATCAATTTAAAGTTCTAACTACTTGATCTCTTAAGAAGTTTAAAGAAAAATCTAACCCGCTGCATTAAAATGTAATAGGATTGCACTACTGTCCGTGAAGCTTAAGTTCTGCCATACATTCTTCACCGAATATTACCCTGTCTGTCATACATTCTCTACAAAATATTACCATGTCTGCCATACATTCTCTACCGAATATTACCCTGTCTGCCATACATTCTCTACCGAATATTACTCTGTTTGGCATACATTCTCTACCGAATATTACCCTGTCTGCCATACCTTCCCTACCGAATATTACCCTGTTTGGCATACATTCTCTACCGAATATTACCCTGTTTGGCATACATTCTTCACCGAATATTACCATGTCTGCCATACATTCTCTACCGAATATTACCCTGTCTGCCATACCTTATCTACCTAATATTACCATGTCTGCCATACCTTCTCTACCGAATATTACCATGTCTGCCATACCTTCTCTACCGAATATTACCATGTCTGCCATACATTCTCTACCGAATAGTACCATGTCTGCCATACATTCTCTACTGAATATTACCATGTCTGCCATACATTCTCTACCGAATATTACCCTGTCTGCCATACATTCTCTACCGAATATTACCATGTCTACCATACCTTATCTACCGAATATTACCATGTCTGCCATACATTCTCTACCGAATATTACCATGTCTACCATACCTTATCTACCGAATATTACCATGTCTGCCATACCTTCTCTACCGAATATTACCCTGTCTGCCATACATACTCTACTGAATATTACCATGTCTGCCATACATTCTCTACTGAATATTACTCTGTTTGGCATATATTCTCTACCGAATATTACCCTGTCTGCCATACCTTCTGTACCGAATATTTCCCTGTTTGGCATACATTCTCTACCGAATATTACTCTGTTTGGCATACATTTTCCACCGAATATTACCCTGTCTGCCATACATTTTGTACCGAATATTACCTTGTTTGGCATACATTCTCTACCGAATATTACTCTGTTTGGCATACATTCTCTACCGAATATTACCCTGTCTGCCATACATTCTCTACCGAATATTACCCTGTCTGCCATATATTCTCCACCGAATATTACCCTGTCTGCCATACATTCTCTACCGAATATTACCATGTCTGCCATACATTCTCTACCGAATATTACCCTGTTTGGCATACATTCTTCACCGAATATTACCCTGTCTGCCATACATTCTCTACCGAATATTACCCTGTCTGCCATACCTTCTCTACCGAATATTACCCTGTCTGCCATACATTCTCTACCGAATATTACCCTGTCTGCCATACATTCTCTACTGAATATTACCCTGTCTGCCATATATTCTCCACCGAATATTACCCTGTCTGCCATACATTCTCTACCGAATATTACCATGTCTGCCATACATTCTCTACCGAATATTACCCTGTCATACATCCTCTACCGAATATTACTTTGCCATACATTCTCTACCGAATACTACCATGTCTGCCATACATTCTCTACTGAATATTACCCTGTCTGTCATACCTTCGCTACCGAATGTTACCATGTCTGCCATACATTCTCTACCGAATATTACCATGTCTGCCCTACATTCTCTACCGAATATTACTCTGTTTGGCATACATTCTCTACTGAATATTACCCTGTTTGCCATACCTTCACTACCGAATATTACCCTGTTTGGCATACATTCTCCACCGAATATTACCCTGTCTGCCATACCTTCTCGACCGAATATTACCGTGTCTTTCATACATTCTCTACCGAATATTACCCTGTCTGCCATACATTTTGTACCGAATATTACCTTGTTTGGCATACATTCTCTACCGAATATTACCTTGTTTGGCATACATTCTCTACCGAATATTACCCTGTCTGCCATACATTCTCTACCGAATATTACCCTGTCTGCCATATATTCTCCACCGAATATTACCATGTCTGCCATACATTCTCTACCGAATATTACCCTGTCTGCCATACATTCTCTACCGAATATTACACTGTTTGGCATACATTCTTCACCGAATAGTACCCTGTCTGCCATACATTCTCTACCGAATATTATCCTGTCTGCCATACCTTCTCTACCGAATATTACCCTGTCTGCCATACATTCTCTACCGAATATTACCCTGTCTGCCATACATTCTCTACCGAATATTACCCTGTCTGCCATATATTCTCCACCGAATATTACCATGTCTGCCATACATTCTCTACCGAATATTACCCTGTCTGCCATACATTCTCTACCGAATATTACCCTGTCTGTCATACATCCTCTACCGAATATTACTTTGCCATACATTCTCTACCGAATACTACCATGTCTGCCATACATTCTCTACTGAATATTACCCTGTCTGTCATACCTTCGCTACCGAATATTACCATGTCTGCCATACCTTCTCTACCGAATATTACCCTGTTTGGCATACATTCTCCACCGAATATTACCCTGTCTGCGATACCTTCTCGACCGAATATTACCATGTCTGCCATACATTCTCTACTGAATATTACCCTGTCTGTCATACCTTCGCTACCGAATATTACCATGTCTGCCATACATTCTCTACCGAATATTACCATGTCTGCCCTACATTCTCTACCGAATATTACTCTGTTTGGCATACATTCTCTACTGAATATTACCCTGTCCGCCATACCTTCTCTACCGAATATTACCCTGTTTGGCATACATTCTCCACCGAATATTACCCTGTCTGCCATACCTTCTCGACCGAATATTACCATGTCTGCCATACATTCTCTACCGAATATTACCCTGTCTGCCATACATTCTCTACCGAATATTACCCTGTCTGCCATACATTCTCTACCGAATATTACACTGTTTGGCATACATTCTTCACCGAATATTACCCTGTCTGCCATACATTCTCTACCGAATATTACCCTGTCTGCCATACCTTCTCTACCGAATATTACCCTGTCTGCCATACATTCTCTACCGAACATTACCATGTCTGCCCTACATTCTCTACCGAATATTACTCTGTTTGGCATACATTCTCTACTGAATATTACCATGTCTGCCATACCTTCTCTACCGAATATTACCCTGTTTGGCATACATTCTCCACCGAATATTACCCTGTCTGCCATACCTTCTCGACCGAATATTACCATGTCTGCCATACATTCTCTACTGAATATTACCCTGTCTGTCATACCTTCGCTACCGAATATTACCATGTCTGCCATACATTCTCTACCGAATATTACCATGTCTGCCCTACATTCTCTACCGAATATTACTCTGTTTGGCATACATTCTCTACTGAATATTACCCTGTCCGCCATACCTTCTCTACCGAATATTACCCTGTTTGGCATACATTCTCCACCGAATATTACCCTGTCTGCCATACCTTCTCGACCGAATATTACCATGTCTGCCATACATTCTCTACCGAATATTACCATGTCTGCCATACATTCTCTACCGAATATTACCCTGTCTGCCATACATTCTCTACCGAATATTACACTGTTTGGCATACATTCTTCACCGAATATTACCCTGTCTGCCATACATTCTCTACCGAATATTACCCTGTCTGCCATACCTTCTCTACCGAATATTACCCTGTCTGCCATACATTCTCTACCGAATATTACCCTGTCTGCCATATATTCTCCACCGAATATTACACTGTCTGCCATACATTCTCTACCGAATATTACCCTGTCTGCCATACATTCTCTACCGAATATTACCCTGTCTGTCATACATCCTCTACCGAATATTACTTTGCCATACATTCTCTACCGAATACTACCATGTCTGCCATACATTCTCTACTGAATATTACCCTGTCTGTCATACCTTCGCTACCGAATATTACCATGTCTGCCATACATTCTCTACCGAATATTACCATGTCTGCCCTACATTCTCTACCGAATATTACTCTGTTTGGCATACATTCTCTACTGAATATTACCCTGTCTGCCATACCTTCTCTACCGAATATTACCCTGTTTGGCATACATTCTCCACCGAATATTACCCTGTCTGCCATACCTTCTCGACCGAATATTACCATGTCTGCCATACATTCTCTACCGAATATTACCCTGTCTGCCATACATTCTCTACCGAATATTACCCTGTCTGCCATACATTCTGTACCGAATATTACCATGTCTGCCATACATTCTCTACCGAATATTACCCTGTCTGCCATACATTCTCAGCTGTATGTTATCTGATGGGCGATGTATTGCCAAGCATACAAGGAGCTGTCCGTCAACTTTACGTTGAACTACTTTGATATGTTGTTGTAGAAATCTTCGAGAGGTCACTGACCAGTGGTATGACGACGAAAGAATGTTACTATTTATCTCTGAAAGAGTAAAAGCAATGTAGTGTCGGTTGAAGAGATTCAAAATCGTCCCTGTCTTTCATGAGGGTTATCGGGCAAAGAAATATGGCTCTAATCTCCATCTTCAATAAATGGTTCATGATTAAATTATAAATACTTTTCGGCCCCCCGTCTCCACATAACATAGAAGTCTTCTGGAACATGGTTACCTTTTACGTGTTTGTATTCACGTAGTATACACCATGCTGTGAGGTTCGGCCAAACCATCGACCTGTGGCGATCGGATTTATAAAGTTATTCGAGCATATACTCGAGTACAAGTCAGTGGTGTCGTTACACCTTGCCGATAGTATAATAGTAGTGGTATAGAAGGTAGTATACACCACATCAGTAGTATTGTAGTAGTCGTATAGAAGGTAGTTTACACTATGACGGTAGTATAAAAGTAGGAAAGACGGTGGTTACACCATGAAGGTAGTATAATGGTCGTAGAGCCAATAGTATTCACCATGGTGGAAGTATAATGGTCGTAGAGCCGGTAGTATTCACCATGGCGGTAGTATAATCTTAGTATAGTCGGTTACGTACACCATGTAGGTAATATACTAAATGTTTAGGTCAGGAATTTCGCGCAGTGACACATTGTTGTCGTTAGAATATTAAGTTGTCATGTCTGTCGGGCAACACAAGCTCATGTGTCCCCCATCACATTACCACCAGCACAGAAAATGTTAACCTACCGACTGCTCATTAAATCAATATTTTACACGAGCAATAAAACTAAGTTATGGGAATTTCCCTAAACCTCTGTCGCACCGCACTTCACGCGTCTCTTACACGCCCATTAGGCAACATGTGGCTGACCTACCTTCTGGTTCCTCTTGAAAAGACGACGATGATTCGATGGAAATGCCAGTCCTGTTATATGGCCGAGAGTCTCATCAGCAGAATTCTGCCGGTAAAATATCGTTGTAAGTGTATGCCGACTCATCTGACAAGTGGTTTAGTCACGTCTATCTCCTCACAATCCAGAGTGTCGCACGTCTATTCGAGACCGATATTGAGCTGAAAAACTAAAATTCATGATCCACTATAAGATTTTAAAAAAAATTCACCAGTTGCTTCTGAAACAACAAGTCTGAATCAACTAGACCATCCGCTTTCCAATGCTGGATTGACGAGTGTGTGAAGTTTCAGCAATGTCGGCAACACCACATAAGGGGACACCAGAAAAGGGACCGAAAGGATGCAATCCGGTCATGTGGGATCCTTGGCGGTAAATATTTAGGGCTTGACAAAATGTCCCACGTTGCAATCGAGTTAGCCCCCGAATAGATGTAAACGTCGAATTAACGGAAGCGGGAATGTTTTGGCCACCGACGCCGAGAGATAACGACGTAAAATGTGTCGTAATGCGGCCATACGACACCGTTTTCGTCACATATAGTTTGGACGATAAACGTTAACACCGAATGTTAATGTTGACTTGTAAAACTTAGTTAATTTGGCCACCGACGCCGGGAGATAACGTTAATGTTGACTTATATAACTTGTATTATTTTGCCAACCTACCGGGAGATAACGTCAACGTCGTCTTGACGTGAAACTTGGATTATTTGGCCACCGACGACGGGAGATAACGTTAATATAGACTTGACGTAAAATGTGACGTAATGCGGCCACACGACACCGTTTTCGTTACATATAGTCGGGGCGATAAACGTTAACATTGAATTGACCTTCAACGGTTGATTTGGTCACCCGAAATCCATTTCAGTTGATCCAGCAACCCGATTTAGATTTACGTTGATATTTAGATAAAAACGTGGACCATTTGGCTCACAGCATAGAGGCATTCAATGCAATTGATTAAATTGGTGTATTTGGTGGGAACCTGTCTACTGCCTTTTGGGTGTCGGGAGCCTACCTATCTGCGCTACAGTTAGGCGTACATATGTAAAGCATAACTGGTTGTATTCATCGAGGGGGCACGGGTGGCACAGTCGTCTAAGGCGCCGCAATTCGCTGTGCAGAGTTGCGTCCCTTTGGCACACCAGAAACCTATGATTTTGGGTTCGAATCCCGGTTCGCCCCGATTATGTTTTTAGGTTTGTCAGCACCATACCCGTGCTCGTGTGTTTCACCGAAGTGGTAAACGTCTGAGACCTGCATCACTTCGGACTTTTCCCACATTAAGCTGACGCGCCGGAATACTGTTAAAAGCGGCGTTAAACCCAACTCAACGAGTATTCATTGACGTGTTGTGTTGGAAGACACTTGATAAGGTCAGCTGTGGGAAGACTATCGTGGAAGAGTTGCCGCCAATGCAGTTGCTCGATACACACGTTTTATGACCACACGTCCACAACGGAATGCATGTGTGTCCTGTTGAAGCTTGATCTTACTTTAATGTGTTTTCGAGAATAACTTAAATGGTTGAATGAGTTGACTTTAACTCCACTGTCAACATTCTTTCACACATATCAGGGTGTGTCACCTTCACCTGGAAGAAATCCCCACGTAATGACAGCTTCTAGAAATTTACCACTTTAGTACAACCCACGATCAAGTGAGTGAGTGAGTGAGTTTGTTGTTTAACGCCGCACTCAGAAATATTCTAGCTGTGACGGCCGTCTGCAAATAATCGATTTTGGACCAGACAAGTGATTGACATCATGAGCATCGATCCCCGCAATTGGGATCGACGACATGCATCAACCAAGTCAGCAAGCTTGACCACCCGATCTCGTTAGTCGCCTCTTACGACAAGCATAGGCGCGTTTTTCTGCAAGCATGGGTTGCTGAAGACCTAATCTACCCCGGTTCTTCACGGATCCCAACGGTCAAGGGACGTGGGTTGCCTGATCAAGTGTCACAGTAACACAATTACTCTGCACATTCATCCCGATGGCTTAGTCTACTGGGCTACTCTCTCTACAGTTTATTTAACTCTGTAAACCCTATTCTGTGAAAGCCCAGGGAGCGCAAGGTCGGTAGTTCGATCCCCGGCAGCGCCATATCAAAATACGTTAAAAGATCATGGTACTTGTTGTTATTCTGCCTGGCGCTCGACATTAATGGGATAAAACAAGGACTTTCGTCTCAGAGTCAGTATAGTGTGTCTGAGAAAGGTATCCATGTTAAACGTGGTATCTCAATGGGCTAGCACAATATAACCGGCATTTTTATCGAACTATTATATCTAAAGCACGGGACGCTTGTGTGCTTTTTTGGAATAATAGCTATTTGACAATTTTGAAGAATCTATTTCACCAGTCAACAAGAATGATGGAACAATGATATCAAGTATTCGTTAATCCACGGGGGAGGTAAGTCTAAAAGTGTACCTCGTGACAAGATAAAGTAATACGTCTTTACCGAAGCATCTTTGAACTATCTTTGTTATACCTCTATCAACAATCTTGCAATTCCATTGGTTAATCCGTACCACGTGACGAAATGAAACATTTCAATGTAAACCCCGAAATCGTATGACTGACACTGGCCTCGAATACTGACCTCGTCACATGATCAGCATTGACCTGTCACGTGATGAATATTGACTGGTGCGAACGGTTCAGGGTTCGCTGCTAAGTTACTGTAATGCAACAGAAGACAGTTTAAAAAACTTCATTCAGGGAACTTCGATATAACAAAACAAATGCGGCCTCGGTCCGGTCAGACCTCCCCAGGGATCGGGTCCTTGTTTTCGAACACTGACCTCGTCAAGAGTAATTACGATGGCGACCCTACGGCCATAATGTATGACCTGGTTTATTGTGTATGAGACGATGCTCATGCTGAGGTTTGCCTGGTCTGTCAGATCCGGTGTCTATAAGTTACATAGCTGACACAGACTACGTCCCCGTTCCACTCGAACTCTGTCCAATACCATGGACACCTCGTGTCGCAGACATAGTGATACCCAGAAATATCATTGATCGTGCAATGATAATGCTTTACTATACCACATATGTCTCTTCTGGGTGTATCATTATAGCATCTTGCTGTACAAAACTATTAACTTAGTTATCGACGGCTTCATCGGAATAATAATGAGCCTGTGACACACATTACATGGGCGGGGTATGTGGTCCAAGTGTTTATAGGACTTGGCAAATCATGTCCAACAATACAGCACACCAGGACCCCTCGTTTGCATTTACGCTGAGTCATTTTCACGTTTAAAGCCGCATTCAAAGTATGATGGTAAAAAACGAAATAAGCCTTCCCGAAAACAATATTAATCACTCCCCATGTGGTGCTGAAATGTAACTAGAGACGCAAGTTAGCCCTGGTAACGCCGTGTTCATCAAGGCATCCCCATGACTGAAGACTCTGAGTTCTGCAGTCCAGGTTATGTCACCTATTAGTTGCAATGGCTTGTTGCACGTCACCTGAAGCAGAGAAACGTGATTAATATCATGGATTTTATTTTTGACAGCTTATAGATATGATTCAGTTCTATAGCTATATGTGTTACCTGGGGAAACCTTGACACGAAGACAATCTTATTCAGGAGCGTGCGAAGTAGACGCTTCGTAAACAGGAGATAGGGATTGGGCTGACTGACAGAAAATGGGCACACCCGACACCCTACACCCTGATACCCGAACCCCCTTCTGTGTCATATTCCCGGGTAGACTCCGCGTCCTGTCCGTGCCAAATTCCGATGATTCTTTATACACTCAACGTGTTTCTCTAACTCTAAATCTCTTCCCTCACTGCTCTACTCCTCCACACCTTATCTTCCTCATTTCTCCACTACCCAACCCTCGTGCTCGTGGGTTTCACCGAAGTGGTAAACCTCTGAGACGTGCATTACTTCGGGCTTTCCTCCCACATTAAACTGACACGCAGCGATATAACTGGAATACTGTTAAAAGCGGCGTTAAACCCAACCCACTCACTCACCCACTCACCCACTATTAAATTCCCTATCCCCGACTTTCCCGTGAAACTGTCACCGTGTTTTCCTCTCTCAAACTGTTCAATTTTACCTCCCCCTTGTTAATATTTTATTATTATTCTACTTTTTTAATCAAATTTCCTCTCTCGTCCTTCATGCTGTTAAACTACCGTGTACATGTTTTTATTCTATCCATCCCACCTCGTAAATTTTCGCTCTAGGAAACGTATATCATATCTTCTTACTTCCTACAACTATGACATGAGAACAACAAACTCAGCGGTCTATACAGTGAGTGAGTGAGTGAGTTTGGTTTAACGCCGCTTTTAACAATATTCCAGTTATATCGCGGCGTGTCAGCTTAATGTGGGAGGAAAACCCGAAGTGATGCAGGTCTCAGACGTTTACCACTTCGGTGGAACCCACGAGCACGGGTATGGTGCTGACAAACCTAGAAACATAATTGGGGCGAACCGGGATTCGAACCCACAATCATAGGTTTCTGGCGTGCCCAAGGGACGCAACTCTGCACAGCGAATCGCGGCGCCTTAGACGACTGGGCCACCCGTGCCCCCGCAGTCTATACAGGGGAAAATGCTATACCATGCGAACATCAGACACACCAGTATATACAGGGGACATAGGGTGATATGGTTGAAGCAGGATGCTATACCATGCGAACATCAAACACACCATTATATACAGGGGAAATAGGGTGATATGGTTGAAGCAGGATGCTATACCATGCGAACATCAAACACAACATTATGTACAGGGGAAATAGGGTGATATGGTTGAAGCAGGATGCTATACCATGCGAACATCAAACACAACATTATGTACAGGGGAAATAGGGTGATATGGTTGAAGCAGGATGCTATACCATACGAACATCAAACACAACATTATATACAGGGGAAATAGGGTGATATTGTTGAAGCAGGATGCTATACCATGCAAACATCAAACACACCCGTATATACAGGGGAAATAGGGTGATATTGTTGAAGCAGGATGCTATACCATGTGAACATCAAACACACCCGTATATACAGGGGAAATAGGGTGATATGATTAAGGTAGGAACCATGTTCATAAGTTAGGATAGCATGGATCGGAAACAATGTCTGGTTCATGAATATTGTATTCAAATACCATCAACATATTTATAGTTATAGATTGCATTTTGTGTGGGGAGGAGAGAGGGGGCGCATGTTATACACCATGCCCGGAGACGACACGAGTTAAAGCGTAATATTTCGAGCTCCCGATTTTTCGATTAACGAGGCTCGTTAGGGGCATCGACATAATATTTGCATCCGTGTAAATGTATTCAAAACCGATAAAAATATATATATCTCTACCTGCTGTCACTTAAACTTCTCTTCAGCTAACGCCTAGTTTTATTAGTAATGTGTTTATTAAACATGTGTTTAGTTCGAGAAGTCAGACTATTAAGGTAGCCGCCGAAACAGTACGTGTCTGCCCCATGCTGTGAATACTTCCCGGTTGTCTCACACGCTTTCTCCTCACACATAATAATGCGTTGTTGAAAGTATATGCGAGTGACGATGATGGTAGGGTAACCAATCAGATCCTTGCATATACTCTTCCACTCCGTTGGGGACTGCCCTAGATCACCCGTCATGTTTCCAAGCCCCTCCTTCCTATATATACTCGTAGTACCAAATATATATACAGTCACTTTCGTTAACACATTGGCCATTAAGGAATGGTAGGAAGGGAAAAAACACACCTCACAGCCTTACATCTCGCCATTTTGTCATATATTAATAGTATCAAATGAAATGTAATCTCTATCGAGTTCGCACATGTCTTGTGGATGGTTGTGTCGACATCATACAACATGGCACACTTCCCATTTAGGCATTTAGCAGGTAAGAAGTGATATACATATCAAGTTTATGTTTAAAACTTCCATGTTGGTGTTTTAGTATGAAAGCTGATAGGATTATTAGCAATTTGAAGTCGCAGTATGTAAAAGTGGACATGATGTGGACGAAGGATCTATGTATTGTAGTTTTCACACATCCAAGGGTAATCGCTGATGACTGATGACGATGAGGATGAGGGGTGGGAGGATTAAGAGGAGAGAGATCCATTTTGTTGACTTGTTCTGATAAGAGGACTAAGGTTTAAATGTTCAGCTACCACCATGACGAAACGTCCCTGTTTCATCGAGTAACAGTATACCTAGTGGTTATTAGGGAGACGAAGTGAAGGATACTACTTAATGGTACATCTTATATTCATAGTTCTTGGTTCTCCGGTTGTCATGACGTGTGTACATGGATGGATTTAACAGTCCGTGCCATTTCAGTGATGGTGGTCGATATACATGGTGATTCATTTCTGTCTTTCCCGATTTTCAATTGCATAACAAACACATCATACCTGTGGACATCGGATTTACCTTTGGTTGTGTTTATGAATTAGTATTGTTCTATATACGACTGATAGTATTATATTTTCATTCATATTCAATTCTTATTAAGGACGTATTCGAAGTAGTATTGTTCAATAAATATTGTCTGTTTTAATCAAAATTGTGTGAATGGTGAGTGCTACCGGTAGGGCAGGACATGTTAACCCTTTTCGCAAACACATTTTTATCTTTATTGCCCGCTACGCCCTCAAAGGCCTTTACGTCCTTTACGCCCTTTACGCGATCTACGCCCTCTACACCCTCTACGCCCTTAACTCCATTTACGCCCTCCTCGCCCTCTACGCCTTCTGCGCCCTTTATGCCCACTACGCCCTCTACGCCCTCTACGCCCCTACCATACCCGTGCTCGTGGGTTTCACCAAGTGGTAAACGTCTGAGACCTGCATCACTTCGGGATTTCCTTCCACATTGACACGACATGATAGAACTGGAATAATGTTCATAGCGTTCCCTATGAAATTAAGTGCGTTCATCGAAAAATGGCCCATACGTTGGCCCTCATGTGTCAACGACTTCGACATGTTAGCTATTTCCTCTGCAACATCAAGGCACGTGGAAATTGGCGTCGACTATTGGCTAATATTCCTGAGGTTGTTCAAATCATTCACACGACAGAGAACAATCAGTCTCGATTATTTGCCGAAACAGATTCCATTTGGCTTAAAAGGTAAAACAGCGATGAAGATTATAGAAATGGGTCACTGAAAATCAGGTGTTCGCGAAAAAGGTCATCATGCCCTGCTCTAGAAGAAGTACCCGACACTAACACAAGGAAACCTAGCAACAATAAGTCATCCTTTTGACAAGTTCGTCCTGCATACACCCGCTGTTATACTTCTATGGGTATTCACGCCCTCCTGGTGCCGCGTCTGTAAGTGTTGGGCGTGAGATCATGTATATGAGCAAGCTCCCCTCGCATTGTGGCTGCCTTTGAATAGTAAAGTCTGGTTCAACCTTGCAAGAGAACTTCTGTTTGATATTCTTTATCGTTTTGCTAGCAAATGCATATGTCACTGGACCGTGAAATGACACTTGGGATCTATTATGAAGAGAAATATATTTTTAAAATATCCCTTTTATCCTGGCTAGTCGGCGTATAAGTTATACATCAAGTTGATGTACATCTTTTCTGGGATCATATTTGTGTCTGACAAAGTGAAGATTCTGACAGTCACTGCATCTGTTTGTGATGTTTGTGAGTCAATGAATATTTTTATAGGCTGCAGCAATATTACAACTCAAAACAACCTGTACATACCGAATTTTCTCCAATAAACACAGGGTATTGATTAAACGCCGGGTATTTTTTCATGCACGGAATTGTCGCCATTATTACGTTTGCGATTAAACGCCGGGCATAAAGAGTGTCTAAAAGAAATATACGCTCGGGCGTTTAATCAAGGAAATACGGTAGTCCAGTCTTGAGAGGACGAACTAGTGGTTGTTGTTGAGTACACATATTATACCTGATCACACTCGTGGAAACATGACCAGTGTAAACCTACTGTGGCCGAGTATTCATGACGCCTATCTAGTGTTGCAGGGGGCACGGGTGGCCCAGTCGTCTAGTTGCGTCCCTTGGGCACGCCAGAAACCTATGATTGTGGGTTCGAATCCCGGTTCGCCCCGATTATGTTTCTAGGTTTGTCAGCACCATACCCGTGCTTCTGGGTTTCACCGAAGTGGTAAACGTCTGAGACCTGCATCACTCCGGGCTTCCTTCCCACATTAAGCTGAAACGCCGTGATATAACTGGAATACTGTTAAAGGCGGCGTTAAACCCAACTCACTCACTCACTCACTCACTCACTCACTCACTCACTCACTCACTCACTATCTAGTGTTGCAAGTAGGATTAACAGAATATTACTTTGAACAATACTGAAAACATATCCTAAATTAATTTACAAATGCTGAGTGCATACACTAAATTATTTGAACAGTTTGGGAAAATTGGTTTATGACTTAGATCATTTTTGAATGTGTACATAGAACGGCTTTAAAAAGTGATGTGTTTATACATACGGTTACGTAGACGAATGTGGAGTGTGTACACTTGACTAGTGATCTCGGGCGAGTCACATTAGGATTTAAGTAACAATGTAGTGTAACTGACATAACAACTTTAGCACAATTTAGATACAACTCTCATAGACTTTGGGTCGAAGAAGTCCGACATAGAAACATAGCTACAGAATTGAGACAATGTGAGCAATGTGATTTAAATGTGATGTTGAGTTACATTTTCTGTTAGTCTATCCAAAATACGACTAAGAAGTAATATAATATATAGAACTTCCTTTTTATGTACATCCAACTCAACACAGATTTATATCGACCATGTCAACAACTGATAAACATACCCCTTAATAACTGTCAGTGTTCATTTATCATGCTATGTTAGAGTATGACCTGCTTATCATATCTGCAACAACTCCCGAAAACAGAATTATACTTACTAGGATCCTGTGGCTTTTCAGTATGGAAGAAAACGTGAGCACATTTGGATTTCAATGGCGATGTAGCTTGAGCACATTAGGATTTCAGTAGTGATGTAGCTTGAGCACATTAGGATTTCAGTAGTGATGTAGCTTGAGCACATTAGGATTTCAGTAGTGATGTAGCGGCAGCACATTTGGATTTCAATAGCGATGTAGCGTGAGCACATTTTGATTTCAGTAGCGATGTAGCGTGAGCTCATTTGGATTTCAGTGGCGATGTAACTTGAGCTCATTAGGATTTCAGTTAGCGATGTAGCGTAAGCTCATATGGATTTCAGTAGCGATGTAGCGTGAGCACATTTGGATTTTAGTAGCGATGTAGCGTAAGCACATTGGGATTTCAGTAGCGATGTAGCGTGAGCACATTAGGATTTCAGTAGCGATGCAGCGTGAGCACATTAGGATTTCAGTAGCGATGTAGCGTAAGCACATATGAATTTTAGCAGCGATGTAGCGTGATCACATTAGGATTTCAGTAGTGATGTAGCGTGAGCACATTAGGATTTCAGTAGCGATGTAGCGTGAGCACATTTTGGATTTCAGTAGCGATGTAGCATGAGCATATTTGGATTTCAGAAGCGATGTAGCGTGAGCACATTTGGATTTCAATGGCGATGTAGCTTGAGCACATAAGGATTTCAGTAGCGATGTAGGTTGTGCACTTTAGGATTTCAGTAGTGATGTAGCGGCAGCACATTTAGATTTCAATAGCGATGTAGCTTGAGCACATTTTGATTTCAGTAGCGATGTAGCATAAGCACATTTGGATTTCAATGGCGATGTAACTTGAGCTCATTAGGATTTCAGTAGCGATGTAGCGTAAGCTCATATGGATTTCAGTAGCGATGTAGCGTGAGCACATTTGGATTTTAGTAGCGATGTAGCGTGAGCACATTTGGATTTCAATAGCGATGTAGCATGAGCACATTTGGATTTCAGAAGCGATGTAGCGTAAGCTCATATGGATTTCAGTAGCGATGTAGCGTGAGCACATTTGGATTTTAGTAGCGATGTAGCGTGAGCACATTTTGATTTTAGAAGCGATGTAGCGTGAGCACATTTGGATTTCAATGGCGATGTAGCTTGAGCACATTTGGATTTCAGAAGCGATGTAGCGTGAGCACATTTGGATTTCAATGGCGATGTAGCGGCAGCACATTTGGATTTCAGTAGCGATGTAGCTTGAGCACATTTTGATTTCAGTAGCGATGTAGCGTGAGCACATTTGGATTTCAATGGCGATGTAGCTTGAGCTCATAAGGATTTCAGTAGCGATGTAGCTTGAGCACATTTGGATTTCAGAAGCGATGTAGCGTGAGCACATTTGGATTTCAATGGCGATGTAGCTTGAGCACATTTGGATTTCAGAAGCGATGTAGCGTGAGCACATTTGGATTTCAATGGCGATGTAGCGGCAGCACATTTGGATTTCAATGGCGATGTAGCTTGAGCACATTTTGATTTCAGTAGATTTGTAGCGTGAGCACATTTGGATTTCAATGGCGATGTAGCTTGAGCTCATAAGGATTTCAGTAGCGATGTAGCTTGAGCACATTTGGATTTCAGAAGCGATGTAGCGTGAGCACATTTGGATTTCAATGGCGATGTAGCTTGAGCACATAAGGATTGCAGTAGCGATGTAGGTTGTGCACATTAGGATTTCAGTAGTGATGTAGCGGCAGCACATTTGGATTTCAATAGCGATGTAGCGTGAGCACATTTTGATTTCAGTAGCGATGTAGCATGAGCACATTTGGATTTCAATGGCGATGTAGCTTGGGCACATTAGGATTTCAGTAGCGATGTAGCGTAAGCTCATATCGATTTCAGTAGCGATGTAGCGTGAGCACATTTGAATTTTAGAAGCGATGTAGTGTGAGCACATTTTGATTTCAGAAGCGATGTAGCTTGAGCTCATTAGGATTTCAATAGCGATGTAGCTTGAGCACATAAGGATTTCAGTAGCGATGTAGCGGCAGCACATTTGGATTTCAATAGCGATGTAGTGTGAGCACATTTTGATTTCAGTAGCGATGTAGCATGAGCACATTTGGATTTCAATGGCGATGTAGCGTGAGCACATTTTGATTTCAGTAGCGATGTAGCGTGAGCACATTTGGATTTCAATAGCGATGTAGCGTGAGCACAATAGGATTTCAGAAGCGATGTAGCATGAGCACAATTGGATTTCATTTGCGATGTAGCGTGAGCACATAGGATTTCAGTAGCGATGTAGCGTAAGCTCATATGGATTTCAGTAGCGATGTAGCATGAGCACATTTGGATTTCAATAGCGATGTAGCGTGAGCATATTAGGATTTCAGTAACGATGTAGCTTGAGCACGTTAGGATTTCAATAGCGATGTAGCTTGAGCACATCTGGATTTCAGTAGCGATGTAGCGGGAGCGCATTTGGATTTCAGTAGCGATGTAGCGTGAGCACATATGATTTCCAGTAGCGATGTAGCGTGAGCACATTTGGATTTCAATAGCGATGTAGAGTGAGCACATTAGGATTTCAGTAGCGATGTAGCGTGAGCACATTAGAATTTCAGTAGCGATGTAGCGTGAGCACATTAGGATTTCAGTAGCGATGTAGCGTGAGCACATTTGGATTTCAGTAGCGATGTAGCGTGAGCACATTTGGATTTCAGTAGCGATGTAGCGTGAGCACATTTGGATTTCAGTAGCGATGTAGCGTGAGCACATTTTGGATTTCAGTAGCGATGTAGCTTGAGCACATTAGGATTTCGGTGGCTATGTAGCGGGAGCACATTAGGATTTCAGTAGCGATGTAGCGTGAGCACATTAGGATTTTAGTAGCGATGTAGCGTGGACACATTAGGATTTCAGTAGCGATCTAGCGTGAGCACATTTGGATTTCAGAAGCGATGTAGCGTGAGCACATTTGGATTTCAGTAGCGATCTAGCGTGAGCACATTTGGATTTCAGTAGCGATGTAGCGTGAGCACATTAGGATTTCAGTAGCGATGTAGCGTGAGCACATTTGGATTTTAGTAGCGATCTAGCGTGAGCACATTAGGATTTCAGTAGCGATGTAGCGTGAGCACATTGGGATTTCAGTAGCGATGTAGCATGAGCACATTTGGATTTCAGTAGCGATGTAGCGTGAGTACATTACGATTTCAGTAGCGATGTAGCGGGAGCACATTTAGATTTCAGTAGCGAGGTAGCGGGAGCGCATTTAGATTTCAGTAGCGATGTAGCGGGAGCACATTAGGATTTCAGTAGCGATGTAGCGTGAGCACATTTGGATTTCAGTAGCGATGTTGTGCTTCATTTCAGGATTTCAGTAGCGATGTAGCGGCAGCACATTTGGATTTCAGTAGCGATGTTGTGCTTCATTTCAGGATTTCAGTAGCGATGTAGCGTGAGCACATTTGGATTTCAGTAGCGATGTTGTGCTTCATTTCAGGATTTCAGTAGCGATGTTGTGCTTCATGTCAGGATTTCAGTAGTGATGTAGCGTGAGCATATTTGGATTTCAGTAGCGATGTTGTGCTTCATGTCAGGATCTCAGTAGTGATGTAGCGTGAGCACATTTGGATTTCAGTAGCGATGTTGTGCTTCATGTCAGGATTTCAGTAGTGATGAAAAATGAGCTACATTAGAATTTCCGTAGCACTGTAAAGTGAGTCACATCGTGATGTCAGTACTGATGCAGCGAGAGTTAGATTAGGATTTCTGAAGAGATGTAGAGTGAACCAAATCAGGGTTTCGGTAGCGATGCTTTTCGTCACATCAGGATTTCAGTAGCGATGTAGCGATGTAGCGTGTGTAACATCGTGATTTCACATTGTGATTTCACTCGATTTGGCGTTGAGTAGCTGTGTAACGATGTACAGGATTTCAGTACTGATGTAGCGTCTGTCATATTTGGATTTACGTAGCCGTGTAGGTTAAGCTCTTGATTCATTTGCATAATCTGTTTTCTTCCTGTGTTTGACAAGGATGTTTATTATCAGACTTTACAAGGATCATATCGACGCACGATACCTGCCAAACATCGACCTGACAGCAGACAATGCACGGACACGTTCTTCCACTTGATAATACAAGACCTATCACGTCAATATCTTTTACTCCAGTAAATTGTTTAAAGCTGTCCTGTGTTTCTTTGTGTTCTTTGTTAAGTAAACAGATTTATTAATTCACAAATTCATATTTTCCATATCACGATAAGCATATAATTTTATTACCTATCCATATAGTATATGAATACAGTTTAATTTACTTTGGGGGATATACTGAAAGTCGTACTACAGACGGTTAATGTCAAATCACAATAAAAGCATTTCAATTGCAATAACATGTTCCAGGACCATGTATTCTCTTAATACCATCGGATTTAGAAGCAATGGTCGTATAAAACAAGACAGATCTATTTAAACACAACAGTATTCATGTTATTCCCACAAAATCACATAAAGAAAGGAGACATTAGCAAATACATGTGTATTATCATTTTTCGTCAGGATAACAAAATTTTCTCTCCTTGTTACCACCTCCAGGTTCAGCTTAAGACGGGTCCTCCTTTGGTCAAAAGTTTGTTCCCCCTCTAATGAGTGTGTCACGCGTTGCACACGAGTGGCGGACGGGGTGCACACCCGTGTGCAACGCGTTGCACACGGGTATCACACGCGTGACCATCCCGATGCACACTGGTTGCGTAACGCGTTGCCCATGCGTGTAAGGGGAATGAACTTCTAGGCAGTAGTGTATGGGTTGCTAATTGAACATGTCTGTCAGATAGTGAGTGTAATGGTGACGTTAGTTAAGGTGTATCTTATATGAATGGATCACTGAAAACAAGGATCGGTTGAACTGTAAATATAGTAAAGTCGAATGAAAAGCAATACAACAATCTGCAATAGACGCTACATATCATGTGTGTTACGGGAGTTTTAAACAAATTTTGGTGGGTGCTACCGGTAGGGCATGACATACATTATGATAACATTTTCGCGAACACCTGGTTTCATCGCTGAATTACAGTGATCCATTCATGTTATTTTCATCTTTAGTTTGCCTTTAATTCCCATTGGGGGCAGTCGGGTAACCTAGTGGTTAAAGCATTCGCTCGTCACGCCGAGGACCCGGGTTTGTGTCCCGACATGGTATAATGTGTGAACCCATTTCTGGTGTTCCCCGCCGGGGTGGGGATGGTAAAGTATGTTTTATGTAAGGGTATGAGAATTATGCTTGATGTTTACCATGTATTGACACCTATGTTTTATTTGCAGGTGTTCAGAGACTGTTTCCTCAAAGACGGAAAGGTCCCCTGCTGCTTGTTGTGGCGGTTGTGTTTTTGCTGCAATCCCTGCTTACAGAGGCACACGCCCGAACAGGTGGGAATTCTTGACAAGGCCTCAATGCATATGTCATGCCGCAGAATGTCTCATGTCATAACAAGGATAAACACATGCTATTTAATCGAACTATATGACACAGCTGTACCTCATGTCATATATAACGCATATGTGTCAGGTCAAGGTGAAATGTACATGTTTCGTCACGGTGAAAAACATACCGTCACGGTGAAATACATAAACTGCAAGTAATTCCGTGGTATTTGATTGACTAATCAAGCAAACATGTTAGGCCACACCCACTAACAGACTACTGTTTCCTGATTGGATGTTAATTGAATAGGGCGGGCTTCAGATGCATTATGGTGCTGAACGATGTCACTGATTTCGTCCTGTTGTCTACAGTTTATTTTGTATTCGTGACTAAACTAAGACGTTTGTGAAGTTATTATTGTTGACGTATGTACCTATAACAACTGACTTCAATCTGTTTTTACGCTTATGGAGTTAAAAACGTAAATATCGGTAAGCACAGTTTGCGTAGATACACAAATATTCAAGTAAATTCTTAAATACTTGTCAAGTCACGGTGTAATACATAACGTCTCTGTGAAATACGTAACGTCACGGTGAAATACGTAACCTCATGGTGAAATACATAACGTCTCTGTGAAATACGTAGTGTCACGGTGAAATACATAACGTCTCTGTGAAATACGTAACGTCACGGTGGAATACATAACGTCTCTGTGAAATACGTAACCTCATGGTGAAATACGAAACGTCACAGTGAAAAACGTATTGCACGCAGAAATACATAACGTCTCGGTGAAATACATAGCGTCACTGTGAAATACATAATGCATCTGTGAAATACGTAACGTCTCTGTGTAATGCGCAACGTCCCGGTGAAATACAGGCCATTTCAAGTCACGTCGAAATTATCTCATGTCATGGTGAAATGATCTCATTTGATGGTGAATACATGTCACGTCTCGATAACGTCACAGTGAAATATGTTTCGCCACGGTAATACACATGTAACGGCGCAGTAGAATTATATTGCATAACGCGGAGGCAGTCACGGTGAAATACGTGTCACGTACCAGTGCAATATATCAGTTTGACGCACATATATTCAAATGCAAAACACAAGTAATGTTAAATGACCCTGAAAGTACAAGTGGACATTCTGCATATAGCAATCAGACATGTTTGATACATAAGAAAATACAGGTTGTGGCACGTTGACACGTCAGGCGTAGTTTATCCAAGGTTTAAGTAAAGCTTTCAAAAAGTTTTATGTAGAGGACCTTTTCAAATTTGACAAATCAGTGACAAAAAAAAGATGTCTGATGCAATTCCGTATTTTTACTTGTACCTTATGCTTCCGTGTTTTTTTAGCTGAACAGTTGACTTTGCCCTTGTTTGTGGCAGGATACGCCAACCATTTCACGGTCATGTGATATCATCACTTGATAGTGATTCAGAGACATATGCTTGTGATATACTAATGATTAGTAATGACTTTTGGTAAAGATTTCTCACGATTGTGGATAGGTGTTTTGTCGCTTTAATTTACAAAAGCACCGCCATCTGGTCTTTAATGATCAGTTTTTCCACTTCAGATTTCGAGCATGAGGACCTAGCCACACTGCTTGAGGAAGAATCCTTTATTTCAATGAAGAAACAAAGTAACGTCAGTTTGAAAAAGACACGTGATGTTCAAACTTTCGAAAAAGGATCAGATATAGTCAGGTTCTCATCTCTAGATCGGAAATACACATCAGAGGTCGACCTGTTATCAGAGGACGCTCTGAATTCAGACCTACTCCCCTCGGAGTACAACCTGGAACACGAGCGGCACAAGAGAGAGGTATACGAATCCTCTGGAACAGGTGAGCACAAGTTAGGGCATGTCATGCTTAAATGAACCCATCTATGGGGTTTCTAAACAGGAATTATATGTCCCACAAAGCTGTTGTAACACAGGAGGAGGCGTTGCAATGTCGGTCTCAGGGGTTGATATTCAAGAACAGTGGCAACTCCGGCGTCCTGAATGTCCAGATGCACCCGTATTATGTTGAACTGCATTTCGACGAAAAAAAAAAGGGGGGGGGGGGGGGGGGGGGGGGGGGAGCGTGGTGTACGCCCAGGTGATCACATTGTTCTGTTGTCATGCATCTGTGTTCGCTGTGGTGAATATACTCCCTTTTTCCCTTTCCAATCTCATTAAAATCATATCTTAGTTCTTGCTACCGCTAAACAAAGATTTGAGGACATCCCATTGCGGGTCATTTCAGAACGACCTTTCATCTGACCAATCACAACATCGCTTATCAGATCATGAAAGTGGCAGTCGGAATGTGTCGTTTGATTGTGCAACCTCGAAAAACACACACAGGGTATTACGAACGACATTATAGGCTTTATTTCTTTGTTCAAACAATCCAGAATGTTCTTTTGTTCAGTTTATATTTCTTTAATCGAGTTTATGTCCAAATATGTTTCGAAGCGTAGACCCTTAAGGTCGATTAAGCTGCATTCTGATTGGCTGTTGTCGACTTCTTGTTAGTCATTGCATTGGTCGGTCAAAGTTCGCAAAAGGTCGTTCTGACATGACCCGTAATTGGATGTCCTCAGATCTTTGTTTAGCGGTAGCAAGAACTTAGATCTGATTTTAATGAGATTGTCCCTTTTCTAAATTAGAGCAACACCAATGAAACCGTGTTTATGATGTGATATCTTTGATGACTGTTAGAACTTTGTATCCGTGTGTGACATACCTCTCTACACAAATTCGTAGTGAAATAAACATCCTTAAAAAATAACACATACGCAAATTCTTTCAGTTACACATAAAGAGAGCGAAGCCACGGAGGCTGTCTAGTAAATGAGTGAGTGAGTGAGTTTGGTTTAACGCCACTTTTAACATTATTCCAGTTATATCACGGCGTGTAATGTGGGAGGAAGGCCCGAAATGATGCAGGTCTCAGACGTTTACCACTTCGGTGAAACTCACGAGCACGGGTATGGTGCTGACAAATCTAGAAACATAATCGGGGCGAACCGGGATTCGAACCCACAGTCATAGGTTTCTGCCGTGCCAACGGGACGCAACTCTGCACAGCGAATCGAGGCGCTTTAGACGACTGGGCCACCCGTGCCCCCTCGGAGGCTGTCTATGTTCCGTCAGTATAAAACATTCACCATGTTGAATTGCTTCATGGAATGTAATTCTATATGTTTTTTTCAAGTATTTTTTGTTATCCTACGTATCCTTATCGCTGACGATAAACACAAACCACGTGATGGGTAATTATAAATTGACAACGACTGAAAATTATCCACCGTAACAGATTCCTTTGGGCGTAAAAAGGAAAAATAGGGGTGAACATTAAATGAATGGATCACTGAAAATCAGTGATGACACCAGGTGTTCGCGAAAGGATAAGTATGTTATGTAGGCGAGGGGTGGAAGGGTAGCCTAGTTTTACTAGTGGTAGCCGACATGGGTACAATGTGTGAAGCCCATTTCTGTTGTCCCCTGCCGTGATATTACTGGAATATTTCTAAAAGCGGCGTAAAACCATATTAACTCATTCATTGTAATGCAGGCGAATTACTCATTTTCAATTCATCGAGGGACATTCAATCGATGATAACAGTCATATTGTAACTGATTGTTGAAGCAGGGATGACAAATGCAGGAGACAGTACACCCACATAACACTTACCATTGATGAGGATTTGAGTTGGTCGACCCGTGTTGAAACACTGACGAACCTTTAGTGACACTGATGAACCCTTTGTTAAACCAGAAACGTTTGTGTCCTATGCTAAAACGTGTGGGAACCCATCGGAAGTTTGGGAACCAAAGATGAACCCTTGGGGAACCTTGTGTTGACACTTGGCGAATCCTTTATGGATCCTTAGTGAAACCTTTGTGAACCAAACGCAACACATTTTGTGTAATGCTTACATTACTACTACGCGTAAAAGACATTAATTATTACTGTTGGATTTAGCTTGTTAAAATCCCACACTCGATGAATAAGACAATTAAAACAAGATACACACACTACGTCTCTTCTGTAACCTGGTCGTTTGTTGTTTGTGAAATGTGTTCACAAATTCCTCGTTTGAAGAAAACACTATTATTTTATAATTCAAAACATGTTACCCATCTCTGCAGAAATAAAAATATTAGTGAGTGAGTGAGTGAGTGAATGGGTGAGTGAGTTTATCCAAGGTTTAAGTAAAGCTTTCAAAATGTTTTATGTGGAGGACCTTTCCAAATTGGATGCATCAGTGACAAAAAAGATGTCTGATTCAAGTCCATATTTTTACTTGTACCTTATGTTTCCGTGTTTGTTTAGGGGAACGGTTGACTTGCCCTTGGTTGTGGCAGGATACGCCAACCATTTCACGGTCATCTGGTATCATCACTTGATAGTGATTCATAGCGTGAGGAAGGGAGGGAGTGAGTGAGTGAGTGAGTGAGTGAGTGAGTGCGTGAACGAGCGATTGAGTCAGGGTGTCAGTCAGGGAGTGAGTGAGGATTGGAAGGTGGGAGTGAGATAAAGGCCGCTTTGAACAATATTATAATATAATATCACTGTGTGTCAGCTCATGTGTCGCACGTGAGGAAAAGCCCAAAGTGATATGACCTAAATACTGTTATACCCAACTCCCCTGGAGATCGATCATTATCTTTTCAAGGATATTTGGGAACACGTTATTCTTACCAGGTAGGTAAATATTCCATTTTGGTCTAGGTGAGTTGTTTTGCCACCAAAAATGTCCCTAACAAAATTAAAGTTGTTTGACATAGAGCTATGTTTTGATGAGTCACTAGAACCAGTAAATGATGAATAACCGTTTTAATATTCATGTTTACAACATCAAACAATATAACAATACAATATATGCTATCAATATGCACCTAAGCATAAGTTAAGCAACACCCCATAGCCTTTTCAAAACCCTCGACATATTTGCGCCTCAAAATTACAAACGTTAACAAAATGTTATTAGCCTGAAAACCGTCGCCGAAAAACTGCAAAGTTGAGTTTTAACACACAACTATGATAACCGTATCAAACACATCAAAATCGAATAACCATTTCTCGTTTGTTTCATTTCTAGCCATCATAAAACACGAGTGTAAACTTTCTTTTGGTCGGGATTTAAATATGTCTGAAAATATATTTTTAGCAAAATCAAACATTTCTTAGAAGTCTTTTCTTGATATATGGTATGAATAGTAGCATGGGAGCAATAAGTTTTGTATTAATACAGGAAATAAGCAATAAATCATAAAGTGTAGGTGATGCCAGATATTTGATTGGCTAACGAAGGAATTGTGTTTGTTTGGTTGATTTCATAAACAGAAAGAAAGGCCACGCCCTTCAGCGGACAACTGTTTTTTGATTGGCTGATAATAGAGTGTGCGGGGCTTGTTTTTCAATATTGCACTGAACGATGTCACTGGTTTTACATCGTTGTCTACAGTATGTTGTGATTGTCCTTAAAAAGAATTTGTTGCGTTATTGTTGATGTACTTATTCATAAAATTGAACTTAAGTATATTTTTCAGTTTTTGGAGATATAAACTTAAACCTCCAGTGCATGGATTTACACAGTGTGCACAACAGATTTTTTCTACGTTTATACATCCCAAAATAAAATGCAAACCTAAAATCTCCGTAGTGAAGCAGTACATTTTGGTTGGAAACATACTGTCAGCGAAAGAGAATTTTTGAATTGGTTTGGTTTGATATCTTGTAGAAAAATGAGCATTAGATAGAAACGGAATGCTTTATAGAAGTGTATTAGTTCTACATTCTAAAACATGTCATCTACGAAGATGAAAGTATTGTCTACTTGGATGTAAGTATCATCTACGAAGATGATAATAATTATTTTCAAATATGGTACAAATACGCTTCCACAGAATGCATTTTGATAAATGCAAAAATTAACATTAAGATGCTCTCCAGCTCAGAATTACAGACCTGAGGAGGTCTTATTAGAAGTTTCAGGAGTATTAGTTAGGATGTCTTTGTTAGGATACATCTTTGTATGAAAATTATGGAAAATAGAAGCATAACAAGAGAATTTTGTTTTAGTAAGGATGTCCGCTCTAACATGGCAATATGAATACATTTGTAAACTCCAAGAATACAAATGTCTCATACAAATCCGTATAAGGTGAAAGTTGTGTTCAAACTTCATTGTTTGTAAGTGTAAATACAGAAGACGTCATTTTTAATTGTTCCTTATAATATGTGCCTTACAACACATGACAGTTTATGAAGCGAAAAAACAGTTCACTTGTTAATGCATTCATTCCTGTAAATAAAATCATACAATTTCTCTAAGGAAAACAACATATTCTAAATCTAACTTATGAAAATATTGGATTTTCTTTAAGACAAACATAGGACGTTTTACTTTAATCGTCTCCACACAATACTTAATCGTCATGTTAAATGAAGGAAACATTCCGATATAACCGAACGGTACATTCTTCGCATTCTTGTGATAGATATTTATCAACGTTCGGAAGAGTGATGTCCTTACAGCACTAGTGCGTGCGTGCGTACGTGCGTGCTTGTGTGTGTGCGTGTGCGTGCGTGCGTGCGTGCGTGCGTGTGTGCGTGTGTGTGTGTGTGTGTGTATACCCTACCACAAGACCACGGAGGCGGTCTATGGTGTCTAATAAATGCATGTTGAGCTATCATATGTATCATGTCATTTATACTGTATATTTTCAGAAAACGAGTGTGACGATCCAGACCGTGAGTACTGTAAGGGCCCCTTTGATGTGTGTACAGATCTGACGATGGGCTACGAGTGTACATGTGGCAACGGATTAGTCCGAGAAGACCAGGAGTGCTACGCAGGTAACACAAACATACATTTCACAGTTTCCAGTTCATAGTAAACATATCCCACATCATCCAGTTCACATAGTTAAATACCCACCACATCCTCTTTACATGGTGAGCATATCCCATTACACCCGGTTCACATGGTCAACATATCCCATCACACTCAATTCACATGGTCAAAAACAAAATCAAACTTCTTTCACAATGTCAGCAACCTCAATCACTCTCGCTTCACATGGTGCACATATCAAATCACACTCAGTTCACATGGTCAGCATACCCCATCACACGCGGTATACACAGTCAACATACCCCATCACTCTCCATTCTCACAGTCAACATACCCAATCACACTCGGTTCACACAGTCAACATACCCATCACACTCAGTTCACACAGTCAATATACATCATAACACTAAGGTCACACAGTCAACATACCCCGTCACACTCAGGTCACGCAGTCAACCTACTCCATCACACGCAGTCCACACAGTCAACATGCCGCATCATATTGGTTCACACAGTTAATATACCCCACCACACTCAGGTCACACAGTCAACATACCCCCTCAGACACGGTTCACATGGTCAGTATACCTCATAACACTAAGGTCACACAGTCAACATACCCAATCACACTCAGGTCATACAGTCAACATACCCCATCACACTCAGTTCACACGGTCAAGATACTCCATCACACTCAGTCCACACACTCAACATGCCTCATCATATTGGTTCACACAGTCAACATACCCCTTCACACTCAGTTCCCACAGTCAACATACCCCGTCACACTCAGTTCACACAGTCAAAATACCCCGTCACACTCAGTTTACACAGTCAAAATACCCGTCACACAAAATTCATACAGTCAACATACCCATCACACTCAGGTCATACAGTGAACATATCCCATCACACTCAGTTTACAAAGTCATCATACCCCATCACACTCAGTTTACACAGTCAACATACCCAATCACACTCAGTTCATACAGTCAACATATCCCATCACACTCAGTTCACACAGCCTACAGAACCCGTCACACTCATTTCACACAGTCAACATACCCCATCACACTCGGTTCACGCAGTCAACATAGGCAATTGCACTCAGTTCACACAGTCAAAATACCCATCCCACTCATTTCACACAGCCAACATACCCATCACACTCAGGTCACGCAGTCAACATACCCCATCAACCTCGGTTCACGCAGTCAACATAGGCAATTGCACTCAGTTCATACAGTCAACATATCCCATCCCACTCAGTTCACACAGCCTACAGAACCCGTCACACTCATTTTCACTCAGTCAACATACTCATCACACTCAGGTCACGCAGTCAACATACCCCATCACACTCGGTTCACGCAGTCAACATAGGCAATTGCACTCTGTTCACACAGTCAACATACCCCATCACACTCAGGTCACGCAGTCAACATACCCTAACACACTCAGGTCACACAGTCAACATACCAATCACACTCGATTCACACAGTCAACATAGGCAATTGCACTCTGTTTACACAGTCAACATACCCATCACACTCAGTTCACGCAGTCAACATACCCCATCACACTCAGTTCACTCAGTCAACATACGCAATTGCACTCAGGTCACGCAGTCAACATACCCATCACACTCAGTTCATACAGTCAACATATCCCATCACGCTCAGTTCACACAGTCAACATACCAATCACACTCAGTTCACACAATCAATATACATCATAATACTAAGGTCACACAGTCAACATACCCATCACACCCAAGTCCCGCAGTCAACATACCCCATCACACTCCGTTCACGCAGTCAACATACGCAATTGCACTCAGGTCACGCAGTCAACATACCCATCATACTAAGTTCATACAGTCAACATATCCCATCCCACTCAGTTCACACAGCCGCCAGAACCCATCACACTCAGGTCGCACAGTCAACATACCCATCACACTCAGTTCACATAGTCAACATACCCCAACACACTCAGGTTACGCAGTCAACATACCCCCATTCCACTCAGTTCATACAGTCAACATATCCCATCACACTCCGTTCACACAGCCGACAGAACCCATAACACTCAGTTCACACAGTCAATATACGTCATAGCACTAAGGTCACACAGTCAACATACCTATCACACTCAGGTCGCACAGTCAACATACCCATCACACTCAGTTCACACAGTCAATATACGTCATAACACTAAGGTAAAAAGTCAACATACCCATCACACTCAGGTCGCACAGTCAACATACCCAATCACACTCTGTTCACGCAGTCAACATACCCCATCACTCTCTGTTCACACAGTCACCATACCCCATCACACACAGTTTACACAGTCAATGCATCCCATCACACTCAGTTCACACAGTCAACACATCCCATCACACTCAGTTCACACAGTCAACATACCCCATCACCCTCAGTTCACACAGTCAGCATACCCATCACACTCAGTTGACACAGTGAACATTCTCCATCACACGGACAACGTACCCGATCACATTTCGTTTGCATGGTCAAAATAACATATCACACTATGTTCACATGGTCAACATAACATATCACACTATGTTCACATGGTCAACATAACATATCACACTATGTTCACATGGTCAACATAACATATCACACTATGTTCACATGGTCAACATGACATATCACACTATGTTCACATGATCAGCAAACCCCAGCACACTCGGTTCACATGGTCAACAGAGCACATCACACCCAGTACACATGAGACCATCTCCATGGTATAGTGGATAGAGTGTCTGGCCGGAGAGCGGAAGGTGGGTGGTACGATCCCCAGAAACATCATACCCAAAGACTTTAAAAATTGTACTTTTTTGCTTCCCTGCCTGGCCATCCGCATTGAGCGGCTAAAACAAGAACTGATCGGCTCTCTAGTCAGTAAAGTGTGCCAGGGTGGTTTAGAAAAGTTACACTGCGGCATGGTATCTCAGTGGGCAAGCACTAAAACCGGCATTAGTCCGGACGAGTACAAGCACGAACGCACGCACGCACGCACGCACGCAAGCACACACACACACACACACGTCGCTATGTAAGTGCAATAATCTTGAACGCGACGTTAAACCCCATTTCATTCCGTTAACTATTTAGCCAGAACGTCTTAAGCCTGGGGTTCTAAATAATAGATATATGATTATTGGCTTCCATTCCATTCAACAGAAATGTTCACTTACGGTGTCAGCGCTTCAGATTCAACCATGTCCACCCAGGATGAAGGTTTCCAGACGATAACCGTTGAGGATGGAATCCCGTTTTCATCAGAGATATACTATTTCATATATGTAAGTTCAGAAATACCAGGATATTAATGGAGGAGCAAAAGAAACTCTCCCTCTTAGTTGATCTTATCATATGAACATAGTTTACGTCAGCGATATCATGTCTAAAAAATAAATTGTACTGCTGCTTAGTCAACACTCAAAGAATACAATATTATTTGAAACTTTTTAAAAATCGCATAATACAAAACTGTTGATGGGGATCTTAGACACCTTATCTTCGAAAACCAATACATTTGATTTTTCGGCACAGATTTGCAGCATTTCAAACGTTGCAAATTCATTTCGTACCCCATTTTTCAGTGAACCAATTGTTTTTACACATATTTATCCAGCCACAGGTTACTTTTTACAGACTCTTGCAGGAATTAGTGATGGTTATATTTTTGGTATAATCAAAATTAACAACAGTTCTTTCAATTTCCAATGACATAAAAAATAACTCGGCATACTTTATTTTGCGTATATAAGTTATTGTATATAAGTTCAGAAATACGATGATATGTATATAAGTTAAAGAACATTGTGACATATATGTAAGTTCAGATATTTTACTACATATATGTAGGAAGAAATATTCTGTGATATATAAATGTAAATTATGATAGACTATGGTGTTTATGTAAGTTTAGATATTTCACGACATATATGTAAGTTATATATACTGAAACGTATTTGTAGGCAAAGGTATATTCTGACGTATATGTCAGATATACTATGAAATTTATGTAAGTAAAGATATATATATATATATATATATATATATATATATATATATATATATATATATATACTAGCCACATAAAGAAACTGTGCACGGAGAAAATATATTCTGGATTGAAATACAACACAGCAAGAACAATTGATGCAGACGCTGTAGCAGCTGAATGATCGGACCATGAGAAAATGTCAACGGGACCTGAACAACATCTGTTACGATGACGTCAGATCAAAATGGAGTAGGGGGTCAAACGACAAAGTCACAAAGTCAATAACGGGTATGACCACTCTGTGCGTGAATCACAGCCGTGCATCGGCGACGCATGGAGTCAACCAAATGGGCATGGAAGGCCTGGGGAATGGCCTGCCATATCCTCCTCAAATCCTGTGCCAAGTCACGGACGTTATCTGGAGGATGTGGAAGACGACGCAGACGGCGCTCCATTTCATCCCACACATGCTCTATTGGGGAGAGATCTGGAGAAATTGCAGGCCATGGCAGTAACATGACATTGTTATGGTGAAGGAAATCCATTGCGACCCTAGCCGTGTGAGGACGAGCGTTGTCCTGTTGAAATGTCAATCCCGGGCCATGACGTTGCAGGAAAGGAATGACCACAGGCCTCAGAACCTGATCACTGTAGCCAACACCGGTGAGATTGCCCTGAACAACCACCAAAGGGGTTCGGTGCCGTGCTGTTATCCCACCCCAAATCATCACAGAGCCACCTCCAAAACGATTCCTCTCCACAATACAGTTGCGTGCATAACGTTCTCCCAAACGCCGGTAGACACGTTGGCGCCCGTCACTGTGGGAAATGTTGAACCTCGATTCATCTGTAAAGACAACATTTCTCCACCATATTCGAGGTTGGCGAACATGATTTCGACACCATCTTAGACGGTTGACTCGATGACGGTGTGTCAGGATGGGACGTATGGCAGGGCGTCGTGGTCGAATCCCGTACTGACGTAAACGATTCCTGACAGTGTTGGGATGGATACGGCGCAGTCCAGGAATTGTCTGGGACGTCGTTACTGCCGTTTGGAACCTGTGTCGGAGATGTGTAACTGGAATCCATCTGTCCTGTCTTGGCGTCGTTACTCGGGGACGTCCTGAACGTGGGTGGTCGGCAACGTCATTTGTGTTCTGATAACGCCTCACCAGTGCCGATATCGTGTTAAGATGGCATTGGAAATGTGTTGCCACCTGTTGTTTCCTCATTCCCGCTCGGATCATTCCAATGGCTTCATGACGCTGTGCAGCTGTCAATCTTGGCATGATTTGCTTGTGATATGCTTGTGTCTGCGCGTGAGAAGTTTTGAATTTTTGAATGACCACAGATCATGCTTTCCAAAGTGACAGCGAATTTTGAGTTGCACATGCTGTGTACAGCTGCACAGGATGCACGTGCAGTAACACATTGCACGTCCATAGGCCTCCATCAATGACGTCATATCGCATGGCACGTGCATGAGCGTTTGAATGTCTCCAATAATTGCTCTGTTCAAACCTACCTTTCATATATGGACGGTGTGCCCTTATATCTATATTTTCTCCGTGCACAGTTTCTTTATGTGGCTAGTATATATATAATAATATATATCCGTTAAGGTATACTGTGACATATGTAAATTACTATGACATATAAGTGACTTTAATGTGAGTGCATCAAAAACATTTTCCTATTAATTTTATCTTTACCAATTTTCTCTTTTTTGTATGCCATAGTATACTTGTCATGTGAACGCATTTACTCATGTGTTTATTTACACCAGGAATATATTTGCATCATGTCTGAAGCAGGTGCAAATTTAAATGTAAATTTGCATTGTTTGTATATGTTGCAATGTGAACGTTTATGTCAACGTAAGAAGATGATCTTATTAATATCTGTTCTTTTGCCCAAACCAAACAAATTGTCAACAGTTGCCAACTTTTATGCGTATATACAGAGTTGAGCGGACGGAGTTTTCTTTTGATTTCAAGGAGTCAAAACTTTGTGTACAAATTAAATCAAAAACATGTTGCTTCACGCGAAAGATTTCGGTGAAGTAACTCTCTTCTCATTCAACTTTGATTGGAAAACAACCTGTTTTGTGTTGTAAGTCGTGAACAGATTGACGAATATGTGTAACACAATTTACATACTTTATTGACACACCTAAGATGCTTTTCGTGTGAACGCATAGTAAATTTACATATACGCACGCACGTTTAGTTACACATGTGTTGTGCATGTGTTTTTTGTATGTCATAATATATTCTGCCTTTGAGTACATGGACAGTTGTTTCCAAATAGATTGTGTAGTACCATGCAGCTATTGAATGCATTTTCAGTACTTTACGTACTACAGGCATGTACATGTACATGTATATATCTATCTTCACTCCAAAAAATACCCCCACCCCCTAAAAATAAAAAAACAAACATAAATAAATAAATAAATACGTGACCCAATCTTATTTTTGTTCAGCATACATACTTATCTTACCTAGCATTAAGATACTCGTGTCTATGTTTTCTATATACCCTTCTAAGGTACAAAACTCATGTATTGGAGGTGCCGAACTTCTTAACAATGCGAATATATGATATGATTATATTAGCTCCAAACTGAACATCAAATGTGTTTGGTGAACGTAACCGAACTTGTACCTTGAGTGAGAGCCTCCATACCCCCCAACGGTATATCGCAGGGTATATCATATCATATGACCTTCGAGACTGGCTGCCTACTTATACTTCCTTCTTTCACTCCTGACTGTTTTGTGTTCATCCCTCCGTCTAGATCTCTACAAACGGCGTGATAAGTTTTGGGACGCCGTTTGGTTCGTACTCGCCATCATTACCCACCAATACCCAGAACATCTTGTGTCCTTACTGGGCCGACATTGACATCACGTCCGGGAATAGGCCCAGCACAACTGCCATCTACTACCAGGCATACAGTGGCACCAGCAATAGGCTTGAAACAGCTTCCACTTGGATTAAGAAATACATCTCTGACAGGACATTCAAAGCAACATGGGCGTTGGTGGTCACGTGGTATCACGTGCCACAGAAGGGACAATCCTCATCTGACGAGGTAAAAAATCATAGCAAGAGATAAGTAAGAGTTTAGGTAAGTGCGAGAGTGCATGAATGAGTGAGTGTGTGTGTTATTCAGAGAGTGGGTGAGTGCGTGAGTCAGTGAATGAGTGAGTGTGTGCGTGATTCAGTGTCTGTGTGTGTGTGTGTGTGATTCAGTGAGTGAATCAGTGACAGGCAAACAGACAGCGTGAGTGTGTGCGTGATACAGTGTGTGTGTGATTCAGTGAGTGGGTGAGTCAGTGAATGAGTGAGTGTGTGAGTGATTCAGTGTGTGTGTGTGTGAGTGATTCAGTGTGTGTGTGTGTGTGTGTGATTCAGTGAGTGATTCAGTGACAGACAAACAGACAGACAGACGCTCGAAGTTGCGAGCACTTTTTGTTTAATAATTTACGTCCTCTACGAAAGGATCATTATATTAAACTGATTTTGTTTCTGTGAAGGTTGCAACGTTCCAAGTGCTGCTAATCACTAACGGCCAGTCCACGTATGCCTTGTATACCTACAACAGAATGGGATGGGCGGTGAGAGACGATATCCCAATTTACATCGGTTATGAAAGTTCAAATACGAGAGATATAAGACAGGAGGTCCTTATCATGTCTGGAAAGCGGGCGGCTTATACCAACGCCGGCATCGGCAGCAACACGGGTAAGTAGCGTGCCATCATCCAAGCAAGAGCTCCTCACACCATGAACGCAAACTCAACGGATACACTGTTAGGAACCACGAGTGTAAATACATTTATCCAACGCGACAGCCTCCATGGTGTAGTGGGTAAAGCGTCTGCCAGGAAAGCGAAAGGTATAAACAAAACTAACAAAAAATATTTAGGGTCACAAAAATTCTGTATCATACTTATAGATGCCTAGTGGTTAAAACGTTCGCTCGTCACGCCGAAGACCAGGGTTCGATTCCCGACATGGGTACAATGTGTGAAGCCTATTTCTGGTATCTCCCGCCGTGATATTGCTGGAATATTTCTAAAAGCGGCGTAAAACCATACTCACTCACTCATTCACTCACTACTAATAGATATGATTAAAAACAAAATCAACTTTATCAAAATATATTCTTGAAAACTACGAGGCCGCTGTTGGATACGAAAGAATACGCGTTGCTCAAGTAATAGAATAGGGCTTTGTGAAATAAACAGTCTCGATTAACGAGTTAAATGAGAAATTTACAGTTGATAACGAAACATTTTCTGGAGAATAACAAACGGCATGAAGCGATATTAACACCATAAATGACCATTTGTCATTATTTTTCCTTGTCCATGTGAAGTCAACAGTTTGTGAACATGCCAGACACTTACCATAAAGGGAGATAATTTGAGGGGAGGTCACTCTTGTAAGACAATAGTTCCGTCAACGTGTCATGTACACTACAATGAAATATCAAGTGTTATGTTCATGAAAATATCACTTTTCTCAACTTCGGAAAACTCTTCAAAAACCTATTTGTTTAAAAAAAGAGAAGAACATTTTAGTTTAAAACAAAATATTTTGAACAATTCAGGTACCCCGGGCGTGTACGTATTCGACATCGGGGGGACGGTGACGAACTTCGTATCGTTGTGTAAACAATGGTACACCGAATGGGAACCGGATTACCAGTTTTTGTGGGACTGGTTCCTGGATTACTGTCCCTGCAGCTCCGTGTGGATGAACAGAGACTGGAGGTTCTACCTGTCTGACTATAGATACCAAAATGGTCAATTCAGTGTCTGTTACACATCGCGCCGCACTTGGTGGACCACTCCTTTGTCTCGGGTAAGTTGCTCACTCACACACTACTGAGCGTATGACTTGAGGCGTACCACTACTTAAGTTTAATGTGCGAGGAGAGCAAAAGGCGACGCAGGGCCTTCAGACGTACAACTATTTTAGCTACAGCTGCGTAATTTTGAGTAAAAATATATTGGTTCAATGTAGACAGGGGTAAGAAATATATTTGTATTCACTTGTTTGAAATGCTGTATATTTGTTCTGAAAAAAGCAAATTTATTGATTTTCAAAGATAACATGCATAAGATACCCATAAGCAGTTTGGTATTATGCAAAACCTTTTTCTTTTTTTTCTAAAAGTTTGAATTCAAACTAAGTAAAACAATCTAAGGCGTTTTGATGTTTTACATGTACACTCGTTGTCCATCACTCACATAGTATACTGATATAGTTTCATGAACAGATAAACGAGTTAAACGATTTGAATGTTCCACTTTGCATTGTTTGAATTCTGACATTATTTCTGCAGAAATGTTGCTACAGAAACACTAGATTATTGACGTCAGATGAGGAATCTGGATCGCTGCAGAGGTTTGATCCCGTTTTTGTTGGGCTTCATTACCGGGCAGATTACCTGGGAAGATATTATTGCTGTGAGCAGTCCAACAGGTGCGATCTCTTCTTCAGCATCCGGCCTCAGAGATTCTGTTCACGTACATTCCCCTTCTGGTGGGGTAAGTAAAGACTATTGACGTGACGAGTTCGTGAGTTCGTGAGTGAGTTCGTGAGTGAGTTCGTGAGTTCGTGAGTTCGTGAGTGAGTGAGTGAGTGAGTTCGTGAGTGGGATGAACAGAGTATCATCAGGGAGATGAACAGATTCTTACATCACGCATTCATTCTCTCACACATTAAAGGTAAAGAGATTCGTGCGAGACAAACATATATATATATATATATATATATATATATATATATATATATATATATATATATATTTCTATGACCTTTTTCGTGCTACTCAAACATATATATCTTTCTTTAGTGATGATATTGGTAACATAAATAACGAGAGGGGTGAGGGACAAGAGGTTTCGTTTGATAACGGTGTACTTTCATAATGTGAGAAGAATGTGAGGTGTCATCACTTTGATGAAAGCTTCGAGCCTGTGTTTGGTGCTGACAAACCTAAACTCATACTCATGATGAACATGGGATTCATAGGATTGAGGTATGGTCAATATTCATGGAAGCACCTTGTTTCATGCAGTTGATACTGACAAGTATTGAAGTATTGTTCGGCCGAGATTGATAGGGTTATAACGACTATTTCAGCCATCGCGTTCGGTGACCCGCACATCACAACCCTTGATGATCTCACCTACATCTTCAACGGTTTCGGCGAGTACGTTATGGTTCAACGGGAGGACGCAAATGCCACTTTTACACTTCAAGCCAGAACAGAACGGGCTCTTAATAAGGACGGCAATCTCACCACGGCAACCATCTTCACGGCCTTCGCTGCTACGGACACAAATGATACCTTCATCGTGGAACTGTCTCCATCTAAGGAAGGTAGGCAAATCCAAAGTATTGTTTTACTGACCTACACTTCTAATACATCTCTAAGAGAGCTGCAAATGATACACATCTAATGCAAACATACTACATTATTACCTCCATTAGTAAAAGGGCACAGATGATGCAAACATACTACATGATTACCTCCCTTAGTAGTAGGCCACAGATGATGCAAACTTGCTACATTATTACCTCCCTTAGGAGTAGGGTACATATGATGCAAACATACTACATTATTACCTCCCTTAGTAATAGGGCACAGATAATGCAAACATACTACATTATTACCTCCCATAGTAATAAGGCACAGATGATGCAAACATGCTTCATTATTACCTCCCTTAGTAATAGGCCACAGATGATGCAAACTTGCTACATTATTACCTCCCTTAGGAGTAGGGCACATATGATGCAAACATACTACATTATTACCTCCCCTAGTAATAGGGCACAGATAATGCAAACATACTACATTATTACCTCCATTAGTAATAAGGCATAGATGATGCAAACATGCTACATTATTACCTCCCTTAGTAATAGGGCACAGATAATGCAAACTTACTACATTGTTACCTCCTTTAGTACGAGGGCACATATAATAGAAACTTTCTATATTATAACCTCCCTTAGTAATAGGGAACATTTAATACAAACTTTCTACATTATTACCTCCCTTAGTAATAGGGTTCATCTAATACAAACCTTCTACATTATTACCTCACTTAGTAATAGGGCACATCTAATACAAACTTTCCACATTATTACCTCCCTTAGTAATAGGGCACATCTGATACAAACTTTCTGCTTCTGACCTCCCTTAGTAATAGCGTACATCTAATACAAACCTTCTGCATTATTACCTCCCTTAGTAATAGGGCACAGATAATGCAAACATTCTACATTATTACCTCCCTTAGTAATAGGGCACAGATGATGCAAATTTGCTACATTATTACCTTCCTTAGGAGTACGGCACAGATGATGCAAACATACTACATTCTTACCTCCCTTTGTAATAAGGCACAGATGATGCAAACATGCTTCATTATTACCTCCCTTAGTAAGAGGGCATAGATGATGCAACCATGCCACATTATTACCTCCCTTAGTAATAGCGCACAGATAATGCAAACATACTACATTGTTACCTCCCTTAGTACGAGGGCACATATAATAGAAACTTTCTATATTATTACCTCCCTTAATAATAGGGAACATTTAATACAAACTTTCTACATTATTACCTCCCTTAGTAATAGGGTTCATCTAATACAAACCTTCTACATTATTACCTCACTTAGTAATAGGGCACATCTAATACAAACTTTCCACATTATTACCTCCCTTAGTAATAGGGCACATCTGATACAAACTTTCTGCTTCATTACCTCCCTTAGTAATAGCGTACATCTAATACAAACCTTCTGCATTATTACCTCCCTTAGTAATAGGGCACAGATAATGCAAACATTCTACATTATTACCTCCCTTAGTAATAGGGCACAGATGATGCAAATTTGCTACATTATTACCTTCCTTAGGAGTACGGCACAGATGATGCAAACATACTACATTCTTACCTCCCTTTGTAATAAGGCACAGATGATGCAAACATGCTTCATTATTACCTCCCTTAGTAATAGGGCATAGATGATGCAAACATGCCACATTATTACCTCCCTTAGTAATAGCGCACAGATAATGCAAACATACTACATTGTTACCTCCCTTAGTACGAGGGCACATATAATAGAAACTTTCTATATTATTACCTCCCTTAATAATAGGGAACATCTAATACAAACTTTCTACATTATTACCTCCCTGAGTAATAGGGTACATCTAAGACAAACCTTCCACATTATTACCTCACTTAGTAATAGGGCACATCTAATACGAACTTTTCGCATTATTACCTCACTTAGTAATAGGGCACATCTGATGCATACATACCACACTATTGCCTCCCTTAATAAAAGGGTACATCTAATACAAACTTTCTACATCATTACCCCCCTTAGTACAAGGGCATATATAATACAAACTTTCTATATTATTACCTCCCTTAGTAATAGGGAACATCTAATACAAACTTTCTAGATTATTACCTCCCTTAGTAAAAGAGTTCATCTAATACAAACTTTCTAGATTATTACCTCACTTAGTACTAGGGCACATCTGATGCAAACATACTACATTATTACCTCCCTTAGTAATAGGACACAGATGATACAAACCGTCTACATTTTTACCTCCCTTAGTAGGGCACATCTGATGCAAACACACCACATTATTACCTCCCTTAGTAATAGGGTACATCTAATAAAACTTTCTAACTTTTTATCTCCCTTAGTACCAGGGTACATCTGATACACACTTTCTACATTATTACCTCGCTTAGTACTAGGACACATCTAATACAAACTTTCTTAATTATTATCTCCCTTAGTACCAGGGCACATCTATACAAACTTTCCACATTATTACCCTCCTTAGTAATGGGGCACATCTAATATAAACTTTCCACATTATTATCTCCCTTAGTAATAGGGGACATCTGATGCAAACATACCACATTATTACCTCCCTTAGTAATAGGGTAGATCTAATACAACTTTCTAAATTATTATCTCCCTTAGTACCAGGGCACATCTAATACAAACTTTCTAAATTATTATCTCCCTTAGTAATAGGGTACATCTAATACAAACTTTCCACATTATTACCTCCCTTAGTAAAAGAGTGCAACTTATACAAACTTTCTAGATTATTACCTCACTTAGTACTAGGGCACATCTGATGCACACATACTACATTATTACCTCCCTAAGTAATAGGACACAGATGATACAAACCATCTACATTTTTACCTCCCTTAGTAGGGCACATCTGATGCAAACATACCACATTATTACCTCCCTTAGTAATAGGGTACATCTAATACAACTTTCTAAATTTTTATCTCCCTTATTACCAGGGCACATCTGATACACACTGTCGACATTATTACCTCGCTTAGTACTAGGACACATCTAATACAAACTTTCTTAATTACTACCTCCCTTAGTAATAGGGTACATCTAATACAACTTTCTAAATTTTTATCTCCCTTAGTACCAGGGCACATCTGATACACACTTTCGACATTATAACCCCGCTTAGTACTAGGACACATCTAATACAAACTTTCTTAATTATTATCTCCCTTAGTACTAGGGCACATCTAATACAAACTTTCCACATTATTATCTCCCTTAGTAATAGGGGACATCTGATGCAAACATACCACATTATTACCTCCCTTAGTAATAGGGTAGATCTAATACAACTTTCTAAATTATTATCTCCCTTAGTACCAGGGCACATCTAATACAAACTTTCTTAATTATTATCTCCCTTAGTAATAAGGCACAGATGATGCAAACATGCATCATTATTCCCTCCCTTAGTAATAGGGCATAGATGATGCAAACATGCCACATTATTACCTCCCTTAGTAATAGGGCATAGATGATGCAAACATGCCACATTATTGCCTCCCTTAGTAATAGGGTACATCTTATTCCAACTTTCTAAATTATTATCTCACTTAGTACCAGGGCACATCTATACAAACTTTCCACATTATTACCTCCCTTAGTACTAGGGCACGTCTGATGCAAACATACCACATTATTACCTCCCCAGGGTACATCTAATACAACTTTCTAAATTATTATCCCTCTTAGTACCAGGGCACATCTAATACAAACTTTCCAAATTATTATCTCCCTTAGTACTAGGGCACATCTATACAAACTTTCCACATTATTACCTCCCTTAGTGATAGGGCACATTTGATGCAAACATACCACATTATTACCTCCCTTAGTAATAGGGCACATCTAATACAACTTTCTACATTTTTATCTCTTTAGTACCAGGGCACATCTGATACACACTTTCGACATTATTACCCCCCTTAGTAATGGGGCACATCTAATACAAACTTTCCACATTATTATCTCCCTTAGTAATAGGGGACATCTGATGCAAACATACCACATTATTACCTCCCTTAGTAATAGGGTAGATCTAATACAACTTTCTAAATTATTATCTCCCTTAGAAATAGGGCACATCTAATACAAACTTTCTAAATTATTACCTCCCTTAATAATAGGGCACATCTAATACAAACTTAATAAATTATTATCTCACTTAGTACTAGGGCACATCTAATACAAACTTTCCACATTATTGCCTCCCTTAGTAATAGGGTACATCTTATTCAAACTTTCTAAATTATTATCTCACTTAGTACCAGGGCACATCTATACAAACCTTTTCACATTATTACCTCCCTTAGTACTAGGGCACGTCTGATGCAAACATACCACATTATTACCTCCCTAGGGTACATCTAATACAACTTTCTAAATTATTATCCCTCTTAGTACCAGGGCACATCTAATACAAACTTTCCAAATTATTATCTCCCTTAGTACTAGGGCACATCTATACAAACTTTCCACATTATTACCTCCCTTAGTGATAGGGCACATTTGATGCAAACATACCACATTATTACCTCCCTTAGTAATAGGGCACATCTAATACAACTTTCTAAATTTTTATCTCCCTTAGTACCAGGGCACATCTGATACACACTTTCGACATTATTACCTCCCTTAGTAATAGGGTACATCTAATACAAACTTTCTAAATTATTATCTCCCTTAGTACTAGGGCACATCTAATACAAACTTTCCACATTATTGCCTCCCTTAGTAATAGGGTACATCTAATTCAAACTTTCTAAATTATTATCTCCTTAGTACTAGGGCACATCTAATACGAACTTTCTAAATTATTATCGCTGTAACATCGCTGCCGTCAGTGTGGGAGTGGCCATTACAAGAATCCTGAAATTTGCCCTCTAACCCCAACTGTAGTAACGTTTATACTCTTGTTTATGTCTTTGGGAATGCCATCATAGTGAAGGTTTACCACTGACCATAATTCCCAGCTGAATGGCAATAGGTGAGGTGAAATGGGGTTTAACGTCGTTTCCAAGATTATTGCACTTATATAGCGACGTGCATGTACGTGTGTGTTTGTGTGGCTGCTTGTACTAGTCCGGACTGATGGCGATTTATAGTGCTAGCTCACTGATATACCATGCCGCTGTTTAACATGAATATCCCACTCAGACACAGTATACTGACTCCGAGCGGACCAGTCCTTGTTTTAGCCCCTTAATACCGAGCGGCAGACAGGGTTACAACAAGTATCATCTTATTACGTCTTTTGGTATGACGCGGCCGGGGATCGAACCCCAGACGTTCCGCTCTCCGGGCGGACGCTCTACCACTAGACCACGGAGGTGGTCCTGAATGGCAATAAGGCACATGTAATGCAAATTAGCTGCATTATTTCCTCCCTTGGCAATCAGAAAAAGAATGATGTGCACCAGCCACTGCATTACCTCCCTTGACAGTTGATGCAAACTAGACACATTATTACCTTCCTTGGTACAAGACACAGCTGATGCAGACTAGATAATGTCCCCTATAGAACTTTCAACGAAGCGTTGCATTGGCGCTATCATTCTATGTGCATTACAGCCAAGGGGAAAAAACTCTTTCAACTGAATTGTGAACCGCACTAATCAAAGTAACGTTTCCAGTAAAGGAGCAATCAAATAACAAGTGTCAAGTGTAAGAAAGGAATGCAAGCTGGCTGAGATTAGCTTATTGCATCTTTGGTTGTGATCAAACAACGGAAGGCGTCTCGACTCTGCGAGGATTTGCCCTGCGTCATAACTATATTCCATTAACTGGTATAAGTAAAACGGAAAAAAATACTAGAAGACGATCATCACGTTAAAAATATCGTTACCATTATACGACATATACTGAAAGCATATGAAGTATGTAATACCAGTGTCATCGTTCATTTTTCACCTTAAGTTTGCAGTTTTTCGGTGACTGTTTTCAGCCCTGTAACATTTTGATAAAGATTTTAATTTTGGGGTCAACTCCAACTTTCAAGTCTATATTCTCTTTTGCCCAGCAATTTAGGTACAAGTGTATTTAATGTTGTGTCACTCATTCAAGTCACATTGTAGTAGATTTTTTCTAGTCAGAATTTGTTTATATTTAAGGATTCATCATCTTCCGGAATAAGAAGGACTTGTCTTTGGCCTTCGAGAGTAACGCCAACTTTACCGAGGACGGCAATGGCGGGTTGACAGTTAGTCGGCAAGATAAAGACGTTGTCGGATTCTTCCCCTCAGGTACAAAGGGAAGTGTGAGCTATGTAGAGTGTGTAGTGTTTGTAGTGTCGGTGTGTTGTGTGTGTAGTGACGTCGTGTTGTGTTTGTAGTGACGTCTTGTTTAGTCTGTAGTAACGTCGTGTTGTTTGTAGTGTCGGTGTGTTGTGTGTGTAGTGACGTCGTATTGTGTTTGTTGTTACGTCGTGTTGTGTTTGTAGTGTGTTCGGCATGTACAGTATGTGGCTGATGAGTGGTGTGTTATAGTGTGTTGTGTTTGTTGTGTTTGTAGTGTGTTGTGTTTGTAGTGACGTCGTTTTGTGTATATAATGTGTTCGGCACGTATGGTATGTGGCTGGTGTGTGTTGTGTACTCGTGCGTGGTGTGTTCTAGTGTGTTGTATGATCTAGTATGTTGCGTGTTCTAGTGTGTTGTGTATGTAGTGTGTGGTGTGTTCTAGTGTGTTGTGTATGTAGTGTGTTCGGCATGTATAATATGTAGCTGGTATGTGGTGTGTTCTAGTGTGCTGTGCTTATAGTGTGTGGTATGTTCTAGTATGTTGTGTTTGTAGTGTGTTGTGTGTTCTAGTGTGTAGTGTGTTCTAGTGTGTGGTGTGTTCTAGTGTGTTGTGTATATAGTGTGTTCGGCATGTATAATATGTAGCTGGTATGTAGTGTGTTCTAGTGGGCTGTGCTTATAGTGTGTGATATGTTCTAGTATGTTGTGTTTGTAGTGTGTTGTGTGCTATAGTGTGTAGTGTGTTCTAGTGTGTGGTGTGTTCTAGTGTGTTGTGTTTGTAGTGAAGTCGTGTTGTGTATGTAGTGTGTTCGGCATGTATAGTATGTGACTGGTGTGTGGTGTGTTCTAGTGGGTTGTGTGTTCTAGTGTGTGGTGTTTGTAGTGTGTAGTGTGTTTTAGTGTGTGGTATATGATGTGTTTGTAGTGACGTCGTGTTGTGTATGTAGTGTGTTCGGCATGTATAGTCTGTGGCTGGTGTGTGTTCTAGTGTGTGGATTGTTCTAGTGTGTGGTGTATTCTAGTGTTTAGTCTGTTCTAGTGTGTGGTGTTTTCTAGTGGGCTGTGTTTGTAGTGACGTATTGTGTATGTAGTGTGTTCGGCACGTATGGTATGTGACTGGCGTGCGGTGTGTTCTAGTGGGTGGTGTTCTAGTGTGTGGTGTTTGTAGTGAGGTTGTGTGTTCTAGTGTGTTGTGTTGGTAGTGTGTTGTGTGTTCTAGTGTGTGGTGTGTTCTAGTGTGTTGTGTTTGTAGTGTGTTGTATGTGCTAGTGTGTAGTGTGTTCTAGTGTCTGGTGTTTTCTAGTGGGCTGTGTTTGTAGTGACGTATTGTGTATGTAGTGTGTTCGGCACGTATGGTATGTGACTGGCGTGTGGTGTGTTCTAGTGGGTGGTGTTCTAGTGTGTGGTGTTTGTAGTGATGTTGTGTGTTCTAGTGTGTTGTGTTGGTAGTGTGTTGTGTGTTCTAGTGGGTGGTGTTCTAGTGTGTGGTGTTTGTAGTGAGGTTGTGTGTTCTAGTGTGTTTTGTTGGTAGTGTGTTTTGTTGGTAGTGTGTTGTGTGTTCTAGTGTGTTGTGTGTGCTAGTGTGTAGTGTGTTCTAGTGTCTGGTGTGTTCTAGTGTGTTGTGTTTGTAGTGCGTTGTGTGCTCTAGGGTGTTGTGTTTGTAGTGAAGTCGTGTTGTGTATGTAGTGTGTTCGGCATGTATAGTATGTGACTGGTGTCTGGTGTGTTCTAGTGGGTGGTGTTGTAGTGTGTTCTAGTGTGTGGTTGTTTGTAGTGACGTCGTGTTGTGTATGTAGTGTGTTCGGCATGTATGGTATGCGGTTGGTGTGTGGTGTGCTCTAGTGTGTGGTGTGTTCAAGTGTGTAGTGTGTTCTGTATGATGTGTTTGTAGTGACGTCGTGTTGTGTATGTACTGTGTTCGGCATGTATAGTTTATGTATGTAGTGAAGTGTTGTGTGTGAGGTGTGTTCTGGCGGACGGTATGTGGTTGTTGTGTGGTGTGTTCTGTGTGTTATGTTTACAGTATGTTATGTATGCAGTGTGTTCGATATGTATGGAATGTGGCTTGTGTGCTCTTGTGGGTTGTGTAGTATGTGTGGTGTTATGAGTGTATCGTGTATCATCCGTGCCCTCGCGTTGTTAACGGTCGAGTTTATGGTGTAAACCGTGCTTTTTTAAGTGTCGTGTGTTAGGTACATGCAGTATGTGGTTTGTTGTGTGGAAACATTAAGAACATAGGGTGTTATAAAATTCCCAAACGGTGGTTTGATAGTTTGGGTATCCGAGCTAATACAAAGGCCCTGTCCCAGCAGAATAATTACAACAGAAAGGAAAAAGCATACTCATTGTTTTCTGTCGTTCGTGTAAACATAATGAAATATTAAATAGATCGGCTAAATACCACATGTATATCGTTGGACTTTCAGGAGTCTCCGTGCGAGTGGTGCTGGGACCCAAGCTGCTCACTGTCTCCGTGGGAATGCCGGCTGGTTTTAAGAACAAAGTGAGAGGGCTGATGGGAAATTTCAACGATGACAAGTCCGACGATCTAACTTTTCCAAACGGAACAATTCTAAATATGAACTCACCAGAGAGGGCGATATACCAATTCGGGCAAACGTGTAAGTATTTCTTATGTTCGTATATGTCATCCTATATTTTGGTCCTAGGACAAATAGGTACCTCAGTACACTATACGTGGCATGGTAAGTGATTTGCCGGTCATGTCAGCTGAAGATGATGAATACTAATCGCCGATGTACCTAACAGGATCCGCTGATCATGGATTCGAACTCAGACTCGGGTAAGCAGGTCCTGGTCTACCGGCAGCACCCGTCACTCACAGTTTTCATAAAAATAAGTTGTTGTGTTTTTGTTTGTTGCTTAACGCCGTACCCAGCAACACTCCTTCTCTACGACCACGGCCTGTGAACAAGCGAGTACCAGAAGTGTAAGCTGGTGTGTATACTCCATGTAAAGGTCGTAGCATGAGGTTCAATCTTACATCATGCAGACATGCATGTCATATTAAGTACACTCCTCCAAAATAACTCCATTAATTTCTGGAATGACGAAACCTTGATTGAAAGGCTTAGTGAATGAATGAGTTTATTCCGTAAGGGGGCCACAGGTCCCATTATACAATTGCAAGTTACATTGATTCCAACAGTTCACCTGTACAGAGCGGACCGATCCATAAAACGTCCGCAAGCCACGAACATTCGTGAGTCTAAACTCCTCGAAGTACACAGGAGGAGGCACAAATGGTTACTAAGGCCTATCATAACCTACGTATGCCCTGTACTGTGAATCGGATCCCAACACATGTTGGTAACAATCAGTTGTAATGCTCAGTTGTAAGCATTCGTTCGTTGTGAGCAACCTGGGTTCAATTCCCCACACGGATACAACATGAAGCCCATTTCTGGTGTCCACCGCCGTATTATTGCTGAAATATTTTTTAAAAGCAGCGTAACCTCTCACTCACTCACACTAGTCTACTACTTTCCCACCATCTGTTTTCAGGGCAGATCAACTTCACAGAATCTCTCTTTATGTATCCACCACGGAAGAATGCATCCGACTATTACCACCCAGACTTCGAGCCTCTGTACTATGACGAGGCAAGCGAGGCAGATAGGAATGCCTCTATTGCTGCATGTGGCGGGGACGAGAAGAACTTGCCCTGTATATTTGATTTCCTGGCGACCGGAGACCAGGCTGTTGCAGACTCGACTAAGCAGACGGACGAGGGTGTTAAAAAGGAGCGAGCCGAGCAATGTAAGTGGGACGGCCCTGTTTAACATGACATTAGGAGACAGACATTCGGCGTTTTCAGATTTGCAGAAGTTGTTTAGTTATTTGTACTGACACACTTTACAACGCATCGTGGGTTTTGACTCTTGATAAGTAACAAGTGCTGGGAAGATTTTATTTAGGTATGGCAATGTGAATGAGAATTTAAAAGAAGGTCTTCAGGCCTCACTACCACAAACCCACTTCTTTGTTTTCTATCAGGTGGCTGACAATTATGTATATAGTTTACAGTACACACTCACATTTGATGCTGCGTCTTAGCAATCTTATAGCATATTGTTGGATTGTTAGATGTGGGCTGTCATGAAGGTAGCTAGAATGTTTTCTATATGAGTTTGTTTGTATCATTTTTGAATGTGATATTCAATCTTGCCATATGAACACATTTGGTGTGCAGCCAACACGATACCGTCCATCTCTTCCAACGCCACCGTCCTGCACGTGACTGTCGGACAGGAAACTATCTTCTCCCTGAACGCAACAGACACCGACAGCGGCGACACCATCACCTACGAGGTTGTGGACAAGCCAGACGGTTTCAACCTGACAGAGGCTGACCAGAGTGGAAACGAGAGAAGTGCCCAAGTCTCCTATACACCAACGTCCACTAGCCCTGGTAAAATAAGGTGAGTGGGTCCGAAGCCAACTAGCCGGAATCAATGTATTTCTCAATCGCATGATCAAATGAACTAAATTTAGCGTAGGTCATCAATACAGTGACTTAATATTTGGTTTTCAATCGGATGCCAAAGTAAAATTTCCACCTGGGTACTTAAAACACAACTTAATTCATCTTTAATTCTCAATCTCATGGCAAACTAAATTCAGCATAGTGTATCAATCTTTTGGTTCAATATTATGTTTTCAATGAAATGTCAATTCACATAGTTCGTGATGGTCGTAAGATTCTAATTAAATTGACTGTGTAAACCACAGGTTACACCAGTTGAGTCATCAGTTGTATAATACCATCTTCCCGAGGCAAGGGAGTTAACCGACTATAAAAGTCCAGTTTCAACCCTTGCCCAACTAGGCTGGTATTATGGAGTTACAGTTTGGCTTGGCTGGAAAACGAGTCTGTGTATAGTCCAATCAAAATCAACATCCGGTTTGTACAAAATATGTATTTCAAGGTGCAAATTTCACTCGTCTGCAGGATTTGCAAAGGATATGTACCGTAAAATGGTCGTCGACAGATATTTTCCAAATCTCTTCCTGTTTTTAATCAATGTGCTCACGTGATTTGAGGCACTTCGCGAGGTAAGACCTGTTCTGTTACAATATAGATCTTAATCATTGATCATATCGTCTTGATTGGGCGCTGCCAATTTTTTAAGCAAATGTAAGTGATATGATAGTTGGAATCTGATTGGTCCATAGGAGGGACATAGAAGTGACATAACTCGTAATAGCCACTGGTGGCGCTACAATCGAGCCTGGAAATTCCAGACTAGTTCGGCAAGGGTGGAAAGTGGACGTTTTTATCAGTTATAACTCCCTTGCCTCGGGAAGATGTAACCATACATGGTTACCACTATTGTGGTGTCGTTGCTTTGTCTCCTATAAACTAGAAACATACTCCAACCGGTATCATCATCCACGCTAGTGTGTTATTCAATAGCAATTATTATATCCACTGATACTGATGAATCACGAAGCTCCATCTCTATCCACAGCATTGTGGTAAAGGACTCAAAGAACACGTCGTCGGAGACGGTAGACATTAAGATACGGCTCTGCGACGGTTGCTCAAGCAATGGGTCTTGTGACTTCACTCGCACACGCGCCGACCAGAACACGGGGGCGTCGGCATCGTTCGAGATTGCGGCTTGTGTCTGTGACATAGGAATTACAGGTAACTGAGATCAGTTTAGTTTCAAATAGAGCAACAAAACTATTTTCATAATCATAAGAAATATCTGCTGAAAGCAGAGTCTATTGTACGCTTCTGACTACATCATCAGCATGTGTTTATGAACCACTAGCAAACTGTGATGTTGCCAGGAGTAAACCATCGTCTACAACATCATAAACACCATAAACTGCTAGGCAAAAGAAAGTATACACCCATGTTTGATGGTGGCTAAAAATGAAACAAGAGTTTGCCACTAACGTGGCTATATTCCCCGCCCCTGTTGCAGATTTTATGACATAGTTAAATCTAAACAAACCCTAACAAAAACAAACCCTAACCTTCTTCAACCGAGGTGTAACTTGAGTTTGCCACTAACGTGGCCAAGTCTCCTGCCCAGCAAACGAAGGGAATATTATGTCAACAATAGTGAAATTTGATCACATAATCTTTGTAAGGAGTAAAAGGCAGCTGGGGAGTATCTACTTGATGTAAATGCAAAATATCGCGAGGAAACAAAATAAAATGCTGCAAAACACAATTTCTATGATGTTCAAGAAAAAAATGAAACCTTCCCCACAAAAACATGATGGAAGTACAAACTGACAAAACCAGTTACTACATTTGCTACTGAATTCATTAGGGTGGGAGAAAGAAAAAAACATTACAAGTCACATTTTGACTCGTAAAAATATCTACATGGAATATTTGTTAAGAAACATAAATGGTATTAGTTTGTGATATGTGACTATGGTCATTACCAGTTCAAACCCAAGATGTTGCTTTGGACATAGTAGATTAAATGCAAAATATTAAGATTTAAAAAGTTCAGTTCATTACCACATTGATTAACATACAAAGAAATAATGATAGTCACTTCAATATACTACACCTATTCCGTCACACCACACACAAGATGATGGTCAGTGTTTGGAACTGGAAAGGTTCTAGTTGAGATGGGCTCATTACAGAAGATCAAGTCTAGTGTACCCCCAAGGGTGTGGGTTGGTTTGCTTAATGTAGCATCCGAGAGCCTCTACACTAGGAGGTATCTGTAGTTCTGTTGCCTCTCTGTACTGAAGGGCATTTTTGATTTCAAGACAATATTATAAATGTGAATGCTAAAACTCTACAGCACAAAACGAAAGTTATCCTCAACCATTATTGAGACACATACTGACAACTTGGTAGAAGTTCCCCCTACCATGGGAGATACCTCCAAATGATGACAAACACAAATAGTAGGCACACAAAAAAACTTTATCATGACTAATAAAATTCCTTAAACAGGCTAAATGGGTATCAAATTTTATTTTGGACATTTAAAAGAAGAATTCATAAATTTCTAAAAGTTCAACTTGTTGCCAGCAAAAATAAAATAAATATAAATTTTATTAATAAAACATGCAAAGTTTCATGAAAAATGACATTTAACGGTTTTTGAGTTATGCTCCGGAAACGAAACGTGACCGACGGACGTTCGGAAGGACGGACGGATCCCGTTGGGCGGGGGATAAAAAGAAACCATAAGATATGGTTTCTTATGATATGGACCTCGTTGTTGTGTTTGCGACCAAAGTTTGCAGTGTTTTGGCGACTGTATTTAGCCTTGTAACATTTGGTAACGTTTGAAATATTTTGTCCAATTTTCGAGTGAATACTTTCTTTTGCTCGGAAGTCTTATACCTTCAGTTCTCTCTAAGCAATACTCAAACTATCATTACATGATGTATACATAAATCGAACTCTATAATCTTTCACATGAATATCATTGTCCAATCCTCTGGTAAGCTAGTGTTGCCAATTCTGATGAATACAATGTTCTGTGTTCTCCAGGTGCCGACTGTAGCCAGGATGTTGACGGTTGTAACAGTTTGCCGTGTTTCACTGGCCAGAACTGCACCGACCTGGTCCCGACGGAAGAGAAGCGCCTCGGACGAGGCTACAACTGCAGTGCCTGTCCTGGGGGATTTCAACAATCTCGGGACAAGTGTGAAGGTACATTCTACTCTTCTACACAACAGTTCTAAAGGTTATACTCATTCCTGATTAGGCAGAACGCCATTTCCTACGACACACCAGACCCAAACTTGTCCGTGTTTAGTGTCAAATAGTTTTAGCAAACTATTTTAGAACCTTTATTTTTTGTATTTTTTGCTTTTTTTCAAGCCTTGTTCAATGTTATGGTGAGAGTGAGTGGGTTGGGTTTAACGGCCGCTTTGAACAAAGTGAGTCGGTGCGGTTTACCACGTTTTTAACAATATGTCATCCATATCATAGAAGGGACACCAAATATTTCACACAAAATATATATGTTGGGAATCGAACCCGGGTCATTTTCAGGACCACAAACCGCTTTAACTATCGGGGCGACGTGTTGATGTGCAAATGACTTGACTACCGTCAGTATTAACATCACCTGTTGCGGTGTGAAACAAATTATGCATTTTAATTCTGTATGATATCCTTTCTTGTATTCAGATATCAATGAATGCGAGCCAACAAACCCATGTGACCAAAACTGTACGAATACACAGGGTAGCTACCGGTGTTCGTGTATGGCCGGCTACAGGCTCGTGAACAACGTCTGCCAAGGTAAGCCAAATGACAATGTAGTGAGTGAGTGAGTGAGTGTTGCGAGAATAAAATACTGACCCATTGGCTGGAGTAATAATTTGTGTCGGTCGCTTAATATTGCATTATAATTGAGTTCAGGCACATTTCAAGAAAGTCTGATGTGGTGAACAGTGCGACAAAACTTCTAAGCATTCGCATTTCACATTTCTTCTCCTTCGTATGTGTTTAATAGATGGTTCTGAGCTCTCTGCAGGTCAGTGAGGTATTATTTCCAATGCAAAAGAAATGAAAAACAAAAATTATATTTCGGCCTTAGCATAAAAATGTAACTAGTGTGCACGTTCTGTTATGGCATGCCAGTTATTAGCGAATGAGTGAGTCATGCTTCTTCAGCAATATCCCTGCCATATCACTAGAAATGGGCTTCGTAAATGGTACCCATGTGCGTAAACGACATCGGTAATCGGTTATTAAATACAAATGGGTACAATGTGTGCAGCCCATTTCCGCCACGTGCTGGAATATTGCTGAAAGCAATACTCACTCACTCACAATTAAATACAGAAGTATGACAGGCATGATGTCTAAATTGAACATGTTGCGGTTACAGACATTGACGAGTGTGTGGAGAACCTTCACGACTGCCAGCAGGTCTGCAACAACACTGTGCCTTCCTTCGTCTGTGATTGTAATTTTGGATTCAAACGGGATACAACTGACTTGAAGAAATGTGTGAACGGTAAATAGGCGATTCCTGCCTCTCCAAATGGTGAACATGTTTCTAGATAAACCTACTACAATACTAACTCATTTAAAAAATAAATAATATGTTCATAAAACTAATAATAATCATAATCATGGTTTATATAGCGCCACCATTCACGCAATTTGTTGAAAGAATCCGAGTCAAGAAACAGATCACGAGAAAGCCTGTCTAAAAATCAATGTTTTATCTATTACTTTATAGATGATAAGTTTAGGATTGATTGGTAGATTATTCCGCGATGAAGCTGCTGCATGTTTGAAGGATCTTTTCCTCCAAAAATTAGCTTGACACATTGACCACGTGGGGAATCCAACCCCTGCCTTCCGCCTGATTAGTCGGCCACCCTACCGCCCATGCAATAATAGACGTTATCTCGTGATCACATAGTCCGCTTACGCGACAAGCATGGTGAACAGAGAACCAAGTATTCCACCTGAATCACAACGGGGTCCATACGATCAGAAATATCCAAGTAAGATAATTAAAGCCACAAGATAAGTGCTAGTTCTATTCTTTATCTGATTATGTTTCATATATTTCAGATCCAACGGCAGGAAATCCTTGCTTTCCTACAAATTGCAGCTACGGCTGCTTGAAAGACACTGCCAAGTGCTTCTGCGAATCTGGATACGAAATTGACTCAACTGACAACAGCACATGCAAAGGTATGTTTTCTCCCCTACTTTTTAATTTCCCCATACTTTAACTCCAGATGATTATCTGATTCTCTAACATTACATACAATTTGTTAAACTTTTAATAATGGACATGAATCCAAGGTTTACATAGCACATACAGGTTAAGATGTTCAAAATAGTATCAGTATTATTTTTCTGCAATCGTTATACATACAATGTCTTGTTAATAATTAGGAAAATATGCAAGGGTAATCCCATCAACTGATGCCTTTTAAGAGCGTGATTGGGTTACAAACAAACACTAAATGTGTGATTGGCCGTGCCTGCCGGTAGAGTCGGACATGCTTGCCCTTTTCGCGAGCACTTGATGTCATCACTTGCTTTCAGTGATCCATTCATATAGTCTTCATCGCTGTTTTGCATTTAACGACCAATGGAATCGGTTTCGGTAGATAAGCACCACTGACTATTCTAAAGGTTTATGCCTATCAAGATAGCTGGGAAGGATAGTAATATCCTGATTAATAAAACTGTGAAGGCCACAAGTGACACGAGTTGAGTCTGTGAAATGAGACGTTCGTCTACGCTAGGACATTATGAGTTACATAGAAAAGGTCATCAGTCGTATGATGCTGCCAAACAAGTGTTTATGTGCGTCGTTAAACGACTCCGTTAACAGCATTATGGTTCAATTGGTTACCTGTGGACGGCTTGGCCTGTTAGCTGTGATCTGCTAGGGTTGAGAGCTCGGATGATGCTGTTATTGGCTTGTTATCAGATATCAACGAGTGCGACCAGAATGTGTGTTCCCAAGGCTGCAACAACACCGACGGGAGCTTCGTCTGCACGTGTCTCGACGGCTACCTGCTGGCTGCAGACAAGGTGACATGTGAAGGTAAGCTAATATTCATTACGTGTTAGCCAACTTTTATGTTTTTATGTTACAAGACAACGTATGAGTTTCGTTTTAAGTCAATTTTAGCAACAGTCCAAGACGGAAGCAAGAAATGGGCTTTACACATTGTACCCGGACATTTGGCACGATGAGCGAACACTAACCCGCACTGCCATCCCACCACCTCCAGACAATTGACCCCCTGTAACATACGTATTCAGAGATAGAACTGACCACGAGTATGTGAATTTTCACAGCATGCGAAGACTTGAACTACGGCAAAGACTGTGCCCTCCGCTGCGACTGTGGCGACCGTTCCACCAGTTGCAACAACGTTAGGGGCTGCATCTGCAAGACGGGTTGGAGCGGAATCAAGTGCGACAACGACATCAACGAGTGTGAGGAAGGTCCATGTCCAACGGGCCAACTATGCACCAACACCAGGGGATCATATACCTGCACATGTCCAACGGGATACGACAAGCAAGCTAATCAGTCATGCACAGGTAGGGCAATACGTTGGTATCTCTTTGGGTTTTTTTCTTGGCCGCAATCAGCAATATTCCAGCTATATGATATCAATCTGTAAATAATCGTGTCTGGACCAGACAATCCATTGATTGACGTCATGAGCAATTGGGATACGATGGCATGCATCAACCAAATCAGCGAGTCCGACCATCTGATCCCGTTTCTCACCTCTTCCGAGAAGCATGATTTGCTGAAGACCAATTCTAATCCGGATCTTCACAGGTTCGTTGGTATCTCTCAGTTGGACAAAGGTACAAATGGTTCCAGCGTTGATGGTTACTTGTTTCGAGAAGCATAATGAGTTGTTATAACCTTGCAGACAAGAACGAATGCGTCACGGATGCCAACACGTGTGATCAGATCTGTACCAACGTCCCCGGGTCCTTCACGTGCTCCTGCAGGGCCGGATACACAGAGGACAGCCAGAAGAAGTGTGCAGGTGAGGAACAATACGGGACGTCTCGTGTCAATCAATCAATCAATCAATCTTTATTCATGGTACTGATGAGGCCAAAGGCGTGTTACAAATTCATACATTTTCATGTACAGTTTCATAGCATGGTAAATGAACATTGATAAATTTCTCATAGTTTCTGTACAATCACAAGTCATTAATTTACAAAATTTGTTACCGTTTGGGTTATGGTAAAAAAAGTTATTTAAATATTTCGCTCTTAAATCATTATACACTGGACATGCACATAAAAAGTGATATTCATCTTCAATACAACAAATCCTACAAAGTTTGTGATCCCTTGCAATACATTCATATCTGCCTTTTTCAATAAATAGATCATGTGAGCCACAACGAAATCGAGAAAGCTGTTCTAAACTTATGTTAATTTACACTTAATAGATAAGGTTCTAGTATAATAGTAGTCTTAAATGTAGTGTAGTAATTTGCTTTTCTAGAACTGGACAAAGAAACATTGCCATTTTTGGATGTATATATCTTTTAAGGTCTGTGTCAAACGGGTGAAGAAATGCTGTGGCATATCTACATATTGCTTTAAACAAATATAACCATATCCACATTCGTATAACATGTTTTTAACTTTTGATGCCCAATTTTGTTTCCCATGGCTGTCATAACATTTTCTCGTGCCATTCCGGGACAAGCAGAATGGCGACTCATGCCCCTTTCGTAGCCATTTTACAATTCACAACCAGCGTAAGTCAGTAAGGACTTTTTGTATATTGTTTTTACATACAAACTATTCCTATAAACAAAATATATTAAGCAGGGACTATTTGACCAAGGTACATATAGGCTTTCGCACTGTTTTTTGTTGTTGTAGATATCAATGAATGCACATCCGAACAGAACTCCTGCAGCCAGAAATGTATCAATGTCGATGGTAGCTATAACTGTGAATGTGAGTTTGGCTATCGACTTAAGGATGACCGGACGTCTTGTGAACAAGGTAAGCATAAAGAAGTGAATTCATATAAACAAAATTGACTCTTGACAAGAGCCACAATACTACATCCTCGTACCTCATTTACAAAAAAACCTGTAAAAATATATTAATACACAGTCAAACACCGTTGTTTCGAAGTTGAAGTTGAAAATGTTAAATATAGAAGGAATACACAGGGATCAAGATTTTACTTCGAGACAAGCCAAGATTCGACACATCAAAGTTCGACACGAATTTTGACAATATTTAAATCCATTTATCCATATTAATACAATATAACGCTCACTAACAATGACTATAATTCGCATGAGTTAGAGTTACTTATTATCATATTCTCTTTATCATAATAAGCTTCCTAAGACGAGTTTCTCAACATGAATTAATTCTTTTCTGGAGTCTCGGTACAGGTTGCGAAACGACATATGGGGAAATAGCCTAAATGGGGTTCCCTCATGAAAGACGAGCGATTGCCTACACATGCACCAAGTGCGAAAGCTTTGTTTATGTAGGCTGTAATACTTCCAACCTCTTGCACCGTTTTAATATCACTTATGAAAAAACAATTATATGATATTTAAACAAAGAAGTTACGTCAGTATTATCAGTGACTTTGACCTTCAGTGACATTTACTGGTAATTTTGCCGCCAATCATGACAATGCCGCCAATCCAACGAGTGAGTGATTTCCATGAGCATTTGTAGTGATTCCGATTTACAGAGGCCACTTCAGGCGCTTTGACCTCTTCACTTATCTCTAATGGCACAACGATACTCTAGTTTAGCAACGTATTAACGTCCACATGTACAACAGTGACCTTGACATTTAGGAATTATATTGGTTGTGCATAATATATTAATTGTGAATGTAATTCTGCAATGTTTCGCAATGCTATTTTGAATTGTATTTGGAGCCGTGTGTTAGGTCGAACGCCGCTTTGAACAGTATTCCAGTTATGCCACTGCGTGTCAGCTTAACGTGGGGGGAAAGCCTAATTGATGCAGGTATGGGACGTTTACCACTTGATTGAAACCCGAGAGCACGGGTATGGTGCTGACAAACCTAGAAACATAATCGCAGCGAACCGGGATTCGGACCCACTACCATAGGTACCTTGCATGCGGTTGCATGTTTCGGTTTGTTTTGGGCCACGTTTGGTATTCAATTCCTGAGCTGATGTGACTAAAAACAATAACGTCAACTACTTACTGACAATTTGGAATGTAGTCAGTGTTGCTCTGTCCATTTCAGCGTAGATTGCGTAGCTTGACGCAAGGACTGGCGGGTAGTTTTAAGTATCGGAGTCCAGGATAAAATGTAACTCAACTGACCACTACTTTGTCACATTCCAGTGGAGGACGTCTGCGCTGAAGTAAGGAACCTGAACTGTGACCAGGGCTGCACGGTCAAGGCGGAAACTGAAGAGGCGTTTTGCTTCTGTAACCTTGGTTACAAACTGGGAACAGACAAACAGACGTGTATAGGTGGGTCTTCTGTCGCCAAGGGAACTGACATGTTTGGTTGGTTTGTTGTTTTACGCTGCAATCAGCAATAGTCCATCTATTTGGGGGTGGTCTGTAAATATTCTAGTCTGAACCAGGCAATCCGGCGATTAACGTCATGAATATCGATCACCGAGTCACCGAGCCTGACCATTTGACCATGCAGTCTCTTACGGTAATCAAAGTTTGGTAGGGACCAATATTCGAACCCGGAATCCCATAGAGTTGGGGAACTGCAAGGATGCAGCCACACATGAAAAGGTGTGTTTGTCGGCGCCCATGGAAACTGCCAAGATACAGTCACACATGTAATATATATAAAACTGAGTCTTCAGTCTCCATGGGAACTCGCAAGATACAGCCAGACATGTAAAGGTGAGACTTCGGTTACCATGGGAACTCACAGGATAATGCCTGACATGTAAAGGTGAGTTTTCGGTTACCATGGGAACTCACGGAATACAGTCAGACATTTAAAGGTGAGTCTTCAGTCACAACAGGAACTCACAGGATAAAGTTAGAAATGAAAATATGGGTATACACCAAAGCAACTCACAGGATACAGTCAGTTATGTAAAGGTGAATATGTCGATAAACATGGAAACAGGACAAATATTAAAGTTGAATCTTACCGCCACAGAAGTAGTTTTTTTTGTGTTAATAATGAACTTCAGCGTTAATATGTAAATTGTAGCTAAAGGTGATGCTGTGATTGGTTTATCTGGTAAGTGATATGGCTCATCAATGCTTGATAAACTTTCTCTAAGGTGGCTCTCTTCTACAGATATTGTGGAGTGTGACAATCCGGAGCTGAACAAGTGCGTTAACGGTACCTGTGAGAACACCATTGGAGGCTTCAACTGCAGTTGCCAAATTGGCTTCAAACTCGACAATGATAAAACCACGTGCAGAGGTCAGTGTGTGTTTTATACCAAGACAAGCATTGCTCTGACACAGCCCCCTTTGTCTTTCAGAAAGGTGCATGAGGTGGTAAGGATGCACTTGTTTAAATATTTAGGTTACTACTTGTATTCTTGTATGTTCGTCATACGTTTGTAGTCACCTGCGAGGACCATATTAATCTTTGGGGTTATAAAAAGCCGCCATTCCCGTCCCTAACTGTGCTCGAAAACCAGCTTTTATGATCCCTCGCCTGTCAGCACCGTTCTCAGGTGTTTTCGCAAATTGTAACTGTGATACTGTTATTAACGGTATGTATTTCTGTTATCTCAAAAATTGTATCTTGTTGCCAAATAGTAAATAGTAATTAGAATTAACCGCAAGTATTGGGCATCATTATCAAGTTATTAAAATATATGAGTACATTCCGAAAATAGTACTGCAACCGATAATACTACATTTGAGTGGCGTAGCTAATAATGGCAAAAAAGGTAAGCTTCACTCTGAAATCAATTGTTTAATAGGCATTTCTTCGAAGTTGACAGATGACAAAAACTTAAACGATCTTGATCATACTGTAACGGCGACGTTTCGGTATTGATCCTTATATCGTTCTCAAGCAAAACTGAATATTGCATAATACAGAATAATACGGTGGGTCAAGGAATAACGGTAACAACAACTACCATAATGTTCTTCTTTTAAGTCGATTGTTGTTGTTACATTGTCTCTGACCTGTTTACAGATTGACCCGACTACCAGTATAAAATTGTGGTTGATGAATTGGTTCAAAATTACTGTGTGTGCTTGTTTCATTAGTTGAGGATACCTAAGTATGATTAAAACAGTGTGTAATATCCAGAACGTGGAAGGGATATGTTTGATATATCTTTGTTTCAGACTGTCAGTGGCTGTGGTTGGTCTGTGTTTGATAAGCGTTATAAGTGTTTGATCAAAAGTACTGTCACATTTCTGCTTACATTAACAATGCCCCAAGCAACGTCCCTGTATCTGGCTTGAACAGAACACTCAGGGGTCACATGCTGTTTTTTGTTCAGAGTGCGATGACCAACACTGGGGGCAGGAATGTGCCAACGAGTGTGGGTGTGGCGTTGGCGCTTCCACCTGCGACTCAAAGGAGGGCTGTCAGTGTCAGGACGGGTGGTTGGGGCTGAAATGTGACCAGGACAGGAACGAGTGTGTACAAGGGGCCATGTGTCCGCAAAACTCCGACTGTGTCAACAATCCTGGTTCCTATAGATGCGTGTGCAGGACCGGCTACAGGCTCAACAACATCACCAACACCTGCAACGGTGAGACGACGTTGGAGTAAACAAAGCTTTGACAAATAGTGCATTTCTGTTTTCTTTTTGACAAATTATTCGTATTGATTAGATAGATTATCGGTTAATTAATATAGAAAATCCCATAACAAATTCTAGCTGATCTGCTGATTCGACATCTCTTTCTTCAAGCACTATAACGTTACACTGCCTTCTACATCAAACGTACGTACATGATTGAAGGAGAAGGTAAAGAAGTTTGAATTTTAGAGACAGTATATTTCTGACATTTTAATCGGTACTCAAAAGGAAATTTAAAAAATTCGACTGGGATAGAAAGAAGTTAAATCTTTGGACACAGACATTGCATCTCATAAACTCATTAATGACGTTCATTGTTAGACTTAGCATATGACATTAAAACAGCTGCTCGTGACTTTAATTGCTAATCCCTTTTAGTTGTTGCTTTTGGAGGGTGACAACATGCAGACCAGTTAGCTCACCCTCTACACCCTCAACTCCCTCCACGTGTAACATTTGTCATTGATGATCTTGTATGTTTATTTATTCAGATATCAACGAATGTGATGAAACTGCATTGAATACATGTGACCAGAAATGCGTTAACAATGAAGGCTCGTTTGTCTGCGAGTGCAACGCTGGCTTCGTCCGGACGGCGGATACATGCAGAGGTCAGTGTTGGCTGGACCTCACACTAGGTCTACTGGCATCATTATGTGCTCACATCAAACACAACTACTACTACTACTACTACATTCTACTACTACTACTACTACTACTACAACTACTACTACTACTACTTCTACTACAACTACTACTACTACTAAAAATTAAATCATTTATATTATTGAATTTTCGGTCCCTTTTGACACTAATGTGTTTGACAAGATACAGGAAAAACATAGCAAATAGCTTTCGTAACGTCACTCTTGCATCCCAAGTACCAAGTTGTCCCCCATTGTTCTCGGTGCCTTAGGTTTGGCACCTCCCAATCTGTTGACTGACATTGGGAGAGAACCCGGGTTTGCTGCCAGAAATACAGCCCTTCTGACAATCGGGGTAATGCAGAAGGCTGCAGTATTGCGGAGTCTTCACATTCTCCGAAAACTGGGCTGCCTGTAGAGGGGGCAAGGGCCTTGAGCTGATGATGAACCAAACCAGCCTCTCTGTGTCAAGATCACCCCAACCCTCTTAGCTGCTTTTATTTATTTTAATCTGTATAAAAATAAAATAATAACAGAATTTGTTGAGCGACTAACTTCCAGCTCTGCTAGCTTAATTGTGTGCATGAAAAAATAGTGTTTCTAAACAGAATGTCAGTAGTTTGTTTTCTGGCTCGTTTTCTTGAAAAATATGAATACACAATAGAAGACTGTAAATTGTTGACGTTGAGTTTGAATGGTTTTGCACCAATTTAAGCAATATCTCCGCGGGGGACACAAAAGATAAACCCACATATTCGGCGTGACGAGCCAACGCTTTAACCACTAGGCTACCCCACAGCCCTTTGACGTTCAGAACCGATGGTGACATGTGTTGACGTGGTTGTTGTTGTTGTTGTTACAGATGTAGACGAGTGTGAGACCGGGAAGGACGACTGCCAGCACATCTGCAGGAACACTGTTGGGGGGTATGCATGCAGCTGTCGGCCTGGCTTCCTGCTCCAGGCTAGCGACAGACGCTCATGTGTAGGTCAGTGATCCATGGCCACAAATGTGATTGATATCCAATAAAACACTGGAGCTTTAACACAGCTCATCTGGTACTGTGACCCACGCACGATTATGTAGAGAACGTCCCATCCAACCCAGATGTCCAGCGCAGTCGGTCGCCTTATCCGTTTCCTCAAGCCTATTTTTATGTAATTGTGTCATTGAAACGTTCAGCGTCAATGCCCACCTTATCCCTTCTTGCAAACCCATGTTTATGTTATGGCATCATGGCCAGGTTCAGCGTCAAATTTCGCTTATCTCTTCCTTGAACCCCGTCTTTACGCTGTAACGTTTTCGAGTGATCAATGTCATGGTTCATTTTAACCCTTGCTTCAAGCCTGTGTTTAGGAGATGGGATGGTGTCAGGAAAATGTTCAGCGTCATAACTCACCGTACGTTTCCTTTAACACCGTAGCCCGACGGGGTGATTGTTGCTCACAATATCGATCACTGGACTGTCTGGTCCAGACTTGATTATTTTCAGTTATATATGGCTTTGTGCGGCGTTAATAAACAAACACACATGCACACGCACACGCACACGCACACGCACACTTCAAACGCATCATTGCATATGAAGAGTCATAGCCGCTCATCTCATTTCTTCTTTCACATAAGCCCGTCTTAATGTTAGCTCACCTTACCACACACTCTTGTTTTACAGCGGCGACCGTGTGTACGACTCTTCAGTGTGAACAAGGATGTCAGGTCGATCAGGGGAACGAGTCCTGCTTCTGCAACAGCGGGTTCAAGGAGGACCCTTCCAACTCAACACTCTGCGTTGGTGAGTGCTACAGTTACAGTCATTATTAACCAATATGGCAGATAAACAAAATTAAGTAGTAGCAACGTTCGTGATCGAAAATGGGACAACTACGATATATCGGTTCAGTTTTCTACCGTTGTGTGTTCCCTGTTAACACTTTTTTATTCCTTGTGTTCTATTCCCTTCTGCACTGGGGGTGTACGGGTTAAACGATGCACTGTAATATATTCATGTTAAGGATGGAACATGCTGAGTGAGTGAGTTTGGTTTTATTCATTATCATTCGGGGTTCTGCAATTACTATCAGGGGATCAGCACGGCTAGCAATAGGGAAGCGACGTGACGCGTCGTAAACCAGAAGGCCAGTCGTGTTCTCGCTCGACTCGTCACACCTAAGTCCCAGGATTGATTCCCCACGTGGGTACAATGTGTGAAGCCCATTACTGGTGTCCCCCGCCGTGACGGAATACTGTAATAAAAACCAAATGGAGTAATCAATGGTCGCCAATAAACAAGTGCACCTTACCCTCCCACGCACTGTTTCTTTTTTCACACGGCAAGTGAGTGAGTGAGCTATGTTCAACGTCGCTTTCAGAGTATTTCAGTTACCTTACGTCAGATGAATGGGAGAGAGAGCCCAACAACATGCATGCAGATCACTTTGGTGAAACCCAGAAGCACGGGCATAAAAAGCCCGAATTCGAACCCACGATCATTAGACTCCGGCACGACTAAACGTTGCAAACTTGCATAGCGATTCCCGGCGTTTTAGACGTCTTGTCCACCCTCACTCACTCTGGCTGATGGGAAAAAGGGGAACACACAGATGTGTTGTCAGAAATAATGTTTCGTCGTAACGAAAAGAGTCACTAAGTTTAATAACGTGATATGTTAACTACTGATAATGGATTTTGTACTGGTGATGTACGACATTTCCGACGTTCCCATACATATGTCCATCAGATTATCTGCTACACAGTGGTACTCTGCTGAACACTGTTTCATACCCGGTTGTGTTGCAGTGTCTTGTTATATGATCGTGTAGTGCCCTTCATTATTGCACTGTATTCCACAAGTACTGGACTGGGCTCAACGTCAAACTACGTAAACTACAACTGCATGTTTTCAAATTCAGCACATTTAACATCCATGCAATTGAAATGCTGTCGTGTTACATACAGATGTGAACGAGTGCACAGAAGGGACGGATCCTTGCGCGACAGGGGGCGCCACCTGCAGCAACATACTGAATGGCGGCGGCTATGAGTGCGTTTGTAACAATGGCTTCAAACTCCAGAGTGACGGCGTCACGTGCTTAGGTAGGTGGTTTCTGTGGCACTTACCAAATTCTACCGTAACCTCACACCTAAAACTTGATATCACTAGAATGTTCCCATGTCTTCATAGAGTTACTAATGTTCGCTTTGTACATACGGACCACACTGCAACGTGTTCAAGGAATAAGGGGCAAACAAAGACAATTGTGTTATGAAGAAAAATATAAATTAATGTATTTCAGAGAATATGTTTTAATCGTCCAAAGATATTTCCATAATCGTAAATAAAAGCGACAAACACCAATAACTTGTCCATAATTATAAGAAAAGCCTGCTAAAAGCAGAATCCACTGGACGATTCCGGCTGTATAATGAACATGTGTTTATAAATTACTGTTAAAAAGTGATGATAGCTGGTGTCCGCGAAATGATGCACGCACCCTGCCCTACCAGTGGCACCTGTCACAAACACATGCAAAGGCAACTCAATGGTAACCCTGGTGCACATGGGAACATATGGTACAAATCAAAATAGGGAATTGCATCGGATATGAGTTTGTCCACTGATGCGTCAAATTTGAAATGTCCCACACGTGTCTACCACAAAACGTTTTGAAAACTTTGCTGAGGACTTGAATGTCGTATCATAAGAATTATCTGCTTAACATATAGTCCATTACGACTCCGACTATATCAAAACCATGTGTTTATGAATCACTATCAAATATATATCATGACCCTTCTCTCCTCATCAGATTGTGTTCAAGGCACCTATGGCCAAGAGTGCGGGAGCAACTGTAGCTGTAACGTTGCCAATACTGTGACGTGTAATCAGGTAAACGGCACATGCACCTGCCTCACGGGGTGGGAGGGGGTCACGTGTTCCGGCGACGTGAACGAGTGCGACACTTACAACTGTGGCAATAACAGCTTCTGTACAAACACAAATGGAAGTTTCATCTGCGAGTGTGATGAAGGATTCGTCAGGACAGCATTCAATACGTGTGAAGGTGGGTGGATATATCACTTACTGTATCTAACGATATGATAAAGTCCCAAATGATGTCGTATACAATGAGCGAGTATGGTTTTACGCCTCTTTCAGTAATGTGCCAGCAATATCACAGCGGGGGACACTAGAAATGGGCTTCACACAGGGTATCCATGTAGGATATCGAACCCGACCTTCGGCGTGACGAGCGAACTCTTTAACCACTGGATGGTGTCAAATCTGGACATGCCATGTGTCTTATGATATTAATATTAATATTGATATTAATTATGGGGCTTAATATACTTGTTTATGCTCAAGCTAGTCTGCAAATACCATGTACCAATTGGCATGACACAAGGAAATGCATTGAGTCTCCATCTACCCATCGCCTAATACGTAGATGTTACTGAAGAAGCAATTCAAATATTTCAGCCTGTGACGCAAACCACTGGGGTAAGAACTGTGCAAACAGGTGCACGTGTGGCGTCAACTCCGTCAACTGCAACAGTGTTAATGGCACGTGCACGTGTGTGAATGGATGGAAGGGCGATAGTTGTAGCACCGATGTTGATGAATGCACGGACAACGCCAACATATGCTCTGGCACACCAAACTCTAACTGTAGCAACACCATCGGCTCCTTCTCCTGCAAATGTAACAGCGGATACCTGGAAAACCCTACCTCTAAGATGTGTGATGGTAAGTACGAGTATTCAGATCCTCACATGTATTCCATAGATCCGGCGTATGCTCGTATGCTTCAAGATTTATTATTTCTAAATAGAAAGAATGTTCCGTTTCACACCAAGAACTGAACGTCGGCACCTAGAGCAAAATCTCCCTTTAAACAAAATATTTGCATTGATGACCAAAGAATAGCACGCTAGTGAACAGCTGTGGTTGTATGACACAATTCAACATGGTCGGTGCATTTATAGTTCCATTTGGGAACATTTGGACAAACAGAGAGCATAGACCCACCTTTGTGAACTCATGTAACGGTATGTGTCAGATCCACCAGGTTGTGTATTCATGTATCGGTATGTGTCCGATCCACCAAGTTGTGTATTCACGTAACGGTATGTGTCAGATCCACCAGGTTGTGTATTCATGTATCGGTATGTGTCAGATCTACCAAATTGTGTATTCACGTAACGGTATGTGTCAGATCCACCAGGTTAGGTATTCATGTATCGGTATGTGTCAGATCTACCAAATTGTGTATTCACGTAACGGTATGTGTCAGATCCACCAGGTTAGGTATTCATGTATCTGTATGTGTCAGATCCACAAGGTTGTGTATTCATGTAACGGTATGTGTCAGATCCACCAAGTTGTGTACTCATGTATCGGTATTTGTCAGATCCACCAGGTTGTTGTTCATGTATCAGTATGTGTCAGATCCACCAGGGTGGGTATTCACGTAACGGTATGTGTCCGATCCACCAGGTTGTTGTTCATGTATCAGTATGTGTCAGATCCACCAGGTTGTGTATTCATGTATCGGTATGTGTCAGATCCACCAGGTTGGGTATTCATGTATCGGTATGTGTCAGATCCACTAGGTTGTGTATTCATGTATCGGTATGTGTCAGATCCACCAGGTTGGATATTCATGTAACGGTATGTGTCAGATCCGCCAGGTTGTGTATTCATGTAACGGTGTGTGTCAGATCCATCAAGTTGTGTATTCATGTATCGGTATGTGTCAGATCCACCAGGTTGTGTATTCATGTATCAGTATGTGTCCGATCCATAAAGTTGTGTATTCATGTATCGGTATGTGTCCAATCCACCAGGTTGTGTATTTATGTAACGGTATATGTCAGATCCACCAGGTTTGGGTATTCACGTAACGGAATGTGTCAGATCCACCAGGTTGTGTATTCATGTATCGGTATGTGTCAGATCCACCAGATTGTGTATTCATGTATCGGTATGAGCCCGATCCACCAAGTTGTGTATTCATGTATAGGTATGTGTCAGATCCACCAGGTTGTGTATTCATATAACGTTATGTGTCCGATCCACCAGATTGTGTAGTCATGTATCGGTATGTGTCAGATCCACCAGGTTGTGTATTCATGTATCGGTATGTGTCAGATCCAACAAGGTGTGTATTCATGCATAGGTATGTGTCCGATCCACCAGGTTGTATATTCATGTATCGGTATATGTCAGATCCACCAAGTTGTGTATTCATGTATCGGTATGTGTCAGATCCACCAGGTTGTATATTCATGTATAGGTATATGTCAGATCCACAAGGTTAGGTATTAATGTAATGGTATGTACTAGACCCACCAGATTGTGTATTGATGTAACGGTATGTGCCAAACCACCACTGTATGCATTCATGTACATGTATATCCTGTATATTTCAGATGTTAATGAGTGTCTGGACGCGGATCTCAACACGTGTACGCAGAATTGCACCAACACTGAAGGAGACCATGTTTGCACCTGTTTTGAAGGCTACCTGGGCACTGGCAACAACTGCACTGGTGAGACATTAGTTAACACAAAAGGAATACACCGATGTGAATATACAGAAAGAGTATGAACATAAATTCTCTTGTTTATCAACACATTATCACTATGAAGTACTTTCAATTGCAGCTGTGTTTGCAAACTCTTTTCAATTAAAATATCGGCTCTGTGTTTATATATTTGTTAAATGTGGGCACGCGATGTCAGCGAATATCTCATTGCGCCCTGCGTAATTAAAGGGATGTATCAAAACACTATTCTAGTTTGGGTAAAGCTTTCATTGCAAACACTTTTCAAGATTATGAATCCCTTGTCAGACACTAACGAATGTGAGGTGAACACCACCATCTGCTCCGGCGTGGCCAACTCCAATTGCACCAACACAGGTGGGGCCTATAGGTGTGACTGTATCTCGGGATACGCCAAGAACACCACCACCAGTCTCTGTGATGGTAAGTGTTGTCATCGCCGGCAAATGTAGCATCTAGTCCTAAAACTGTAGCAAGTACCTTTTTAATGTGGCATTTATGTCTTATATACTGATTGTAACATGAACTGATCTAACTGTAACATTACCTATTGTGCCTTCCCCCGCTGTAACATCTGTACTAGACCGTACGTTTAATGCGTAACGATAGGTCTATTAAACCCCGATGCATTACTATCCTTAATGATTCAGCGAAGAAAACACAAGCTTTCGCTTTAACCCCACCTTATCCTAAGTAAAATAAAATGTTAACCCCGGGAATCTATAATTTAATGGATATATGCATCTTGTCCATTTAGCATATTTGTATATAGGCCATGTGTTACATGGGCCATATGGACTGACATTGTATACTTTTATCAATATTTCTATTGCTAAACCTGATTTTTACGTTTTCTTCTTCATCTTTCTTCTCCTTCTCCTTCATTTTCTTCGTCTTCTTCTTTTTCATCTTCTCATATAACGTCATCATCCTATTATCACTATTATTCTTTACCACCACCTTCTTCATAGTTTTCTTCACATCCTTTTCTTCTTCTGTTGCTATCACCATCTTCTTCTTCATCTTTTCCTCTCCATCATCATTTTTTCTCCTTCCTTTGTCTTGTTTATCTTCATCATCTTTTTCATCATCACCCTCTCCTTTATCTTCTTATTCATCATGTTCTCAGTTTCTTCCCATTTTCATATTCCTAAGTCCTCATCAGCTTCTTCTCTTTAGTCTTTTCCTTTTTCACATCTCATTTTCTTCGTCATCTTACTCATCTTCTCATTTTTATCTTCTTCGTCATCATCTTTGTCATCTGCTTCTTATCTTCATCTTCTTCTGTTGTATCTTCTCATTCGTTTTCTTCTTTCTCTTTCTCTTCTTTTTCTTTTTAATATTCATCTTAATCATCTACTTTATCATCATCTGAGCCGTTTTCTTTACCTCCATCATCGTCCTTATATTTTTCTTTGCTTCATCTTCTGATTCTTATCTTGTTCTCCTTTATCTCCACCTTTTTCATCATCTTCTAGAATCATCTTAACCGTCATAAGCTTCTTCATCTTTTTCACCTTCTCGTCTTCTTCTTAATCTTCTCAATTATCATCTTCTTGTTCATATCTTCTTCAACACCTTCTTATATTCTTCTGCTTCAGTTTTATTCGTCTTCTCATTTTTATCCTCTTTTTCATCATATTCTTCGTGTCTTCATATTCTGCTATTTCATCGTTTCCTTCGTTTTCTTTATTTTAAATTGTATCGTCTTCAACGTCCTCTTCATCATCATCTTATTCTTCATCTTTTTTTATCTTTATCATCTTCTTCATTTCTTTTAGCATCGTCATCTCCTTCTTCATCACGTTCCATCTTCTTATCATGTTCTTCTCCTTTTTCTTCTCCTCATTTATCTTATCTTCTTCTTCATTGTCATCTTCAATTTTCTTTTTCACTTTCATATTATCTTCCTCATCTTAAGGGGCGGTCGGGTAGCCTAGTGGTTAAAGCGTTCGCTCGTCACGCCGAAGACCCGGGTTCGATTCCCGACATGGGTACATTGTGTGAAGCCCATTTCTGGTGTCCCCCGCCGAGATATTGCTGGAATATTGCTAAAAGCGGCGTAAAATCAAACTCACTCACTCACTCCTCACCTTAAATTGTTTCATCTTGTTTATCCTTTTTCATCGTCATATTCACACTTCTCCTTTTCCATCTTCTTATTCCTCAGCAATTTCATCGTCTTTTTTCTCCTCATCATTTTCTATGTCATATTCTTCATCTTTTCATTTTTCATCTTCTTCTTTTTAATCATTTTCTTTTCCTCTTCATCATCTGCTTCTTATCTTCACCTTCTCTTGTGCATGTCCATTTTGTGTTCTTCATCATCTTCTTCGTCTTCTCCCTTTTCACTTCTTCTCCTTCTCATTCTTATCTTCTTCATCATTATCTTCTCCTTTATCTTTTGTTTTGAATATCTTCTCATTTTTTGCATCATCTTCACTGTCATCAGCTTTTTCTTTTTCACCTTCTCAATTTTCATCTTCATATTCATCCTCTTTTTCTTTTTCATCTTCTTATCTCCATCTCCTTTTCCTTTTCTATCGTCTTCATCACATTCTCACACTCCTCTTTCGTCATCTTCTTGATCATCATCTTCGTATTTTCTTCTTCTATTATATCGTTTCCTTCTTTTTGTTCGTTTTGTATTTCATAATCTTCGTCTTCTTCTTTATCTTCTTCCTCTCTTTTAACTTCCTCTCTTTGAACATCCACTTCTTCATCTTGTCTTCTTAGTCATCATCTTCTCCTCCTCTCTATGTTTCTCCTTTCTCAGCATCGTCTCATATCTTCATTTTCTTCTCGTTTCCCCATCTCCTTATTCATCTCTTCTTCTTTGTCATCTTCTTCACTTTCTTTTTCACCTTCTCATTTTCTTCATTATTTCTCATATTTCATATTGTTCAACAGCTTCTTCTCATCATTCACCATTATCTTCTCATATTCTCATTTATCAGCATCAATGTATCATCTTCTTTTGTTTACCTTCTCATTGTCCTTGTCATCTTTTTCATGTCATCATTTTTCATCTTCTTCTTGATCATCATCTTCTTCTCTTCTCTTCGTCTTGATTATCTTCTTTTCTTCATCTTGATTTTCTTTTTCTTAGTTTTCTTCAGTATCGTCTTCTTCGTCATGTTCTCATTATTTCATTTTCATCGTCTCCTTCATTTTCTTTCATTATCTTTTTCATCTTCCTTTCATCATGTTTGTCTGGATCATCTCCTTCTCCTTCATCTTCTCTTTCTTTTGCACCAACTTATCTTTGACATCGTCTTCTGCTTCATTTCCTCCTTCTGGTCTTCTTGTTCCACACCTTCTTCTTATCTTCATCTGATATGCCTTTTCTATCTCCTTTTTTATCTTATTTGCCTTCTTTTTCACCTTCTCAACTTCTTCGTAGTCTTGTTTTTATCATCGTCGTTTTTCTTATCTTCATCTCCTTGTCCTGTTCTGTCTTCTTCATCATCAATTTCTGCTTTTGCTTCTTTTTCACCTTCTGATCTTCTTCATCGTCTTCTTCATCATCGTCATCTCATTCTTCATCTTCATCTTGTTCTTCTTATCTTGTTCTCCATCATCATCATTGTCATCATCATCTTCATATTTGTCTCCTTTGCCATCATCTTATCATCTTCTTCATCTTCTCATTTTTCCTCCTTCTTGTCCATCATCTTCTTCTCCGTTTGTATCCACTTCATCTTCCCCATCATCTTTTATCTTATTTTGTCATTTTCATCATTACTTGTAGTCTTCTTCGTCATCTATTTTCATCATCTTCGACTTCTCATTTTATCATCTTCATCATTTTCTTCTTCATCTCCTTCATCTTCTTAATCTCCTATTCCTTCTTCTTTATCTCTTCTTTATCACGTTCTCTTCATTGTACCATCTTCATTGTCTCCTTCATCATCATCTTCATCTTCTTCTTCATCGCCGTCTTCTTCTATATCTTCTTAATCTTGATATAACTAAAAACTAACTCTTTAAGTTGTAATGTAGTTGTATCAAAACGTGTGACTGTTGTAACTGCAAATAAATCATGTGAATCATCGTCTAAAACTGCATCTACTCCGAGAATAAAGTATCTATTATTACAACCGTAGTATGTACCGATAAATGTTAGCATATGCATAACTGTAATGTCTGCAACAACTATTGTATATACACATATTACTGCAACATCTAACCAAAAAACTGTTGCATCTACTTTAAAAAGCATTACATTTATCTGTCACTATAGCACGTTGTAATATTCAACAATACAATCAACTCATGTACGATCTGCTTATACAGTCACGACATGGCTGAAATATTGCCGATATGAGTCACGCACTCTTCTTATGCAACAGAGGTATGTGCACCGAGAACTGAAGCATACCGATCCAGTCTGATATAACTGTAGGATCTGCATAAGTAGTATCTACCTCTACAGCTTAGCTACCGCCTCCTTGGTCTAGTGGTAGACGCCAGCCCGGAGACCGAAAGCTCGGAGGTTCCAGTCCCGGACGCGTCATACCAAAATACGTAAAATGATGGTACTTGTTGTTACCGTGTCTGACGCCCGGCATTAAGTGGCTGAAATAAGGACCGGTCAGCTCGGAGTCACTGTACTGTGTTTTCATGGTACACCGCGGCATGGTATGGTATCTCAGTGGGCTAGCACTATAAAATCAGCATAAGGCCGGACTAGTAAAAGCACACACACACACACACACACACACACACACACACACACACACACACACACACACACACACACACACACACACACACACGCACGCACACGCACACGCACACACACACACACACACACGTGCAATATTCATGAAAGGGACATTAAACCCCATTTCACCTCACCTCACCTACAACTTATCATACACTCTTATGTATGTAGCATCTTCTTTGTTACTAGTAGCAACCTCTAGCATTGACCATGATGTCTGGGTATTTTTCTTACCCATGGTTATGAAGAAAGTAAAACACAAAGTTTGACGGTCATAACACGGATCATATCATGATTCTTACTCAAGTTTGATTGCATTTGCACGTAGTTTTTCATGTATATTTTCGCATTCAACATCCGCCCAACTGTCTGCTTGATTGTGTGACAGATATGGATGAATGCCAGGACATAAGCACCTGTAGCGCGACACCAAACTCTACCTGTAGGAATTCTGTCGGAGGCTTTGCCTGCGACTGCGACAGCGGTTACGTCAAGAACACCTCCACAGACAAATGTGATGGTAAGTCTGGAACTTCTGAAAGTTGCTTAAAATGAATTCTCCCAATACACCCACACACTCGCTCACCCTTGCACAATGGCGTAAAGAAGCAAAGTCTAATGTGGTTTACATGGACCGAATTGTTTTATTTTTCTATCTCCATAATTCATCTTCTCATTGTTAGGGAGTCTTTTAATTCCGCAGTGGTTAAGGAAACACAAGATCAAAACAGAATTTCCCCTGATGACATAGCTGGAGGAATATGTTGATATTTGTGTGGACACCAAGCTCAAGTACATCAAGCCAGTTTTGAAGATCAACTTTGTAAAAGAAGTATGACATTGCTAGTTTACGGAACATATACTATGCGTCGTATCTGTAAATTGTACGTTTTATTTTAATCACTTGTCAGACGTGAACGAGTGCACCGCAAACATGACCATCTGCTCCGGACTGGCTGACTCCAACTGCAACAACACAGACGGAAGCTACAGATGTGATTGTGACTCAGGCTTCCTCAAGAACACCACCACCAATCTCTGTGATGGTAAGTGAAGTCATCGCCTACAACTATAGCATTGAAGGCTATAGCTACTCTTACAACCAGAGCATCTACATTTTTAAAATGTAACATTTACTCTTGTTATTGTATCAACCATTACTATCACTGAAACAACCTTTATTGTACAACCCTGGCATTGTCCAAATGTGATATATGAATCCAAACTTTACGATAAATACAATAATGTTTCTCATGCATGGTTACTATACAATATAAAACTCAAATATTGACTTCACAACTTTCAAAGTCATGTATCAAGTCATGATTCTTACACAATAAGACCCACATGTTGTATAACTTCTCATTCAACGTCGTCATACTGTCTGCTTTCTTGTGTGACAGATATTGATGAGTGCCAGGACACCAACCAATGTAGCGGGACACCAAACTCAACCTGTAGCAACTCCCCAGGCTCCTTCTCCTGCAACTGCGACAGCGGCTACGTCAAGAACGTCACCTCCACCAAATGTGATGGTAAGTCAGATTTCCTTACCAGAACTACACTCCAAAACTCGCAACCACGTGTATGCTCAGCTATCACTCAACTTATGTAATACTTCAAGATGTGCTTGTATGGGAGCAGAGATACATAGGTATCTTTTATTCACCGCACATTTGCCCAAAGACAGACCTAATATTGCAACTTGGTGCTTTCTTAGTATCGAACACATTTGGTGAAGGTGATCTGGCATCTCAGCCGTTATGGTTACGTTAAGCTATTGTTTTAATGAACAAGTGCCCCCCTTGAAAAATATTTCCGCTATATCACCGTGTTTTCCACTTTGATGGTTCCCACTGGCACGGGTATGATGCTGACTATTTAATGAAGGAGGACCTGAAATTCAAACCAACAGTGTATTCAAGCACATATATATCATGGCGAACAGCGAACTACACAGCGACCTGCGCTACCTTAGATGAAAGGGCCATCCGCTACTGTTGCCATTAGAGTAGTCAGTGTTCACCAATTTTCAATTCCATGGTCCTGTGGCAATGTGTCTTTTGTTATATGTGACCTTATAGATGCTGGAATACAATTGTCCTGTGACATCATAAAGACATTTGACGTCAACTTACTTCAGATAAAATCGCCATGTGTGCGGACTGTACAAACATATAATATTTTTCTCTCTTTAGTTCGTATTGTAATGAAGAGATTATTTCAAAACCTTGAATCATACATGTCTACGTTCAATTCATCAGAATCTAAACCTGCAATTGTTACATAAACACCTATAAGTCGGAAAATGAGTCCAAACGTTTGATGCAAGGTATTTCTGTAATAAATATGAATTGAAATTTGTGAATTGTACTTTTGTCTTCTGAAGATACTGAAGTTTTTAAATGTAATGAAAGTCAAAATGTGATCTTATGGTTGATCATATATATAGAATTTCCCACAAATCACTGTCCCGAAGCCGAGTTTTTTCTGATTGACTTGATACCTTTGAAATCGATATTTCAATTCCCAGACATAAACGAGTGTGATGGCAGTCACGGGTGCGAGGCTACCTGTGTTAACACAGGCGGCGCCTTCAAGTGTGAGTGCCCAGAAGGGCAAACTGTCAACCAGAATGGAAAGACGTGTGACGGTAATATAGCCTTCTCTTTCATATCACCACTGTGAATTAGAAACAGGCACATATCAAAACATTTGAACTAGATCACTACTGAATATATTTATTTTAAAGACAATAAGACATTACAGTAACTGGAGTAGACAAGTAAACACAGATTATCAGCATTGAAACAGGTGCCCTATTTTCCTCTAATGATTTGATCATCACTGATGTCATTATACAACACTTGTCATGGGTACTGATCATGGCAAGTATTGTAGTTAACACATGCAAACTGTCCATCGTGTACATTCATCCTTTGTAATTAGGTTGAGAAATGATCAGCCACTCTTCTTAGTTCTAGCTGGTTCATGCAGATGACATGAATTGTGCCTACCTTTACAGATGTTGAAATAATCACTGCCAGTATCAGCCTGAACATATTAACTGTGACCAACGGCGCCTTCGATAACACCACGGCGGAATATACCAAACTACTCAAAGACATAGAGAGAGCGGTAAGATGACGTGGAGACTCGGTTGGACGTGTCTTGTTCCGTGACGGATCTTAATCTTGCATTGTTTTACTTGATAGTCATTGAGTTTTGGCACGCCCAAGAAACGCAATTCCGTTGCCTTAGATGATTAGGACACAGGTGTTCTCCCTTTTCTTATTTTGTACCCGACAGGACACCAGTGTACAGCTGTAAGGGGATTACTCCGCTTTGAACATTACCGGTAGGGCAGTATATGCTAATCCTTTTCGCGAACACCTGGTGTCATCACTGATTTTTATTTGTCTATTCATATAATTTTCTGGGGCATGGGTGGCCAAGTCGTCAAAGGCGCCACGATTCGCTGTGCAGGGTTGCGTCCCTTGGGCACGCCAGAAACCTATTATTTTGGATTCGAATCCCGGTTCGCCCCGTTTATGTTTCTAGGTTTCTTCAGCACCATACCCGTGCTCGTGAGTTTCACCGAAGTGGTAAACGTCTGAGACCTGCATCACTTCGGGCTTTCCTCCCACATTAAGCTGAATCGCCGCGATATAACTGGAATACTGTTAGAAGCAGCGTCAAACCCAACTCACTCACTCATTCATATAATTTTCACAGCTTTCTGCCGTTACGCGAAATGGAATCTGTTTCGTCGCAAAATCTCGATTGAATATTCTCTTGCATTGAAGATTCACGTGTCGACTTGATATGGGCGGAAATCCAAAAGTGATCCAAGTCTTAGTAATTTATCACTTTGGTTAAAACTACGAGCATGGGTATGATACTGACAGAGCATGAACCCTAATCAGAATGAATCAGTGATTCGAACCAACGATCATTGGACGCCAGCACATTTCAAGGTGTACAATACCCTGCCTATGTAAGCATCAGCATTCCCTATAAATAAGGTATGGTTAAATAGTTTGTCTTTAAAATACATTAACTATTCACAATGTTATCTTATAATCATGTCTGCGTTTCGTTCTTTTTGTTCCAGCTGATTATATACTTCAAGAGCGAACTAGGTGATGCCTTTGTCACTCTTGTTGTCATCCGAATCAAGTGAGTAGTTCAACCTTGGATTGAGCGTGCATTTCAGCTGTTATTGAAGACCTTGTATAAGCACAGAGAGTGAGTGAGTTGAATCTAACGTCGCTTTGAACAGTATTCAGTTATATCACGACGTATCAGCTTGATATGGGAGGAAAATGATATTGATTCCAGACGTTGACCTCTTTGATGAAACCTGCGACCACAGTGTAGTTCTGACAAACCTACAAATATGATCAGGACGAACCAACGAACATCGGTTTCTGGCAAGCTGAAAGGACGCAATTCTTCGTAGCGAAGTGCGAGCCACAGCGACCCAGTATTTGCACATATAATTTATGAACCCAATACAGTCTAGCATGTCAATGTCAAAACATTTCAAATAACTATCAACGAATTTTCATCAATATGACGTTTGTGCTGTGTGTGCTTCAGATCGGGTAGTGTCATTGCTGACTACACAACTGAAATTAACAAGAAGGGATCCACTGACGCTGCCGCAGTGTTCGCAAAAGCCACGACCAACCTAGGAAAGACTAGCTTACCTATCAATGGAGTAAATGCATCAGTTCTGGCCCAGACAGTCAATGGGAAGAATGGTGAGTGAGGCTTGACATATACTGTTTGTTAGTTTATTTGTTGTTTGACCCCGCACCCAGAAATAGTCAGGCTACACCGCTACTTGTCCGGAACATCGTCTGTTCTTAGGTATTATCCAGCCCGAGTGATTTCAAACGTTTAAACTATAGGATTCAAATAGACGGGACGACCCCAAAATGCGATACTTGATACGTGAAATAGTAGCATAAACAGAGCTAATACAAAATACATAGAATATTGCTGTGATGATTACTGTAGAGTAGTCTATGCGAGAAATCTATGAGACTAATGTTCTCAGCAGTCTCCTGTGCGATACTGTCACGTGTAACCCATGACTAATGTTCCCAGCAGTCTCCTGTGCTAGTGTCACATGTACCCCGTGACAGATGTTTTCAGCAGTCCCATGTGCTATCTTGTCACGTGTGCCCCATGTCTGATGTGGTCAGCAGTCTCCTGTGCTATATTGTCAAGTGTACCCCATGTCTGATGTTCTCAGCAGTCTCCTGTGCTGTATTGTCACGTGTACCCCGTGACTGATGTTCTCAGCAGTCTCCTGTGCTGTATTGTCACGTGTACCCCGTGACTGATGTTCTCAGCAGTCTCCTGTGTTATATTGTCACTTGTACCCCGTGTCTGATGTTCTCAGGAGTCTCCTGTGCTATATTGTCACGTGTACCCCGTGTCTGATGTTCTCAGCAGCCTCCTGTGCTATATTGTCACTTGTACCCCGTGACTGATGTTGTCAGCAGTCTCCCGTGCTATATTGTCATGTGTACCCCGTGACTGATGTTCTCAGCAGTCTCCTGTGCTATATTGTCACGTGTACCCCGTGACTGATGTTCTCAGCAGTCTCCTGTGCTATAGTGTCACGTGTACCCCGTGACTGATGTTCTCAGCAGTCTCCTGTCCTATATTGTCACTTGTACCCCGTGACTGATGTTCTCAGCAGTCTCCTCTGCTATATTGTCACTTGTACCCCGTGACTGATGTTGTCAGCAGTCTCCTGTGCTATATTGTCACGTGTACACCGTGACTGATGTTCTCAGCAGTGTCCTCTGCTATATTGTCACGTGTACCCCGTGACTGATGTTGTCAGCAGTCTCCTGTGCTATATTGTCACTTGTACCCCGTGACTGATGTTGTCAGCAGTCTCCTGTGCTATAGTGTTACTTGACATTCCTCGTGTTCCCAATAGTCTGCTGTGCTTTGTTTCAGCAGTGTCCTCTGCTATATTGTCACTTGTACCCCGTGACTGATGTTGTCAGCAGTCTCCTGTGCTATATTGTCACGTGTACCCCGTGACTGATGTTCTCAGCAGTCTCCTGTGCTATATTGTCACGTGTACCCCGTGACTGATGTTCTCAGCAGTCTCCTGTGCTATATTGTCACTTGTACCCCGTGACTGATGTTCTCAGCAGTCTCCTGTGCTATATTGTCACGGGTACACCGTGACTGATGTTCTCAGCAGTGTCCTCTGCTATATTGTCACCTGTACCCCGTGACTGATGTTGTCTGCAGTCTCCTGTGCTATATTGTCACGTGTACCCCGTGTCTGATGTTCTCAGCAGCCTCCTGTGCTATATTGTCACTTGTACCCCGTGACTGATGTTGTCAGCAGTCTCCTATGCTATATTGTCACGTGTACCCCGTGACTGATGTTCTCAGCAGTCTCCTGTGCTATAGTGTTACTTGACATTCCTCGTGTTCCCAATAGTCTGCTGTGCTTTGTTTCAGTGACGGAAGATGTATGTGACACTTACAGGACCAACTGTGAGAGTAACCAAGTCTGCGTCAATGATAACGATACACCAGTCTGCAAGTAAGAGATCCATTTCCTCAATTTGCGTCAAATGATAAAAGATATTTCCAAAGTAGTTGTTTCTGTCAAATATACATTTTTTGTAAAATAACATGAGTTAAAATTAAATGTAGCATTTACTCTTCAGCTAATCAGTCTGTGTTGCCTTTCAGGCTCGTTCCTGAAGAAAGTGAGTACATCGTTATGCGGCTCCACATTAAGATCTTCTCTTGCCTAAAACAGAACTTTATAGAGCGATTGGAAATCACCTTTCACCTTTCCTTTTAATTATGTCATGGTTTTGCAAATTACAGATGCTAGTTATATAATGATATAGAATTAATCACAGATGATGCCATAAAGCTATATATACATGTAATTAATTACCCATCAGAGATGAAATTATATAGCGATTTAGAATTAATTTCAATCACAGATGATGTTATATAACCATATAGAACAAATTCCTCATCGAACACAGATGAAATTATATAGCGATATAGAATTAATTACCCATCAATCACAGATGATGTTATATAACCATATAGAGCAAATTCATCATCGAACACAGATGAAATTATATAGCGGTTTAGAATCAATCCCAGATGATGCTGTAGAATCAGCCATAAATTAGCCATGTTAAACAACTATGTAGAATTCACTTCCTCAAATTGCAGAAAATGGTTTATGACACAAAGTGTCAACAGACGATACTGCAGTGGACATCAGCCGAATACATTGTTTATATGATCGGCGTTGTTTCAATATATGCTCAAAGCCTTCCTACTTAACCCAGTCAAATCACGTTCGTGTTCAGGCGACTATCGACTTATTATCGGCCTCTCCGTGGGTATCCCTATCTTCATCATCATTCTGGCGTCCATCATCGCTATCATCTTTATGAGGATCAGAAACCAGAAGAAAAGTCTTGAGAGGTCCTCTGAGGAACGGTGAGTGGGACCAGTGGGAGTTCTGGTGGATGTAGTGAATGGTAGAAACCAGCCTTCCCAGTGGCGATGTCTGCCTCATTCGGCAGTGAAACAGGGAAGCTAGTCTGACAGTTGTATAAGTATAAGCTGGGTAGTGAATCACAGTTCGGCAACTGCACATTGTTAGTATCCCCCGTCACGAAGTGGCGCGAGGTATATAGGAACGTAGTTCGTCAATCCGTCCGTCCGTTCGTCCGTCCGCTTTTCAAAATGGTCCAATTTTCTGACTGATGTTACTGGTCATGATCTGATAATTGTTATCGTAAATTCATTTTTTACAGAGTTATGGCCTTGATCCACGGTGTTCAACTTAGTGTATAGTGAAACTACTGACGTTGATAGAATGAACATTTGTATGCTTATCTAAGAGACTGATTTCGAAACTTGTCCAATCAATTATTTTTTAAAAGCCCTTCGGCCCTTGACCCATGTTATTTTACTTGGGTTATAGTGTGTGCAATGGGAACAAGTTTTCTCAGAAACTAATAAAGTTAACTTATCCAAGAAATACTTAATAAGAGTTATTTTGTCAAGAGAGGGGAACATTTGCTTGTATCAATTTCCCATTGAATCATTTCTTCTGATGACATAAAGCGTTCCAAGTGCCAGGCTTTATTGGACTCTTTTTTATAGTTTATATATTCACTTCTATGTGAACAAAGTTCTAATGTGCCCAATGGCGGGGGATAGTGATAACGCTGTTTTCTTGTTACATTGAGAAGTTAGTCCGGATCCAGCTATAAGTGGGGTAGTGAAATAGACCATTTGGACCTAGTTGTACATATGGGGCAGAGAAATGAAAACCTAGAGAGAAATATTATACGTAGTTTTGTTGAATGAAAAGCTAGCCTAGCTGCTGTACACGTATTACAGAAGTTGATTTGATATAAGGTACAAGATAAGACTTGTCTGACGCAAGTTGTAGAAGTGAGTGGTGGTTATAAGCGATAGATTTCACCAACTACAATATACTTTACACATTTCAGATACGACTCCTACCTTCAACCATTCTCCAGTCAGCTCGCCACTCGCGGCGGCTTCTACAGCGCCAACCGCGGCATGTACTCGCCCGACTCCCTCTCAGCAGCATCCAGTGATGACAGCCACAAGAGGAGGAAGAGGAATGGTCGGGGTAGCTTCAGAGACAGTGCTTGGTTCGCTAAAGATCAGCAGAATGAACGACGTGAGTTCATTATAATAATGGGAGACGGTTGCAATATTCAAAACTACCAATAGTAACAAATGAAAAATGAAGCTAAACAAGAAATGAGGATGAAAATTGATGTAACCGGGAACGAAGATAATAGTGCAAATGCTGAAAAAGAAACTTAGAATGAAACTGAGATTTATGCTAAAGGTAATGAGAATGAAAACAAGTACTGTTTGTTTGTTGACTGTTAAACGACAGCTATGTTCAACCTATATCACGGCAACCTGTAAATAATCGAGCGATTGATATAATGAGGAACGTCCCTCGCTGTCAGGATACAATGGCCCACAAGGACACCAAGCCTGACATCAAAGCCATTTACTTGCCTCTTAGGAGATAGGAGAATTTTTTAATCCGGCTTTCCCACGGGGTTAATCACTGAAATTCAGAATAAGTAAATTAATAGGGATGTGCTGAAAATGACGATAAGGCTTTATGAAACTGACTTATATTAAAAGGTTAAAATAATCAAAATGATATCAACAAAGAAAATATATGATTAAACGTGAAGAGAAATTATTGTGAAATCGGCAACCTTCATTGGAAGATAAATAATGATTAAAATGAGAATGAAGCAGACTGAAGATCTGATAAACATAGTCTTAAGTCAAACTATTAAATAGTATCTCCAACAATATATTAAACTGAGATACGCGTACTCACAAAGTGATGTTAAATGAAATCAAGCCAAGCCTCATGTATGACATCGTTAAGATCATAGCAACACATTGATTGGAATAAGCTGCGTAATACACAGAACATATAATACAGCTAGTAATGATAAAGTTGTCCACAACTGCTTCTTTGTACAGTATTTCTGTTTTAACACTGTCTGACAGCTTACAGGAAGCTCTAAGCGCAGGTCTCAGGCGTTCACCACTTTGGCAAAACTCACCAGCACGGGTATGATGCTCATAAACCAAGAATCATTATCAGGAAGAATATGGTATTCAAACCCAAGATCATAGGATTCTAGTACACCCAAGGGATGCAACTATGAACAGCGAATTGCGACGGCTAAGACTACTTGGCAACCCGTACACCATATACACTGTAGTCATCTGAGCAATAGATTTTATGTTGTACTCGCAGAGAAATCGGTCACATGTGTCTTTTTATTTGCATTCTTGTGTTTGAAATGGGGCTTAACGCATATGTTTCCTGACAGCCGATGACAGCGACCTCTCCAACTTCTCCTGGGACTTCCTGTACCGGATCATGCCACCCAATGAAACAGTGAGTACTGCTGGGACAATGGTATAAAGATATATTTCATAGAAGGTATATCGTACACATAGGATAGCTGAAACCTTGTACATCAGTGTGTCGTCACACGGCTGAAGTTTGTTTGTTTGTTATTTAACCCCGCCATTAGCAATATTCAAGCTATATGACGACGGTCTGTAAATAGTGGAGTCTGGACCAGACAATCCAGTGATGAGCATCGATCAACGTAATTGGAATGGATGACACGCAATCAACCATGTAACCAAGCCTTCACGAACAGATCTATTTAATTACCTCATTCAACAATCATAGATTGCTGCGTACCTATGTTGTATAATCAAGACATGTGTATAATCAAGCCATTTGGATACTTCATGTTGGCCCGCCATTGGATAATAATGCTTATTAGATATTATGTTAATGACATAAAAGCTTGTTTGAAAGGTTTGTACATAGGCACATTTGATATAAATCATACTAGATAATAAATATTTTAAACCGAATGATGTTCCATACATTAGTTTTAGGCAAGACCCTTTCTTCCCCTCTTGGGAACCTTCAGAGGTCCAAACATTGACGTCTGATTTTATTCATCGTGTGTTTTTAGGAAGCTACTTTTTTGTACGGAAAGTTTTAGCAAATGAGTAACTGTACCAGATTCTATCATTGTGACCAAAGCCGGTTCTGATCTGGAAAAATAAACATTTAATGACTTCTATGTTTGAATGATCATGTAGTTATGATGTAGTCGGAATCTTACCATGACCTCTGCTTTTATGGAAAAGGGTTTTGTGGCTTTTAGTTATGTGAGGATATTAGTGATGACTGATCTAACATAGCCAGTCCAAGATGTCATGGAATTGTGATCAGAATAAGGTGAAACAGACAACTGTTACACTAAAGTGTTATGTGCATCTGCAGTATGCAAGATAAAATATACAACATAAACTTGTGTCATCTTTCAGTTCGAGATAAGAAGACCACAGATCAACGCCTCCCCTTCGTCGAGATCACAGCTGAAGGTAAGGTTCTACATCTATTTGACCATTCAGTAGTAACATATCTAGTGAAGACAATGTATGGGTTGAGTTTAATGCACACACCTCCGATATTGCGGAGGAGCTCCATGTTCCCTGCAATAAGGTCACGAGTAACACATTACGTACGGAGGGGGCACGGGTGGCCCAGTCGTCTAAGGCGCCGCGATTCGCTGTGCAGAGTTGCGACCCTTGAGCACGCCAGACACCTATGATTGTGGGTTCGAATCCCGGTTCGCCCCGATTATGTTTCTAGGTTTGTCAGCACCATACCCGTGCTCTTGGGTTTCACCGAAATGGTAAACGTCTGAGACCTGCATCACTTTTGGCTTTCCTCCCACATTAAGCTGACACGCCGTGATATAACTGGAATACTGTTAAAAGCGCTGTTAAACCCAACTCACTCACTCATTACGTACGGGAGCACAGTAATATCAACGTATCCGTTCTTGATACTTTGGAATGCAGGGTGTCCGACTCATCGGTTGAAGCAATACATACAGTTATAATGGTTACCCAGTAAATGTATATAACTGTAGGGGCGGTGAAGAAGTCTGGTGCTTAAAGCGTTCGCTCTTCACGCTGAGGACCCGGGTTCGATTCGCGACATGGGTACAATGTGTGAAGCCCATTTCTTGTGTCCCCCGCCGTGATATTGCTGGAATATTGCTATAAGCGGCGTCAAACCATACTCACTCACTCACTTGCCCTGGCCCAGGTTCTGTCAATGTATCGTTGTGCACCATTCACCGTCGTGTAATGTGTTTTATTTTACGTGCATAATTGCTGGCGAAGAGTGAACAGGTGTGAATGCGAATGTTCGCAGGCTGAGAATATGTGGTTTATTGACTTTTGAATGTGTGAGAATGTCTGCATGTAGTATATTTATATTGTATTGTATATGTGTTAGAACATCTACATTCGATATATTGTCTTGTGGATTTGTGACAACATATGTATGTGGCATGTTCTCTTGTGAATATGTCAGAATATCTGCATGTTGTATTTTGTCTTTTGAAAGTGTGAGAACATTTGGTATATTGTCTTGTGAATATGTCAGAATATCTGCATGTTGTATATTGTCTTGTGACTGTGTGAGGACATGTGGTATATTGTCTTGTGAATGTGTCAGAATATCTGCATGTTGTATATTGTCTTGTGACTGTGTGAGGACATGAGGTATATTGTCTTGTGAGTATGTCAGAATATCTGCATGTTGTATATTGTCTTGTGACTGTGTAAGGACATGAGGTATATTGTCTTGTGGATTTGTCAGAACATTTGAATGTGGCATGTTCTCTTGTGAATATGTCAGAACATCTGTATGTTGTATTTTGTCTTTTGAAAGTGTGAGAACATCTGTATAGTGTGTAATCTTCTTTGTCTTGTGTATTTTCGGGAACTCGAGTACATGGTATATTGTCTCGTCTCTTGTGTTACAGCCCAGCCGCCAGCACCCCTACTCCAGTGCCTGAGACACCTGCGAGAAACAACACAATCTTCAATTGAGACAAATACGCCACTCCACAGGCGTCTTGCGCCACTGAATTATTCATGGACACCCTGGGATATTCCAATTATGCTTGAATGATATTGACATTTAATTGTCTTTATGTGCCATGGACTAATCCTTATAATCCTTGATGGCTGGTGGGTATATGCTTGTCATACTTGGTTTATGAAAGCCCACTTTCATTATTTTGAGATATGATATTTCGATATATGTTTGCATCTTCCGTCTTTCATCTGAAGAAATCAACGATACATCCAGTGACGACAATATACTCTTCATATCCCCTCATCTCATGCAGTATAATGGGTTTTTGACACATTTGGGAGCATATAACGTTGTCGACAGTATTGGGCAACTGTACACACGTTCCTGGATATCATTCACTGTAGTTATTGCTGGGTCTGTTATTCCTTGTAATATCAACTAATACTTAACCGTGAAGATCCGGGATAGAATATGTCCACAGCAAACCCATGCTTTTTTCGTAAGAGGCGACTATGCTTGTCGTAAGAGACGACTAACGGGACTTGATACATGTAATCGTATCCCAATGGCGGCTGACGTGACAATGTTCTGTGTCATCTTAATTATTTGAATATTTCAGAAATCTAAACAAGGAAAAGTTATTCCACCATCACAATTGCATCTGTCGTCATTTCTGAAATTTTATGTCCTTGTTTTCAATTTCATGTTGCCTCATTCAAACCAGCATCGAAGATGCTGTAAAGTCTCTCTTTATGCTATGTATAAAGCATCTATACAGTGTATACGTTCTGTTTTACTAAGATGATCACATGTGACGACAATAAAATACGTGTTACAGGTAGCGTATGTATATCCTTGTATCCCTCTGTTGTTATGACATGGCATTAATCCAACAGGACATGCATATGTGGTATGACGCATTCTAACACTCGGGGGGCGGTCGGGTAGCCTAGTGGTTAAAGCGTTAGCTCGTCACGCCGAAGACCCGGGTTCGATTCCCGACATGGGTACAATGTGTGAAGCCCATTTCTTGTGTCCCCCGCCGTGATATTGCTGGAATATTGCTAAAAGCGGCGTAAAACCATACTCACTCACTCACTCACTCACTCTAACACTCGGTTGTTTTTCTTTGTTCTCATTAATAGTGATTACACTGCATGAAAGTGAGGCAGGAGAAATTATTACTTTTGTTTGGCCGCAGCTGATATTTTCGTTGAGGGTTAGCCATGGTAATACGAAACAAAACAAGTTAGGGATCGTGAATATTTGGGGGGATATTTTTCTGTAGTGAAGACTGAGCACAAAGTTTTATAAAACTATCCCCCAAAATATTCATTATCCCAAACATTTTTTGTTCAGGATACCTTTAAGGGATCATATACTGTTGGACCATACAGTATGGGGATTGCTTTACTGAAGCAGGAAGATGTGCTCTTTTGTTGACCTTTCATCAGACCATTTTTGTCAAATGATACTACCCTTGTCGTAGTCATGCTGTTATCTTGTGTGTTGATAACGTGCTGTGTTGATCATGATGCAGCGGCTGGTTCCGCGCATGCCACTCATTCAATACAGATCTCCCAGCATCACAGCCGTGTCAAAACGAAGACTGAATATGATAGACGTGTATTTACCGACGGACAATAACATAGCCCTGACTTCCGAGGATGGGTAATATATATAGGTCACAATGGGAAACTATGCAAAATGTAGTGAAAATGAGATCTTTTGCTCAGGAAGTGTATCGACACATATTATGTAGTGCTCAGTCAGTACTCGAACTGCTCACTTTGAGGATACGTTCACGTGCTTGCGACAACGGTAGAACCCGGAGGTAGATAAGATGGGCTTTCACCATAAAGAGACAACGCGGGCGATGTCCAAAACTGCCTCAATTTGTTGTGCAGAGTTGCGCGCCTTAGATATGGTGGATTCGCTTATCTTAAATTAAATCTGAGATTCGCCCCAATTGGAAAGATGGAAGACAAAATTACTTGAATATTCTTTTTTAATGTATATCAAACTATTGATACACGTAATTATTGGCGAAATGTATTCGACACGGTGTCTAATGTTGAAGTAAATATCAGCCTGTCCAGAGATACCCTGCACATGTTATGTAATTAGGAGAACTACAGATTAAAAAACATACATGTCGGTGATTCATTTCCCCCAGATTGTTTGGGGTATGGTCAACTTCGCGCTGGCGATAGGTAATCGACAGTCATTGCAAGTAAGATTAAGACCTCCTTTTCAAATTTGGTAACTAGCCATGTATAATGTAGATGAATCAAGTTATTCAATATCGCACTTTTTACACAAATTCACATTAAGGCACTGGTGGAACCCCCAAAAAGCGACAAGACCGTGGTACATAGCCCTAGGTGTAGGTGGGGTCAAGGTTTCACGTTTATGGGATAGCGTGTCATAACTATACAGCGATTAACTCCCTTACGTGTATTGCAGTTGGATCATCTTGGATACCATATAAGAGTGTAGTATTTTTTTATGTATATACATATATATGTATGAAATATATGTTGTCGATATCTTAAGTCAGGAACCATACTTATATTGTCATTGTAAATATATTCCATGTATGCCAACCGTGTATGAGAGATTAACAAACCATATTTCATTATTTGTTTATGTTATACATATTTACTATTAAAATATCAAAGAATTACCTATTCTTGAAATAAAATATGTATTTACATAACGTGTATTTTAAGGTGTGTTTTTTTATAAAGGGCAGCAAAGCTGAATAGGCCTTTCCTTGGAATGTTCGCAAGTACTGACAACGCTATATTGTGTCTGGGAGCGTCAAATATTCAATAACTGTAATTATTTATGAACTCTCCAAATATGCTCAAATCAACCCTCATCATATTGAAGAACTGGAGCAGCAATACGGGCTTAATGGGATTTAAGTGCGCCAGTATGGGATTTGAGCGGGCAAGTATTGGATTTGAGCGGGCAAGTATTGGATTTGAGCGGGCCAATATGGGATTTGAACGGTCCAATATCGGATTTGAGCGGTCCAAGACGGCTACGCCGGGCCAATGCATTCCTTATATTGCGAACACAGCAAGGCGATAAACTGCTGTTAACACAAGATATTTTATGGATGACAACTTCTTTATTGTATTACGTTTCGATATAGGTCCTCATACCGTTGTGAAGTAAGACAACACTGTACAGGTTTATATACACTTTATGAGGATTAAGAAAAACAGTATGAGAGTATACATATAATGGATTAACAAAGACAACAAAGGATAATACAAGGATCTATATCGAAACGTGGTTTGATTAACGTGGAGGTTCTTTATGATCGAATTGCATTGTGCACTGTTGCACACAAGTTTTTTGTCTGATGATTCCCTTGTGAAGCATGTCTAGACTCATGATGAAAACAAGGAATTCCACAATTTTCGTAAACGAACCAAGGATTTTGGACATTATCTCAATGTCAGTGTTGATTTTGTTGATGATTCCTTTCTGCTGGACGGTACAGAAATCAACCAAGTGAAGTGCCATATCAAATAGCTTTTTTCAAGGAGAGGCTATCTGAACGACCAATGCATCGAGTTTATGTTTATGTGCAGTGTGTTGAGAAAATCAGCAACACTGCAGATGAGGTCGTCTGGCCTGAAAAGTGAAACAGAAGGCTTTGTCTGCTGCTCAGGACCAGTCACTTCCCACTCGAAACCGTCAATGTGTGATTTTGCATCAAAATGTGAATATGAAATGTAGATTATGTATTGAATTTAATGAGACTGTCCAACACATTGTGAGTGGATGCCCAGCTTTGGCACAGACACAGTATCTTAAGCGACATGATGGGGTGGCTCGATCATTTTATTACTGTCTTCGTCATGTTTGTGGTTTTGACAGAGATCCATCCATGGTACGACCCGGAATATGTAGAGGGCGTCATGGAAAAAGATAAATACAAAATCTTTTGGAATAGACCCGTATACAGCCTCAGACATATCCAGGCCAACAAACCTGATCTTGTCCTTTTTGATAAATCCAATGAAATCATTTATATCATTGAATTTTCTGTCACTTTTGACAGTGATGTGATTGACAAGATTGAGGAAAAACATGGCAAATATGCAGACCTCGCTTTCGAAATGTCACGCTTGCATCCCTAGTACCAAGTTGTCCGACTCCCCATTATTCTCGGTGCCTTAGGATTGGTACCTCCCAATCTGTCGACTGACATTGGGAGAGTACCAAGGTTTGCTACCAGGAATACAGCCCTTCTGACAATCTGGGTAATGCAGAAGGCTGCAGTGTTGGGGAGACTTCACATTCTCCGAAAGGTTCTGGGTGGGTTTGACTAGGCATTGAAGTTTCTGTCCCCTTTGATAAGATTCAGGAAAAACATGGCAAATACGCAGACTTCGCGTTCGAAATGTTACGCTTGCATCCCAAGTCCCAAGTACCAAGTGGTCCGACTCTCTCGGTTCCTTAGGTTTGGTACCTCTCAATCAGTTGACTGACATTGGGAGAGTACAGGGGTTTGTTGACTACATCACTTCTGACAATCTGGGTAATGCAGAAGGCTGCAGTGTAGAGGAGTCTTCACATTCTCCGAAAGGTTCTGTGTGGGCTTTGGATCCCCAGATAAAACAAGCCATCATCGCAAGCCTCACCCGACCTGCTTAATCCATTTATCATCCTGATGCCCTCAGCAGTGAACTGGACCATCTCAAGGAAACTTTCACTTCTCAACAGCTATCCTGCCCAACTAGGCTCCAAAACCATCCGCAAGACCCTCAAGAACTCCGACCCCAGGCCCATCAGAATCACCACACCCTACCAAGGCCCTGTCACTCATCATATTTCCCGCCTCATCAAGAATAAAGCCAACATAGGTGTCACCTTCTCTAGAGGCAAGTATATCAAGACCAATCTACAAGCTAATGGCAGAGGCACAAGCAGCGCAAGTCCCAACCCCCGAGGATATATATACCAGATACCCTGCAACTGTGTCCACCAGTACATTGGAGAAACCCTTAGACCCATCAACGCAAGACTCAAAGACCATCGGACTCTGTTAACAAACTCGACCAGAAAGCCGCTATTTCCGAACACATCCTGAAGAACGAAGACCATAACATCATGTGGGAAGCCATCAAAGTCCTGTCTATCACCAACAACAACTGGCGACAAAGGAGATACCAGACAGCCATGAACTGTGACCAGAGAATCTATCAGTGCTAATTACACACACACACACACACACACACACACACACACCCACCCCCCCCCCCACCCCCCCCCCCCCCCCCCCCACCCCCCCACCTGCCAAAATGGCGGTCTCCACTTGATGGATAGTGTCCTCATTAATGGCTGAATGGGGGCGACCAGGAATCACTGCTCGGTATTCTACTGGCTCCATTGTCACACCCTACTCGATCATAACACCTGTAAAAAGTGGTAAGATTAATAGTTCGGTGCTGCAAATTCAGACATAACCCATAGATACATGTATCATTACACATGTGAAATTCACAACCAAATATGATAACCCTAAGTGGTTTAGGGGTATCTTTAATGAACACCCCTCGTACATATGTGTGATCTCTGCCTCGTGGCATTCATTCACCTGATGAAGGAGTAAGCATATACTCTGAAACGTTGTGTTCCTCATAATAAAGAAGTTGCCATCCATATATTCACTTCCTCAGAAAAACAGAGATAAATGGAAAGTGTACATCAGGTATACCATCGTACATGGATTAAAACGCTTATCTGTAAGTAAAATGTATTTTCCCATGAAATATGAATAATATATTACTTAAAAGAAGTAACGGTTAACGAAAACCTTTTATTTCATATAAAGTTGATCTAAAAAGGTTGTGGGCGTTCTTTATGTTTGTTTTGGTTTTTTTGGTGTTTAACGCCGTAGTAAGCAATATTCCGGGTATATGACGGCGGTCTGTAAATGATCAAGTCTGGACCAGACAATCCAGTGATTGACATCATGAGCATCGCTCCACGCAATTGGTTGGTTGGTTTGTTGTTTAACGCCGCACTCAGCAATATTCCAGCTACATAAATAATCGAGTCTGGACCAGACAATCCAGTGATTAATATCATGATCATCAATCCACGCAATTGGGATCGATGACATGCATCAACCAAGTCAGCGAGCCTGACCACCCGATCCCGTTAGTCGCCACTTACGACAAGCATAGTCGCCTTTTACGGCAAGCATGGGTTGCTGAAGACCCCGGATCTTTACGGTCGGGTGTTCTTTAACTGCTTTTGAGTAGTATGTGTACATGATCTTCAGTACCTAAGCAACTAGGAATAGAGACGCCGTGAACTTGAGCTGAGACATGAACATGAGAATCTCATTGGGAGATTACAAGCTGGAGCAACTCAGCATGAAGTGGCCAGGCACTTTGGCGTATCCAGACAGACAATCTCCGCACTGTGGACCCGATACAACAACACCAACAGAGTTGACGACAGACCAAGGTCAGGAAGACCAAGGGTGACAACCCAAGCACAAGATCGATACATACGGCTGCGACACCTCCGAGACCGCACTATCACAGCCACGTCTACAACCACACAGATCCCTGGGGTACGCAGAATATCAGATCAAACGGTACGCAACAGACTGAGGGAGGCTGGACTTTTTTACACGAAGACCTGTTCGACGTCATGTATCGACCCCACGTCATCTGGCGGACCGTCTGTTTTGGTGCCAACAGAGGGTTAGATGGGCATGTGCAAGGTGGAGAAATGTACTGTTTACTGACGAGTCCCGTTTCCTACTCACACGTGCTGATGGGCGCGCACGTGTCTACAGACGTCGGGGTGAACGTTACATCCCTAACTGTGTGCAGCAGGTTGTCCCATTTGGCGGCGGGAGTGTCATGGTATGGGCCGGAATTCATCACGGTGGTAGGACGCCTCTCGTGCATGTGGCAGGTGCATTGGCAGGTGTGCGTTACAGAGACTTGATCCTACAGCCTTACGTTCTTTCTCACGTCAACGTTCATGGCGGACAGTTCCAGCAGGACAACGCTTGACCGCATATTGCACGTGCTTGTCAGGACTTCTTACAGCACAACAACATCCAGACATTACCTTGGCTAGTCCGGTCACCAGATTTGTCCCCGATTGAGCATCGGTGGGACGAGTTGGATCGACACGTTCGCAGAAGGAATCCACCGCCCAAAACACTTCCGGCGCTTCTTGATGCACTTCAGCATGAATGGCAGCACATCCAACAGCGAGTTATTTACAACTTGATTGCATCTATGGGTCGTCGGTGTCAAGCGGTGATTGATGTACGTGGTGGGCACAACCGATACTGACATTTTCTGTACACCTGTGACATTAACTGTATCGTGTACGTGTGTCTGTCTAGGTGACACGATTAATGTTTTGAACATTGTGTACATTGATCTTCAAACAGTGTTTCAATTATGGTTTCTATGTCCTATTTTGAAACAATCGCATTATATTACATTTTGAATGTAAGTGTCAAGTATATTTCGCTTATGGACGTAAGTAGTGTGGCCCATGGGCGAGAATATTTTCCTTTGCTTGCTCAAAACTCATGTTTTTTGTTATGGAAATATATAAAGGTGTCTCTAGTAGCATCATGACTCATAATTCAACCCATTTAATTTAATCCATCTAATTTGTGGCGTTATTAAAATATTTCGCCCATGGATAATAATATGGAAATTTTAGCAATTTACTATCAGAACGAAATAAAGGCTTTTTGTTTAACTTTGCCTATGAATGTTTGCATACACGTTTACATAATATTTTGGAATCGAACTGTTACATACAAATAGCTACACCCCAAAAGATGAATAAAAGAAAATTAATGCACGTTGATATTGTTAAGGCATGATGAGCCTTAATAATTTCAAAATAGTCTCAAATGTCACCTTTTTTTTAGTTTTTGATTGATAATGATACTTGATAATAAATACAATATCACATATCATATCAAATATATCAAAAGATGAAAAGGTCCTCTGCAAGCATAAGAATTTTGTTACTTTAATCATATATTCATATCTTTGATAAGGGCGCCAAGTGATATTCTCTATTCTTACATACGTGTGTGTGAAAAAACAATTAAGATAAGTTGTATCAAAGATATGTGTGATATCGAATTCCAGGTCCATGATTGGTTTCTCCATAGTGATGACTTGATTGCAATTCATTGATACGTTACTCGTGCTACAGTCGAAATCACCTTGGTCAGTGTCGAAACTTTATGGTTTTAGGGGGCACTTTATGCATCACCAGGGCCTTGTTAATCAACACTTATGGCGGAAACGTTTTTGTGGACGGTCACACTAGGTACACTGCAGAGCAAAAGTCTTTTACTTTAAAAACTACTTTTTTGTAAAACGTTTGCGTTGCTGAGCGGCGACTTCGCAGAATGTTTGTCAAATTTCTGCATAGTTACGCAAACACACCACGGAGCTACTGCGGGACCAATTAGTTTTACATGTCCATGCCACTTGGTGACTGTTTTTCACTATTCATATTCTAATTCAGTTCATAATGCCACATCATTACAGTACTCCTTGAAACTTTAAAATTACTAAAAACGAGAACAAAAAATAACTTATATATAGATTATTCTCTCTTTTATCAGCCGCTACGTTTGTATCGGTTGCACTGTACAAAGAAGGATTTTGTCTGTCATCTTGCAGATTTAGACTCAGAATGTGCTCATTCTGATTAGGAACGAAAATGTATTATACAGTTAAAAGTTATACATGTACACTGTAATGGTCCAGGTCCAAAGGAAAAAAATGAAGAAAGAGTGCATAAGTGTTTGGATTTGGTAGAATACATGTAGGTTTGTTAAATATGACTATACAACGAATTTCAATTCTTACAAGTTTGAATTTATATATGTATACAATTCGTATATTAGTCATGATGAATGTGCATATTTATAAAGATTCCTAAATTTTAAACAAGCCATGCACACCCTTGTAAGGTTGTCATCAATTGTTACTTAAGTATCATTTAACACATTGATTCGGAATAAAACTTCTCAATTTTTTCAAAGTAAGTAACAATAACTTTTTATTTCGACAGGTGGTGGTCCATCACCATGCCCTACTTTGAGTGCCACGCCAGAGGTGATGTGGGATATTCTGGGACAAAATAATGTATCCATATCTTGAATATCATCAGCTATGGACACATCACTCCTACAGATGGCTAGCCTTTCTGACACAGTTAATGCAAGGTAATTCTACTGATGTATTCCCTTGACCTTGTATTAAGTATATTCATTCATATAGCATAACACTACTTAATGGAGTTGCTATGAAAACCTATTATGTTAGCAAAGTACCTCCTGTGCATACGTGGTCATACACATAACTATAAAAGCATCCATATTTAATGATGTAAAACTTCAACGCCACAGAATAACCAATCTTGATTATCCACCGAAACAAATCTTGCAAAGTGCAAGATGGTGGTGAAAAGTGAAAAGATCACTAAAAGTCAGTGATGACACCGTGTGTTCGCGGAAGATATTTCCTCATATCTTTACCCTATTCAGATACATAGATACTCAAAAATAACAATGACTAAAGATTTTTCTGTCCATTTAAATACAGTGAATACAGTGACATGGCAGCACTTGACATGCAGACACTCCAGACCATGGGAGGAGCTGTCCTACTGCATCGACAGTCTCTGTGCCTTTACACCCTGAACCATCAGTGCCAGATTCCGCCTCATCAACACAGGGATCCACGAAGAGACCTACAGGATGGAGCATTGTCCAGGATCCTGAGTCCTCGTGACAAACATTCCTGTTGGGTGAAGGTTATGATGAGTTACTATACAAAAAACTTAAATTTGAAATGTTTAAGCCTTAAGAAGAAAATCATGGAAAATCAGCTTCAGAAACTGCAGCATGAATAGAATTTATATTCATACCATGTATGAATATCATTTTTGATGGCCAGAGAGTTCACCATATTTTTCAAAATGTAATGTATTTCTTTGAAGAGACAGATATGAAACCTGGTTTTCAAAAGAACATTATTTTGACAGAACCATACTCCTTTTGATCAGTTTAAATTAATTTTTAATATGATAATATTTGCTAATGTGTGAGGTAACAGTGTGAAATGTCATTTATCAATAGATTCAATGATAACATGTCAGAATTTGAATATATATTTTCATTCAACCATATTCTCATGTTTTACTACTGCTTACAGTAACATTGCATTTGAGGGTTCAAAACCCTCATATTTTGGTGCCTATGACATGGTTAAAATCAATCAATTGTAATACCTTAGCTGACTCAGCTTATAAAGCACTTGTTCCAGTTAAGTATTTCATTCAGCAGTATTGTGTATCTGTGTTGATTTTTTTTATAAGAAAAATGTTCCCAGAATAGGGGGCATACAGTTCATGATAATGTCGAAATGATCCACAGAAGATTTTGTAAATTAATTTTAAGAATAGGGTGTTAGTCATCACATTGTGTTGCTTATGGCGAAACTCGATGATGTCCATTTGGGGGTGTCTATTTCACTAAGTGTAGAAAGTACTGGCTCCGTCTGTTGAGACTATCACCTGACAGGTATGTTTATCAGTACTATAAAAGGTTGTCATCTTTGGTGCCAAGGTTGAATATCTTATTCTGTGTAACTGTGTTTGATATGATGACAAACATGACCAGTTACTTCCAGGAAATTATGACATGTATTGCAGCATTGCTTCTCTGTGTACTTTATCTCAAACAAAACAATTTCAAAATTTGGTAAATTTCTAATATATGTATTCAAAATGCGGGGAGGATTTAAAGGTGTATAAGTCTCAACAATAATTTATTGAAGACTTTATGTATTATGGTTCATTTGTCTTTACTACAACAAAATCTGACTGGCATATAATGTTTCTTAAATGAAGATAAATGTATCAGCATCAGTTGACTGGGCAAATGCATTGCAAAAGAACACATGACCATGTTTAATGAACCTGGAGATTCAGAAATTATACATCATAATTTAATAATTACAGTAACAATGTCAATTTTAATGATCGGTTGTAATAAATTGTTTGTGAATTATAAAAAAGGAAAGCCTTGTCAGTTGTTTCTTATTTGTTACTCTTCTTTGTTAAAATAAACTGTGTTGTTTTCTGATACTTTTTGAATATAATTCCTTAAATAGTTGTTTTACTCAATTAAAAGATTCTGAAGAATAATCACTCACACTGAAAGTGAGTGTTTGCAAAGTGATTCCTGGAGGTCAAGGTGTGGCCAGAAATATCTCCTTCTCTGAATGGGGCTGTCATGCGGTCATTGGGAACAATGGAGTCACTATCTGGTAATGGGATATTCCTTATCTTGGAGATGTTATGCAGAATTCCACAACAAGTAATGATTTTACATGCTTTAATTGGAGAACCAGTTCAGAACTTGTCACACAGAGAGAGAGAGAGAGAGAGAGAGAGAGAGAGAGAGAGAGAGAGAGAGAGAGAGAGAGAGAGAGAGAGAGAGAGTCACAAACACAGAGTCACACACACACACATTTATAGAATTGTGTGTATTAGAGTCAACGTGTTCCATATGGAATTTTCACAAAATAATTTTTGTTATTTTACAAATTGAGTGAAAAATCTGTCTATTTTATTTACAATGATAATGAATTCCAAACATTTTTATGCTCTATTTCATCACTCAGTGATCGAACATGACAGGATTAAAAGAAAACGAAAGTATAACGAATGTATAAATATCTTATCCTATCCTAGCATAAGTAGTCAATTGTGAAGGGTCTAAGTCCTTTTGAACTCTAATAACGATAATCGATTATCCAGTCTGTTAACTGAATGGACAGATTTTTAGTCCCTTTATATAATGACTGAAATATCTAGGCCTTTATTAAATTGCCTAAGTGAATCACATTTAACACATTGACTGAAAGATATATATCTAATTACAGAGTCGGCCTAATTTACAGGTGATTCTACAATACTTGCTCTCTTTCAATAACAATCTGCCACACCACGCCTGAATAAACAGTTATGCGGGTGTTGCTGTGGGCAAATACCTAGCCTTTATACATGTTCATTTTTTTTGTAGATACATGTATTACGTATTTTCGTTAATTGTGGATATATTAAGCACAAAGTCATAAAAAGTTATGAAACATGAATTGGTGCCTTGATATACAACAAGAAAGAATATTGTTTTTTCTCCGCTACCCTGATGTGTTTCATCGTTTAATGTTCACTCTATACCATGTGTGTTTGGAAGCGATATCAAAGGCGCCGCCCAGTAGACACAGATTGTGTCGTTCGTTTCGCGTGAACTACCATCCGGCTTAGTCACCCTGTAGCTAAGAGTTATGTAATCGGTACACAAATAACTTCGTCAGTGTGGAAGGAGTTTGAATTACATCCGCCACTGGCCACAACAATCCTCACAGTATAAAAACATTCTACAAGGTCACTGCCGTTCGAATAACCTCGTGACGCACGTAACTCTCGTCGACAATGGCTGTCAAATCTGTCTGCTGCAGCTACCAAACAATCCTCCCTGTCACAAATGGCGTTGAACTGGCTTTTTAAAAATAGTAATAGTAAAAGCGTCGTTAACAGACTGACGTATGTCGTACAGAGTACTCTTATTTGATAAAAAATAAAACCGTAAGTTAGATAATTAGGAGATCAACTGGATATAACATTACTTATATCAAGTGACGGTCCTGTTTGTGAAAATATGCACTTTTAGAGACTAATAAAATCCATTTTAAGACCATATAGACAATAAAACCAAATAAAAAATGTCTTGGTATCATTTTGTGTGTATTAGTTGATGGTAATGATCTGAAATGTTATAACGTTAGATTAGAAAGGAAAAACGTAAATGTGTTTTATGATTCACGAAATTTGGGAACACCCAAACATCAGTCACTGACATGAGCAATAAGATTATAAGATTAAGCAACATTAACATGCATAAAAGGGTAAGGAGAAAATGGTTGAAGCAAATTGAAATAGATTTTAATAAGACATTATTGTACTAAACAAACTGCCTGTGCACAAGCGATCCCAAAACTTGTTTGACAGTTTTGTGTTGTATTGTAGACTGGCGTACAGCAAGTGATTTTCATGCTATACGTAGGCTTGCATATACATCTTACACATTCGGATATACCACCTGTATAAAGTATTATGAAGTTGAGAACTAAGATAGCGACCATTACCTGCATCCACTCACGGAAGCAATTATAATTCTTGCGTGTATGCTGTCTCCTCTGAAAATATGCTACACTAAATTATTTTATACTGTAGTAAATATGGTAATGAATAAAACTTGGTAACTCAAAGTTACTTGGTGTGCCACCGATAGATATGATTTTCAGTTTATTGACAGCTTGGAGTAATAGGGATTACGTACATGAAGTCATTTTGTCTCATTTTTCTGCTAAATAGAAATTTTAATTGTCATGATATAGCACAGCTGCTAAAATCTGGTAGTTTTTTTTATCGGGTAAGGAGAGTTGATTCGTCTAGTCATACAGTCATTCGTACCCGATCGAATGATTGGCACGAAACGTTCCGGTAGAGAGTTTATTCTTGTATTTTGTTATATACATGTATTGTTAATTGTAGTCGATACTTACATCACTGTATATTAGAACGCGGAACTGGCAACATCCAAACATGTACCTAGTACACAGAGAATTGTTACGTATCAATTCCTGTATATTCATACTTGAACCAAGAGCCTACATGTAAGCTGTAATCGGTGCAACTGCGTATCCACATGTACAGTCTCAGCAGTCTAACGTTACATCTCCCATCAAGTAAGCTGTATTTCTCAAGCATAATTTAACTTCCGGGGACATTTTGAATGAAAGGGGTTAAAAAGAAGTTCGTTGTATCGAAATAGGTCGTCTGCCAAAACTTTTGACTTTCGCGTTTTCAAAACTAAAGAGTCGTTTTTCGTTGCTAGTTATAGATCAGGGAAATAGAGAATACAACACTCATTCCTGTTAGATACCACTTTTACGAAACGAGTGGACTTTCTGTGTTAACTGACCTCGATTTCGCTCGGTCAGATAACATAGAAAGTTCACGAGTTTCGTAAAAATGGTATCTAACGAGAATGAGTGTGGTATTTTATTTATTACCCACGTTAAATATGTATGTAAGTTGACAGACCAAACTGAAACCGGTTGCAAAATCTGGTTGCGCATGAATATTGATTTATGCCCAAATATGGGCATTGCTTACATCCCTATGCATACGTATTAACAACACGCGCCTGCAGTTGTGTTTTCAAACATAACAGCACCGACGTTCAAGATCCTTTTGGAAGAATTTCTTCAACTTATGAGAATTCAAGCGCCATGTTGTTAGTACGCAGAACATCTATAAGAACATTTGAAAAGTCACATAAGCGCAGCGCTTTGAATATCGGACCAACAGTTTGTCACTCGCACTGCCGGGGTTTCGTCTGTACATTCAAAATGGTGCGGTTTCCTTGATCTATCAGCTGAATTTATATCATGTCCGTACCATTTTGGAAGAGGGAAATCAGAGTGTTCGCCAAAGACATTCATGTTTACTGAACCACCCTTTACTGAAGACGTGAAAATCAACACGCTCAAGTCTGCTTGCATGTCAGTGACAGCTTCGAACGAAGGGCATGGTCACCACCGGAATAAGAAAAGACAACCGTGATCTACTCAGCGTTTTACGTTTGTTCACCTTTGAGATATTTGGGGCCACATAATCAGAAATCAGGCACAATTTTACGGAGTATTCGAATGATTTGTATCGGAAATGTTCGCTTTGAGTGATCTGGTCGTGCAGTCGTGAACCAACAACTCCCGAAACAGTACCACAAAATAGACTTCAAAGAGGACATTGATGGCACAACCGGATCATTACAAGTAAGTCTAGATATCTGTCAAGATAGTTTAAACTGACTTCATTTCACCTCGCTTATCCTTTTACGTTAAATAAAAATTGGAAATTGCGAAAGTGGTCGGGTGCGTCACGCTCATTGGGACCCTCGGACTATTGAACGGTAGTCGAACATTGTAAACGGCTAAAGCTCGATTATATAATGTCAGTGGAAGCTCAATGCATAACTTATACAGGATGCAAACCGAATTTGATGCGTGTGACTATCTTGTTTGGTTTAATAATGTGTTTGCTAATATCCCTCACTCACATGAGATTGCTTCAGTTCTGCCTTGTAGTTGCAAAATGAATGACGTCTCGCGATTTTTTATGAATGAAAAAAGTAGTCCGGGTGTGACAGAAGACACGGTTATCCAATCAAAACGAATAAAACAAGGTCAACCTTGTACGACACACGTGTGACGTACAGATTTAGTATCTTACCACCTGTATCTTCACCACGTGGGTAATAATCTCTAAAACGTCACTCGAAGGTGTTAAGAAAATTCTTAGTTAAAATTTGATATCCCAAGATGCAACGGGATACACTAAAAAATCTTATTATATATGATACTAATACTGTAATGAGAATCATACTTAGACTGTTTGTGAATTGATACTTAAGATTTTTTCTTAGCTAAGAATTTTTAAGAAAACTTGAATAAATTTCTTCGAAAATTCTTAGAGTCTTTGTGAATACCGCCCCTGGTTTTACCTACTAATTACAGAGCTGCTCCATACTGTGGCATAAGTAGGCTGCTCCAACTCGTTAAGTGATACAGATTAACCCGATAAGGATTGTGGTTGTGTATATAGTGTCTTTCTAAAAATAATAGTATTTCTTATGTAAAATGATAACATTTCCGTCCGCTGTATGAGTGGTAATAGTGAAATAGGTTCTTCCGCTCTGTGGCCTCATCTTTGTAAGTCATCATAAACAATGTAACGCATAAACATAAAATGTGAAATGAGAAAGAAACCTACTAAACTGTAAAGTTGTGGGTGATAACGCCAATGAATTGGCATACACTCGCATGAATTCGTATGATAAATTATAAATCTTTGTTGGGAGGTGTTGCCGGATTAATTGAAGATTGTTACAATTTGTACAAAAGGTAAAACTTCTATAAATTTAACATCCAACCAAAAAGCACATTTAATAGTAATTTGATGATATAAAATTAAATATATTTCACATTACACAATATTCTTTGCACAAAATTCATTAGTGCTTTAAAGAGTCTGACCAAAACTAATTTGACAGTTATATCTAAAAACAAAATATACCATTTAAAGCTTATAAGAATTTTGGATAAACCTTTTACACGCATCGTTCTCTGCATACACTGAATTAAGTGTTTACTGGTGCGTACAGATGAGTAAAGACCCTCTTTTTCATTTCTCCTAAGTGTTGTTGTTGCTGCTTTAAGTGTTTAAGAGGTCGCCTTCCGTCTTAGCAATTTCGGCTGACCTGTCTCCCTTTGGGACTCGTGTGTGTGAGTAGGGTACACATATCTATTGTGAGATTTAGTCTGATGTGTAGCTTCAAAATAAGTGAGATATTATGACACAGCTTGTGGTTAATATATATGGTGAACTGAATATCTGTATTTTGAAAGTATTTGACGATATTTGTCGAAAATTGTGCGGATCAGTGTGGGTGAATTAGTTTTTGATGTGTATGGATTAGTGTATACGTGTAACATTGCCATGTAAATAAACGGTACTCCAAGATAATTTTTTATGTTATCATGTTGTATAAAATACACCAAGCAGGAACGTGATCAGTAGTCAGAGAGTGTGTCTGTGTGTGCTAGGTCTCTTGGGAAATTGTTTTCATAAGGCTACTATTAAATTGAAATTAGATAAAATCAGCTGTCACGATACACACATGGTTTGAGTTTCAAATTGAGTTTTGAGTAAATGCAATGTTTTCGCCCGCGAATTATTTTAATAACGCCACATTTTGTTTATATTAGATTTAAATTAGCTGAATTATGGGTTATGATACTTGTAGAAACACCTATATATTTTCCAAAATAAAAATATGATTTTGAGCAAAGGAAAATATTTGATTGGCGAAACATTTTAATAAAGTCACAAATTAGTTGGATCATGTAAAAAAAAGATGAATTATGTGTCATGATACTTGTTCTTGGATTTTGATTAATTGTATGGGTTAAATGTATATGTAGCGGGCTTTATTTAAGTATTAAAGGGAAGTAACTCTTTTTTTGTTAGTATCACTAGGGGCAAGAGACTGTGCTATTTGCGGGGCACCGTGGAGATTATAAAACGGTAATTATTCAATTAAATACAAAACTTCAGGAACCGAGAAGTAAGTCATTATTAAAGTGACCGTTTATTTACATATTTGTGTCTAAATATTAGTATATTTCATAGACGTTTCTGCATTGTGCTCATACTATGGAAACTGAGGCAAAAAAACGGAAAATAACAAGATCGAAAGGATTTACGTACTAGTATTCTTGTCTGAATGTGAAAGCACTGTTAAAAGCAACATTCCTGACAATACAGAAAACATCCGGAGACTGATTGCTATGCTATCCTATCATTACCAAAAAGTATTCAGGAATCGGATCCACACACACCGTGCTTCAGAGGAAAAGTGTGAAATTTTCAGATTTTGTACAGTTTTTTCGGAAGGAATCATGGAAAGCCAATGACCCGATATTTGGCAAAGATGTATTGCAGAACAAGGACAAACATGGAAACACTAACAATGCTACTTTGAAAACAAGAAACTAACTTTCACGAACAAAAGTGACTTTGGCAAAAGAAGTGAATACCCCTCAAAGTTCACACGATCCAAGATCACCAGCATCACCTCAACCTCAGAAACAAACAGGTCAGCCACCGCCTGCGGATAGAAAATGTTAAAGTTATGAACACACCTATTGAGGTACGTACTGGACCCGATCATGCGCCTCATGCATCCAGAAACAGCCTTGGTTGGGGGTTGTGGAATGTGACAAGACCTGCGAGTGCAGCTACATGCATAAGATTCACAATGAACAGAACAGATGATGCAGTTCATGATCGCGAGGATTTCAAACAGCTAGATAGGATGGTGCGACACTCATTCAAAATAGATTTCCCAGAGAGGATAATACATGATTAGAAGCAGGACTCACAGGAAGATAAAATATTCCTACAGGGAGTCGATGAGTCCATTAAACTCTGTGATGGACAATATGAAATACCTCTTCCTTTTAGGGAAAAGAAAGTTAGTTTCCAAAACAACTACTCCTTGGCATTCAAGCGTTTGGTGGGATTGAAAATGCAGATTGAACAAGATAACAAATTCCGCCTGGAGTATAAAGCCTTCGTGAATAAAATGCTGGATAAGGGCTATGCTGAACACATCCCAGATGATGAACCAGAACCAGAGGATGGACTTGTGTGGAACATCCCCACCATGGGGTATACCACCCAAAGAAGATGAAGTTGCGGGTTGTGTTTAACTGTGCAGCCACTTACAATGGTACTTCTCTCAATCAACAGTTACTATCAGGGCCTGATCTGACAAATAACCTCATGGGTGTTCTGATGAGATTTAGACAAGAGAATGTAGCTGCCAAGAGAAACAGAGTGTATTTTGGTAACAAAGGCTCATTGGAACTATCAGCGGTTTCTCTGGTGGCAAGATGGGGACTACTGTAATCCGCCATTGAAGTACAGGATGAAAGTCTACATGTTTGGTACTACATCCTCACCTAGTTGTGCAAATGCAGCCCTCTTCGAGACTGCTAGTGACAATTTATAGAAGTATGAACCAGATATTGCAGAAATTGTAAGGAACAATTTCTATGTGGACGATTGCTGGTTTTCTGAGCAAGATGTAAATAAGACTGTTAGTTGTGTGACCCAGGTAAGTTCTCTGTATCAGCAGGGTGGATTTAGACTGACTAAATGGGTACTCAACAGTACAGAAGTTCCTGACGAAGACCACCTGAAGACCAAGCTGAAGGACTGAGAGATCTCAATCTAGATCAGCTGGAAACAGATCAGAGGAAAGAGCCCTTGGGGTTGTTTGGACAGTGCACACTGACTCCTTAGGCTTCAAAGTTAATGTGAAGTATGCTGATTGTACAAGAAGACATGTGTTATCAGTCGTCAGTTTAATCTATGACCCATTAGGCATGGTCTCACCTTTTGTACTCAAGGCAAATATTCTACTGCAAGACATGTGCCGTCAATGACTTGGATGGAATGAAGAGGTGTCAGGTAATACGCTCATTGTGTAGCAACAGTTGTTTGCTGATCTTCCCCTCTTAGAAAAGGCTTCCATACCAAGATGCTACAAACCCTCTTTGGACCTACTTTGGAACAGTAAGGGCATGTCAACTGCACATCTTCTCAGATGCTAGCTACGAAAGTAACAGCTTACCTCCAATTGACAAATAAGATGGGCAAAGTTAATTGCTTACTGGTAATGGCCACGGCAAGAGTAACTCCCATCCAGAAAGTAACTACACCACAGCTTGAATTGACAGCAGCTTATGTAGCAGTTCAGTAAAGTCCCATTCTCCAGTGCAAGCTCACTGATATCTATTACTGGACAGACAGCATGTCTGTAATCAGTTATGTCAACAATGAAACATCGCGTTTCAAGACGTTTGTGGCTAAAAGAGTCACTATTATCCGAGATGGTTCAGATCCCCAGCAATGGAAATACATTCAGACTGCACTGAATCCAGCTGATGCTGCTTCAAGAGGCATAAGGATAGACACTTTCTTTTTAAGATGGATCCGTGGTTCAAATGACCAGCCTTCCTTTTGGCACCTGAAGAGGAATGGCCAACTGTTGTCAAGGCTTGTGTCAATTTTCCAGAAGATGACCTTGAAATGAAGCCTATTGTAGCTGCTATGACAACAGATGAATCTGTGAACATTATGAACAGACTCCTGAACTACAGCTCATCCTGGCTGAAACTGAAAAAGATTGGAGGTTGGATCCTCCTTTTCATGGATAAAGAGAAACAAGAATCAGTAAAACGAACTCACTCAAGAGTGTGCTGAACACTTAGATAAGAATAAGAAAACCAAAGGGATAGTACAAGAGGAGAAATCTAGATGTCACCTGACAGTCAAACCATGGAGAAAGCTGAAGTCACAATATTATGTTACATCCAGCAGCGGTATTTCCATGACATCTTCAGTGCTCTTAAGATCAAGCCCAGATTCAAGACTGAACAAGTCAATTCGTAAATTTGATCCTATCCTCGTGGATGGACTGCTCGAGTTGGTGTACGCTTGAGTCAGGCTTCATTACCTTTTGAAGTGAAACAGCCATTAAATGGCCCCAAAAGTGCTATGCGTCTCAACTGATAGTACATGATTCTCGTGAATCCATAGGGCACATGGGCAAAGCTGCTATGATGACTTACCTGTGCCAACGATATTGGATTCAAGGAGTGATACATCTAATTAAACGGATTACTTCCAGAGTGTGTATGTATGTTTGATATGTAGAAAGTTTAGTGCTCAGAGAAAATGGCAGACTTACCTGTAGATAGACTGACACCTGACGAACCACCCTTCTTATGCGAAGGCGTTGACTTCTTTGGTCTATTTGTGGTGAAAAAGGGGCGTTCAAATGTGAAGCACTTTGGGGTAGTTTTCACTTTCTGTACTTTGAAAGCAGTGCATCTTGAGCCAGGTGCTTTCCTCAATACAAGCTCTTGTGTCAATGCTTTCCGACGATTCATTGTATCTCAAGAAAGTCTGGATTGATAATGGAACGAATCTAGTAGGCTGTGTGAGGGAAATGAGAGAGGACATACACCTATGGAATATCAAACAACTGCATCAGACTTCCTCCAGAGAACATTTCGTTGGAGTTCTAAACTCTATCCGCCTCTCATCATGGTGGGGTATGGTAGCCCATGATACGTACCATAAGGAGGATCCTGTACTCTCAAGTCAAACATTTAGATGACAATGGCCTCCAGACTCCTTTGTCGAGGGTAAAGGTTATCGTTAACAGTCGCCCGATTACCAGTGTGACAAATGATGTCAAGGACCTGATGATCTGCAAATGCTTCGAAGTGGTGGAGCACTACCCCCAGGTCTATTCAGAGCAGATGACCATTACACAAAAAGATGATAGGCACATACAGTATCTTTCTGATTCCTTCTGGAAGCGATGGCCTAAGGAATATCTTGCCATGTTACAGGAAAATGTGAAATGGACTCCTGTCCCAAGGAACATCAGTGTGAATGATATTGTCTTGGTAATGGACAATTTGCCTCGAAATGCATGGAGCCCTGAGCGAGTAGTCGAAGTGTGTGCCGACAGAAACGGTTTTGTACGCATTGTGAGGGTCAAAACACCCACATCGACTGTGCTGCGACCCATAAGCAAACTGAGTATTTCTGGAAGTGAGCAGTGACTCAGTTAACAACTAGAACGTGGCATATGAAAGATGCCTTTGATGACGACAATAAAGATACATGCAGATGTATTCAAAGAATCTAAGTTAACATGTGTAAAAGATCAGTTATGTTAAACAGTAAAACTGCTTCATTCGTACTCCACAATTAGGGGGTTGGAATGCTGGATTTTGATTAATTGTATGGGTTTATTTTATATTTAGTAGGCTTCATTTAAGTATAAAAGGGAAGTAACTCTTGTTGTTAGTATCATTTTGTGCAAGAGTCTGTGCTGTGAGCGGGGCACCCTGGAGGTTATAAAAAAGTAATTATTCAATTAAATACAAAATAAGTCAATCAAGCCGACAGCGCTACCTCAGTATTTATGGCAACAGCACCCTTCAACAAGAACAAGTGTTAGAATATGAGACTAAGAATTAGAATAAACTTGATGAAGTTAAAGAATGATTTGATCTCAATTCTCGAAACCCACACTTGTAGAAACACCTTGTCCCATTGTTACATAGATTATTGGGTTTATGTCATGTGATCTTGCAAACAGATATCACTTCATACAACATCGACCCATTGTATGTTACATATTACATGGTGCTATTTTGACCTACTGAGTTTCATGACTTACAATTTGGAAACTTTAAATGCTATAGTTTTGCCTAATGCAGCCGCACCCACTGAACAGTAATTACTGATAACCCATGTCACGGCTTAGAGATGATTACTGTATATCCCTATGATAAGTCATGAATGTTTTTAACTTAAAATAACAGTACAATGAAAATTGAATTCATTTATGTCCTTTCTTCGTCAGCTTTAACCAAACTGAGCCGTGTGGAAGTTCCAGTTGGGTTGCTTCAGTTTGATTATCTCCCTGACCCTCACTCAGTGTACCGAGTCTTGTTTCTTAAGCACAGACACTGGATATGAAGTGTCTTAGCGTGACACGCCTCGTATGACAGTTGCCTCCCTTTGATATAGCTAAATCCGAGTTTATGGGATCTCCTGGTGTCGAAGTACCCAGGTTGTAATGCGAGCCTGACCAGTAAAGCAGAGAAGCTTCCACATTATCTGGTACAGTACGAATTGAGAAGTATACCGGGAAGGGGGGTTTTCAAATTTCGCGTCTTGTTTGGAATTACACAGTAGTGCAGGCTTGGTGCAGGAGGGAACATGATTTGGAAAGGTAGGTTTTATAAAATTGCTTTTCACAGCGTGGTCAAGATTTTTATCAATGATTATAGTAATGACCAGTGTTATCTTTTCTCGCTGAAAGCTTTATAGTGTTAAACTGGAATACTAAGTAATCAGCTAAGTAACACATCAAAGATCATAGGTCATGGCAATGTGGTCGTGGGAATGTGATCATGAATGAACTTGTGTACATTTTCTTCAATGTAATATCGCAAGCCTATAAAGATCTCTTTAATCACAAAGTCGTTCATTGATATTGTTTCACGACCTCAACGATCTTGAGTACCTTCATTAAAATTACTGTAGTACTCATCTACTATTACGCCCAAGAATTACCGCCTAAAGCGACATGTGTGTAGGATTTAGGGCGTCCATTTTTGCCGGGTAGATACCCTGATCAAGACAACCAATCTGAGCTTATGTGTCGTAGCGGTCGGAAACAAGCCGGTCTGAAGGAATCCACATACACCAGGACTTCAATCTATATGACATTTTTATATCTTACTGTAGTAGTAGCTTTTCACAAACCCAGTGGACGGTGTTCTATGGATAAAGAAGAAGATAGCTCTCCCTAAAACGTGATCCTGTTTTTAAAAAATATATTTTGTGTTTTTTGTCACAACTTGACTCAGGGTCCATTTTGGGTGTGGTATTCGCCTCAGTTGTTTTATATTCCTCTCACAAACAACCATGCTGTAATTCTGAAGGGTGCAGTCTTGGATTCCACATTCACGTTCATTTCAAGGGCACTGTAAACTTCCTGACTCACTGATGAACTATAGTCACGAACGTCGTCACCCTTAGGAATACACACTTGAACACACCCAATGTAAATCAATGACAACGGTATCTTATTGCAACAAAGTTTAAATGATGTTGCAGCTTTACATGCAACATGATCCACATTCCCGAGGAAATACCGGTTCCCGATATAGGTGTGGCTTCCAAGTCATGAGATAGCTTCCTTAGGTCGCTGTGTCACCTTCGTATAAGCCTTGATTGGACAGTTCGAGCAAACGCGAGCAGTCATTCAGTTGGTCCACCCCAAACCCTTCTTCTCCAGACTAAAACTAGTAGATGGTACAATATCAATAAGGAAGATAGAATTTGCTCACTTTGTAAAATGAATATAAGGGATAACTATCATTTATATTTCTGAGTCGTGATTGTACCATTTAAGAAATAAACATCTTTCATCTTATTATGGTAGACTGGTACACTATAGTATCGCGGTAGTTATTTTATAATGGATCGTAATGGCGAACGTTTACTAACCTATTAAATATGTCACAACAAAATGTTTCTTTTTCTTTGTTCAACTTTTATGACATATCACTTAGGATTGTTTGATGCTGATTTTCTTTAACAAGTTCGGCAACTGTTTTTTTAGGTGTGATATATGTGGATTACGTGGTTAACATCACTTCCTAATTTCGATTATGCATAATCAGTTTGCATACGACCAAGGTTGGGTCAAGGGGCATTGCCCAAACAAATGGCTTCTTTTCTAACCAATTTCGAATTAGGGTAGGGGTAATTCCACTTCAAAAACATTCAGGAAACTTTCATAAAAAAAATAACTTGTATACCTACGAGTAGCCGTGACATACCGCAACGAGTCTTGTATACGATCAAGCAATGAAATATCATGCTTAGATTTGCATAACTAAACAGTCGACAGTGGTGTGTGGATTACGATATGTACTGATACCGCGATAATATAGAGCCCGCAAGAGGTTTGAGTCATACTTTAAAGATCTAAGTATGACAAAAGATATGTCACTTTATCATGCTCCTATTAAATGTTGATTGCGTATATTCAGTGCTATTTTCAATACTAAGACTCAGGTGTTTTATAACATTGGGAAGAAACATCTGGGTATATGTTGTGACCGCTATCATTGTTATTTATTTATTGTTTTTGCCATAATATTAATGTTTCATCTTGTTTAGTTTTATGTCTTGTCTGCGCCCGGCCGTCATGTGTGCTCATCTGATGACACAGAATCATGTACTTTTCATCACATGCTATACCCATGTGGGAAAAATAGCGTGTTCATTCGAGAATATATTAGAGAAATAATTTCATCACTGAATACATACTAAATTGTGTCATTGTCAGGATTTTCACTAAAATGTAGTGCATTTTGAAGGACAGAAAACAATAGCTTTAGCCAGTCCAGTTGTATTTAAATGGCATGCTGAATATCAGATGTCCCGCATAAAAACCTAAACATATCGTAACACTATACAATGTGTTTAAGCAAGTTGATCTTTGGAATGACTTTTTATAGTTATTTGTTTATGACGAACTGTTTACTTTCCTACTTGAATAAAAACACCACTTAAGAATGACTGGTTTGAAAGCAAAAAATCCTTATTTGCAATGGCTGTGAACATGAATTCATACTAAGTTGATAATATTCAGTTTGAGAGGTATATCTTTATAACATGTGTCAACAAAGAACCTATGAAAACTTTTTAGAAAGGAACGTATTGTTATTTGAAAAACATATGTATTTGTCTCTCCGATAAGAGATGGATACAATTGCTAACCTGTCTGAGGTGTAAGCAACATATCACCTGTAATACAAACACTTATAGTCGTGCCAAACTCCTACATATTAGCCATCCCTGTCTTTCAATAGTCCGCGAGACGAATTGAACACGCATTTAGGGGATTTGTTGGTGATGTGCTTTCATTGCCAGAGCCAGTGGGAAAATGTTATTGAACTAAAACCCAAATACACGGCTATGTGGTTAACTGAAAGAAAGATAGTTCCAGCACATAAACATTTGCTAATCCTCCGTAGACTTTGCTCAATACATGACCAGAGTATTCTCGATTAATGATGCCCCTGAAAACCTTTATAAGTTACGTATGAATCAGTGGTTTCCACGAAAGTGTTGCTACAGTGAAGTATATGGCGACAAAGGCCACTTCATGACATATTTCTCGTTTGTATCAGCACTTAACTACAACATATTCATCGTTTGTATCTTCTCATACCTGAAAACTACATCGTTCGTATCTTCTCATACAAAAAAACTACGACACATTTATCATTTATTCTTCTCATACATGTACCAAATATCTACGACGTATCCCTGGTATATATATGCATACGTAGGGTTTGCGACGTCATGTTGACGTTATACTTCCGTCATGTTAACGTCTTGCTTTTGCCATGTCCCCCTCATGCTGTCATCATGCCCAGCACCAGGCTGTCGCCATGCCCTAATCACATAGTCGTTGTCCTTACGTCATGCCACCGTCAGGCAACCGTCCTTTTACCACCATGTTACCATCTACTTTAGGCATTATTTTGAAGTCCTTCACTTACCGACATGTCCGAGCAGACGGTTCGTGTGTCTAATCCGTACGTACCCGTGTGTCTTTATGCTTTCAAAACAACATTCAGAAGTTGATGAGTCACGGTTGAACAATTTACTAGCCATGGTAATTAGTTCGAAACTCGTGAACCCGAAGTCAGTCGGGTCAGAATAGGCCCCCAACACTCTATTGCTGTGGTTGATCGCATGTCTCTATATTCCGACAGTGTGGGACGCTGCTTGTAATACCCACACTGGCTTATTTGGGCCAAACTCGCTTTATTTTATTGACAGGAATAGTGATAGCGCAAGAATTCTGATATAGCAGGAATACTGATATAGCAGGAATATTGATATAGCAGGAATACTGCTGAAGGCTGTGTTTAGAGATAGAGCCGATTTCGTGAAACAATTATCTTTTGATTTTGATCTTTAAACAAATATGATGATTAACTACAGTATTAGTGATTCCATGTATATCTGATTCAACAATCTTTTAATAAGTTATATAACCATTTGAGGAATATGATGAAATATCCAATATCACAGTCGTACTGTGTCATATATCAAATAATTTGACATCTCATTATGCACCACTGTTTATGATGCATAACGCTTAAGCCAGTGCTAGGTCTTAATTACCACATTACTACATCCATTGACTCTCCACGCGTTAAACCATCGTCAGACTGCACAGACTCGAAAACTTCTTCATGAGAAGTATAGACGATGGGGGTTGTGGCGGAACCCACCCGAACTCTATCAATACTTCTATTGGGGTCTTTTTATGCGAATTATGCGATGTGATCCAATGATCGTAGTCTACTTAAGCTAACTTGTAAAGAAAAGTGATTCTGCGGCAACCCTACCTAAACCATTCCTGAACCCTATCAATGCTTCACCATTTATGTGAATTATATGATGACTATCCATGGATCTTCATGTATCAAGATGCATATAGAGGATACAATATATTCTTAATTTCAAACCAGATCTGTGGTTTGGGGTGGAATGCTTGGCGCGCTTGTTGTCTCCTCTATTCTTTAAACTCTTTTTTCTCATCTTCACTAATGCCGCTGGTCTTACGATAATTTGATCGAATTTCCTGCTTCATTGCTTTGTGTTTGGAGAGTTCTGACAACACTAAATGAAACTTCTCCTCGTATATCTTGCCAGGGCTGTTGAGATATGATCCTCAAGGCTATTAAACTTTGCTTCAGCCAACACACAAATACTATATTGTTTTGATGCTTTCTTTTGCAATTTACAAGAAATAAATTTAAGAGCTATTCCTGCCAGGTCAGAAACTCCGGCTGCTACTTCCATGCCAAGAATGATAGGCGTGGTGATAATAGATGATATAAACTAACACCAGCTGCACCAAGTCCCATGCTAGCTGCTACAAGTGCAGTGTCAAGAGCATTCACAACTCTGCGATACTTTTTATATAATCAAATTCTAAAATCACACTCTTTCTCTACTTGATGTTTTATTTCACTTACTTGATGTCACCAAAATCCTTCAACAGTATCCATTTTTTCAGATGCTACATCCAGTGCCGAATAAAAACCCATAATATACACAATCATATTATACAAGAGTCTTGAATTGGCCGATCAACAATGTCTTATTAGATGTATATTGTATGGCATAAATATCTTAGTAGCAAAATGCTCACCCCATTAACTGCAACATTAGGTTCTGTGAATATAACTTCTTTCCTCTTGTACACATTGCCCTCGATACTGGGTTTATGAGAACCTTCTGTGCCTCCAAGATTGGAGATGTGGTGATGCGTTCCAGGACCTGAAGAATCAACCATTATTAATAATATGGAGTGATACACTCAAATATCCAATATGAACAGGCTGATGTTTTACATGAAATACAGAAACTTTGAGCTCTGTAATAATGCTCCGCTTTCCCTTTTTACTGTAATTAGGAGAAAGATTCTGTTTTCCACTATTGTATTTTTCATCTTTGACTGGAATACCTCTTAGTAGAGTTGAAAGACTTTTGAGTTGAAAATTATTCGTTGTACTAACCTATTCAAGATGGATGCACAACTCTTGATAACAAACTCTATCGGGGAATTTATCTCCATGCACTGTTGTGTTGGGTGTCACTTCTCTTCTTATAAATCCAAGTGTATTTGCCTATAGAATTTGTTCCACTGCTTAAAATCAGCACCACATTTGACTCATTTAGTGTGAGACCAGCTCCCAAAGGTTTTCATGATTGAGTGAGCATACACTGTAATATCCATCGGATATAATGCAATGTTCTTTATCTAGTCATAAATTATTGATACCTCTTTCAGTACTTATATTTGTCCGACGTAGGTAATATGTTATATCAAAGAGAGCAACTTCAAGTTACCAAGCTGAGTTATCAATAGCATGAAGCAGTTGAATAGACTGGCCATTTGTTATTCCCGGAAGGGTAACATACATATTAAATATATAAAGATACTACATTATATCTATCGTTAGAAATTACAGATTCACAGAAACGAACGTCAAATCAGTACACGATTGGTTCTCCAATCCAGTGCAGTTCTGGCAAAACCAGCTAAACGTTGCTATTTGGTATGCTTCATCAGTCTGTGGAGTATCTTTTAGTCACAATCTTTGTAAGTATGTTTTCTTCTTTCACGTGTACTATCATATAAGGCATATCCTTACAGAAAAAAGTGCACCAATACCGAGGGTCAAGCATGGAATGCATCAAATAATCCGTACAATTAGAGGGCATATGAACGTATTTATTGGGAATTTGCTATTTCTACAAGTAAAGATTGACGTCTGCATGGAGGTAACAATGGTCTAGGTAATCCATACACACATGGCACACACTCTGTTAAAGAAGTCAGTGATGATTTAATGAAATGAGGTCGACTTCTGAGCTTTGCTCTCTTGCGTAACGAGTGGAGAGACGATCATATGAACTTTAAGGGCTGGTGTTGCTTTCACAGTCCAAAAGGTTGAACAACCATAACATGTCGAAATGCTTTGAAAAAATCATTTTAAATAAATCAGAAGGTTTTACTCACCTTGTCAAGGCCTCGTTATTCTCTAATACTGTATTCCAAGGATGATGCCTGTTATGTAGAATTATCATAGGTTGACATGATTTCTCCGAGACCGTCTGAATATATCTTTGCATGTTGTGGTATGTCTTCAAAATTATCTTTATCTATGGCAGCCACTGTTCAGTCCGCACTGTCTGAAGAACCTGAGTAGTCTTTGCAGAAAGATTTGCTTGTGAGTTGTCATAGTCTACAAGACCCAATTCATTACGAATAATGTTGATGCAACCATGGCGCCCAGCTACTGTAGACAACACTAGAGGTTACCGAGTATGAGAATTCATAAAATCAATATCTGGAGAGCCACGCAGTCGCATTATTCTTTTACTATCTATTGTAAACTTGGAACAGTCACTACCAATAGGAGTAACATATTTTTTGTCTTCTTTTAAGACATCGTAATAATCAGTAACAACTGATTGCAAATTTTCCTCATTTACATTAATTCCTTGTCCCATGAAGCTGGTTTCGTAAGTCCCTCCTTCGACTGTTATAGTATCAGTTAGGTTTTCAAGATAAATATGATCCATTTTTGTATGAAACATAAGGAAACACACTTTCAATATAATCAATGTCTTTGCAATACGGACGCAAGTTAAATCCACAATGTAGACTTCAGGATCCATTAGGAGTCAACGCAATTCGCCAGTCTGTAACTATAACTAATAACCTGAGTACTATCATGATCAGAATCAAACACTTCTGGTTCGCTTCTCGGCGCTCATGATGTATTAGAACTGCCTGACTATCATTAACAATTAATTTGTCTTGTACTGACGTTAACAGGGAGCTTGTTCAAAACATAGGTTGTGCAATTGTAAAGAAAATTAGCGGTAATGAGGTCTTTAGTATTGATGACAGCGATGTATACTTTTGTTACATGGATCTCTGGAGAACAGCCAAAGAACAAGAACACTTATCAACAGTATCAAAGTATTGGTAATAAAAAATCAATGAGACTGCGTGTAGGTTCTGCTAGTGGTGATAATACCACCGTAGAAGATGAAGCTGTTGCCAATGCAATAGGTAACCGATTCTATATTTGGCTTGACTTTGAAGGACAGGGCCGATGATTTCATCGTGGTAGCACTGGCCAATGAGATTTCCCTCTACCACTATCAAAGGGGTCCTCTGTCTTGCTGTAATCCCACCCCATACCATAATGCTGCCGCCCCCGAACCGATCTTCTTCCATGACACAATGATTGACCTAACGTTCACCTCGACGTGGGTACACTCGAATCCATCCATCGCTGTAGCGGAGGTGAAAACGAGAGTCGTCAGTGAATAGAACTTGTCCCCACTACATGGCCATCCAGCGTAGATGCTGTCTGCACCACTGTAGACGTGCTTCATGGTGGTTTCCTGTCCAAATGGGACGTCTGGTGGTCTTCTGCCGACAATCCCTGCACATCTGAGGCGATAACGTACGGTTTGTTAAGATATTCGTCAAGGGCCAGGGATGCTTCGTGCAGTCACTGTTGCTGGCTGGAATCGATTTCGTAGGTGTGTTGTTCGAATCCAGTTGTCTTATTGATTATTGGTTACGCGTGGCCTGTCACTCTGACTGCATTCGTCTGTTGCCAACGTTGCCGTAAACACCAAATGGTGTTTCTGCGGACGTTAAATTGTCTTGCAAGATCACGTTGACTCGATGCTGCTTAAAGCTTTACCAATAGCCCACAGACGCTCATTTTCGGACAGGCGTGGCATTTCGTAATGTTGAATAATTGGGTAATTTTGTTGTTTTTCTGAGTGGTTGTTGTCAGCACAATGCTAAACAATGCATATATAATCTCTTTAACACACATGTTTTTATACCCATTCTTGGGTAGTGAAATGCATGGGGCTTGCATAAAAGCCAACTTTTGCATGGAATGCATCCTTTTGCGTTTTTGTGATTTGATTCCATACATGTACTATAATAAACTAGGTTCGGCTATGGTACAACTATACACAGATGTAGCTAGTACGTTTCTTCCCATCCCACCAGAAAATCGCCTGTATCTATTCGAATCTCTCAAGAGAGACCCATTTGTTGGACATGCTTTAAGTGCAGTAGGCTGTGAGTTTTACCATAAATACGGAATGTCCTTAGCACCATTTACCGTCGCTATAATAACGTCTAAGTACTGTCAATTTAAACATAAGGGCCCACCTAATAATAATGGAAGCAGAAACACCACAAGTGAATGCGGAACTGTCACAAGTGAATGCGGAAATGCGTCAAGTTGTGAGAGTGACTAAGAACCCCCCAAAGTAGCAGCGGGTAAAAGGGGGGCTTTAGCCAGGAAGGCAAAACTCTTACTATACATTGAACAGAATTCAAATACTTTATACAGTAGTACACCAGCTGAACGGATTAAAATTTGGGCTCCCTATGCACTAGGAGTTGTTGTTATAGCAGCAGTATTAGACTGGTAAATCTAACGGTGAAGAGAAAACACCACCAGTTTAAAACTTGGACATAGTTCAGTTAGAGTTAAATCCTCATGTTATGCTAAAGAGAGAAAATGACTACTCCAGTAACAGATGGTAAAATGTTGGCATATCATTCAGCAGTTGTTAGTGGCTTAGCTATGGGCTACAATGATTACTAAAGTACCACCATCCAAGCTAAATTTTGATGGTTATGATATTGGTATGATGATCCTAGATGTAGGCTTAGCAATGGCTATTAAAGATATGCTAATCAAACAAGGGCTTATCCCAGAAGACATAATGAAATAATTAAACATTTGAACATTTATGAGCAAAGTTCGAAAAGGCATCAATTGCAATTATGGTCTGTGGAGCCATTGTTAATGATCTAGCTTTTTCCAGGAGTATTTTTTTTAATGTTTTAATATGAGACAATCAAACGCAAGAGAAAATGAAGAGGAGCGGAAACGACACAAAAAGCTTTAAAACAATTCGAAATCGCCCAGTCACAATGGGCATAGGATTGATTTTATCAATGAAGAGCTTCATAGGCAAAATCATTAAATTCAAACGTTTGAGGATGATGAAACTGCCATGCATCAATAGTACCTTGTTTACGAAAAGACTCTTTGACCCAATTGGCATAAAAGCAAAAATTGTCTCGGTTTTACTCACCGTCAGAGGGATAGAAAGGCCACAAGCTAACATTCATTGCGCTGGGCTTGACTGCCACTGCTCTCATCAGCTATGAGCTGGCGACACAGCTCAGCTTATGTGCATTTAGACAGATGATTCTGGAGGTGTATTAAGAGCCATGATGGGCAGCGACACGTCTGACACACATTTTGACATATGATACCAGAAGTGTAAAGTTATCACAATGGCAAAGGGTACATCCAGATGTAAGTTCATACTCATGGGCCAATCCCAAAAATGTTGTCAGACTTGTATGAACGATTTTTGTGGGATACATGCCATTGCAATAAGAAACGCTAACTATACATGTTCCGTTTGCGGGATTTGGGTCAAAGGTCATTATTGTTTATGCAAAGCACACGGATCTGACAAGATACAAATCCAGATTATTTATGAGAGGAAGAAGTATTACCTCAATGAGAGAAATAGATTTGGGAGAATAAGAATCTAGGTACATGAATTAATTCCAATTAGAGATTTGCTTTGCATGTAATAATACATAACAACGGTTTATGTCAGAGAGCTGAAAGCTGAAAGTGGTTATTTTCAGATGAGAAAAGCTGAATTGATTACCTTACTCAGTTTGGATTTCAACAAACCCCCGACTGTTACAGAACTCAAAGCTCAAGTGAGAAACCGTGGGCTGAGAGGTTAATTCCCGAAAGAGAAAAGCTGAATTGATTGCTTTACTTGATAATCAGCCATAATCATGCCGTGATGAGGTTGGAATACGGATATTAATTCCAACATGGATTTGTAATGATGTTAAACCCATCGTATCGAGCAAAATTAATGAGGAATTACATGATTTAAATAGTATAAAATACCTGCTAACAGTTAAAATGTCTTTAAGTCAAAATAACACAAATGATAGAGTTAAATATACCAAACCTTATTTCAAGGGCAACCAAGAAGTTACAACCGAATCTGATTCTATAAGTTCATCATTAGATGCATCAATTCAGCAGAAACAAGAAACTTTAGAGTGCTGGACTAATAGAGGCTCGGTTTGGGGTGTGGATAGAACCAATACTTTATATTTAGATATAGCAAATTATATGCCTTTGAAATGTGGATCTTATATAGATTTACCCTCATACTATAAGAAGAAAAAAGCCATAAATGATTTTTAAAATAATGATGATAACTGTTTAAGATGGACATTACGATCTGCCTCATTTCCTACAGATTCTAAAATTGCGAATAGACCTTCGAGCTATCCCCAAAACGACAGACACAACTTTGAAGACATTGATGCGCCTACACCAATTTCGCAAATTAATAAGGTGGAAAAGCAAAAACATTTAGCTATAAATGTATTGGGGAATTCTAAAGGATCTGTTGTACACAAGATAAGGTCTGCTCCAGAAACATTCCAGGTATCAATTTATTTCTGATTGAAAAAGATGGAAAACATCATTATTCATGGATAAAGAGTTTAAGCAGGCTATTAGGCGATCAATCAAACCATAAGGAAAAGAAATATTTCTGCAAAAGATGTGTGCATGGATACAGCAGACAAGATCTTTTAGAAGCGCATAAAGAAAACTTGATATGTGTTTGGCAGACTGCTATCAGGATCGATTAGCCTTAAGAAGTGAAAAATATATATTAAAATTTGATAATCATTGTAATCAAATACCAGTAGTATTCATAATTTAAATTGACTTTAAAGCACTTATAGATAATTCTTAATTCTTTACACGATACGTTTTAGGTTTACATGTCACCATAAATTACAATTAGTTCTTGTAAACCCAACATTATTGACAAATACTCGAAAACACATGATTGTAAACTATTAATGTACGTTGAAATGAATATATATTGTAAATGCCACAATGATATATCAAGGATCAAGTAGAAGATATATCGACAGTAGCGCTTTGAGTTAATTCAACAGACCTATGTTAACAGCACTACTTTATCCTTTTTAACTAACACCGTCAAAGCTCAATTTTATCTTCTCCTGACGGCCATTATACAACGGCCATCTTATACACAACCCATCGCTCACGTCTACAGGTCTCTTCCTGTGGTACGGCAATAAGTAGAACCCTCTTCCTCAAATGTATCCTCCATGATATAACCTACTCTCATTAAGTAAATGCTGCTCTTTCTCAGCATCACGGCTTACGAGCTTAGACAAAGAGACCCAACCATCATTAAGTAATTACGTTTAATGTCAACTTTTCAATGACAAGAACATTTTCCAGGATTATGTATTCTCTTAACACCATCGCAAAAGATCACGTAGAAGCCAATGGTCGTATAAATAAGATGGAGCAGATTGATCACAACCGGTACTCATATTTTCCAACAAAATCACATCTGATTTCCCTGTTACTACTTGTTAAACCTACCTACCTACCTACCTACCTACCTACCTACCTACCTACCTACCTACCTACCTACTACCTACCTACTACCTACCTACCTACCTACCTACCTACCTACCTACCTGCCTACCTACCTACCTGCCTGCCTGCTTGCCTGCCTGCTTACCTACCTACCTACCTACCACCTTGTGTGTCACCCAGTAATTGGTATGACGTCTCTTACCCTCTAGAATCTTCGCTGTATGAAATATCATTGTAGCATATTATTTCGCATGTATTGTGTATTGTCCGTCATACATGATGTGACACAATAATAATATATTTTTTCTTAATTAACGGTAAAATAAAACAACAGATATGCGATGATGATATCCCTAAAATCTGTGCAGTCGGGATCAGAATTGAACTGAAGGGTTTGACACTATGATCAGATAAATTCATCTACCGTAAACACACCATTTAAGCGACTTAGAATTAATATAAGTATGTAACTTACACCTCCAGCAAACACTGGATCCATTTTTATTATATTAACAAAGTGCAGAAAATTGAATTCATATTTTAATTATTAATATTTATTATTATTAAGTCGGCGTGAGAGTTCTGGAGACAGCTGGGGAGATAGTAGTCCTGCACCATAACTGTGGAATTTTTATTTTTATGGTATTTGTTTTACTCAAAGCCTAGGCAAGTCTAGATCAAAGTCACGTTTGCTTGATTCCACAACAGAAGAGGAAAGGTTATTTCAAGGAAAAAATAGAAAAATTTAAAGACTAGGTCTAGTGAGATAGGACCTGGGAATACGGGGTCTGGCGAGGTAGACTTGCCGCCAGTCTATGTAACCCAAATCTCCCCTGGGTTCACCCTAACTGGCATTTCTTTGTGGCTCCCTGAACACGGCACATAGGAGTTCATCAAGGCACCCCTATGACTTAAGACTCTGAGTTCCGCAGTCCCACCTATGTCAGCTATTAGTTGCAATGGCTTGTTGCACGTCACCTGAAGCAGAGACATACCATGGATTTCATTTTAGACAGCTGATAAATGTGATGCAGTTCTATACCAATATGTGTTATCTGGGGAAACGTTGACCCGAAGACAGTCTTGACCATCAGCGTGCGTAGTAGACGCTTCGTAAACAGGAGATAGGGAGTCGACTGATTGACAGAAAATGCGTACACCCGACACCCAACAGCCTACACCCTGATACCCGATCACCCTTCTGTGTCATAGTCCCGGATATATGACTGGCTCCGTGTCCTGTCCGTGTCAAATTCTGATGATTCTTTATACACTCAGCTTTGTCTAATCCTAATTCCCCACAAACTATCTCTTCCCTCACGTATCCACTACCCACCCATTCTCAAATTGCCCCTCTTTCCCTCTTTCTCTGTCCACTATTACATTCCCTATCCCCGACTGAAACTGTCACCGTGTCTTCCTCTTACCTCACTTTATTTCTTCCCCTTGCGAATATATATATTTATTCTCTTCTCTCCTCTCTCGTCCTTCCATCTGTATAACTGTCATGTATTTTCTCTTCTGTCCATCCAAATTCTTAAATGATCTCTTCATGCTATCTTCTTTCTTCCTGTACAACTTATAACATGAGGACAACAAACTAAGCAGTCAATACAGGGGAAATAGGTTGAAATGGTTTAAGCAAGATCCTGTAACTGGCGAACATCAAATTCAACAGTATATACAGGGGATAAAGGGTGATACGGTTTAAGTGAGATGCTATAACAATGAGAACATCACACACACACACACACACACACACACACACACACACACACACACACACACACACACACACACACACACACACACACACACACACACACACAGGGGGAGGTGGGGGGGGGCGCATGTTATACACCATGCCCAGAGAGGACGTGGATTTGAGGGATTTGAATTTACAAAAGGCCGAAGTCAAAATGTAATATTTCGAGTTCCCGATTTGTCCATTAACGGCACTCGATAGGGGCATCGACGTATTATTTACATCTGTATAAATGCACTCAAAACCGATAGAAATGTTTATTTCTCTTCCTGCTGTCAGTTAAACTTAGATTTATTGGTAAAGAAGCATTGACCCACTGATGAAACATATGTTTATTTCGTGAGGTCAGACTATTAAGGTAGCCGCCGACAAAGTACGTATCTGTCCCCAGCTGTGAATACTTCCCGGTTGTCTCACACGCTTTGTACTCACACAAAAGAATGCGTAATTGAGCGTATGCGGGTGACAATGATGGTAGGATAACCAATCAGATCCTTGCACATACTCTTCCACTCCGTTGGGGAAGGCCCACGTTCACCGGGCATGTTTCCAAGCCCCTCCCTCCTATATATATCAGTAGTCCCAAATATATATGCAGTCCCTTTTCGTAAACACATTGACTTTTCAGCACACCTCACAGTCTCACATGTAGCCTTTTTTCATATATTAGTGGTATCAAATATATACATGAAATACCATCTCTATCGAGTTCACACAAGTCTTATGGATGGCTGTGTCGACATCATTCAACATGGCACTCTTCCCATTTAGGCATTTAGCAGGTAAGAAGTGGTATGCACATCAGGTTTATGTTTAAAACGTCCATGTTGGTGTTTTAGTATGAGACTGATGGGATTATTAGTTATTTGAAGTTGCAATCTGTAAAAGTGCAGAGGATGTCGACAAGGATCTTCAGTGCTTTGTGTTGTAGATCTTACTCATTCAAGGGTAAAAATCGCTGATGACTGATGCCGATGAGTGATTGAGTGAGTTGGATTTAACGCCGCTTTTAACATTATTCCGGGTATATCACGGCGTATCAGCTTAATGTGGGAGGAAAGCCCGAAGTGATGCAGGTCTCGGACGCTCATCACTTCGGTGAAACCCACGAGCACGCGTATGGTGCTGCAACCTAGAAACATAATCGTGGTGAACCGGGATTCGAACCCGAATAGGTTCATATGTTTCTGGTGTGCCCAAAGGACGAAATTCTGCACAGTGAATCGCGGCGCCTTAGACGACTTGGCCATTACGTTGACTTGTTCTGATAAGAGGAATAAGGATTAAATGATCAGCTACCATCATGACGAAACGTCCTCGTTTCATCGAGTAACAGTATACCAAGTGGTTAGTTGGGAGACGAAGTGAAGGATACTGCTTAATGGTACATCTGATATTCATAGTCCTTGGTTCTCAGGTTGTCATGACGTGTGTATATGGATGGTTTTAACAGTTCGTGCCATTTCAATGATGATGGTCGCAATACATGGTAATTCATTTCTGTCACATTATGCCTGTGAACGTTGGAGTTACCTTTGTTGATGTTTATGAATTTGTTTTGTTCTATATACGACTGATATTATTACATTTTCACTCATATTTAATTCTTATTAAAGGCGTTTTCGAAGTTGTATTGTTCTATAATAAAATTATTACTTACTGTATTGTATGAATGGCGGGTGCTACCGTTAGGGTAGGACATGCTTGCCATTTTCGAAAACACAGGTGTCATCACTGATTTTTAGCTTTATTGCCCTCTACGCCCTCTACGCCCTCTACGCCCTCTACGCCCTCTAAGCCCAATGGAGTCTGTTTCTGTAGGCACATACATAGGGATTCTACATTTGATTTCACTTCCTATTTTTTCATGTATGCATTACTAATAATAACAACAAAGGCAATTATAACAAATTTACAGATTTAAACCCCAAATTATCACTACCTTATGAGAAAACTTGGTATCATTCTTGTTTTCAAGAAAATAGTATGGTTTCTAAAATTTAACATTACCTTGTCCTGGAAAATGAAATTTGATGATAAAAAAACAAAGCAGGTGTCAATAAAACCGATCGCCCGAACGCATCACGGCAACGGCCATGGTAACCCGATGCACGTGAGTGCATGCACATTGAAATGCACATGCGTTCCCACATTTCTTGCCCTATAAAAATACACCCAGATCGGATAAAATTCACACGTTATTGAATTGCTACCACATGCCAAGATTGACAAGAAACAAGCGACACCAAGCCCTTGGACGATTGCAAGCTGAACAATTCGCCCGGCCAGTAGCCAATGCATTTCAAGTCCACGTAAGGAACATATACAGGCTCCATCAACGGTACCAGACCACTAACACTACAGATGACCGACCACGTAGTGGAAGACCAAGGGTCACCACCCGACGTCAGGATCGTCAGATTGTGCGACATCATCTTCAAGATCGCCTTGTTACTGCTACGGAAACTGCTCGACAGACAATGGGGACACACCATCGACACATTAGTGCTGATACCGTGCGTCGACGATTGACGAGCAGACACCTCCACTGTCACAGGCCACACCGAGGACCCACTCTGACACCACGTTATCGCCGTGACCGTCTTCGGTGGGCAACACAGCACCAGCATTGTCGCCACCAGCAACAGCAGATGGCAGAGGGAGAGAGAGTGTCTGGCGACGACGTGGGGAACGTGATTCAGATGCTTGAGTTGTTGAGAAACTGCTGGGGTGGTCCGAGCATCCTGGTGTGGGGTGGAATTGATCTTGCACAGAGGGTCGGCCCTGTGGTCTTCCAGAACATCGGTCCAGAGAGAGGCAATGGAGTCACAGCAGCTCGGTACATTGATCAAGTCATGAGACCACACGCCATACCTCATTTGGCACGTCGCCGCAACCATAAGTTTCAGCATGATAACGCCCGTGCCCACACTGCGAGAGCAACAAAAGACTTCCTCAAGCAGAATAGCATCAGAACCATGCAGTGGCCTGCCCTTGATCCCGATTTTAAACCCATTTAGCACCTGTGGGACGAGATTCAAAGACGGCTGAATGACGTCCGACCAAGGCCGAGTGCCTATGACCTTCATCAACCGCCTCATCTATTCCATGTTTCGACGTTGCACTGCAGTCACCAATGCACATGGCGGACACACGAGATACTGACGTGCGATGCCATTTTCTCAAAGAGCTAGTGTTGTGTTTCTCTTTAAGAACATTTGACACTTTAATTTTAACCTTGATGATCATTTTGGCCAAGTTTCATCTTTTTAATATTTCTCAAATATGTGTACAGTGTTTGTACAAATAAGGTTTCTCATATATCTATCCATGGTGACGTTTCATTTGCGGTTCAGTACATATAGAACTGCCTTTTTATGAACATCCGACTCAACACAGATTTATATCGATCATGTCAATAACTGATAAACATATCCCTAAAAAACTATCAGTGTTCATTTGTCAGGCTATGTTAGAGAATAACCTGTTTATCATATCGGCAACCACTCCCGAAAACAGAATTGTACTATGAACCTGTGGCTTCTCAGTGTGCAAGAAAACTAATCCTCCTACTAGGATTTCAGGAGCGGTGTAGTTTGTGTAACATCATGATGACACCAGATGTTTAATAACGTTTAAACAACAATTTAAAAAAAAATTCCTTTAAGGTCGGTGAACCAAGTAAAGGCAAAAAAGAAAAGAGATACAACAATCTGCTATATATCATGTGTGTTACGGGAGTTTTATTCAAATTGTGTGAGTGGTGGGTTCTACCGGTAGGGCAATCACTGATTTTCAGTGATCCATTCATGTTATTTTCCAAATGGAGGCTTAATCAGATTATCGAAATGGCCATTCTCTGGCGTTGCCATTTGCTACTGAGGTAATAACGAGTTTTGGATACCCTGAACCTCAGGTGATACGTCATACGTCACAAATAGCAATTACTCTGTCAATCGGATATTATCAATCATAGAATGGATCGCGGTGAGTGGGGTGGGGATATGTAAAGGATGTTTTATATAAGGGTATCAGAACTATGCTTAAATTCTACCATGTAATGACACCTATGTTTTATTTGCAGGTGTTCAGAGACTGTTTCCTCATAGACGGAAAGTTCCCCTGCTGCTTGTTGTGGCTGTTGTGTTTTTGCTGCAACCACGTCCTACAGCTGCACACGCTCAAACAGGTGGGAATTCTTGACAAGGCCTCAATGTATATGTCATGTAGCAGAATGTCTCACGTCATATCAAGGATAAACACATGCTATAAAATCGAATTATATGACACAGTTGTACCTCATGTCATATATAACGCATATGTATAACGAATATACATGTTTCGTCGCGGTTAAAAACATACGGAGAAATAAACTAAGCGGCAAAAGAAAGTATAGTTTGGCAATTTGTAATTTTCCTAAAAAAACAGCGATAACTAGTGGAAAGTGGGTATTGGGAATATGACTGCCCAGGAACAGGTACCAAAACACCTCTACCGAACGCGCCACCTTTGACGGCGCTCGTGCGGTAAAAAAAAATGGTGAAACAGGTTTCCCGCCTATGGCATAAGCTGCACGTGCATGTTAGCTGTAAAAATGCGCTCATCTGCAGGGTAAAACCACACGTGATGAAAGCGCAAAAAAGAAATGCCTCGACTGTCACAGGAGCAGAAAGAGAGAGAGAGATCGGTATGGCCGAAATGGGGGCAACACAGGTCCAAATTGCCAGAAGGTTTGGTTGTACACCATTGACAGTAGCCAGGCCGATTCAACGGTACAGGCAGAAAGGAAGGACACAGGACAGGCCTAGAACCGGACGACCCCGAGTGACAACACCACTGGAAGACGGTCAGATGCGGCTCATTCACCTGCGAAACAGATTCATAACGGCGACGGCGACGGCACCAACGTTGGGACATCCCATTAGCCAACGTACAGTACTACGACGACTTCGTGCTGCTGGAATCCGAGCGTATCGTCCTTTCCGAGGAATGGTACTGACTGCTGAACATTGACGCCTGAGACTGCGATGGGCGAGGCAAGTTCGACGCTTGCAAGTCAGAAATTGGCGTCGAGTGCTGTTTACTGCGGTTTAACTTGTTTCGAAATGACGGCAGAGAACGACTTTATCGACGCAGAGGGGAACGTTTTGCTCCGGCGTGTATTCGAGAGGTCCATCCATTCGGCGAGGGAGGTGTCATGGTGTTGTTATTTGTGGAGATCAGAAGACTGATTTGGTGATTATACAGGGAAACCTGAACGCTGTGCAGTACAGAGACCAAGTTTTGCAGACAGTTGTGCCTCCGTTCTTACAAAACTAACAGCAGGGGACATTGTTTCAACACGACAATGCCAGGCCCCATACTGCAAGACTGACTCGGAAAAACCAGCAGAACGTTGACGTTTTGCCCAGGCCTGCCCACTAACCCGATATAAATCCTATTGAACATCTCTGGGACCATCTTGACAGACAGATTAGAGCACTCCACCAGCCTCCCGTCAACAGACAAGAATTTCAGGAGGCCCTGAGAGACGAGTGGCAACGGATTCCAGTCCACGTCATCAGAAGACTGACGTCATCGATGAGACGGCGTATCACAGCATGCATTGAGGCAGCTGGAGGTCATACACGCTGTTGAAGGCAACTGTGTCGACAATGAACTTGTAGTGTGTCTGGCAATTTTTTGGTGACATTTCAAACAACTTTTGAAAATGAAATTTCTTACCCCACCATTGTTTACCTTGAGGTTACATTACCTGTGATTACACAATTTCATTCAAACTGTGGTTGATCAATCATTTGTTACCCCTCCCTAGATAATATTATAATTCACAACAAAACTTCTTCTTGTTTTTTTTTATCGATCATGGAACTCGACCTATACTTTCTTTTGCCGTCCAGTTTACATAAATTGCAAGACTTAGTGAATATTCCGTGGAATTTGATAGGCTAACCAAGCAATACTGTTTTAGGTGAAAAATGTTAGGCCGCGCCCAATAACAGACTACTGTTTCCTTACTGGATGATAATTGAATGTTGCGGGCTTCAGATGCAGTATGGTGCAGAACGATGTCACTGATTTTGCCCTGTTGTCTAGAGTTAATTTTGTATCCATGATTAAACTAAGCAGTTTGTGAAGTTATTATTGTTGGCGTATGTATACATTACAACTGACTTCGAAATCTTTTTTGCGCTTATGGAGTTAAAAACGTAGAGATTCGTGTGCACAGTTTGCGTAGATTCACAAATATTCAAGTCAATTCTAAAATACATATCCAGTCACGGTGCATTACACATGTAGTGACGGTGAAATACATGTAACGTGACTGTAAAATGCATAACGTGACAGCGAAATACATGTAACGTGACGGTAAAATACATCGCGTCACTGTGAAATACATGTAACGTCACGGTGAAATACGTTACGTCACGAAGAAATACTTAATATCGCGGTAAAATATATAACGTCTCTGTGAAATACAAGTAACATCACGGTGAAATACATGTAACATGACGGTGAAATACATAAAGTCTTTGTGAAATACATGTAACGTCTTTGTGAAATACATCACGTCACGGTGAAATACAAGTAACATCATGGTGAAATACATGTAACGTCACGGTGAAATACATAACGTCTCTGTGAAATACATGTAACGTCACGGTGAAATACATAACGTCACGGTGAAATACAGGCCATTTCAAGTCACTTCGGAATAATCTCATGTCACAGTGAAATTTGTTTCGCCACGGTAATACACATGTAACGACGCAGTAGAATTATATTGCATTACGCGGAGGCAGGTCGCGTAGCAGTGGTACACTTGTCACGTCACGGTGAAATGCGTGTCACGTACCAGTGCAATGTATCAGTTTGATGCACATATATTCGAATGCAAAACACAAGTAATGTTAAATGACCCTAAAAGTACAAGTGGACATTCAGCTTATAGCTATCAGACATATTTGGTACATAATACAAGTTATGTCACGTTGACACATGTCAGGCGTGGTTTATCCAGGGTTTAAGTAAAGCTTTCGAAAACCTTTATGTAGAGGACCTTTCCAAATTTGACGCATCAGTTTCCTTGTTGGACCGCCATCTTGTCATGAATTTTCAGATTTCGAGCATGAGGACCTCGCCACACTGCTGGAGGAAGAATCCTTTATTTCAATGAAGAAACAAAGTAACGTCAGTTTGAAAAAGACGCGTGATTTTCAAACTTTCGAAAAAGGTTCAGATATAGTCAGGTTCACATCTCTAGATCGGAAATACATATCAGAGGTCGACCTGTTATCAGAGGACGCTTTGAATTCAGACCTACTCCCCTCGGAGTACAACCTGGAACACGAGCGGCACAAGAGAGAGGTATACGAATCCTCCGGATCAGGTGAGTACAAGTTAGGGCATGTCATGCATATATTAACCCATGTATGGGGTTTCTAAACAGGAATTTATATGTCCCACAAAACTGTTGGAACACAGGAGGAGGGGTTGCAATGGTGGTCCCAGTGGTAACTCCGTCGGGCTGAATACCCAGATGCACACGTATTATTTTGAGCTGCGGTTTGACAACAAAGGAGGACTTGGTGTACGCCCAAGTGATCACATTGTTCTGTTGTAATGCATCTGTGTTTCCCGTGGTGAATAAACTCCCTTTTTCTCCTTTCTAAAGTAGAGCATCACCAATGAATGTCTTTTTTTATGTTAGAACATTGTGTCCTTGTGTGACATACCTCTCTGCACAAATTCGTGAAATAAACATCCCACAAAAAAAACACATACGCAAATTCTTTCAGTTACACATAAAGAGAGCGAATCCACAGAGGCTGTCTATGTTCCCTCGGTATAAAACATTCACCATGTTTAATTGCTTCAGTAAGATTAATGTTATTCTATCTACATGTATTGTTTTCGTGTATTTTTGTCATCCTACGTATCCTTATCACTGGCGATAAACACCAATCACGTGATAGGTAAATATATAATCACAACGACAGAGAATTATCCACCGAAACAGATTCCTTTGGGCGTAAAAAGGTAAAATAGGTGTGAACATTAAATGAATGGATCACTGAAAATCAGTGATGACACCAGGGGTTCGCGAAAGGATAAGCATGTAACGTAGGCGAAGGGCGGTAGGGTAGCCTAGTAATATTAGTGGTAGCCGACATGGGCACAATGTGTGAAGCCTATTTCTGATGTCCCCTGCCGTGATATTACTGGAATATTTCTAAAAGCGGCGTAAAACCATACTCAATCACTCACTGCAATGTACGCGAATTACTAATTTTCAATTCATCGAGGGACATTCAATGTCATATTGTTCCTGTGATTGTTGAAGAGGGGATAACAAATGGATGGGACAGTACACCCACAAAACACTTACCATTGATGAGGATTTGAGTTGGTCGACCTTTGTTGAAACGTGATCATGAACACTTTGTTATACCAGAAACTTTGTGACTTTTGCTAATACGTTTGGGAACCCAGGATGAAACCTTGAGGAACCTTGTGTGAACACTTGGCCAACCTTGTTTGAATACTTGGCGAATCCTTTACGAATCCTTTACGAATCCTTAGTAAAACGTTTGTGAACCAAACGCAGCGGTCAACCAACAGTGAGTGAGTGAGTGCGTGAGTGAGTGAGTGAGTGAGTGAGTGAGTGAGTGAGTGAGTGAGTGGGTTGGGTGGGTTGAGTGAGTGAGTGAGGGTGTCAGTCAGCCAGGGAGTGGGTGAGGTAGGGAAGGAGGGAGTGAGATTAAGGCCGCTTTGAACAATATTTCAGTCACATCTCCGTGTGACAGCTTATGTGTCACTGTGTTTCACACGTGAGAGAAAACCCAAGGTGATATGACCAAAATACTGTAAAACCCAAGTCTCCTAGGGATCGACCATTCTCTTTTAAAGGATATTTGGGAACACAATATTCTTTTTAAAGATATCAGGTAGGTGAAAATTCTGCTTGGTGTTGGTATGAGGTGTTTTGCCACAAAAAATGTTCCTAACAAAATTAAAGTTGTTTGACATGGAGGTATGTTTTGAAGAAACTGACGGAAAAAAAGAAAATATAAACTTGAAACTGGTAAAAAATGGATTTGGCCCAAAATGACAAACTTAAAAACGACGTTACTAGCCTGAAAACACTGCAAAGTTGAGTTTTAACACACAACTATGATAACCGTATCAAACACATCAAAATCGAATAACCATTTCATTTTTGTTTCATTTCTAGCCATCATAAAACACAAGTGTATACTTTCTTTTGGCCGGGATTTTAATATGTCTGAAAATATACTTTAGCAAAAACAAACATTTTTTAGAAGTCTTTTCTTGGTTCTAATACGCTTCCATAGAATGTATTTTGATAAAAGCGAAAATAATATAAAGATGTTCTCAGAACAGAATTGTACTGACCTGAGAAGGTATTATTATAAGTTTCAGGAGTATTAGGATGTCTTTGTTAGGATACATCTTTGTATGAAAATTATTGAAACTAGAAGCATAACACGAGAATTTTGTTTCAGTAAGGAAGTCCACTCTTAACATGGCAATATGAAAAAGTTTCTAAACCACAAGAATGCAAATGTCTCATACAAATACGAATATATGGTGAAAGTTGTGTTGAAACTTCATTGTTTGTAAATGTAAATACAGAAGACGTCATTTTTAATTGTTCCTTATAATATTTGCCTTACAACATATGACAGTTTATGCAGCGAAAATACAGTTCACTTTTTAATGCATTCTTTCCTATTAACAAAATTCACTTAGTTTCCCTGAGATAAAAATACACAAACCCAGGACGTTTTATCGTCTCCGAATTTCAAGACAGACGATTTCCTCACTGTAATTAATCGTCATGTAAAATAAAGGAAACATTCCGACATAATCGAACGGTAATTCTTCGTATTCTGGTGAAAGACATTCATAATCGTTCAGAAGAGTGATGTCCTTACAGCACTAGACATGCCAAAAAATAATCATATGGTTTCTAATAGGTGAGGTGAAATAGGGTTTATCTTCGCGTCCAAGATTATTGCACTTATATAGCAACGTGCGTACGTGCGTGCGTGTGTGTGTGTCCGTTGCTTCTTCTACTAGTCCGGACTAATGCCGATTTTAAAGTGCTTGCCCACTGAGATACCATGCCTCAGTTTAACATGAAGACCATACTCAGATATCAGTATACTGTAACCGAGCCAACAAACCCTTGTTTTGGACCCTTAATGCCGGGCCCCAGACAGGGTAACAACAAGTACTATCTTTTAACGTCTTTGGTATGACGCGGCCGGGAATCGAACCCCGGAACTTCCACGGACGTTTACCACAAGACCACGGAGCGGTCTATGGTTTCTAATAAATGCATGTTGAGCTATCGTATGTATCATGTCATTTATACTGTATATTTTCAGAAAACGAGTGTTTAGATCCAGACCGTGAGTACTGCAAGGGCCCCTTTGATGTGTGTACAGATCTGACGACGGGCTACAACTGTACATGTAAGGTCGGATTCGTCCGGGAAGACCAGGAGTGCTACGCAGGTAACACAAACATACATTTCACAGTTTCCAGTTCATAGTTAACATGTCCCACAGCACCCAGTTCACATGGTTAACATACCTACAACACCCACATCACATGGTGAGCATATTCGAACACACTCACTTCACATGGTCAACATACCCCATCACACTTAGTTCACATGATCAACATACCTCGACAGACTCAGTTCACGTGGTCAGCATACCCAATCACTCTCATTTCAAAGGGTCAGCATACCTCATCACGCTCACTTTACATGGTTAACATACCCCATCACACTCATTTCACATGGTCAGCATACCCCATCACACTTAGTTTACATGGTCAACATACCCCATCGCACTCAGTTCACATGGTCAGCATACCCCATCACACCCAGTTCACATGGTCAACATACCCCATCACACTCAGTTAACATGGTCAACATACCCCCATCACACTTAGTTCTCATGGTCAACATACCCCCATCACGGGCTCTTCAAAGTCAACATACCCCATCAGTCTACCTATAAGACCGCCTCCGTGGTATAATGGATAGAGCGTCTGCCCGGACAGGGGAAGTTGGGTGGTTCGATCTCCAGAAGCGTCATACTCAAAGACGTTAAAATGGTACTTGTTGTTACCCTGCAAGCACTTAAACCGGCATTTGTCCGGACTAGTACAAGCACGAACGAGCGCGCACGCACGCACACACACACACACACACACACACACACACACACACACACACACACACACACAAACACACACACAAACACACACACAAACACACACACGTCGCTATGTAAGTGCAATAATCTTGAACACGACGTAAAACCCCATTTAATATTTATACAGAACATCTAAAGCCTGGGGTTCTAAATAATTGATATATGATTATTGGCTTGCATTCCATTCAACAGAAATGTTCACTTACGGTCCGAGCGCTTCAGATTCAACCATGTCCAGCCAGGATGAAGGTTTTCAGGCGATAGACGTTGAGGATGGAATCCCATTTTCATCAGAGATATACTATATCATATATGTAAGTTAAAAAATACCACGTTATATACGGAGAAGCAAAAGACACTATACCTCTCAGTTGATCTTTACGTCAGCGATATAATATTTAAAAAATAAACTCTACTGGCGCTTAGTCAACACTCAACGAATACAATATTATTCAAAACCTTTAAAAAATCGCATAATACAAAACTGTTGTTGGGTATCTTAGACACCTTATCGTCGAAATCAATAAATTTGCTATTTTCGGCAAAACATTACAGCATTTTAAACATGGTTACAAATTCATTTCGTACCCGATTTTTCAGCAATCTCATTAAAACCAGATCTTAGTTCTTGCTGCCGCTAAACAAAGATCTGAGGACATCCCATTACGGAACACGTCAGACCGACCTTGCGCGAACTTTGACCGACCTTTTGAAGGACTGACAAGAAGTCGACATTAGCCAATCAGAAGGCAGCTTTCTCGTGCTTTACGGCACTAATTTCAAAATGGGGACTACGCTTCGAAACATATTTTGACAAATTCTCGATTAAAAATTTGAAACCTGAACAAAAGAACATTCTGGAATGGCTATTAGATGGCCTAGATTGTGTGGATTCAGTCGTTAAACCCATAACTATCGTTCGGAATACCCCGTGTTAAAGTTTTCAAGGTTGCAAGATTGAAAATCACATTCCGATTATCACTTTCATGATCTGGTAAGCGACGCTCTGATTGGTCGGATGAAAGGTCGTTCTGACGTGACCCCTAATAGGATGTCCTCAGATCTTTGTTTAGCGGGTAGCGAGAACTAAGATCTGATTTTAATGAGATTGATTTTTCAGCGAACCAATTTTTTTTATCCAGCCACAGATTGCTGTTTACAAACTGTTTCAGGCATTAGTGATGGTTATATTGACACAATCAAAATTAACAGCAGTTCTTTCAATTACATGAAAACAAACTCGGCTCACTATATTTTGCAAATATGTTATAGTATATCTAAACTTACATATACACCAGAGTCTATCTTAACTTACATATATATCACAGTATATCTGAACTTACATAAATGTTACAATGTTCTTTAACTTGATATATATACACCAGAGTCTATCTTAACTTACATATATATCACAGTATATCTGAACTTACATAAATGTGGTGCATATGTAAGTTTAGATATACAATAACATATTTGTAAGCAAAGGTACATTGTGATGTATATGTGAGTAAAGATATACTATTGCATACATATATATAAATTAAGATATACTGTGATATATATGTAAGTTAAGATATACTGTGATATATATGTAAGTTAAGATAGACTGTGGTGTATATGTAAGTTTAGATATACTATACCATATTTGTAAGCAAAGATATACTATTGCATATATATATAAGTTAAGATATACCGGACATTTGTAAATTACCATGACTTATTAGTGACTTTAATGTGAGTGCATCAATCACATTTCCTATTCCATCCACGGCAAAAAATATTTTTTTAACAATTTTCTTTTTTTGCCTATGAGTATATGTACAGTTCTTTCAAAATAGATTGTGTGGTACCATGCAATTATTGAAATAAATTTTAGTACCTTACGTATTACAGGCCAGTATATATCTATATATACTGAACAAAAAGTTAGGGATCATGACTATTTGTAGAATACCTTTATGAAAATATGTGCTCGGCGTTCACTCCAAAAATACCATATTTGTGTTCAGTATACATACTCATCTTACCTTGCATTAAGATACTCGTGTCTATGGTTTCTATGTACCCTTCTAAGGTACAAAATTCATATACAGTAAACTACGCTTACAACGAACTGACCGATGTTACGAACTTATTTTTTAGTCCTGGCCATTTGTTGCATATATGATGTATATATATATGAATATGACGAACTACGATTATTACTAACTAAATTATAATCGTAGTTTACTGTATTCCGCTTTGAGGTGCCGAACTTCTTACCAATGCGAATATATGACATGATTATATTAGCTCCAAACTGAACATCAAATGTGTTTAGTGAACGTAACCGGTACATAGGCGCTCACGCAGGGTGTATCACACCATATAAACTTCGAGACTGGTTGCCAACTAATATTTCCTTCTTTCACTCCTGACTGTTTTGTGTTCATCCCTCCATCTAGATCTCTACAAACGGCGTGATTAGTTTTGGGACGCGGTTTGGTTCGTACTCGCCATCGCTGCCCACCAATACCCAGAACATCTTGTGTCCTTACTGGGCCGACATTGACATCACGTCCGGGCCCAGCACAACTGCCATCTACTACCAGGCATACAGTGGCACTAGCAATAGGCTTGAAACAGCTTCCATTTGGATTAAGAAATACATCTCTGACAGGACATTCAAAGCAACATGGGCGTTGGTGGTCACGTGGTATCACGTGCCACAGAAGGGACAATCCTCATCTGACGAGGTAAGAAATCAAACTGATTTGGTTTCTGTGAAGGTTGCAACGTTCCAAGTGCTGCTGGTCACTAACGGTCAGTCCACGTATGCCTTGTATATCTACAACAGAATGGGATGGACGGTGAGAGACGATATCCCAATTTACATCGGCTATGAAAGTTCAAATACGAGAGATAGAAGACAGGAGGTCCTTATCATGTCTAGAAAGCGGGCAGCTTATACCAACGCCGGCATCGGCAACAACACGGGTAGGTAGCACGTCATCATCCACGCAAAAGCTCCTCACATCATAAACGCAAACTCAACGGATACTCTGTAGTGAACCACGAGTGCCAATAAATATATCAAATGTGAGACATAAAGCGTGACCGCCTCTGTGGTGTAGTGGGTAAAGCGTCTGCCCAGACAGCGTAAAGTCGGTGGTTCGATCCCGGGCCAAAGACGCACACGCAAACGCTGACGCACACACGCGTGCATGCACGTCCCTATGTTAGTGCAATATTCTTGGACACGACGTTAAACCATTTCACCTCACATCCCCTCACCTCAGATAAAGCATTATGATCGTTATGTCTTATCAAAGAAATGCTTAGGTTGAGGCGGGTGTATAGGGGGAGCACACAGCCTTAAAGTCGTCAATTCAAGGGGGTGTTTGGATGGCCCTGTGAGTAAACCGTTGTACCGGGATCGATTCCCTTTTTTGTAAAACGTCTGAGGCAGACAAATATTCAAGCTTAATCTTAGCATTGTTGGAGAGCCACGTGGTTATCGCTCGAAGATATAGAGGATATTTTATGTGTCTGTACAAAATATTTTGGGTCACGAAAATTCTTTATCATACCTTAAAGATATGAGTAGATACAAAATCAACCTTTACAAAATATATTTTTGAAAACGACGAGACCGATTTGGAAAGAAAGAATACACGTTGGTCAAGTAATGAAATGGCGATTTGCGAAACGAACATTCTCGATTGACGAGTTAAATGAGAAATTTACAGTTGGAGGTCAACAGTTTGTGAACAGGCCAGACATTTACGATAAAGGGAGACAATTTGAGGGGAGGTCACTCATTTATGACAATAGTTACGTCAAAGTGTTATGTTCACAGCAGTGAAATATGAAGTGTTATGTTCACTGCAGAGAAATATCAATGTTATGTTATGTTCACTGCAGTGAAAATATCACTTTTCTCAACTTCGGAAAACTCGGTCTTTCACACTATATGATAAAACAATAATCTTCAAAAAAAAAACTTTTTAGTTTGAAACAAAATATTTTGAACAATTCAGATATCCCGGGCGTGTACATATTCGACATCGGGGGGACGGTGACGAACTTCGTATCGTTGTGTAAACAATGGTACACCGAATGGGAGCGGGATTACCAGTTTTGGTGGGACTGGTTCCTGGATTACTGTCCCTGCAGCTCCGTGTGGATGAACAGAGACTGGAGGTTCTACCTGTCTGACTATAGATACCAAAATGGTCAATTCAGTGTCTGTTACACATCGCGCCGCACTTGGTGGACCACTCCTTTGTCTCGGGTAAGTTGTTCACTCACACATTACTGAGCGTTTGACTTGAGGCGCACCACTATTTAAGTTTATTGTGCGAGGAGAGCAAAAGGCGACGCAGGGCCTACAGATGTACCACTATTTGAACTACAGCTGGATAATTTTGAGTAAAAATATATTGGTTAAATGAAGATTGGGGTAAGAAATATATTTCCCATCACATGTTTGAAATGCTGTAAAATTGTGGCGAAAAATGTTAATTTATTGTTTTTCAAAGATAGCATGCCTTAGTTTTGTATTATGCGAATAATAATTTTTAAAAGTTTTAAATTATATGATATTAAAAATAAAACCATGTAGAAGTATTCTAAGTGCCAGTGCAGTTCATATTTTTGGATATAATGTTGCGAACTTAACCTATTTTCAATTGAAAAGCAAACATATGACAAACTCACCTGAGAGGTATAGTTTGCTTTGCTCATCAGTTTATAAGACCGATGCGTCGGTTTTCCGCCATCAATGTCCATCACTTACATAGCATATTGTAAATAGTTTCCTGAACAGATAAATGAGTTAAACGATTTGAATGTTCCACTTTGCATGGTTTGAATTCTGACATTATTTTTGCAGAAATGTTGCTACAGAAACACTAGATTATTGAGGTCAGATGAGGAATCTGGATCGCTGCAGAGGTTTGATCCCGTTTTTGTACGGCTTCATTACCTGGCCGATTACCTGGGAAGATATTATTGCTGTGAGCAGTCCAACAGGTGCGATCTCTTCTTCAGCATCCGGCCCCAGGGATTCTGTTCACGTACATTCCCCTTCTGGTTGGGTAAGTGAAGACTATTGACGTGACGAGTGAGTGAGTAAGTGGGTGGTTGGGTGAGTGCGTGAGTGGTCGGATGGATGGGTGAGTGGGTGAGTGGGTGAGTGAGTGAGTGAGTGAGTAGGATTAACGTCGCTTTGAACAGGATATATATCAAAGTATCATATTGGAGATAAACAGATTCTTACATCACGCTATTCATTCTCTCTAACAAGGTACTGAGATGGCCGCTTCCGTTTTTCGTGCGAAGCAAAAATATTTCTATATCTATTTCTGTTGAGTTGTATATGACGGTTTTTGTGCTACTCAAACATATATCTATTTCTTTAGTAGTGATATTGGTAACATAAGTAAGCGAATGGTGAGGGACTAGAGGTTTCGTATGTCAGTGTATTTACTTAATGTGAGAAGAAAGCAGCTACATGAGGTCTATCACTTTGATGAATCTTCGAGCGTGAGTATGGTGCTGACAAACCAAAAATCAAACTCATGATGAACATGGGATTCATAAGACCCCACCCCAACCCCAACCCCAACCCCAACCCCCACCAAACCCCCAAACCCCCACACCTCACTATCAGATTACCCAGTCTTTCACATTTATTTTCCATTTAACACACAATCACGCGACGTTTGTTATTATCGCATGATATGCAAAATACCAGTTTTGCAGTATAAGTTACATGTCCTTCATGTTTTCTTCATTTTTATCATGTACAGTAATTTTGTGACTGTTGACATGGCCCTGTTTTGGGGATGATTGTGTGTTTATTGGAAAAACTGGGTACCAAAATGATGGTTGACGGACTGTAATTTTGTTGAGCTTGAGGTTTGTGACCTAGATGAATGCTTGATTCTGATTGGTAAAAAGAGGTTTCCTTTTTGCTACGGAAACCCCTATCAAATATGTTAAGCCTTTTCACAATAAACGTGAGTATGAATACATAGAAAGCCTATATATTGATCCATAAAAAGTGGCTGCTGATCATTCACCACCATATATACTGTAAATCTTTATGTCCTCTAATACACGCTGGGTCTCTAATACCAGCAAGGTCTCTCATACACGCTGAGTCAAGGGCTCTCGCGAAATTAATAGACGGCGTAGCGCCAAATAGAGGAAATACGGCAGTTTTATATCGGTTCTTTGGGGCGTTGTAGGCCGCAACCCTTACTGCTTCTGTAACCGGAGTGGTTTATGTGAATGAATCACCAAACGCAGGTTGATTTGTTGATGCCAGTTGTTTTAATACAAAATAAAACGGCCCTGTGAAAATAAATACACAGAGTTACAATATGCACAATACGTACACATACAAATAAATCATTACATTATAACTTATTGACAAACATTAGAATCTTAAATATGATTATATACATTGTTATGATCAATCATAGTTAGCATGATTAGTTTTGTCTTACTGTACTGTAAACATTACAGGAGATTTATCATATAATAAATTGACAAACATAGTTTATCAATAATAGGTGAATGATGATAAATGCATTAATACATAACACACAATTAAAGTACATATCACTATAAATACATACAAAATATAAATGTCCTCACCAGGTGTATGGCACTGTGCCCTATGATGTCACAACATCAGACATTTGCTTTACAGGGACACACCTGAACATAAATATATATAACATAATTACAGTGTAACATATTACATCAATATGTTTACATCCTTAGGTATATACAATAACCCTAAAATATATATTCTAATTACTCACCTCATCATACAGACATACAGACATACAGACATACATTCATACATGTGCAGCTAGGTGCAGAACTTTAATTTACGGGTAAATAGCTCCAGTCTACCAATAAATGTACTCATTATGCTTAGTTACACAATAAGTTAAGTAATATCAACATGAAAATGCTAGTTAAGATTATCTATTATAAACATACTTACATAAGGTATTTAAGCAAATTTAGCCTAACTACATTTACCTGAATACGATGACTGATATGATATATATTTATCACACCTAACAATATAAGCATTATTAAAAGAAGTTAAGAAACCTTACATATGCACCTTAACAAACTCTTCAAAGCACTAAATAAGAACACATAAATATACAATTCAACCAAACTAACCTGTGACAATTGACTCAATTATATCAGCGATGAACCGACTGCTCCATACATAATCAACTACAAGTGTGAATTTAAACTGACCAGTCCCATAATGCACCTTGTCACTGAAAGTAAGGGGCTGGGGCTAAACAATAGAAACCAGAGAAACAATAGAGAAACAATAGAGAAGGCAAGCGCAAGGGTGACTGTGCTATTGTATTAGTGAAGCAGGTTAGATTGGAGTGTAGACTAAAACTTAGGTATTAAAATAAGAGGTGACCTTAAAATACACTTGATGATATATACATAATTACATACTACTACATTCTTCCCTCCCCACGGAAATGACGTCTTCGTCATTCTGAGTTTTGGCGTGTTAAAATAGATATAAATGCTTTCGTGATGTCCGGTGTAGTCTGTTCCAATGTTCCAGCGCTCGTTAAATGCTCCAGATAACGAACCCTAACCATCCAATCTGGCTCTACTGCTGCCTGACTAAGCGCATACTGCCCTGAATGCATCCAACTTGGAGGGTGTCGTTCACGTGTTGACCTTCGTGGAACAACATCAGCTCCGTCTGTATCTGGAACAGCATCACCTGTGACATCCATCTCGTCAACATGTTCTGCTTCAGCTGAAGGAACTTGATCCAGAACTGTATCATCATCTTTAGTTTCGTCTTCAGCTGAAGGAATGACATCATCTTCGTGTAGATCTGGAGTAGTAGCACCAGCATCTTCATCCACTTCATCATCATTAGGATACACCTCTGTTTCTCCCTCTCCTGGGATGTGACCGTCGTCACCAGAAATGTTCTCCACTGCTGCCTCAGCCTCATGATCGTCACCACTTGCCTGAGTAGCAGTTTCCATATCTGCAGGAACTTCCTGATTGGTATCTGTGGGGATACCAGCAGCTGCAGCATCTCTATTTGGGGTGTGGATCTCTACAATGATGTCTTCCTGACCAATGTCTTCATCTGGGAGTGTCTCTGGCTTTGGTTGTGGCTTAGACCGTCTTGGTCTTGGTACAGGTCTGGATGATATAGGCTCTGGTTCATGTGATATTTCAATCTCTCCAGGGTCATGAAGAGCACCAATGGGCAAGAGAAGATTCCTATGTAAAGTCCTCTGTCGACCTTCACCATTCTCTTTCTGCACTACAAAGACGGGCACATCTTGATTGGGCTGTTGCAGAATGATGTAAGGATCTTCTTCCCACTTATCTGAGAGCTTGTGTTTACCATCAAATGCCAATATTTTCACTAGAACGCGGTCTCCAGTCTGTGGTGTGGCTCCTCTCACTCTAATGTCGTAGCCTTTCTTCTGCCTCTCTCGAGATGTTTTAGCTGAGGCCACAGCCAGTTCATAAGATTTCTTCAGCCTTTCTCTGAGTAATCGGGTGTACTCTGCAAGTGACTGTGTCAAACCAAGTTCAAGCCCAAAAGCAAGATCTAAAGGAAGACGTGGCTCTCTACCAAACATTAAAAAGAATGGTGACTGTCCAGTTGACTCGTGCCTTGTGCAATTATAGGCATGTACAAGAGGCCCAATATGTGATTTCCAATCACTCTTCTGGTCAGGTGATAAGGTTCCCAACATAAAGTCACATAAAGTGCGATTGAACCTCTCACACATGCCATTGCCCATGGGATGATACGGTGTGGTTCTGGACTTCTTCATGCCAGTAAGTAAGCACAATTCCTTTATGAGATTCCCATCAAAGTTAGCACCTTGATCAGAGTGTATCCGCTGTGGAATCCCATAATGAACAATGAAGTTGTCAAAGAAGGCTTTAGCGGTGGCTTTGGCTGTCATGTTGTTGGTAACATATGCCTGTGCATATCTAGTGAAGTGGTCCGTAACAACTAACACATTGTGTTTCCCTCCCTTGCATGGTTCAAGGTCCAAGAAATCCATGGACACCAGCTCTAGTGGCTGAGTAGTCTCAATTCCAATGAGTGGAGCTCTCTGGTTGGTTGGAGTCTTCCGACAGATGCATCTTCTGCAATTCTTAATCCAGTCATCAACATCCTTAGACATGCCTGGCCAGAAGAATCTGTCTCTCAAGTGTGCCAAGGTTCTGTCTCTTCCTGGATGACCCACGCTGTTATGAAGACCTTCTAATGCATCTTGAATGTAGTCTGCCGGTAATACCAACTGTTGTCTAGTTTCTCCGTTGATTATTACTTCTCTGTAGATAATTCCCCGCTGAAGATGGAGATTACTTGAGATCTTGAGCAAAGCTGAATGAGCATTGGAATCACAGAAATCATGTCTCCTTGGTTTGTTGCCAGACTGTAAACATCTTGTACATTGTCGTAAGATAGGATCTTGGTACTGCGCTTTCCTCCAATCCCTATGTGACATCCTTGCTAGAGGAACACCAATAGTGTCGAGGTTCTCTTCGTGGGTAACGTCCGCCTGCATACATAAACTCTCCACATAAGGTTGGGCATGAATGACGTTACATACAGCCTTTACCGATTCGCCCGACATATGCTCCTGGTCTCCACGTGTCGTTATTCCTGGTAAACGTGACATACCATCTGCATCTGCATTGTTAATCCCTGGGCGGTACTTGATGTCAAAGTCATAGGCTGCCAAGGCTGCTAACCACCGATGTCCTGTTGCATCAAGCTTTGCGGAAGTGAGAATGTAGATCAACGGGTTGTTATCTGTATAAACTCTGAACTTGGTACCATAGAGGTAATCGTTGAACTTTTCAGTAATTGCCCACTTCAAAGCTAGAAACTCTAGACGATGTGCAGAATAGTTCTTCTCAGCTTTGTTCAGTCCTCTACTAGCATACGCAATCACTCGTCTCTGTCCACCCTGCTCTTGATAGAGAACAGCGCCAAGTCCATGTGTGCTGGCATCTGTATGGAGCTCAAATGGTAGACTGTAATCTGCATAGGCCAGAATAGGAGGTGAAACCAGAAGTTCTTTCAAGTAATGGAATGCCTTGTCTTGCTCAGGTCCCCATGTCCATGGTTGTTGACTCAATTTCTTTCTTGTTCTCTTTGTCTGCGTTGGTGGAGGCATAAGACTTGACAGGGGCTTGGTGATTGCAGCAAAGTTCTGCACAAATCTCCGATAATACCCTGCAAATCCAAGAAACTGTCTCACTTCGTTTGGATTCTTTGGTGGGGGCCATGACTTTATCTTTTCAACTTTAGCTGGATCTGGTTCGATGCCTTGTTCCGAAATGATATGACCTAAAAACTTGATCTTGTCCTTGAAGAAACTACATTTATCTGGGGCAAGCTTGAATCCACAGTTTTTGAGTCTCTTAAATACCTTCTTCAACCTGTCAAGATGTTCTTCAAAGGTATCAGCAAAGATGATGATATCATCCATGTAGATAAGGCATATCTGGAGATGCATATCTTCAAAACAGTCATTCATGAGGCGTTGATAAGTGGCAGGACTGTTGCATAATCCAAAGGGCATCCGGTTGAATTCATAGAATCCAAGGGGTCCCACAGAAAAAGCTGTTCTCTCCTTGTGATGTTCTTCTAATTCGACATGGTGATATCCACTCTTCATATCCATTGTGGAGTAGAATCTGGATCCTCTGAGGGTGTCAAACATCTCTTCAATCCGTGGCAGAGCGTATGAATCTTTAACTGTCCTTTGATTCAACTGTCTAAAATCAATGCACATCCTCAAAGATCCATTGCTCTTGCGTACTAACACTACATTAGAAGACCAAGGTGATCGTGATCGACGAATGACTCCACTAGCTAATAGTTGATGTAGATGATCTCTTACTTCGTTATGCATGGATGGTGGAATTCTCCTATGTCGTTGTTTGAAAGGTCGTTCATCAATGAGGTCGATTCTATGTTTCACTGTACTAGTGTGTCCAAGGTCAAGGTCACCATGAGAGAAAATATCTAAATAGTCTGAGATGACTTTCAATCCCTCTTCATGCTGAGTGGTTGAAATTCTTGAAGATTCTATGTCCATCTTATTAATGAGAGAAGTGCTGTCCTGAGAATTGTCTTCCAAGGTAGGCTGTTCTTCAACAAAGACAGGCTGGATCTCACAAAGAAGTGCATGAGGTTGAATGACTACTGTCCTTGTGGTAATGTTGGAAATGTTGACATCCACGAATCCTTTCTCTCTGTAAGTGATCAAACTGGGTGAGATGTCAAGGTCATCAGGGATAGCTGAACGGACAGTACTTTGCAATATAGCACATGTACTGCGATAGGGAAGCGCCTTGTCAATATAGCCCGAGATAGTGACGTCTGAGTTGGGTGGGATGATAACCTTCTTAACTCCTGCGCACTTGACTAATCCCAGCTGAAAATGTCTTCTTACAAGATTGCGTTCCTGTAGCACCATACACCTAAAAGCTAAATACCAAGGCGTGTGAAGGTTCGCATCTTGAAGAAACTTTTCCCCATGCTTATGTCTGCAAGTTCCCAAGTAAACAGATAATATATTGGTGCCAAGTAGAACTGGTACCTTGTAATTATAGTTACTAGTAGGAACTACAAGTAGAAGACATGACTGAGATTCAGCATCAATACCGTTGACCTCAAGGTCAACCTGAATATAACCTGTATATGGAAGAGGCTGTCCATCAGCACATTCAACATCCAAAACACTTGTAATGGGGGTGATAGGAATACTGGAGAGATATTGATCATAAAATGCCTGACTCATCGTGGAGACTGTAGCTCCTGTGTCTAATAAAGCTCTTGTCTTGATTCCTTGAATACAGACATCGACTTCATTGGCATTTCCTACAAGTGCTGTTGTATCATATCTCTGAGTATCAGTCTGTTGTTTGTTGAGACCTATGGGCCACCCCTTCGCATAGGCCATCTCCCGTTTAAATGCTGACGACTATGGTCCATCCTGACCCTGCATCCTGAAGCTATGTGTCCAAACTGTCCACAGCGAAAGCACTGTACATCTCTCTCAAATTGTCGTCCTCTAGATCTGCCTCTATATTGTGACTGGTCATATCGTTGCGTCTGAAAAGAAGATTGAGGATACCATCCAGTGTTGCTCCTGTCTGTTTGATCATAGGACTTCGACTGAAATCGAGCTTGTTCTCCTGTAGGCTGTTGATAGTGATCCTGTGGTGGCTGTTGCTGTTGTTTCTTGAGAGATGCAACTTCAGAAGTAAGGCTCCTGATCATTCCTCTAAGTTCCTTCAACTCTGTTTGGGTGGTTGTCTCAGTTACAGCCGCCATACTTGTTGCAGACTGTTTACCTTTGACCTTTCCGTCACCTCTGCGTTGATTGTGTTCCCGCTCAATCTGCCGTAGTTCTCTTCGCAAAACATCAAAATCGGAGAATAAATCAAATTTGTGTCCGCTGACATCCTTGATTGATGGCTTGAGTCCTGTCCAAAGCATGGAATGAAGGAGCTTGTTGGTGTCTTGATAGATAATTTCACAAGCGTCTACAGCCTTACTAAGTAGGTCTTCTAGACGACAACACCAAGTGTTGACGTCCTCATCGTCCCGCTGCCGTGCTGTGTAGAAGGCTGCCAATAAGTTGACTGGAGAATCACTTGTGTCATAAACACACCTTAGCTTATCTAAAAGCGATGAAAGAGAAGCTGTGGAACCTAATCGCATAGCAACTCTGGCGGCCTCCCCTCTCAAAGATTTCCTGATGGAATGTTCAATTGTCGCCCCTGAATGTGCTTTGTCCTTCAATATGCAATCCACTTCGTATCTCCACAAGTCATATGACAACTTACTTTTACCTTCATCTCCCGAGAAGCAAGGTAAACTTGGAGGGTGAGATACGGTAAACACCTGAGCTGCAGATGGGTGACTAGGATGTTGAGTTCCAAAGGCATGGGAAACATCTTCTGTTTTCACAGAGCCAGTTGAAAACTCAGACATCCACTGGTCAGCCTTAGGTTTGACCTTTAGCTGCTGAAATGTTGCAACAAGTTGCGAAATTTCCTCTTCTGACATTTGATCGGACATGCCTGTGTATAGTATTAACAACTAGCGCCAAAAAATAAATAAAACTATATCTATGACACTAGTAGCAGAGAAGTAAAGTGATTGAGCTGGATCTCCAACATTGCAACTGCATATGTATATTCTAACTTCTAACTAAACAATGTTGTTTTGAAGTGCAGACGTTAGTAATGGTGTGCAAGTGTAAGCTGTGCGACCGCTGCAAACGCAAAGAAAAAAAGAAGAAGAAAAAATAAGATGTATGGAGACAGAGTCCCAACACGTACAACTTTACCAAGACAACATCAATAAACTCTATGACCAACTGAATGTAACCAAACACAATTATGACCTATCTATTATATATTAGATGATTTAAATGCTTTATTATTAAATTATGTTATGATTTTATTGCTTATAATAGTGTTTGAGTAATATGTAAGTGCTAAACAGTCATACTTCTTTCACACGAACACAGATATATTACATAACTATATAAAGGGTACTAATATGATACAAGTTAAACTAATAACACTAATTAAATAACTACTTAACTAAGAAACTAACAAATTAACCATAAAATTAAAAAATCTGTAGACTAATTAACTAACTAAATGAGTGAGTAAGTGAGGGTTTAACGCCGCATTGAACAATATTCCAGTCATATCACGGCATGTCAGCTCAAAGTGGGAGAAAATCCCGAAGTGAGGCAGATCTTAGACACCTACGCTGGTTAAACCCTCAGCACTGGTATGGCGCTGCCAAATCTAGAAACACAAGTGGGGCAAACCGAGATTCGAACCCATAATCATAGGTTTCTTGTGTGCCCAAGGGACACAACACTGTTTAGCAACTAAAGGAATAATTAACTAATGATCTAACTAAGTAATGTTATAACAAACTAATGATCTAACTAACTAATGTGGTAACCAACTAATGATCTAACTAACTTATGTCCTAACTAACTAATGACCGGCCGGTATGATTAAGACTACCAAGTGCACTGTACAAATCTATGCAGTAAATATTTTATGTAAATGTCAAATATACAACAGACAACCCATTAGACAGTTATATATAAACATACAGAAAAGACAAATGTCTGTTATACATGATCACAGCAGTGGTATCCTCTTCTCTTCACATGAATAATTGTCAATCACAGAAAGCACAATACAATGGAACGAAAGTGTCAATCAAGCTCTTGCACAATACAAGTTTATCGCTGTCTATACACTGAGAGGCAAGCTCATGAAAAGATGATGGCATAAAGTAACTGATACATTATGTAGTTACATTAATTTCACATCACGGGTCCTGGAGCACACAGATCTGTCGCGTTCATCCATGGACAGCTAGTGTCCATCGTTGTCACTTGTCACTGGGTGCCTTACTGCAACAACTGTTACATCCTGCCGACGACGCCAATGTAACCGGAGTGGTTTATGTGAATGAATCACCAAACGCAGGTTGATTTGTTGATGCCAGTTGTTTTAATACAAAATAAAACGGCCCTGTGAAAATAAATACACAGAGTTACAATATGCACAATACGTACACATACAAATAAACCATTACATTATAACTTATTGACAAACATTAGAATCTTAAATATGATTATATACATTGTTATGATCAATCATAGTTAGCATGATTAGTTTTGTCTTACTGTACTGTAAACATTACAGGAGATTTATCATATAATAAATTGACAAACATAGTTTATCAATAATAGGTGAATGATGATAAATGCATTAATACATAACACACAATTAAAGTACATATCACTTTAAATACATACAAAATATAAATGTCCTCACCAGGTGTATGGCACTGTGCCCTATGATGTCACAACATCAGACATTTGCTTTACAGGGACACACCTGAACATAAATATATATAACATAATTACAGTGTAACATATTACATCAATATGTTTACATCCTTAGGTATATACAATAACCCTAAAATATATATTCTAATTACTCACCTCATCATACAGACATACAGACATACAGACATACATTCATACATGTGCAGCTAGGTGCAGAACTTTAATTTACGGGTAAATAGCTCCAGTCTATCAATAAATGTACTCATTATGCTTAGTTACACAATAAGTTAAGTAATATCAACATGAAAATGCTAGTTAAGATTATCTATTATAAACATACTTACATAAGGTATTTAAGCAAATTTAGCCTAACTACATTTACCTGAATACAATGACTGATATGATATATATTTATCACACCTAACAATATAAGCATTATTAAAAGAAGTTAAGAAACCATACATATGCACCTTAACAAACTCTTCAAAGCACTAAATAAGAACACATAAATATACAATTCAACCAAACTAACCTGTGACAATTGACTCAATTATATCAGCGATGAACCGACTGCTCCATACATAATCAACTACAAGTGTGAATTTAAACTGACCAGTCCCATAATGCACCTTGTCACTGAAAGTAAGGGGCTGGGGCTAAACAATAGAAACCAGAGAAACAATAGAGAAACAATAGAGAAGGCAAGCGCAAGGGTGACTGTGCTATTGTATTAGTGAAGCAGGTTAGATTGGAGTGTAGACTAAAACTTAGGTATTAAAATAAGAGGTGACCTTAAAATACACTTGATGATATATACATAATTACATACTACTACACTTCGATGATGACATTTAAATATTTAAAACGAAAGCATATCTTTTGCATACAAATGACATGTTCATGAAACTGTTAGAGTAATGTTCTGTGGTGAATCGGAACAATTTAAGCTATTCCTCATTGAAACAACCAACAATGAAAGTATAATATAACATTATAATAATTGTTTGAAAACACTTTATTCATGACAACATGTTGTTTACAAACCTTTTTGTCATCGATGTTCGTTGCCATCTCCATCAACCACAACCGTTAGAATTTGTCAGGAGGGGATTTGAAAGTCCATCAGAAAACACTCCCCTTCGAAAGTCCACGAAAACAATGTCCCAACTGATGCGACAGCTTATCAAACTTGATGAAATTCATTTCAGAACACGCACAGTTAAGAAAATCATACACGACCCACTATTTCTGGGCCCCAAATGTCTAAGTTCTGTCACTATCTGGCTTTGGATGCGTGAAATCTTGAAAATTACAGGTCACACCATGACCAGGTTAAAATATCCGGTTCGTCTGCAGCCTAAAAAGCGGCTGTTCAGTCATACTCAGTTACATTGGTAATCATATTCTGCCAGCAGGCTCGATCAATCCCAGATAATCTACAGGTTAATGTTGAACCACATGATAGATCGTGGTTGTCATCTTTCTTCATTCATTCAACTAGTTACGGAGATTGTAAAAACAAGATGCGAAGTGTGAGTAACCGTGATGTAGGTCAAGTTCTGCCACATCCAAGTTTGGGGTGGAGAGGCATTTATTTTGATTTTATTATTGTTTACTGGGGGTAACTGCTAACTAACTAATAACACTTACACATGTTAAATGTATAATATAATGTTAATTCATAAAGTATGTTGTAGAAATATATTCGTTTAGCATTTTAAAACCTTTTTCTTTAACCTGTCACCTACAATAGAAATGATGGCATGTTCGGTTTCCAAGAAATTACCTCTCGCGCAAAATTCCGAGAAATGACAGTCAGTCCACTGTGTACAACAGTGTACAACAGGTTGGTAGAAATTAAAACATCTGTTTTTGGACTAAGTTTGGAGTGTTATTTGTTATTTGTTATTAGTTCTTTTGAAAACCTATGTTTATGAACTACTCACGGCTATGGTGTTATTAATCTTGAACTTTAGTAATAATTGTTACATATATAACTACCTGTGACCACTTTTCGGAATATTTTCTGAGATTGCCGACCTGTGTACCTGTGTTGTTACGTATTGCAAGAGAGCACCATTTCCCAAGCGTTGTTGCCGCCATGGTAGAATGGAGATAAACCTACTGTGTTTTGAAATTTGATGTAGTCCCACTGTTGAGTAGATGCCTCTTTATTATAAAAGCGCTCCGCTCAAAATTAAAATAAAGAGGTATCTACTCTACAGTGGGACTACATCAAATTTCAAAACACAGAAGGTTTATCTCTTAATTCATGGAAGCACCTTGTTTCATGCAGTTGATACTGACAAGTATTGAAGCATTGTCGGGCCGAGATTGATAGGGTTATAACGACTATTTCAGCCACCGCGTTCGGTGACCCGCATATCACAACCCTTGATGATCTTACCTACATCTTCAACGGTTTCGGCGAGTACGTTATGGTTCATCGAGAGGACGCAAATGTCACTTTTACACTTCAAGCCAGAACAGAACGGGCTCTTAATAAGGATGGCAATCTCACCACGGCAACCATATTCACGGCCTTTGCTGCTACGGACACAAATGATACCTTCATCGTGGAACTGTCTCCATCTAAGGAAGGTAGGCAAAATCCAACTATTCTTTTACTGACCTACAGTTCTAATACATAGCTTAGAGAGCTACAAATGATACACATCTGATGCAAACATGCTACATTATTACCTCCCCGAGTCATAGGGCACAGATCATGCAGACTTTCTACAGTTTTACCTCCCTTAGTATTAGGGCACAGATCATGCAAACTTTCTACATTATTACCCCCCTTAGTAATAGGGTACATCTGATGCAAACATACTACATTATTATCTCCCTTACTTATAGGGCACATCTAATAAAACTTTCTACATTATTACCTCCCTTAGTAATAGGGCACAAATGATGCAAACTTTGTACATTATTACCTCGCTTAGTAACAGTGCACAGATCATGCAAACTTTCTATATTATTACCTCCCTTGGTTATAGGGCACATGTGTTGCAAACTAGCTACATTATTACCTCCCTCGGCAATCAAAAAAGGATGATGTACACTAGCTACTGCAACACTTCCCTTGATAATAAGGCACAGGTGATGCAAATTAGCTACACTATTACCTCTTTTGACAACACGGTACAGCAAGCTCCTTCCCAGGGTGCTACACCTTTGTAACACTCTCGGTAACATCGCTGCCGTCAGTTTGGGAGTGGCCATTACAAGAATCTTGAAATTTGCCCACTTATCCCAAATGTAGTAACGTTTTAACTTTTGTTTATGTCTTTGGGAATGCCTTCATAGTAAATTTTTAAAAGGTTCACGACAAGGCACAGCTGATGCAAACTAGCTACATTATTACCTCCCTTTGCAACAAGGCACAGCTGATGCAAACTAACTTTATTTTTACCTCCCTTGGCAACAAGGCACATTTGATGCAAACTAGCCACCTTATTACTTCCCTTGGCAATGAGGCATAGTTGATGCAAACTAGCCACATTATTACCTCCCTTGGTACAAGACAGAGCTGATGTAAACTAGATAATGTCCCTCATGGAGCCTGATCAACGAAGCGTTGTTATTGCATTGTGCATTACAACCAAGGGGAAATAAATCTTCCAACTGAATTGTGAACCGCCCTAATCAAAGTACCTTTTCCAGTAAAGAAGAAGGAAATAATCAAATAGCAAGTATCATATGTCAGAAAGGAATGCTAGCTGGCTGAGATTAGCTTATTGCAACTTTGGTTGTGATCAAACAACGGAAGGCGTCTCGACTTGCCCGGCGTCATGACTATATTCCTTTAACTAGAATAAGTAAAATGGATAAAGTTATTAGAAGACGATCCGCACGTCGGCCAGTTAATGGCAGACCTTGGGCTTCTATGATAATGAACGGAAAAATATCGTTACCATTATACAACATATACTGACGGAAAAAAGATAGCATATGAAGTATGTGATACCCGTGTCATAGTTCATTTTTTACTTTAGGTTTGCAGTTTTTCTGTGACTGTTTTCAACCCTGTAACATTTTAAAAAGATTTTAATTTTGGGGTCAACCTCAACTTTCAAGTCTATATTCTCTTTTGCCCAGCAATTTATGTACAAGTGTATTAAAAAATGTAAAGTTGTGTCACTAATTCAAGTCACATTGTAGTATTTTTTTTCTAGTCAGCCTTTGTTAATATTTAAGGATTCATCATCTTCCGGAATAAGAAGGACTTGTCTTTGGCCTTCGAGAGGGACGCCAACTTTACCGAGGACGGCAATGGCGGGTTGACAGTTAGTCGGCAAGATAAAGACGTTGTCGGATTCTTCCCCTCAGGTACACAGGGTAGTGTGAGCTATGTAGAATGTGTAGTGTTTGTAGTGTCGGTGTGTTGTGTGTGTAGTGACGTCGTGTTGTGTTTGTAGTGACGTCGTGTTTAGTGTGTAGTGTCGGTGTGTTGTGTGTGTAGTGACGTCGTGTTGTGTTTGTAGTTACGTCGTGTTTAGTGTGTAGTGTCGGTGTGTTGTGTGTGTAGTGACGTCGTGTTGTGTTTGTAGTTACGTCGTGTTTAGTGTATAGTGTCGGTGTGGTGTGTGTGTAGTGACGTCGTGTTGTGTTTGTAGTGACGTCGTGTTTAGTGTGTAGTGACGTCGTGTTGTGTTTGTAGCGTTGGTGTGTGTGTCTGTAGTGACGTCGTGTTGTATTGGTAGTTACGTCGTGTTGTGTATGTAGTGACGTGTTGTCTGTGAGGTGTGTTCTGGTGGACGGTATGTGGTTGTTGTGTGGTGTGTTCTGTGTGTTATGTTTACTGTATGTTGTGTATGTAGTGTGTTCGATATGTATGGAATTTGGCTGGTGTGCTCTAGTGGGTAGTGTAGTATGTGTGGTGTTATGAGTGTATCGTGTATCATCCGTACCCTCGCGTTGTTAACGGTCGAGTTTATGGTGTAAACCGTGCTTTTTTAAGTGTCGTGTGTTAGGTACATGCAGTTAGTGGTGTGTGTGTGTGTGTGTGTAAATTGAAACATTAAGAACATAGGGTGCTGTGTAATACAAATGAAATTCCCAAACGGTGGTTTGATAGTTTGGGTATCCGAGCTAATACAAAGGCTCTGTGCAAGCAGAATAATTACAACAGAAGGGAAAAAGCATACTCATTGTTTTCTGTCGCCCGTGTAAACATAATGAAATATTAAATAGATCAGCTAAATGCCACAAGTATATCGTTGGACTTTCAGGAGTCTCCGTGCGAGTGGTGCTGGGACCCAAGCTGCTCACTGTCTCCGTGGGAATGCCGGCTGGTTTTAAGAACAAAGTGAGAGGGCTGATGGGAAATTTCAACGATGACAAGTCCGACGATCTTACTTTTCCAAATGGAACAATTCTAAATATTAACTCAACAGAGAGGGCGATATACCAATTAGGGCAAACATGTAAGTACTTCTTACGTTCGTATATGTCATCCTATATATAATACGCTGATCATGGATTCGAACTCAGACTCGGGTAAGCATGTCCTGGTCTACCGGCAGCACCCGTCACTCACAGTTTTCATTAAAATAAATTGTTGATTTTTGTTTGTTGCCCTGCAACACTCCACCTCTACGAATACGGCCTGTGAACAAGCGAGAACCAGAAGTGTAAGCTTGTGTTATACTCCATGTTAAGGTCATAGCAGGTCTCACAATCTTACATCATGCAGACATGCATGTCATATTAAGTACACTCCTCCAAAATCCCTCCATTAATTTCTGGAATGTTGAAACCTTGATTGAAAGGCTTAGTGAATTAATGAGTTTATTCCGTTAAGGGGCCACAGGGCCACAAGTTACATTGATTCTAACCGTTCACCTATACAGAGCGGACCGATCCATAAAGCGCCCGCAAGCCACGAACATTCATGGGTTTAAACTCCTCGAAGTGCACAGGAGGAGGCACAAAAGGTTACTTAGGCCGTCATAACCTACGTATGCCCTGTGGATCTGATCCCAACACATGTTGGCAACAATCAGTTGAATGCTTAGTTGTAAGCATTTGTTCGTTGTGAGCAGCTCGGGTTCAATTCCCCACACGGAAGCCCATTTCTGGTGTTCCCCGCCGTATTATTGCTGAAATATTATTAAAAGCAGCGTAACCTCTCACTCATTCACACTAGTCTACTCCTCCCCCACCATCTGTTTTCAGGGCAGATCAACTTGACAGAATCCCTCTTTGTGTATCCACCACGGAAGAACGCATCCGACTATTACCACCCAGACTTTGAGCCTCTGTACTATGACGAGGCAAGCGAGGCAGATAGGAATGCCTCTATTGCTGCATGTGGCGGGGACGAGAAGAACTTGCCGTGTATATTTGATTTCCTGGCGACCGGAGACCAGGCTGTTGCAGACTCGACTAAGCAGACGGACGAGGGTGTTAAAAAGGAGCGAGCCGAGCAATGTAAGTGGGACGGCCCTGTTTAACATAACATTTGGAGATAAACATTCGGCGTTTTCAGATTTGCAAATGTTGTAGTTATTTGTACTGAAACACTTTACAATGCATCATGGATTTTGACTCTTGATAAGTAAAAAGTGCTGGGAAGATTTTATTTAGGTATGACATCGTGAATGAGAATTTAAAAGAAGATCTTCAGGCCTCACTACCACAAACCAATTTCTTTGTTTTCTATCAGGTCGCTGAAAATTATGTATATAGTGTACAGTACACACTTTTATTTGATGCTGCTTCTTACCAATCTTATATCATGTAGTTGGATTGTTAGGTGTTGGCTGTCATGAAGTGGCTAGAATGTTTTCAAAATGAGTTTGTTTGTATCATTTGGAATGTGATATTCAATCTTGCCATATGAACACATTTGTTGTGCAGCCAACACGATACCGTCCATTTCTTCCAACGCCACCGTCCTGCACGTGACTGTCGGACAGGAAATTATCTTCTCCCTGAACGCAACAGACACCGATAACGGCGACACCATCACCTACGAGGTTGTGGACAAGCCAGACGGTTTCAATCTGACAGAGGCTGACCAGATTGGAAACGAGAGAAGTGCCCAAGGCTCCTATACACCCACGTCCACTAGCCCCGGTAAAATAAGGTGAGTGGGTCCAAAGCCAACTATCCGGAATCAATATATTTCTCAATCGCATGATCAAGTGGACTAAATTCAGCGTAGCTCATCAATACAGTGACTTCATATTTGTTTTCAGTTGGATGTCAAAACTACATTTGAACCTGGGTATTTATACATAAATTAATTAATTAATACATTACACAACTTAATTCATCCTTGATTCTCAATCGCTTGACAAACTAAATTCAGCATTAAGTATCAATCTTTTGACTCAACATTATGTTTTCAATCAGATGTCAATTAAAGATAGTTGGGAAAGATCGTAAAATGACTGTGTGGACCACAAGTTACACCAGTTGAATCATCAGCTATATGATGCTGCGAAACACGTGTGTATGTGTATGCGTATGTGTAGACTCCACAAATAATACCATCTTCCCGAGGCAAGGGAGTTCACTGACTATAAAAGGCCAGTTGCTGAACTAGGCTGGTATTATGGAGTTGCAGCTTGGCTGGACAACGAGTCTGTGCATAGTCCAATCAATTTCTATCAGTTAACTCCCTTGCCTCGGGAAGATGTAACAATACACGGTTACGACCATTGTGATGTCGTTGCTTTATCTCCTATAAACTAGAAACATACTCCAACCGGTATCATCATCCACGCTACTACGCACGATATAATAACAATTATTATATCCACTGATACTGATGAATCACGAAGCTCCATCTATGTCCACAGCATTGTAGTAAAGGACTCGAAGAACACGTCGTCGGAGACGGTGGACATTAAGATACGGCTCTGCGACGGTTGCTCAAGCAATGGGTCTTGTAACTTTACTCGCACACGCGCCGACCAGAACACGGGGGCGTCGGCATCGTTCGAGATTGCGGCTTGTGACTGTGAGATAGGATTTACAGGTAACTGATATCAGTTTAGTTTCAAATAGAGTGACAAAACTATTTTCATAATCATAAGAAATATCTGCAGTACGCTTCTGACTACATCATCAGCATGTGTTTATGAACCACTAGCAAACTGTGATGTTGCCAGGTGTTCGTAAACCAACGTCTACTACATCATAAACACCATAAGCTGCTGGGCAAAAGAAAGTATACACCTAAGTTTGATTTGGCTAAAAATGAAAAAAAGAAACTACAACATATGGTTACTTATGATGTGGTCCTCGTAGTTGTGTTTGCGACCAAAGTTTGCAGTGTTTCGGCGACTGTCTTCAGTCCAATTTTCGAGTGCATACTTTCTTTTGCTCGGAAGTTCTATACCTTCAGTCCTCTCTAAGCATTACTTAATACGCACTGTAACTTCGTCAGTTAAACTATCATTACATGATATATACACAAATCGAACTGTATAATCTTTCACATGAATGTCATTGTCCAATCCTCAAGTAGGCTAGTGTGGCTAATTCTGATGAATACAATGTTCTGTGTTCTCCAGGTGCCGACTGTAGCCAGGATGTTGACGGTTGTAACAGTTTGCCGTGTTTCACTGGCCAGAACTGCACCGACCTGGTCCCGGCGGAAGAGAAGCGCCTCGGACGGGGCTACAACTGCAGTGACTGTCCCGAGGGATTCCAAGCATCTGGGGACAAGTGTGAAGGTAAATTCTACTCTTCTACACAACAATTCCAAAGGTTATACTCATTCCGGATTAGACAGACCATTTCCCACGACACACCAAACCAATACTTGTCCATGTGAAGTATTAAATAGTTTTAGCAAACTATTTTAGAACCTTTATTTTTTATATTTCTTTCGCTTTTGACCCCTTGAAAAGAGTGTGAGTCGGTGCGGTTTACGTAGTTTTTAACAATATGTCGTCCATATCATAGCAGGGACACCAAGAATTTCACAAACAATATATATGTTGGGAATCGAACCCGGGTCATTTTGACGATAGTTAATTATCGGGGCGACTTGTTGATGTGCAACGGACTTGACTACCGTCAGTATCAACATCATCTCTTGCGGTGTAAAACAAATTGTGTATCTTAATTCTGAATGATATTCTTTCTTGTAATCAGATATCAATGAATGCGAGACATCAAACTCATGTGACCAAATCTGTACGAATACGCAGGGTAGCTACCGGTGTTCGTGTATGGCCGGCTACAGGCTCGTGAACAACGCCTGCCAAGGTAAGCCAAATGACAAATGCAGTCTTCACCATGAACACATAAACAAGGAAGACTTGTAGGACCGTGAGTGAGTGATTCTGAGAATAAAATGCTGACCCATTGGCCGGTATAAAAATTGTATCAGTCGCTTAATCAAGCATTATAATTGAGTTCAGACACCCACCAAGAAAGTCTGATGTCGTGAACAGTGGGCCAAAACTTCTTAGTATTCGCATTTCACCTTTCTTCTGTTTTGTATGTGTTTAATAGATGGTTCTGAGTTTTCATGTGCACGTCAGTGAGATATTATTGCCAATGCAAAAAAATAAAATAAAAACAAACAGATTATAATTTCGACCTTAGCATAAATAGGTAACTATTATGCATGTTCTGTTAAGGCATGCCAGTTATTAGCGAATTAGTGAGTTTATGCCTCTTCAGCAATATCCCTGCCATACCACCAGAAATGGGCTTCGTAAATGGTACCCATGTGCGTAAACGACATCGGTAATCGGTTATTAAATACAAATGGGTACAATATGTGCAGCCCATTTCTGGTGTCCATTGCTGGAATATTGCTGAAAGCAGTACTCACTGACTCACTATTAAATACAGACGTTTGACAGGCATGATGTCAAAATGAACATGTTGCGATTACAGACATTGACGAGTGTGTGGAGAACCTTCACGACTGCCAGCAGGTCTGCAACAACACTGTACCTTCCTTCGTCTGTGATTGCAATTATGGATTCAAGCGGAATACAACTGACATGAACAAATGCGTGAAAGGTAGATAGATGATTCCTGCCTTTCTAAATGGTGATCATGTTTCTAGATAAACCCACTTCAATTCTAACTCATTTAATAATAACTCGACATAATAACCTGACTACCAAATGCTCTCCAATACATTGTCAGTGGATGCCCCGCTTTGGCACAAACACAGTATCGTAAGCGACATGATGGTGTAGCTCGATCATTTTATTACCTATTCGCCATGCTTGTGGTTTTAACACAGAGGTCCATCCCTGGAAGGACCCAGAATGTGTAGAGGCCGTCATGGAAAATGATAAATACAAACTTCTTTGGAATAGGCCTATTCACAGCCTCAGACGTATCCAGACCAACAAACCTGAACTTTTTGACAAATACAATGAAATCATTTATATGATTGAATTTTCTGTTCCTTTTGACACTTATGTGATTGACAAGATTGAGGAAAAACATTGCAAATATGCGGACCAAGTTGTCCGACCAATTGTTCTCGGTGCCTTAGGTTTGGTACCACCCAATCTGTTGACTGACACTGGGAGAGTACCCGGGTTTGTTGCCAGGTATACAGCCCTTCTGACAATCTGGGTAATGCAGAAGGCTGCAGTGTTGGGGAGCCTTCACATTCTTCGAAAAGTTCTTGGTGGGTTTGACTAGGCAGCGCTTCCTGGTCCGAATCGCTGTCTGGGCTGCGTGTAGAGGGGGGCAAGGGGCCTGAGCCGATAGTGAGCCTAACCAGCCAGACAGTGCCAGGATCACCCAAACCCTATAAGCTGCATTTTTTTAACATAACCTGTACATAAAACTAATAACAATCATAATCATGGTTTATATAGCGCGACCATTCACACAATAAAGTATGCTCTGCGCGTTTGTTGAAAGGTCAAGAAGCCCGTCTAAAAATGAATGTTTTATATGTTACTTTACAGATGATAAGGTTGGAATTGGGTTTTGACCGGTGTTATCTTTTTTCCACCAAAAATGAGCTTGACACATTGCACTCACGTGGGGAATCGAACCCTACCACCCCGCAATAATAGACGTTAGCTAGTGATCACATAGTCCGCTTACCGGACAAGTATGGTACACCGAGAACCTATTCTACCCGAATCACAACGGGGCCAATACGATCAGAAAAAAACAAAGTAAGATAATTAAAGCCATACGATAAGTGCTAGTTGTATTCTATATTTGATTATATTTCAGATCTAACGCCAGAATCCATTAAAGGTTGCTTGACTACAAATTGCAGCTACGGCTGCTTGAAAGACACTGCCAAGTGCTTCTGCGAAACTGGATACGAAATTGACTCAACTGACAACAGCACATGCAAAGGTATGTTTTGTCCCCTAATATTACACTAAGGTTGTAAACGGTATCTATCACTTCATTTATACTTTCACAAATACTGCCTTTCAAATTAAGTTCATATTTGAACTCCAGATGATTATATGATTCTCTAACATTACATACAGTTTGTTAAACGGTTATTAATGGACATTGGATCCAAGGTTTACATACCACATACAGGTTTAGATGTTCAAAATAGTATCAGTATTATTTTTCTGCAATCGTGTGATTGACCGTGCCTGCCGGTAGAGTCGGACATGCTTGCCCTTTTTTAATCAAAACGGACTATTCTTTTGCGTAAACCTTTTTTTATTATATCTAAATGTTTATGCCTATCAGGATAGTTGGGAAAGATAGTAATTAATAACACTGTGAAAGTCTTGGCCTGGTAGCTGTGATCTGCTAGGGTTGAGAGCTCGGATGATGCTGTTTGGCTTGTTATCAGATATCAACGAGTGCGACCAGAATGTGTGTCCCCAAGGCTGCAACAACACCGACGGAAGCTTCGTCTGCACGTGTCTCGATGGCTACCTGCTGGCTGCAGACAAGGTGACATGTGAAGGTAAGGTAATAATATTCATTACGTGTTAGCCAACGTTTAAGTGCATCGGTGGCAAGACATATGAGTTTGGTTTTAAGCCAATTTTAGCAACAGTCCACGACGGATGCAAGAAATGTGCTTAACATATTGTACCCGGACATTTAGCACGAGTGAACACTATAAACCACACTGCCATCCCACCGCCCCTAGATAATTGACCCTCTGTAACATACGTATTCAGAGATAGACCTGACCACGAGTATGTGAATTTTCACAGCATGCGAAGACTTGAACTACGGCAAAGACTGTGCCCTACGCTGCGACTGTGGTGACCGTTCCACCAGTTGCAACAACGTTAGGGGCTGCATCTGCAAGACGGGTTGGAGCGGAACTAAGTGCGACAACGACATCAACGAGTGTGAGGAAGGTCCATGTCCAACGGGCCAACTATGCACCAACACCAGAGGATCATATACCTGCGCATGTCCAACGGGATACGACAAGCAAGCTAATCAGTCATGCACAGGTAGGGCAATACGTTTGTATCTCTTGGTTTTGTTTGTTGGCCGCAATCAGCAATATTCCAGCTTTATGATGACTGTCTGTAAATAATCGAGTCTGGGCCAGACAATCCAATGATTAACGTCATGAGCAATTGGGATACGATGGCATGCATCAACCAAATCAGCGCGTCTGACCATCCAATCCCGTTACTCGCCTCTTCCGAGAAGCATGAGTTTCCGAAGACCAATTCTAATCCGGATCTTCGCAGGTTCGTTGGTATCTCTCAGTTGGACAGAGGGACAAATAGTTCCAGCGTTGATGGTTACTTGTTTCGAGAAGCATGATTAGTTGTTATAACCTTGCAGACAAGAACGAATGCGTCACGGATGCCAACACATGTGATCAGATCTGTACCAACGTACCCGGGTCCTTCACGTGCTCCTGCAGGGCCGGATACACAGAGAACAGCCAGAAGAAGTGTGCAGGTGAGGAACCATTCGGGACTACTCGTGTCATTCCGGGACAAGTAGAATGGCGACTCGTGTCCTTTTCGTAGCCGTTTTGCAATTCGGTTTTTAGAAAGTAATATCGGTAGGAAGAAGGGAGGGACGATAAGGGCTTTAATTACTCCAGATAATATTTAGGGGGGTTGTGAGGGACACTTTAAGGTGAGGACACTAATATAAGGCCTGCACACACGGGTCTGTATTGACACCGGGTGTGTGCAGCATCAGTTTTTATAACTTGACATCATCTGAAGGCCTTTTATTAGATTAGAAGAAAATATGCATGTATGTTCAATTTAATGTTACCATCCTGAGCATGTTGTTGTAGATATCAATGAATGCACATCTGAACAGAATTCCTGCAGCCAGAAATGCGTCAATGTCGATGGTAGCTATAACTGTGAATGTGAGTTTGGCTATCGACTTAAGGATGACCGGACGTCTTGTGAACAAGGTAAGTATAAAGAAGTGAATTCTTATGATCAAAACTGACTCTTGACAAGAGCCACGATACTACATCTACCTCATTTACAAAAAAAACCTGTTGAAATATAATAATACAGTTGAAGGGACCTACGTAAATACTTCGAGCTATCTGAGGTTCGACATAACCGAAAATAGATAGATATAGAAGGAATACACAGGGATCATGATTTTACTTCGAGACAACCGAAAGTTCGACACACCGATGCTTGACAATATTCAAATCCGTTTATCCATATTAAATACAATATAACGCTCACTAACACTGACTATAATTCGCATTAGTTAAAGTTACTTATTATCATATTCTCTTTATAATAATAAGCTTCCTAAGACGAGTTTCTCAACATGAATTAATTCTTTTCCGGAGTCTCGGTACAGGTTGCGAAACGACATGTGGGGAAATAGCCTAAATCGGGTTCCCTCATGAAAGACAAGCTATTGCCAAACACATGCAACTGATTGGTCGATATACATCAGTGCCTTATACTCAGTCCCAGATGCACCAGGGGGCACGGGTGGCCCAGTCGCCTAAGGCGCCGCGATTCGCTGTGCAGCGTTGCGTCCCTAGGGCACGCCAGAAACTTATGATTGTTGGTTCGAATTCCGGTTCGCCACAATTATGTTTCTAGGTTTGTCAGCACCATACCCATGCTCGTGGGTTTCACCGAAGTGGTTAACGTCTGAGACCTGCATCACTTCGGGCTTTCCTCCCACATCAAGCTGACACGCCGTGATATAACTGGAATACTGTTAAAAGCGGCGTGAAACCCAACTCACTCACTCACCCAGATGCACCAAGTGCGAAGGCTTTGTTCATGTAGGCACCTAATTCCAAAAAGACTTCTCTGTGAGATGAGCTTCTGAAGTATTGACAATTTCTACATGGCTTCCTGCAAAATCTCGGTGATACTTCTTCCAACCTCTTGCACCGTTTTTATCACTTATGAAAAAACAATTACAGTAAACTACGGTTATAACGAACACGCTTATAACGAACTAACGGATATAACGAACTATTTTTTTAGTCCCGATTATTTGCTGTTGTTATACTGTATATATGTTTATAACGAATTACGGTTATAACGAACTAAAATTAGTAGTCCCTTTGAGTTCGTTATAACCGTAGTTTACTGTATATGATATTTAAACATAGAAGTTACGTCAGTATTACTACAGTAACCTTGACCTTCAGTGTCATTTGCTGGTAATTTTGCCGCCAATCATGATAATGCCGCCACATCCTACGAGTGAGTGATTTCCATGAGCATTTGTAGTGATTCCGATTTACAGAGGCCACTTCAGACCGCTTTGACCTCTTCACTTATCTCTAATGGCACAATGATACTCTAGTTTAGCAACGTGTTAACGTCCACATGTACTACAGTGACCTTGACATTTAGGAATTATATTGGTTGTGCATAATCAATTAATTGTGAATGTAATTCTGCAATGTTTTGCAATGCTATTTTGAATTGTATTTGGAGCCGTGTGTTAGGTCGAACGCCGCATTCCAGTTATGCCACTGCGTGTCGAGGAAAGCCTAAGTGATGCAGGTATCGGACGTTTACCACTTGGGTGAAACCCGAGAGCACGGGTATGGTGCTAAAACATAATCGCAGCGAACCAGTTTCGGACCCACAATCATAGGTACCTTGCACGCGGTTGTATGTTTCGGTTTGTTTTGGTCAACGTTTTGTTTGATATTCAGTTCCTGAGCTGACGTGACTAAAAACAATAACGTCAACTATTTACTGACAAGTTGGAATGTAGTCAGTGTTGCTCTGTCCATTTCAGCGTAGATTGCATAGCTTGTCGCAAGGACTGGCGGGTAGTTTTAAGTATCGGAGTCCGGGATAAAATGTAACTCAACTGACCACTACTTTGTCACATTCCAGTGGAGGACGTCTGCGCTGAAGTAAGGAACCTGAACTGTGACCAGGGCTGCACGGTCAAGGCGGAAACTGAAGAGGCGTTTTGCTTCTGTAACCTTGGTTACAAACTTGGAACAGACAATCAGACGTGTATAGGTGGGTCTTCTGTCGCCAAGGGAACAGACATATTTGGTTGGTTTGTTGTTTTACGCTGCTATCAGCAATAGTCCATCTATATGACGGCGGTCTGTAAATATTCTAGTCTGAACCAGGCAATCCGCCGATTAACGTCATGAATATCGATCCACGTAATTGGAATACGAGTATTTGCAATCAGTCAAGTCACCGAGCCTGACCATTTGACCATGCAGTCTCTTACGGTAATCAAAGGTTGGTAGGGACCAATATTCGAGCCCGGAATCCCCGAGAGTTGGGGAACTGCCAGAATGCAGCCACAAATGAAAAGGTGTGTCTGTCGGCGCCCTAGGAAACTGCCATACTAGATATATATGTACTATATATAAAACTGAGTCTCCATGGGAACTCACGGAATACAGTCAGACATGTAAAGGTGAGTCTTCGGTTACCATGGGAACTCACGGAATACAGTCAGACATGTAAAGGTGAGTCTTCAGTCACAACAGAAACTCACAGGATAAAGCTAGAAATGAAAATATGGGTCTACACCAAAGCAACTCACAGGATACAGTCAGTTATGCAAAGGTGAATATGTCGATAAACATGGAAAGTAAAAGGACAAATATTAAAGTTGAATCTTACCGCCACAGAAATAGTTTTTTTATTTATAGTTAAAAATGAACTTCAGCGTTAATATGTAAATTGTAGCTAAAGGCGATGCTGTCATCGGTTTATCTGGTTAAGGCTCATCAATGCTCGATAAACTTTCTCTAAGGTGGCTCTCTTCTACAGATATTGTGGAGTGTGACAATCCGGAGCTGAACAAGTGCGTTAACGGTACCTGTGAGAACACCATTGGAGGCTTCAACTGCAGTTGCCAAATTGGCTTCAAACTCGACAATGATAAAACCACGTGCAGAGGTCAGTGTGTGTTTTATACCAAGACAAGCATTGCTCTGACACAGCCCCCTTTGTCTTTCAGAAAGGTGCATGAGGTGGTAAGGATGCACTTGTTTAAATATTTAGGTTACTACTTGTATTCTTGTATGTTCGTCATACGTTTGTAGTCACCTGCGAGGACCATGCTAATCTTTGGGGTTATAAAAAGCCGCCATTCCCGTCCCTGACTGTGCTCGAAGACCAGCTTTTATGATCCCTCGCCTGTCAGCACCGTTCTCAGGTGTTTTCGCAAATTGTAACTGTGATACTGTTATTAACGGTATGTATTTCTGTTATCTCAAAAATTGTATCTTGTTGCCAAATAGTAAATAGTAATTAGAATTAACCGCAAGTATTGGGCATCATTATCAAGTTATTAAAATATATGAGTACATTCCGAAAATAGTACTGCAACCGATAATACTACATTTGATTGGCGTAGCTAATAATGGCAAAAAAGGTAAGCTACACTCTGAAATTAATTGTTTAATAGGCATTTCTTCGAAGTTGACAGATGACAAAAACTTAAAAGATCTTGATCATACAGTAACGGCGACGTTTCGGTATTGATCCTTATATCGTTCTCAAGCAAAACTGAATATTGCATAATACAGAATAATACGGTGGGTCAAGGAATAACGGTAACAACAACTACCATAATGTTCTTCTTTTAAGTCGATTGTTGTAGTTACATTTTCTCCACCTGTTTACAGATTGACCCGACTACCAGTATAAAATTGTGGTTGATAAATTGGTTCAAAATTACTGTGTGTGCTTGTTTCATTAGTTGAGGATACCTAAGTATGATTAAAACAGTGTGTAATATCCAGAACGTGGAAGGGATATGTTTGATATATCTTTGTTTCAGACTGTCAGTGGCTGTGGTTGTCTGTGTTTGATAAGCGTTATAAGTGTTTGATCAAAAGTACTGTCACATTTCTGCTTACATTAACAATGCCCCAAGCAACGTCCCTGTATCTGGCTTGAACAGAACACTCAGGGGTCACATGCTTTTTTTGGTTCAGAGTGCGATGACCAACACTGGGGGCAGGAATGTGCCAACGAGTGTGGGTGTGGCGTGGGCGCTTCCACCTGCGACTCAAAGGAGGGATGTCAGTGTCAGGACGGGTGGTTGGGGCTGAAATGTGACCAGGACAGGAACGAGTGTGTACAAGGGGCCGTGTGTCCGCAGAACTCCGACTGTGTCAACAATCCTGGTTCCTATAGATGCGTGTGCAGGACCGGCTACAGGCTCAACAACATCACCAACACCTGCAACGGTGAGACGACGTTGGAGTAAACAAAGCTTTGACAAATAGTGCATTTCTGTTTTCTTTTTGACAAATTATTCGTATTGATTAGATAGATTATCGGTTAATTAATATAGAAAATCCCATAACAAATTCTAGCTGATCTGCTGATTCGACATCTCTTTCTTCAAGCACTATAGCGTTACACTGCCTTCTACATCAAACGTACGATACATGATTGAAGGAGAAGGTAAAGAAGTTTGAATTTTAGAGACAGTATATTTCTGACAGTTTAATCGGTACTCAAAAGGAAATTTAAAAAATTCGACTGGGATAGAAAGAAGTTAATTCTTTGGACACAGACATTGCATCTCATAAACTCATTAATGACGTTCATTGTTAGACTTAACATATGACATTAAAACAGCTGCTCGTGACTTTAATTGCTGATCCCGTTTAGTTGTTGCTTTTGGTGGGTGACAACATGCAGACCAGTTAGCTCACCCTCTACACCCTCAACTCCCTCCACGTGTAACATTTGTCATTGATGATCTTGTATGTTTATTTATTCAGATATCAACGAATGTGATGAAACAGCATTGAATACATGTGACCAGAAATGCGTTAACAATGAAGGCTCGTTTGTCTGCGAGTGCAACGCTGGCTTCGTCCGGACGGCGGATACATGCAGAGGTCAGTGTTGGCTGGACCTCACACTAGGTCTACTGGTATCATTATGTGCTCACATCAACCAATACTACTACTACTACCACTACTACTACATTCTACTACTACTACTACTACTACTACTACTACTAAAAATTAAATCATTTATATTATTGAATTTTCGGTCCCTTTTGACACTAATGTGTTTGACAAGATACAGGAAAAACATTACAAATAGCTTTCGTAACGTCACTCTTGCATCCCAAGTTCCAAGTTGTCCGACTCCCCATTGTTCTCGGTGCCTTAGGTTTGGTACCTCCCAATCTGTTGACTGACATTGGGAGAGAACCCGGGTTTGCTGCCAGAAATACAGCCCTTCTGACAATCGGGGTAATGCAGAAGGCTGCAGTATTGCGGAGTCTTCACATTCTCCGAAAACTGGGCTGCGTGTAGAGGAGGCAAGGGCCCTGAGCTGATGCTGAGCCAAACCAACCTCTCTGTGTCAAGATCACCCCAACCCTCTTAGCTGCGTTTATTTATTTTAATCTGTATAAAAATAAATTAATAACAGAATTTGTTGAGCGACTAACTTCCAGCTCTGCTAGCTTAATTATGTGCATGAAAAAATAGTGTTTCTAAACAGAATGTCAGTAGTTTGTTTTCTTGCTCGTTTTCTTGAAAAATATGAATACACAATAGATGACTGTAAATTGTTGACGTTCAGTTTAAATGGTTTTGCACCAATTTTAGCAATATCACCGCGGGGGACACAAATGATATACCCATTTGGGGAATCAAACCCGAGTCTTCGGCGTGGCGAGCCAGCGCTTTAACCACTAGGCTACCCCACAACCGATGGTGACATGTGTTGACGTTGACGTTGTTGTTGTTACAGATGTAGACGAGTGTGAGACCGGGAAGGACGACTGCCAGCACATCTGCAGGAACACTGTTGGGGGATATGCATGCAGCTGTCGGCCTGGCTTCCTGCTCCAGGCTAGCGACAGACGCTCATGTGTAGGTCAGTGATCCATGGCCTCAAATGTGACTTATATCCAATAAAACACTGGAGCTTTAACACAGCTCATCTGGTACTGTGACCCACGCACGATTATGTAGAGAACGTCCCATCCCACCCAGATGTTCAGCGCAGTCGGTCGCCTTATCCGTTTCCTCAAGCCTATTTTTATGTAATTGTGTCATTGAAACGTTCAGCGTCAATGCCCACCTTATCCCTTCTTGCAAACCCATGTTTATGTTATGGCATCATGGCCAGGTTCACGTCAAATTTCGCTTATCTCTTCCTTGAACCCCGTCTTTACGGTGTAACGTTTTCGAGCGATCAGTGTCATGGCTCATTTTAACCCTTGCTTCAAGCCTGTGTTTAGGAGATGGGATGGTGTCAGGAAAATGTTCAGCTTCATAACTCACCGTACGTTTCCTTTAACACCTAAGCCCGACGGCGTGATTGTTGCTCACAATATCGATCACTGGACTGTCTGATCCAGACTTGATTATTTACAGTTATATATGGCTGTGTGCGGCGTTAATAAACAAACACACATGCACACGCACACGCACACACTTCAAACGCGTCATGGCATATGCAGAGTCATAGCCGCTCATCTCATTTCTTCTTTTACATAAGCCCGTCTTAATGTTAGCTCACCTTACCACACACTCTTGTTGTACAGCGACGACCGTGTGTACGACTCTTCAGTGTGAACAAGGATGTCAGGTCGATCAGGGGAACGAGTCCTGCTTCTGCAACAGCGGGTTCAAGGAGGACCCTTCCAACTCAACACTCTGCGTTGGTGAGTTCTACAGTTACAGTCATTATTAACCAATATGGCAGATAAACAAAATTAAGTAGTAGCAACGTTCGTGATCGAAAATGGGACAACTACGATTTTTCGGTTCAGTTTTCTACCGTTGTGTGTTCCCTGTTGACACTTATTTATTCCTTGTGTTCTATTCCCTTCTGCACTGGGGGTGTACTGGTTAAACGATGCACTGTAATATATTCATGTTAAGGACGGAACATGCTGAGTGAGTGAGTTTGGTTTTATTCATTATCATTCGGGGTTCTGCAATTACTATCAGGGGATCAGCACGGCTAGCAATAGGGAAGCGACGTGACGCGTCGTAAACCAGAAGGCCAGTCGTGTTCTCGCTCGACTCGTCACACCTAAGTCCCAGGATTGATTCCCCACGTGGGTACAATGTATGAAGCCCACTTCTGGTGTCCCCCGCCGTGACGGAATACTGCAATAAAAACCAAATGGAGTAACCAATGGTCGCCAATAAACAAGTGCACCTTACCCTCCCACGCACTGTTTCTTTTTTCAAACGGCAAGTGAGTGAGTGAGGTACGTTCAACGTCGCTTTCAGAGCATTTCAGTTACCTTACGTCAGATGAATGGGAGAGAACATCATGCATGCAGATCACTTTGGTAAAGCCCAGAAGTACGGGAATAATCAGCCAGAATTCGAACCCACGATCATTAGATTCCGGCACGATAAACGTTGCAAACTTGCACAGCGATTTCCGACGTTTTAGACGTCTTGTCCACCCTCACTCACTCTGGCTGATGGGGAAAAGGGGAACACACAGATGTGTTGTCAGAAATAATGTTTCGTCGTAACGAAAAGAGTCACTAAGTTTAATAACGTGATATGTTAACTACTGATAATGGATTTTTGTACGACATTTCAGACGTTCCCATACATACATCAGATTATCTGCTACACAGTGGTACTCTGCTGAACACTGTTTCATACCCGGTTGTGTTGCAGTGTCTTGTAATATGATCGTGTAGTGCACTTCATTATTGCAATGTATTCAACAAGTACTGGACTGGGCTCAACGTCAAACTACGTAAACTACAACAGTTACTGCATGTTTTCAAGTTCATCACATTTAACATCCATGCAATTGAAATGCTGTCGTGTTACATACAGATGTGAACGAGTGCACAGAAGGGACGGATCCTTGCGCGACAGGGGGCGCCACCTGCAACAACAAACCGAATGGCGGCGGCTATGAGTGCGTTTGTAACAATGGCTCCAAACTCCAGAGTGACGGTGTCACGTGCTTAGGTAGGTGGTTTCTGTGGCACTTACCAAATTCTACCGTAACCTCACACCTGAAACTTAATATCACTAGAATGTTCCCATGTCTTCATAGAGTTACTAATGTTCGCTTTGTACATACGGACCACACTGCAACGTGTTCAAGGAATAAGGGGGCAAACAAAGACAATTGTGTTTAGTGGCATTTATGCATTTGATATGAAGAAAAATATAAATTAATGTATTTCAGAGAATATGTTTGAATCGTTCAAAAATATTTCCATAATCGTAAATAAAAGCGACAAACACCAATAACTTTTCCATAATTATAAGAAAAGCCTGCTAAAAGCAGAATCCACTGCACGATTCCGGCTGTATCATGAGCATGTGTTTATAAATTACTGTTAAAAAGTGATGATAGCTGGTGTCCGCGAAATGATGAACTCATCCTGCCCTACCAGTGGCACCTGTCACAAACACATGCAAAGGCAACTCAATGGTACACCTGAAACCACATGGGAACATATGGTACAAATCAAAATAGGGAATTGCATCGGATATGAGTTTCCGATTTCCACACATGTCTACCATAAAACGTTCTAAAAACTCTGCTTAGGACTTGAATGTCGTAGCATCATGAGAATTCTCTGCTAAACATATACTCCATTACGACTCCGACTATATCAAAACCATGTGTTTATGAATCACTATCAAATATATATCATGACCCTTCTCTCCTCATCAGATTGTGTTCAAGGCACCTATGGCCAAGAGTGCGGGAGCAACTGTAGCTGTAACGTTGCCAATACTGTGACGTGTAATCAGGTAAACGGCACTTGCACCTGCCTCACGGGGTGGGAGGGGGTCACGTGTTCCGGCGACGTGAACGAGTGCGACAATTACACCTGTGGCAATAACAGCTTCTGTACAAACACAAATGGAAGTTTCATCTGCGAGTGTAATGAAGGATTCGTCAGGACAGCATTCAATACGTGTGAAGGTGGGTGGATATACTTACTTACTTAATGTATCTAACAATATTATAAAGTCCTAAATGATGTCGTATACAATGGTTTTACGCCTCTGTCAGTAATGTGCCAGCAATATCACAGCGGGGGACACTAGAAATGGGCTTCACACAGGGTATCCATCTAGGAAATCGAACCCGACCTTCGGCGACCTGAGTGGGCGAACTCTTTAACCACCGGATGGTGTCAAATCTGGACATGCCATGTGTCGTATGATATTAATATTAATATTGATGTTAATTATGAGGCTTAATATTCTTGTTTATGCTCAAGCTAGTCTGCAAATACCATGTATCAATTGGCATGACACAAGGAAATGCACTGAGTCTCCGTCTACCAATCGCCCAATACGTAGATTTACTGAAGAAGCAATTCAAATATTTCAGCCTGTGACGCAAACCACTGGGGTAAGAACTGTGCAAACAGGTGCACGTGTGGCGTCAACTCCGTCAACTGCAACAGTGTTAATGGCACGTGCACGTGTGTGAATGGATGGAAGGGCGATAGTTGTAGCACCGATGTTGATGAATGCACGGACAACGCCAACATATGCTCCGGCACACCCAACTCTAACTGTAGCAACACCGTCGGCTCCTTCTCCTGCAAATGTAACAGCGGATACCTGGAAAACCCTACCTCTAAGATGTGTGATGGTAAGTACGAGTATTCAGATCCTCAAATGTATTCCATAGATCCGGCGTATGCTCGTATGCTTCAAGATTTATTATTTCTAAATAGAAAGAATGTTCTGTTTCACACCAAGAACTGAACGTCGGCACCTAGAGCAAAGTCTCCCTTTAAACAAAATATTTGCATTGATGACCAAAGAATACAACGCTAGTGAACAGCTGTGGTTGTATGACACAATTCAACATGGTCGGTGCATTTATAGTTCCATTTGGGAACATTTGGACAAACAGAGAGCGTAGACCCACCTTTGTGTATTCATGTAACGGTATGTGTCAGATCCACCAGGTTAGGTACTCATGCAACAGTATGTGTCAGATCCACCAGGTTGTGTATTCATGTAACAGTATGTGTCAGATCCACCAGGTTGTGTATTCATGTAACGGTATGTGTCAGATCCACCAGGTTAGGTACTCATGCAACAGTATGTGTCAGATCCACCAGGTTGTGTATTCATGTAACGGTATGTGTCAGATCCACCAAGTTGTGTATTCATGTAACGGTATGTGTCAGATCCACCAGGTTAGGTACTCATGTAACAGTATGTGTCAGATCCACCAGGTTGTGTATTCATGTATCGGTATATGTCAGATCCACCAGGTTGTGTATTCATGTAACGGTATGTGTCAGATCCACCAGGTTAGGTACTCATGTATTGGTATGTGTCAGATCCACCAAGTTGTGTATTCATGTAACGGTATGTGTCAGACCCACCAGGTTGTGTATTCATGTAACGGTATGTGTCAGATCCACCAGGTTGTGTATTCATGTAATGGTATGTGTCAGATCCACCAGGTTGTGTATTCATGTAACGGTATGTGTCAGATCCACCAGGTTGTGTATTCATGTAACAGTATGTGTCAGATCCACCAAGTTGTGTATTCATGTAACAGTATGTGTCAGACCCACCAGGTTGTGTATTCATGTAACGGTATGTGTCAGATCCACCAGGTTAGGTTCTCATGCAACAGTATGTGTCAGATCCACCAGGTTGTGTATTCATGTAACAGTATGTGTCAGATCTACCAGGTTGTGTATTCATGTAACGGTATGTGTCAGATCCACCAGGTTAGGTACTCATGCAACAGTATGTGTCAGATCCACCAGGTTGTGTATTCATGTAACGGTATGTTTCAGATCCACCAAGTTGTGTATTCATGTAACGGTATGTGTCAGATCCACCAGGTTAGGTACTCATGTAACAGTATGTGTCAGATCCACCAGGTTGTTCATTCATGTATCGGTATGTGTCAGATCCACCATGTTGTGTATTCATGTAACAGTATGTGTCAGATCCACCAGGTTAGGTACTCATGTATTGGTATGTGTCAGATCCACCAGGTTGTGTATTCATGTAACAGTATGTGTCAGATCCACCATGTTGTGTATTCATGTAACAGTATGTGTCAGATCCACCAAGTTAGGTACTCATGTATTGGTATGTGTCAGATCCACCAGGTTGTGTATTCATGTAACAGTATGTGTCAGATCCACCAGGTTGTGTATTCATGTATCCGTATGTGTCAGATCCACCAGGTTGTGTATTCATGTATCGGTATATGTCAGATCCACCAAGTTGTGTATTCATTTAACGGTATGTGTCAGATCCACCAGGTTGTGTATTCATGTAACGGTATGTGTCAGATCCACCAAGTTGTGTATTCATGTAACGGTATGTGTCAGACCCACCAGGTTGTGCATTCATGTATCGGTATGTGTCAGATCCACCAAGTTGTGTATTCATGTAACGGTATGTGTCAGATCCACCAGGTTAGGTACTCATGTATTGGTATGTGTCAGATCCACCAGGTTGTGTATTCATGTAACAGTATGTGTCAGATCCACCAGGTTTTGTATTCATGTATCCGTATGTGTCAGATCCACCAGGTTGTGTATTCATGTATCGGTATATGTCAGATCCACCAAGTTGTGTATTCATGTAACAGTATGTGTCAGATCCACCAGGTTGTGTATTCATGTAACAGTATGTGTCAGATCCACCAGGTTGTGTATTCATGTAACGGTATGTGTCAGATCCACCAGGTTAGGTACTCATGCAACAGTATATGTCAGATCCACCATGTTGTGTATTCATGTAACAGTATGTGTCAGATCCACCAGGTTGTGTATTCATGTAACAGTATGTGTCAGATCCACCATGTTGTGTATTCATGTAACAGTATGTGTCAGATCCACCAGGTTGTGTATTCATGTAACAGTATGTGTCAGATCCACCAGGTTGTGTATTCATGTAACAGTATGTGTCAGATCCACCATGTTGTGTATTCATGTAACGGTATGTGTCAGATCCACCAAGTTGTGTATTCATGTAACGGTATGTGTCAGATCCACCAGGTTAGGAACTCATGTAACAGTATGTGTCAGATCCACCAGGTTGTGTATTAATGTAACGGTATCTGTCAGATCCACCAGGTTGTGTATTCATGTAACGGTATGTGTCAGATCCACCAGGTTAGGTACTCATGTATTGGTATGTGTCAGATCCACCAGGTTGTGTATTCATGTAACAGTATGTGTCAGATCCACCAGGTTGTGTATTCATGTATCCGTATGTGTCAGATCCACCAGGTTGTGTATTCATGTATCGGTATATGTCAGATCCACCAAGTTGTGTATCCATGTAACGGTATGTGTCAGATCCACCAGGTTGTGTATTCATGTAACAGTATGTGTCAGATCAACCAGGTTGTGTATTCATGTAACGGTATGTGTCAGATCCACCAGGTTGTGTATTCATGTAACGGTATGTGTCAGATCCACCAAGTTGTGTATTCATGTATCCGTATGTGTCAGACCCACGAGGTTGTGTATTCATGTAGCAGTATGTGTCAGATCCACCAGGTTGTGTATTCATGTAACGGTATGTGTCAGATCCACCAGGTTAGGTACTCAAGTACCGGTATGAGTCAGATCCACCAGGTTGTGTATTCATGTAACAGTATGTGTCAGATCCACCAGGTTGTGTATTCATGTAACGGTATGTGTCAGATCCACCAGGTTGTGTATTCATGTAACGGTATGAGTCAGATCCACCAGGTTAGGTACTCATGTACCGGTATGAGTCAGATCCACCAGGTTGTGTATTCATGTAACAGTATATGTCAGATCCACCAGGTTGTGTATTCATGTAACAGTATGTGTCAGATCCACCAGGTTGTGTATTCATGTAACGGTATGAGTCAGATCCACCAGGTTGTGTATTCATGTATCGGTATGTGTCAGATCCACCAGGTTGTGTATTCATGTAAAGGTATATGTCAGCTCCACCAGGTTGTGTATTCATGTAATGGTATATGTCAGATCCACCAGGTTGTGTATTCATGTAACGGTATGTGTCAGATCCACCAAGTTGTGTATTCATGTAACGGTATGTGTCAGATCCACCAGGTTGTGTATTCATGTAACGGTATGTGTCAGATCCACCAGGTTGTGTATTCATGTAACGGTATGGGTCAGATCCACCAGGTTGTGTATTCATGTAACGGTATATGTCAGATCCACCAGGTTAGGTTCTCATGTAATGGTATGTGTCACATCCACCAAGTTGTGTATTCATGTAACGGTATGTGTCAGATCCACCAGGTTAGGTACTCATGTATTGGTATGTGTCAGATCCACCAGGTTGTGCATTCATGTAACGGTATGTGTCAGATCCACCAGGTTGTCTATTCATGTATCCGCATCTGTCAGATCCACCAGGTTGTGTATTCATGTATCGGTATGTGTCAGATCCACCAGGTTGTGTATTCATGTAACAGTATGTGTCAGATCCACCAGGTTGTGTATTCATGTAACAGTATGTGTCAGATCCACCAGGATCTGTATTTATGTAACGGCATGTGTCAGATCCACCAGGATCTGTATTTATGTAACGGCATATGTCAGATCCACCAGGTTGCGTATTCATGTAACGGTATGAGTCAGATCAACCAGGTTGTGTATTCATGTAACAGTATGTGTCAGATCCACCAGGTTGTGTATTCATGTAACGGTATGTGTCAGATCCACCAGGTTGTGTATTCATGTAACGGTATGTGTCAGATCCACCAGGTTGTGTATTCATGTATCCGTATGTGTCAGATCCACCAGGTTGTGTATTCATGTAACAGTATGAGTCAGATCAACCAGGTTGTGTATTCATGTAACGGTATGTGTCAGATCCACCAGGTTGTGTATTCATGTAACGGTATGTGTCAGATCCACCAAGTTGTGTATTCATGTAACGGTATGTGTCAGACCCACCAGGTTGTGCATTCATGTAACGGTATGTGTCAGATCCACCAGGTTGTGTATTCATCTAACGGTATGTGTCAGATCCACCAGGTTGTGTATTCATGTAACGGTATGTGTCAGATCAACCAGGTTGTGTATTCATGTAACGGTATGTGTCAGATCCACCAGGTTGTGTATTCATGTAACGGTATGTGTCAGATGCACCAGGTTAGGTTCTCATGCAACAGTATGTGTCAGATCCAACAGGTTGTGTATTCATGTAACAGTATGTGTCAGATCCACCAGGTTGTGTATTCATGTAACGGTATGTGTCAGATGCACCAGGTTAGGTACTCATGCAACAGTATATGTCAGATCCACCAGGTTGTGTATTCATGTAACAGTATGTGTCAGATCCACCAGGTTGTGTATTCATGTAACGGTATGTGTCAGATCCACCAGGTTGTGTATTCATGTAACAGTATGTGTCAGATCCACCAGATAAGGTACTCATGTATTGGTATGTGTCAGATCCACCAGGTTGTGTATTCATGTAACAGTATGTGTCAGATCCACCAGGTTGTGTATTCATGTATCCGTATGTGTCAGATCCACCAGGTTGTGTATTCATGTATCGGTATATGTCAGATCCACCAGGTTGTGTATTCATGTAACAGTATGTGTCAGATCAACCAGGTTGTGTATTCATGTAACAGTATGTGTCAGATCAACCAGGTTGTGTATTCATGTAATAGTATGTGTCAGATCAACCAGGTTGTGTATTCATGTAACGGTATGTGTCAGATCCACCAGGTTGTGTATTCATGTAACAGTATGTGTCAGATCAACCAGGTTGTGTATTCATGTAATAGTATGTGTCAGATCAACCAGGTTGTGTATTCATGTAACGGTATGTGTCAGATCCACCAGGTTGTGTATTCATGTAACGGTATGTGTCAGATCCACCAGGTTAGGTACTCATGTAACAGTATGTGTCAGATCCACCAGGTTGTGTATTCATGTAACAGTATGTGTCAGATCCACAAGGTTAGGTACTCATGTAACGGTATGTGTCAGGTCCACCAGGTTGTGTATTCATGTAACAGTATGTGTCAGATCCACCAGGTTGTGTATTCATGTATCCGTATGTGTCAGATCCACCAGGTTGTGTATTCATGTATCGGTATATGTCAGATCCACCAGGTTGTGTATTCATGTAACAGTATGTGTCAGATCAACCAGGTTGTGTATTCATGTAATAGTATGTGTCAGATCAACCAGGTTGTGTATTTATGTAACGGTATGTGTCAGATCCACCAGGTTGTGTATTCATGTAACAGTATGTATCAGATCCACCAAGTTGTGTATTCATGTATCCGTATGTGTCAGATCCACCAGGTTGTGTATTCATGTAACGGTATATGTCAGATCCAACAGGTTGGTTATTGATGTGATTGTATGTGCCAGACCACCACTGTATGCATTCATCTACATGCAAATGCTGTTTATTTCAGATGTCAATGAGTGTCTGGACGCGGATCTAAACACTTGTACGCAGAATTGCACCAACACTGAAGGAGACCATGTTTGCTCCTGTTTTGAAGGCTACCTGGGCACTGGCAACAACTGCACGGGTGAGACATTAGTTAACACCAAAAAATAATAGGAAAACACCGATGTGGATATATAGAAAGAGTTTGAACATAAATTCTCGTGTTTATCAGCAAATATCTCATTGCGACCTGCGTAATTAAAAGGGTGTATCAAAACACTATTATGATTTGGATAAAGCTTTCAAATGCAAACACTTTTCAAGATTATAAATCCCTTGTCAGACATTAACGAATGTGAAGTGAACACCACCATCTGCTCCGGAGTGGCCAACTCCAATTGCACCAACACAGGCGGGGCCTACAGGTGTGACTGTGTCTCGGGATACGCCAAGAACACCACCACCAGTCTCTGTGATGGTAAGTGTTGTCATCGCCGGCAAATGTAGCATCTGGTCCTAAAACTGTAGCAAGAACTTTTTAATGTGGCATGTGTGTATTCTATACTGATTGTAACATGAACATCTAACTGTAACATTTACTATTGTACCTTCTCCTTCTCCCCCTGTAGCATGTGTACTGGACAGTACGTTTAATATCTAACGATAGGTTTATTAAACCCCCAGTAGCATTACTAGTCTAAATGTTCCAGGGAAGAAAACACAAGCTTTTGCTATAACCCCACCCTATCCTAAGTAAAATTAAATGTTAACCCCGGGAATCAATATTTTAATTTATATATATACTGCTTGTCTTTTAAGCATATTTATATATATGCGATGTGTATCATAGGCCATATGGACTGACATTGTATACTTTTTTCTATTTTTATACCTGATTTTTACGTCTTCTTTTTCATCATCTTCTTCTCCCTCTCCTTTTTCTTCTTCTTCTTTTTCATTTTTTCCTTTATCATCATCATCCATTTAGCATTATTATTCATTATTATCCCCTTCTTCATATTTTTTCTACACATCTTTTTCTTCATCACCACCTTCTTCCTTCATCTTGTTTATCTTCATCATCTTCTTTTATTCATGTTCTCATGCCTTTCTCCTCCTTCATCTCCTTCTCCTTTATCTTCGTATTCAGCATGTTATCTTGTTCTTGTCATTTTTCATCTCCTTAATTCGTCATCATCATCTTCTTCTCCTTCGTATTCTCCTTTTCACCTCTTACTGTCTTCGTCATCTTCCCCATCTTCTCATTTATAATCGTCATCATCATCGTCGTCTCCTGCTTCGTCATATGTACTTATCTTCATCTTCTGTATGTTGTCCTTCGTCTTCTTCTCTATCTTCATCTTTTTCAACTTCTTTTTAATATTTATCTTCATCATCTTCTTTATCTTCACCTTCTCCTTCTTCTTTACTTTCATCATCTTTGTCATGTGTTTCTTTTCTTCATTTTCTCATTCTTATCTTCTCCACCATCATCTTCTTCTTAATCTCCACTGTCATCAGCTTCTTCATCTTCTCTTTTCGTTTTCATTTTCTAGTTCATTATTATTTGTTTTCCTTCTTCATTATCTCCATCTTCTCTCTGGCATCTTCCCCTTTGTCTTCTTCATCATCTTCGTCATCTTCTCCGTTTTCACTTTTTCATTTTCTTCATCATATTCTCAATTTTCATCTTCTTCTTCTTCTTCATCACCATGATCTTCTTCTCTATCATATTTTCTTCATCATATTCTCATTTTTCATCTTCTTCTTCTTCACCATCATGGTCTTCTTCTTCTTTTTCTCATTCTTATCTTATTCTTCGTCTGCTCTTTTTTTCTTTTCTTTTCATTATCTTATCATTTTTTTCATCATCTTCACTGTCATCAGCTTCTTCCTTTGCACATTCTCATCTTCGTCTTCATCTTCTTCATCTTCGCAATTCTCATCTTCTTTTTCGTCATCTATTTTCTTTTTCATCTTACTATCTTCATCTCTTTCCTTTTCTATCTGCTTCATCACCTTCTCATACTCCCCTGCTTCATCACATTTTTCATCTTTTTCGTCGTCTTCTTCATCCTCTTCTTCATATCTTCATTTTGTATTTTATTGTTTCCTTTTTGTTCATTTAATATTTCATAACCTTCATTTTTTCCGTCTTCTTTTTCGTGATCTTCTTCATCTTCTTCCTCTCCTTTATCTTCATCTTGTTTGTTTTATCTTCATGATCATCATCTTCTTCCAATGTGCCCCCTTTCTTCATCATCGCTTCATTTCTTCATCATCTTCTTCTCGTTTTTCATATTGTTCATCAGCTTCTTCTCGTCATTCACCAGTTTTCTCATCTTCTCATTTATCATCATCAATTCATCTTTTTCGTCGTCTTCTTCTCCCTTTGTTTACCTTCTCCTTTTCTTCTTCATCTTCTTCATGTCCTCATATTTCATCTTCTTGTTAATCATCATCTTCTTCTCTGTCTTCATTATTTTGTTTTCTTCATCTTCATTTTCTTTTTCATTTTTTCTTAATATTTTTCTTCAGCATCGTCTTCTTCATGTTCTCATTTATTTATCTTCATCGCTTCCTTCGTTTTCCTTTTATCTTCTTCATCTGCGTCACCTTCTTCTCCTTTATCTTCTCTTTCTTTTTCCTCACCTTATCGTCGACATCATCTTCTGCTTCATTTTCTCCTGGTTTCTTGCTCATCATCATCATCCTTATTTTCTCATCTCATGCGTTTTCTCTTTCTTTTTTCATCATATTTTTTCATCTCCTTCTTCTCATTTTGTATCTTCTTGTTCATCATCTTCAACGTCATCTTCTTCTTATTCTATCATTTCATCATTTATTTTTCATCTTAGTCTTCTTTGTTATCTTTTTGTCATCACCTTTCACTTTTCATTTTATCATCTTCATCGTTTTCTTCTTCATCTCCTTCATCTTTTTCGTCTCCTATTCCTTTTTCTTCATGTTCTTCTTTGTCATATTCTCTTTAATCATCTTTATTGTCTCCTTCATCAGCATTTTCATCTCCTCCTTCATCGTCATCTTCTTCTATGTCGTCTTAATCTTCATTCACCTAAAAACTAGCTCCTTAAATTTTGGTGTAGTAGTATCAAAACATGTAACTGTTGTAACTGCAAATAAATCCTGTGAATCATCGCCTAAAATGCGTCTACTCCTTGAATACAGTATCTATTACTACAGCCGTAGTATGGACTGATACATGTAGTATAAACTGTAATGTCTGTGACAACTATTGTATAAACTCATATTACTGCAGCATCTAACCAAAGAACTGTTGCAGCTACTTTAAAAAGCAATACATTTAACTATCACTACAGCACGTTGTAACATTCCATAACACAATCTGTTCATGTACGAACTGCTTAAACAGTAACGACATGGCTGAAATATTGCAGATGTGATTCACTCACACTTCTTATGCAACAGAAGTATGTGCACCTAGAACTGAAGCATACCTTTAACTCCAATCCAGGCGGATATAACTGTAGTATGTTAAAATGTAGTATCTACCCCTGCAGTTTAGCGACCGCCTCCGTGGTCCAGTGTTAAAGCATCCGCCCAGTGAGCGGAAGGTCGGGGTTTTTAGCCCCGGCCACGTCATACCAAAAGATGTTAAAAGATGGTACTTGTTGTTACCCTGTGTGGCGCTCGGCATTTAGGGGCTAAAATAAGGACTGGTCGTTTCGGAGTCAGTATCCTGTTGGTATTCATGTTGAACTGTGACATTGTTTCTCAGTGGGCTAGCACTATTAAATCGGCCTTAGTCCGGACTAGTACAAGCAGCCACACACACACACACACACACACACGCGCACGCACACACACACACACACACACACACACACACACACACACACACACACACACACACACACACACAGGTGCATCCACGTCGCTAAATAAGTGCATTAATCTTGAACGTGACGTTAAACCCCATTTCACCTCACCTTATCCCACCTACATCTTACACTCTTATGTATATAGCCACGTCTCCATTTCTTATAGAAACTTCTATCATAAACCATAATGCCTGGGTAACATGGCATATCAATCTGTCTTATAAGATAATTTTTTTAATATTTATATTTATGGCTATGAAGAAAGTAACACTAAAAGTTTGACGGCCACAACATTCTACTTCACGGATCATGTCATGATCCTTATTGTAACTTAATTGTATTTGGACCTAGTTTTTCATGTATATTTTCGCATACAACATCCGCCATACTGTCTGCGTGATTGTGTGACAGATTTTGATGAATGCCAGGACATAAGCACCTGTAGCGGGACACCAAACTCTACCTGTCGCAATTCTGTCGGAAGCTTTTCCTGCGAGTGCAACAGCGGTTACGTCAAGAACGCCACCACAGACAAATGTGATGGTATGTCTTCTGAAATTTGCTTAAAATGAATTCTCCCAATACACGCACACACTCGCTCACTCTTTCGTAATAATGTAAAGAAGCAAAGTCTAATGTAGTTTACATATATCGAATTTATTATTTTTGTTTATCTCCAAATTGATCTTCTCATCGTTATGGAGTTTTTTTAATTCAGTACTGGTTAAGGATGGTAAGTGAAGTCGTCGCCTACAACTATAGCATTGAAGGCTATAGCGACTGGTTTTTCAACCGTCGCATCCACATTTTTAAAATGTAGTTTTTACTCTTGTAATGTTATCAACCATTATTATAACTGAAGCAACTTGCATTGTACATCCCTGGTATTGCCCAAATGTGATATATATATCCAACCTTCACGATAAATACTATAATGTTTCTCATGCATGGTTACAATACAATATAAAACTCAAATATTGACTTCACACCCTTTCATGTCATGTGCCAAGTCATGATTCTTACACTAGATTGAAAACATTTAGACCCATATGTAGTATAAGTTCTCATTCAACATCGTCATACTGTTTGCTTTTTGTGTGACAGATATTAATGAGTGCCAGAACACCAACCAATGTAACGGGACACCAAACACCACGTGTAACAACTCCCCAGGCTCCTACTCCTGCGACTGCGACAACGGCTACGCCAAGAACGCCACCACAGACAAATGTGATGGTAAGTCTGCAACAAAAGTCTATAACTTCTCCTGAAATGTGCTTAAAATGAATTGTCCCAAAACACGCACACACTAGACCATACTTATTATATTTGTTTCTCTCCGTATTCATTTTCTAATCCTGAGGGAGTTTTGTTTTAATTCAGTAATGGTTAAGGAAACACGAGATCAATACAGAATGTCCCCTGATGAAATAGCTGGAAGAATATGTTGATATTGGTGTGGAAAACAATCTTAAGTACATGTACATTAAGCCAGTTTTGATGATTATAACCGCTCTTTCAAGTTAACAACTTTGTAACAGAAGTAGGGCATTTCTAGTTCACGGAACATATACCATACGTTGTATCTGTAAATAATACTTTTTATTTTAATCACTTGTCAGACGTTAACGAGTGTACCGCAAACATGACCATCTGCTCCGTACTGGCCAACTCCAACTGCAACAACACAGACGGAAGCTACAGATGTGATTGTGGCTCAGGCTTCCTCAAGAACACCACCACCGATCTCTGTTATGGTAAGTGAAGTCGTCGCCTACAACTATAGCATTGAATAACTTCATTGAGTGGTCTTTAGAAGCTGGAGTACTAAGTTAGGATAATATATATGAATTAACAGCATTTATACTTGTCAACCATGCTCTGAAATCACTTGCTTGAAAACGGTGTAAAAGCTACACTGAGACGTCGCTCGTAATTTGAAGAAAGAATTTGTTCATCCATATATCTTATCCTTACATATAGCATTGAAGGCTATAGCTACTCTTACAAGCATAGCATTTACTTTGTTAAAATGTAGCATTCACTCTTGTGTTTCTACCAACCATTACTATCACTATAGGAACTTTTATTGTACACCCCTGGTATTGCCCAAATGTGATATATTATTCCAATCTTGACGATAAATTCTATAATGTTTCTCATTCATGGTTACTGCATCGTTATCAAGTCATGATTCTTACACTAGATTGAAAACATTTAGACCCATATGTAGTATAAGTTCTCATTCAACATCGTCATACTGTTTGCTTTTTGTGTGACAGATATTGATGAGTGCCAGAACACCAACCAATGTAGCGGGACACCAAACACCACGTGTAACAACTCCCCAGGCTCCTACTCCTGCGACTGCGACAACGGCTACGCCAAGAACGCCACCACAGACAAATGTGATGGTAAGACTGCAACAAAAGTATATAACTTCTCATACAATTCTTTTAACATTTATTGTCCCAATACACGCACAAACTCGCTCACTCTTGCAGAAATGTGTAAAGAAGCAAAATCTAATGTGGTTTACATGGATCGAATTTATTATTTTTGTTTATCTCAATATTCATATTCTCATCATCAGGGAGTTTTTTTAATTGAGTAATGGTTAAGGAAACATGTTTCTTTCTTTCTTTAACGCCGCACTCAGCACTATTCTAGCTTTATGACAGCGGTCTGTAAATAATCGCGTCTGGACCAGACAATCCAATGATTGATATCGTGAGCATTGGGATACGAGGACATGCATCAACCTAAACCTATTAGTCGCCTCTTACAAGCAGGGGTTGCTGAAAACCCGGATCTTCACGTTTCTGTTGATGTTGGTGTGGAAACCCATCTCAAATATATCCAATCCTCACTAAAGATCATTACTGTTTTCAAATTCATAACCAAGTATAATTAGTATGACGTGTAACCTTTTGAAATATATGCGTTGTATCTATGCGATATATAGCGTTTGTTTGTCCCTTGTCAGACATTAACGAGTGTGCCACGAATGCTACCATCTGCTCCGGACTGTCTAACTCATGTAGTATCATGTAACTAGTATTTAAGTCTACAAATGTAGTATCATGTCATAGAACTGTAGCATGCGTCTACTTCCAAAACTGTAGTTTCTTCTAATGGGACTGTAGCATCTACTTCTGCTGGTATAATATCAACTTGTTAAACTATATATGCACATATCAATGAAGCATATACTGCTACAACTGTAGTATGTACTCGTACAGCATAACATATGTTCTGTTACTCACCTGTAGTTTAACCTCGTATAACTGTAGCATCTAAGCCTACAAGTATAGTATCACCTAATTTAACTGTACCATCTATTTCTACAACTGGAATATCATATAACTAGTATTTACGATTACAACAGGAGTTTCATCTCATAGAACTGTAGCATCTACTACTACTAATTCAATATCCACTTGTTAAACTATATATGAACATATCACTGTTGAATATACACCTACAACTGTAGATACTCCTACAGCTTACCATATTCTCTATTATTTGTAGAATCGTCTCCACTAACTGTAGCAAAGACAGAGATAAACCCTTCCATCTCGGTAACGTGTCATATTAACTTATCCTTTAAGACAAAACTACATATTGTTTTTGTCATGGTCTCGATGGAAAGTTAAATCCAAATGCTGATGGCTACAACCTACTCATTAGTTGTACACAGGTATGATAACATTTAGACCTGGTATTTGTCACGTGTAGTTTTCCGTTCAACTTCCATTGTACGTGTTTGTGTGACAGATATTGATGAATGCCAGGACTCCAACAAGTGTAGCGGTACACCAAACTCCACCTGTAGCAACTCCCCAGGCTCCTTCTCCTGCAACTGCGACAGCGGCTACGCAAAGGACGTCACCACTACCAAATGTGATGGTAAGTCAGATTTCCTTACCAGAACCACACTCCAAAACTCACATCCAACTAAATATCCACGTGTATGCTCAGCTATCAGTCAAGTTATGTAATACTTCAAGATGTGCTTGTATGGGAGCAGAGATGCACAGGACACTTTTTTCCGCCGCACATTTGCCCCAAGACAGACCTTATTTTGCAACGTGGTGCTTTCTTAGGATCGAACACATTTGGTGAAGGTGATCTGGCATCTCAGTCGTCATGGTTACGTTAAGCAATTGTTTTCATGAAAAAGAGTGAGTGAGTTGGGTTAAGTGCCAAAAATATTTCCGTTATATCACGGTGTTTTCCACTTTGTTGGTACCAACTGGCACGGGTATGATGTTGACATTTTAATGAAGGAGGATCTGAAATTCAAACCAACAGTGTATTCAAGCACATAAATATCATGGCGAACAGCGAACTACACAGCGAACTGCGGTGCCTTAGATGAAGGGGCCACACGTTACCGTTGCCATTAGGCTAGTCCGTGATGATGATTTTTCAATTCCATGGTCCTGTGGCAATGTGTCTTTTGTTATATGTGAACTTATGGTGGTGGGATACAATTGTGCTGTGACATCATAAAGACGTTTGACGTCAACTTACTTCAGAGAAAATCGCCATGTGTGCGGACTGTACAAACATATCATATTTTCCTCTCGTTAGTTCGTAATGTAATAAAGACATAATTTCAAAACCTTTAATCATACATGTCTACTTTCAATTCATCAGAATCTAAACCTGCAATTGTTACATAAACAGTTATAAGTCGGAAAATGAATCCAAACGTTTGATGCAATGTATTTCTGTAATACATATGAATTGAAACTTGTGAATTGTATATTTGTCTTCCGAAGATACTGAAGTTTTGAGATGTAATGAAAAGTCAAAATGTGATCTCACGGTTGATCACATATATAGAATGTCCCACCAACCACTGTCCTGAAGCCGAGTTTTTCTGATTAACGTGATACCTTTGAAACCGATATTTCAATTCCTAGACATAAACGAGTGTGATGGCAGTCACGGGTGTGAGGCTACTTGTGTCAACACAGGCGGCTCCTTCAAGTGTGAGTGCCCAGCAGAGCAAACTGTTAGCCTGGATGGAAAGACGTGTGACGGTAACATATCTTCCACTTTCGTCTTACCACTGTCAGTAAAAAAACATGCACATGTCAAAATGATGTGTCAAACCTTTAAACTAGATAATTACTGAATATATTTAGTTTAAAGACAATACGACATGAAAGTAACTGGAGTAGACGAGTAAACACAGATTATCAGCGTTGAAACATTTGGCCTATTTCACTCAAATTACTTGATCAATGATCATCATACAACACTTTGGTAGTGAGCATGGCGAGTATTGTAGTACATGCAAACTGTTCATCGTTTACGCATATCCTTCGTAGTTAGTTTCAGAAATGATCATCCACGCTTCGTAGTTCTAGCTGATTCATGTAGATGACATGAATTGTGTCTACCTTTTCAGCTGTTGAAATAATCGCTGCTACTATCCGCCTTGATAAGCAAGTGAACGAAAGCGTCTTCGCAACAAACACCTCGGCGGAATATACCAAACTTCTCAAAGACATAGAGAAAGCGGTAAGATAACGTGGAGAGTCGGTTGGACGTGTCTTGTTCCATGACGGCTCTTAATCTTGCATAGGCTGATGCATTGTGTTTCACTTGATAGTGAGTGAGTTCTGGCATACCCAAGGGACGCAATCCGGTTACCTTAGATGGTAAGCACACACGTACATGTACGTGTCCCCCCTCGTCTTACTTTGGACCCGATAGGACACTAGTATACGTTTGTAACAGGGATTATACGGCATTGAACATTACCGGTAGGGCAGGACATGCTTACCCTTTTCAGGAACACCCGATGTGATCACTGATTTTCATTTTGCTCTTTATGCAAAATGGAATCTGTTTCAGCGCCTAATCTAGATTCCTTATTCTCTTGTATTGAGAATTCATATTATATTTACTGATATCAAGGCTTGGAGGAAGACCTAAAGTTATTGAAGTCTTAGTAATTTACCACTTTTGTTCTGTATGTTTCAGCTGATTAAACACTTCAAGGAGAAGCTGCGTGAGGCCTTTGTCAGGCTTGTTGTCATCCGAATCAGGTGAGTAGTTCCACCTTGGACTGAGCGTGCATTTCAGCTGTAACTGAAGACCTTGTATAAGCACAGATTGTGAGTGAGTGAGTGAGTTGAATTTAACGTCGCTTTGAACAGTATTTCAGTTATATCACGACATATCAGCTTGATATGGGAGGAACATGATATAGATCCCAGGCGTTGACCTCTTTGATGAAGCCTGCGAGCACAGTATTGTTCTGACAAACCTACAAATATGATCAGGACGAACCGGGCTTCGAATCAACGACCATCGGTCTCTCGCAAGCTAAAAGGACGCAACTCTTCGTAACGAAGTGCGAGCCACAGCGACCCAGTATTTGCACAGTTAATTACTGAACCAAATACAGTCTAGCTTGTCAGAGTACCAGCATTTCAAATAACTATCAACGAATTTTCATCAATTTGACGTTTGTGCTGTGTGTGCTTAAGATCGGGTAGTGTCGTCGCTGACTACACAACTGAAGTTAACAAGAAGGTCGCAGATGACCCTGCCGCAGAGTTCGCAAAAGCCACGACCGCTCTGGCATCGGGTAACTTAACTATCGATGGAGTAAATGCAGAAGTTCAGGACCAGACAGTCAACGGGATTAAAGGTGAGTGAGGCTTGACATGTACTGTTTGTTAGTTTATTTGTTGTTTGACGCCGCACCTTGAAATAGTCCAGCTAGACCGCTACTTGTCCGGAACATCATCTGTTCTTAGGTATTATCTAGCCAGAGTGATTTCATATCTTTAAACAAAAGGGGTCAGGTAGACGGGAAGACCCCAATATGCGATACTTGATACGTGAAATAGTAGCATATACAGAGCTAATGTGCTCTGGTATCTCGCGTACCCCGTGACTGATGTTCTCAGCAGTCTTCTCTGCTATATTGTCACGTGTACCCCGTGACTGATGTTCTCAGCAGTCTCCTGTGCTAGTGTCACTTGTAACCCATGACTAATGTTCCAAGCAGTCTCCTGTGCTATATTGTCACGTGTACACTGTGACTGATGTTCTCAGTCTCCTGTGCTAGTGTCACTTGTACCCCGTGACTCCCAATAGTCTGCTGTGCCTTATTTCAGTGACGGAAGATGTGTGTGACACTTACAGGACCAACTGTGAGAGTAACCAAGTCTGCGTCAAGGATAAGGGTACACCAGTCTGCAAGTAAGAGATCCATTTTCTCAACTTTCTCAAGTAGTTGTTTCTGTCAGATATACATTTTTTGTCACTTAACATGAGTTAAAAATCAAATGTAGCATTTACTCTTCAGCTAATCAACCTGTGTTGCCTTTCAGGCTCGTTCCCGAAGAAAGTGAGTACATCGTTATGCGGCTCCACATTAAGATCTTCTTTTGCCTAAAACAGAACTTTATAGAGCGATTGGAAATCACCTTACCAATAAATGTTTTTAATTATGTAATGGTTTTGCAAATTACAGATGCTGTTATATAATGATATAGAATTAATCACAGATGATGTCATAAAGCTATATATAATTAATTACTCATCAGAGATGAAATTATATAGCGATATAGAATTAATTTCAATCACAGATGATGATATATAACCATATAGAACAAATTCCTCATCGAAAACAGATTAAACTATATAGCGATATAGAATTAATTACCCATCAATCACAGATGATGTTTTATAACCATATAGAAACATATAGAACAAATTTCTCATCGAACACAGATGAAATTATATCGCGATTTAGAATCAACCCCAGATGGTGCTGTAGAATCAGCCATAAATTAGCCATGTTACATGCAAACTGTTCATCGTTTACGCATATCCTTCGTAGTTAGTTTCAGAAATGATCATCCACGCTTCGTAGTTCCAGCTGATTCATGTAGATGACATGAATTGTGTCTACCTTTTCAGCTGTTGAAATAATCGCAGCTACTATCCGCCTTGATAAGCAAGTGAACGAAAGCATCTTCGCAACAAACACCTCGGCGGAATATACCAAACTTCTCAAAGACATAGAGAAAGCGGTAAGATAACGTGGAGAGTCGGTTGGACGTGTCTTGTTCCATGACGGCTCTTAGTTTTGCATAGGCTGATGCATTGTGTTTCACTTGATAGTGAGTGAGTTCTGGCATACCCAAGGGACGCAATCCGGTTACCTTAGATGATAAGCACACACGTACATGTACGTGTCCCCCCTCGTCTTACTTTGGACCCGATAGGACACCAGTATACGTTTGTAACAGGGATTATACGGCATTGAACATTACCGGTAGGGCAGGACATGCTTACCCTTTTCAGGAACACCCGATGTGATCACTGATTTTCATTTTGCTCTTTATGCAAAATGGAATCTGTTTCAGCGCCTAATCTAGATTCCTTATTCTCTTATATTGAGAATTCATATTATATTTACTGATATCAAGGCTTGGAGGAAGACCTAAAGTTATTGAAGTCTTAGTAATTTACCACTTTTGTTCTGTATGTTTCAGCTGATTAAACACTTCAAGGAGAAGCTGCGTGAGGCCTTTGTCAGGCTTGTTGTCATCCGAATCAGGTGAGTAGTTCCACCTTGGACTGAGCGTGCATTTCAGCTGTAACTGAAGACCATGTATAAGCACAGATTGTGAGTGAGTGAGTGAGTTGAATTTAACGTCGCTTTGAACAGTATTTCAGTTATATCACGACATATCAGCTTGATATTGGAGGAACATGATATAGATCCCAGGCGTTGACCTCTTTGATGAAGCCTGCGAGCACAGTATTGTTATGACAAACCTACAAATATGATCAGGACGAACCGGTCTTCGAACCAACGACCATCGGTCTCTCGCAAGCTAAAAGGACGCAACTCTTCGTAACGAAGTGCGAGCCACAGCGACACAGTATGGCAGTTAATTACTGAACCAAATACAGTTTAGCTTGTCAAAGTACCAGCATTTCAAAAATCTATCAACGAATTTTCATCAATTTGACGTTTGTGCTGTTTGTGCTTCAGATCGGGTAGTGTCGTCGCTGACTACACAACTGAAGTTAACAAGAAGGTCGCAGATGACCCTGCCGCAGAGTTCGCAAAAGCCACGTCCGCTCTGGTATCGGGTAACTTAACTATCGATGGAGTAAATGCAGAAGTTCAGGACCAGACAGTCAACGGGATTAATGGTGAGTGAGGCTTGACATGTACTGTTTGTTAGTTTATTTGTTGTTTGACGCCGCACCTTGAAATAGTCCAGCTAGACCGCTACTTGTCCGGAACATCATCTGTTCTTAGGTATTATCTAGCCAGAGTGATTTCATATCTTTAAACAAAAGGGGTCAGGTAGACGGGAAGACCCCAATATGCGATACTTGATACGTGAAATAGTAGCATATACAGAGCTAATGTGCTCTAGTGTCTCGCGTACCCCGTGACTGATGTTCAAAGCAGTCTCCTGTGCTATATTGTCACGTGTACCCCGTGACTGATGTTCTCAGCAGTCTCCTGTGCTAGTGTCACTTGTACCCCATGATTCGTGTTCCCAATAGTCTGCTGTGCTTTGTTTCAGTGACGGAAGATGTGTGTGACACTTACAGGACCAACTGTGAGAGTAACCAAGTCTGCGTCAAGGATAAGGGTACACCAGTCTGCAAGTAAGAGATTCATTTTCTCAACTTGCGTCAAATGAAAAAAGATTTTTCCAAAGTAGTTGTTTCTGTCAGATATACATTTTTTGTCAATTAACATGAGTTAAAAATCAAATGTAGCATTTACTCTTCAGCTAATCAATCTGTGTTGCCTTTCAGGCTCGTTCCCGAAGAAAGTGAGTACATCGTTATGCGGCTCCACATTAAGATCTTCTTTTGCCTAAAACAGAACTTTATAGAGCGATTGGAAATCACCTTACCAATAAATGTTTTTAATTATGTAATGGTTTTGCAAATTACAGATGCTGTTATATAATGATATAGAATTAATCACAGATGATGTCATAAAGCTATATATAATTAATTACCCATCAGAGATGAAATTATATAGCGATATAGAATTAATTACAATCACAGATGATGATATATAACCATATAGAACAAATTCCTCATCGAAAACAGATTAAACTATATAGCGATATAGAATTAATTACCCATCAATCACAGATGATGTTTTATAACCATATAGAAACATATAGAACAAATTTCTCATCGAAAACAGATTAAACTATATAGCGATATAGAATTAATTACCCATCAATCACAGATGATGTTTTATAACCATATAGAACCATATAGAACAAATTCCTCATCGAACACAGATGAAATTATATCGCGATTTAGAATCAACCACAGATGGTGCTGTAGAATCAGCCATAAATTAGCCATGTTACAGAACTATATAGAATTCACCTCCTCAAATTGCAGAATATGGTTAATGACACAAAGTGTCAACAGACGATACTGCATTGGACATCAGCCGAATACATTGTTTTTATGGTCGACGTTGTTTCAATAAATGATCCTAATTAACCCAATCAAATCATGTTCGTGATCAGGCGACTATCGACTTATTATCGGCCTCTCCGTTGGTATCCCTATCTTCATCATCATTCTGGCGTCCATCATCGCTATCATCTTTATGAGGATCAGAAACCAGAAGAAGAGTCTTGAGAGGTCGTCTGAGGAACGGTGAGTGGGACCAGTGGGAGTTCTGGTAGATGTAGTGAATGGTAGAAGCCAGCATTCCCAGTGGCGCTGTCTGCCTCATTCGGCAGTGAAACAGGGAAGCTAGTCTGACAGTTGTATAAGTATAAGCTGGGTAGTGAATCACAGTCTGGCAAATGCACATTGTTAGTATCCCCCGTCGCGAAGTGGCGCGAGGTATATAGGAACGTAGTTCGTCCGTCCGTCCGCTTTTCAAAGTGGTCAAATTTTCTGACTGATGTTACTGGTCATGATCTGAAATGAGTTCGCTAATTGGTGCGGTAAATTCATTTTTTTCCAGAGTTATGGCCTTGATCCGCGGTGTTCAACTTAGTGTATAGTGAAACTACTGACGTTGATAGAATGAAAATTTATAACCTTATCTAAGAGATATTTGATTGAGTTCGAAACTTGTCCAGTCAATTATTTTTTAAAAGACCTTCGACCCTTGACCCATGTCAGTTTACTTGGGTTGTAGTGTGTGCAATGGGGACAAGTTTTCACAGAAACTGATAAAGTTAGCTTATCCAAGAAATACGTATCAAGACTGAGTTATTGTGTCAAGAGAAGGGAACATTTGCTTGTATCAATTTCACATTGAATCATTTTTTTCTGATGACATAAAGCGTTCCAAGTGCCAATTTTTCAGGCTTTATTGGAGTCTTTTTATAGTTTATATATTCACTTCTATATGAACAAACAAAGGTCTAATGTGCCCAATGGCGGGGGATAGTGATAACACTGTTTTGTTGTTACATTGAGTGAGTGAGTGAGTTTTGCTTTACGCCGCTTTTAGCGATATTCCAGCATTATCACGGCGGGGAACACCAGAAATAGGCTTCACACATTGTACCCGTGTCGGGATTTGAACCCGGGTCTTCGGCGTGACGAGCGAACGCTTTAACCACGAGGCTGCCCGACCGCCCCTGTTACATTGAGACGTTAGTCCAGCTATTGTATAAGTGGGGTAGTGAAATAGACCAGTTAGACCTAGTTATACATATGGGGCAGTGAAATGAAAACTTAGAGAGAAATTGTACAAGTAGGTTTGTTGAATGAAAAGCTAGCATAGCTGCTGTACACGTATTACAGAGGTTGATTTGACATATGAGTACAAGTGGGGGAAAATTTGTGTGGAAAAAAGACTTCTCTGACGCAAGTTGTACAAGTGAGTGCTGGTTATGAGCGATAGGTTTCACTAACTACAATATACTTTACACATTTCAGATACGACTCCTACCCTCAACCATTCTCCAGTCAGCTCGCCACTCGCGGTGGCTTCTACAGCGCCAACCGCGGCATGTACTCGCCCGACTCCCTCTCAGCAGCATCCAGTGATGACAGCCACAAGAGGAGGAAGAGGAATGGGCGGGGTAGCTTCAGAGACAGTGCTTGGTTCGCTAAGGATCAGCAGAATGAACGACGTGAGTTCATTATAATAATGGGAGACGGTTGCAATATTCAAAACTATCAATAGTAACAAAAGAAAAATGAAGCTAAACAAGAAATGAGAATGAAAATTGATGTAATTGGGAATGCAGATAACAGTGCAAATGCTGAAAAAAAGAAACTTAGAATGAAACTGAGATTTATGCTAAAGGTCATGACAATGAAAACAAGTACTGTTTGTTTGTTAACTGTTAAACGACAAAGACAGCTATGTTCAACATATATCACGGCAACCTGTAAATAATCGAGCGATTGATATTATGAGGAACGTCCCTCGCTGTCAGGATACAATGGCCCACAAGGACACCAAGCCTAACATCAAATCTATTTAGTTGCCTCTTACGAGATAGGAGAATGTTTATAATCCGGCTTTCCCACGGGGTTAATCACTGAAATTCAGACTAAATAAAGTAATAGGGATGTGCTGAACATGACGATAAGGCTTTATGAAACTGATTAATATTAAAAGGTTAAAATGTTCAAAATGATATCAACAAAGAAAATATATGATTAAACATGAAGAGAAATTATTGTGAAATTGGCAACCTTCATTGGAAGATAAATAATGATACAAATGAGAATGAAGCAGACTGAAGATCTGATAAACATAGTCTTAAGTCAAACTATTCAATAGTATCTCCAACAATATATTAAACTGAGATACGCGTACTCACAAAGGGATGTTAAATAAAATCAAGCCAAGCCTCATGTATGACATCGTTAAGATCATAGCATCACATTGATTGGAATAAGCTGCGTAATACACAGAGCATATAATACAGCTAGTAATGATAAAGTTGTCCACAACTGCTTCTTTGTACAGTATTTCAGTTTTAACACTGTCTGTCAGCTTACAGGAGGCTCTAAGCGCAGGTCTCAGGCGTTCACCACTTTGGCAAAACTCACCAGTATGGGTATGATGCTCACAAACCAAGAATCATTATCAGGAAGAATATGGGATTCAAACCCAAGATAATAGGATTCTGGTACACCCAAGGGATGCAACTCTGAACAGCGAATTGCGGCGACTACTTGGCCACCCGTAAACTATATACACTGTAGTCAGCTGAGCAGTAGATATTATGTTGTACTCGCAGAGAAATCGGTCACATGTGCCTTTATATTTGCATTCTTGTGTTTGAAATGGGGCTTAACGCATATTTTTCCCGACAGCCGATGACAGCGACCTCTCCAACTTCTCCTGGGACTTCCTGTACCGGATCATGCCACCCAATGAAACAGTGAGTACTGCTGGGTCAATGCTATAAAAATATATTTCATAGAAGGTAAATCGTACACATAAACTGGTGCGTCACTTCAACAACAGGATAGCTGAAACGTTGTACGCCAGTGTGTTGTCACACAGCTGCAGTTTGTTTGTTTGTTATTTAACACCGCCATTAGCAATATTCAAGCTATATGACGACGGTCTGTAAATAATGGAGTCTGGACCAGACAATCCAGTGATGAGCATCGATCAACGTAATTGGAATGGATGACACGCAATCAACCATGTGACCAAGCCTTCACGAACAGATCTATTTAGTTACCTCATTCAACAATCATAGATTGCTGGGTACCTATGTTGTATAATCAAGACACGTGTATAATCAAGCCATTTGGATACTTCATGTTGGCCCGCCATTGGATAATAATGCTTATTAGATATTATGTTAATGACATAAAAGCTTGTTTGAAAGGTTTGTACATAGGCACATTTGATATAAATCATACTAGATGATAAATATTTTCAACCGAATGATGTTCCATACATTAGTTTTAGGCAAGACCCTTTCTTCTCCTCTTGGGAACCTTCAGAGGTCCAAACATTGACGTCTGATTTTATTCATCGTGTGTTTTTAGGAAGCTACTTTTTTGTACGGAAAGTTTTAGCAAATGAGTAACTGTACCAGATTCTATCATTGTGACCAAAGCCGGTTCTGATCTGGAAAAATAAACATTTAATGACTTCTATGTTTGAATGATCATGTAGTTATGATGTAGTCGGAATCTTACCATGACCTCTGCTTTTAAGGAAAAGGGTTTTGTGGCTTTTAGTTATGTGAGGATATTAGTGATGACTGATCTAACATAACCAGTCCAAGATGTCATGGAATTGTGATCAGAAGAAGGTGAAACAGACAACTGTTGCACTAAAGTGTTATGTACATCTACAGTGTGCAAGGTAAAATATACAACATAAACTTGTGTCATCTTTCAGTTCGAGATAAGAAGACCACAGATCAACGCCTCCCCTTCGTCGAGATCACAGCTGAAGGTAAGGTTCTACATCTATTTGACCATTCAGTAGTAACATATCTAGTGAAGACAATGTATGGGTTGAGTTTAATGCACGCACCTCCGATATTGCGGAGGAGCTCCATGTTCCCTGCAATAAGGTCACGAGTAACACATTACGTACGGAGGGGGCACGGGTGGCCTAGTCGTCTAAGGCGCCGCGATTCGCTGTGCAGAGTTGCGACCCTTGAGCTAGCCAGAAACCTATGATTGTGGGTTCGAATCCCGGTTCGCCCCGATTATGTTTCCAGGTTTGTCAGCACCATACCCGTGCTCGTTGGTTTCACCGAAATGGTAAACGTCTGAGACCTGCATCACTTTTGGCTTTCCTCCCACATTAAGCTGACACGCCGTGATATAACTGGAATACTGTTAAAAGCGGTGTTAAACCCAACTCACTCACTCATTACGTACGGGAGCACAGTAATATCAACGTATCCGTTCTTGATACTTTGGAATGCAGGGTGTCCGACTCATCGGTTGAAGCATTACATACAGTTATAATGGTTACCCAGTAAATGTATATAACTATAGGGGCGGTGAAGAAGTCTGGTGCTTAAAGCGTTCGCTCTTCACGCTGAGGACCCGGGTTCGATTCGCGACATGGGTACAATGTGTGAAGCCCATTTCTTGTGTCCCACGCCGTGATATTGCTGGAATATTGCTATAAGCGGCGTAAAACCATACTCACTCACTCACTTGCCCTGGCCCAGGTTCTGTCAAGGCGTCGTTGTGCACCATTCACCGTCGTGTATTGTGTTTTTGATTGGTTCTTTCGGTTAGCTTATTTTACGTGCATAATTGCTGGCGAAGAGTGAACAGGTGTGAATGCGAATGTTCGCAGGGTGAGAATATGTGGTTGATTGACTTTTGAATGTGTGAGAATGTCTGCATGTAGCATATTTATATTGTATTGTATATGTGTCAGAACTTCTGCATTCGAGTATATTGTCTTGTGGATTTGTGACAACATATGTATGTGGCATGTTTTCTTGTGAATATGTCAGAATATCTGCATGTTGTATTTTGTCTTTTGAAAGTGTGAGAACATGTGGTATATTGTCTTGTGAATATGTCAGAATATCTGCATGTTGTATATTGTCTTGTGACTGTGTGAGGACATGTGGTATATTGTCTTGTGAATATGACAGAATATCTGCATGTTGTATATTGTCTTGTGACTGTGTAAGGACATGTGGTATATTGTCTTGTGAGTATGTCTGAATATCTGCATGTTGTATATTGTCTTGTGACTGTGTAAGGACATGAGGTATATTGTCTTGTGGATTTGTCAGAACATTTGAATGTGGCATGTTCTCTTGTGAATATGTCAGAACATCTGCATGTTGTATTTTGTCTTTTGAAAGTGTGAGAACATCTGTATAGTGTGTAATCTTCTTTGTCTTGTGTATTGTCGGGAACTCGAGTACATGGTTTATTGTCTCGTCTCTTGTGTTACAGGCCAGCCGCCAGCACCCCTACTCCAGTGCCTGAGACACCTGCGAGAAACAATACAATCTTCAGTTGAGACAAATACGCCACTAGCAGGCGTCTTGCGCCACTGAATTATTCATGGACACCCTGGGATATTCCAATTATGCTTGAATGATATTGACATTTAATTGTCTTTATGTGCCATGGACTAATCCTTATAATCATTGATGGCTGGTGGGTATATGCTTGTCATACTTGGTTTATGAAAGCCCACTTTCATTATTTTGAGATATGATATTTCGATATATGTTTGCATTTTCCGTCTTTCATCTGAAGAAATCAACGATACATCCAGTGACGACAATATACGCTTTATATCCCCTCATCTCATGCAGTATAATGGGTTTTTGACACATTTGGGAGCATATAACGTTGTCGACAGTATTGGGCAACTTTATACACGTTCCTGGATATCATTCACTGTAGTTATTGCTGGGTCTGTTATTCCTGTAATATCAACTAATACTTAACCCGTGAAGATCCGGGATAGAATATGTCCACAGCAAACCCATGCTTTTTTCGTAAGAGGCGACTATGCTTGTCGTAAGAGACGACTAACGGGACTTGATACATGTAATCGTATCCCAATGGCGGCTGACGTGACAATGTTTTGTGTCATCTTAATTATTTGAATATTTCAGAAATCTAAACAAGGAAAAGTTTTTCAACCATCACAATTGCATCTGTCGTCATTTCTGAAATTTTATGTCCTTGTTTTCAATTTCATGTTGCCTCATTCAAACCAGCATCGAAGATGCTGCAAAGTGTCTCTTTATGCTATGTATAAAGCATCTATACAGTGTATACGTTCTGTTTTACTAAGATGATCACATGTGACGACAATAAAATACGTGTTACAGGTAGCGTATGTATATCCTTGTATCCCTCTGTTGTTATGACATGGCATTAATCCAACAGGACATGTGGTATGACGCATTCTAACACTCGGTTATTTTTCTTTGTTCTTATTGATAGTGATTACACTGCATGAAAGTGAGGCAGGAGAAATTATTACTTTTGTTTGGCCGCAGCTGATATTTTCGTTGAGGGTTAGCCATGATAATACGGAACAAAACAAGTTAGGGATCGTGAATATTTGGGGGGATATTTTTCTGTAGTGAAGACTGAGCACAAAGTTTTATAAAACTATCCCCAAAAATACTCATTATCCCTATCATTTTTTGTTCAGGATACCTTTAAGGGATCATATACTGTGGGACCATACAGTATGGGGATTGCTTTACTGAAGCAGGGAGATGTGCTCTTTTGTTGACCTTTCATCAGACCATTTTTGTCAATGTGTCAAATGATACTACCCTTGTCGTAGTCATGCTGTTATATTGTGTGTTGATAACGTGCTGTGTTGATCATGATGCAGCGGCTGGTTCCGCGCATGTCACTCATTCAATACAGATCTCCCAGCATCACAGCCGTGTCAAAACGAAGACTGAATATGATAGACGTGTATTTACCGACGGACAATAACATAGCCCTGACTCCCGAGGATGGGTAATATATATAGGTCACAATGGGAAACTATGCAAAATGTAGTGAAAATGAGATCTTTTGCTCAGGAAGTGTATCGACACATATTATGTAGTGCTCAGTCAGTACTCGAACTGCTCACTTTGAGGATACGTTCACGTGCTTGCGACAGCGGTAGAACCCGGAGGTAGATAAGATGGGCTTTCACCATAAAGAGACAACGCGGGCGATGTCTGAAACTGCCTCAATTTGTAGTGCAGAGTTGCGCGCCTTAGATATGGTGGATTCGCTTATCTTAAATTAAATCTGAGATTCGCCCCAATTGGAAAGATGGAAGACAAAATTACTTGAATATTCTTTTTTAATTTATATCAAACTATTGATACACGTAATGATTGGCGAAATGTATTCGACACGGTGTCTAATGTTGAAGTAAACATCAGCCTGTCCAGAGATACCCTGCACATGTTATGTAATTAGGAGAACTACAGATTAAAAAACATACATGTCGGTGATTCATTTCCCCCAGATTGTTTGGGGTATGGTCAACTTCGTGCTGGCGATAGGTAATCGACAGTCATTGCAAGTAAGATTAAGACCTCCTTTTCAAATTTGGTAACTAGCCATGTATAATGTAGATGAATCAAGTTATTCAATATCGCACTTTTTACACAAATTCACATTAAGGCACTGGTGGAACCCCCTAAAAAGCGACAAGACCGTGGTACATAGCCCTAGGTGCAGGTGGGGTCAAGGTTTCACGTTTATAGGATAGCGTGTCCTAACTATACAGCGACTAACTCCCTTACGTGTATTGCAGTTGGATCATCTTGGATACAATATAAGAGTGTAGTATTTTTTATGTATATACATATATATGTATGAAATATATGATGTCGATATCTAAAGTCAGGAACCATACTTATAATGCCATTGTAAATATATTCCATGTATGCCAACCGTGTATGAGAGATTAACAAACCATATTTCATTATTTGTTTATGTTATACATATTTACTATTAAAATATCGAAGAATTTACCTATTCTTGAAATAAAATATGTATTTACATAACGTGTATTTTAAGGTGTTTTTTTTAAAGGGCAGCAAAGCTGAATTAGTCTTTCCTTGGAATGTTCGCAAGTACTGACAACGCTACATTGTGTTTGGGAGCGTCAAATAATCAATAACTGTAATAATTTATGAACTCTCCAAATATGCTCAAATCAACCCTCATCATATTGAAGAACTGGAGCAGCAATACGGGCTTAATTGGATTTAAGTGCGCCAGTATGGGATTTGAGCGGGCAAGTATTGGATTGGAGCGGGCAAGTATTGGATTTGAGCGGGCCAATATGGGATTTGAACGGTCCAATATCGGATTTGAGCGGTCCAAGACGGCTACGCCGGGCCAATGCATTCCTTATATTGCGAACACAGCAAGGCGATAAACTGCTGTTAACACAAGATATTTTATGGATGACAACTTCTTTATTGTATTACGTTTCGATATAGATCCTCATACCGTTGTGAAGTAAAACAACACTGTCCGGGTTTATATACACTTTATGAGGATTAAGAAAAACAACAAAGGATAATACAAGGATCTATATCGAAACGTGGTTTGATTAACGTGGAGGTTCTTTATGGTCGAATTGCATTGTGCACTGTTGCACACAAGTTTTTTGTCTGATGATTCCCTTGTGAAGCATGTCTAGACTCATGATGAAAACATGATGATTCCTTTCTGCTGGACGGTACAGAAATCAACCAAATAGCTTTTTCAAGGAGAGGCTATCTGAACGACCAATGCATCGAGTTTATGTTTATGTGCAGTGTGTTGAGAAAATCAGCAACACTGCAGATGAGGTCGTCTGGCCTGAAAGGTGAAACAGAAGGCTTTCTGTTTGCTGCTCAGGACCAGTCACTTCCCACTCGAAACCGCCAATGTGTGATTTTGCATCAAAATGTGAATGAAATGAAATGTAGATTATGTATTGAATTTAATGAGACTGTCCAACACATTGTGAGTGGATGCCCAGCTTTGGCACAGACACAGTATCTTAAGCGACATGATGGGGTGGCTCGATCATTTTATTACCGTCTTCGTCATGTTTGTGGTTTTGACAGAGATCCATCCATGGTACGACCCGGAATATGTAGAGGGCGTCATGGAAAAAGATAAATACACAATCTTTTGGAATAGACAGCCTCAGACATATCCAGGCCAACAAACCTGATCTTGTCCTTTTTTATAAATCCAATGAAATCATTTATATCATTGAATTTTCTGTCCCTTTTGACAGTGATGTGATTGACAAGATTGAGGAAAAACATGGCAAATATGCAGACCTCGCTTTCGAAATGACACGCTTGCATCCCTAGTACCAAGTTGTCCGACTCCCCATTGTTCTCGGTGCCTTAGGATTGGTACCTCCCAAACTGTCGACTGACATTGGGAGAGTACCCAGGTTTGCTACCAGGAATACAGCCCTTCTGACAATCTGGGTAATGCAGAAGGCTGCAGTGTTGGGGAGACTTCACATTCTCCGAAAGGTTCTGGGTGGGTTTGACAAGGCATTGAAGTGTCTGTCCCTTTTGACAAGATTCAGGAAAAACATGGCAAATACGCAGACTTCGCGTTCGAAATGTTACGCTTGCATCCCAAGTCCCAAGTACCAAGTTGTCCGACTCTCTCGGTTCCTTAGGTTTGGTACCTCTCAATCAGTTGACTGACATTGGGAGAGTACATGGGTTTGTTGACTACATCACTTCTGACAATCTGGGTAATGCAGAAGGCTGCAGTGTAGAGGAGTCCTCACATTCTCCGAAAGGTTCTGGGTGGGCTTTGGATCCCCAGATGAAACAAGCCATCATCGCAAGCCTCACCCGACCTGCTAAATCCATTTATCATCCTGATGCCCTCAGCAGTGAACTGGACCATCTCAAGGAAACCTTCACTTCTCAACAGCTATCCTGTCCAACTAGGCTCCAAAACCATCCGCAAGACCCTCAAGAAAGAACTCCGACCCCAGGCCCATCAGAATCACCTCACCCTACCAAGGCCCTGTCACTCATCATATTTCCCGCCTCATCAAGAATAAAGCCAACATAGGTGTCACCTTCTCTAGAGGCAAGTATATCAAGACCCATCTACAAGCTAATGACCGAGGCACAAGCAGCGCAAGTCCCAACCCCCGAGGATATATATACCAGGTACCCTGCAACTGTGTCCACCAGTACATTGGAGAAACCCTTAGACCCATCAACGCAAGACTCAAAGACCATCGGACTCTGTTAACAAACTCGACCAGAAAGCCGCTATTTCCGAACACATCCTGAAGAACGAAGACCATAACATCATGTTGGAGGCCATCAAAGTCCTGTCTATCACCAACAACAACTGGCGACAAAGGAGATACCAGACAGCCATGAACTGTGACCAGAGAATCTACCAGTGCTAATTACACCACCACCAATTGACTCGTTCCTGCTTTTGGAAAGGTGTGAGCAACCTGGGAATCCATCTTGCAGACACCTTATGCATGTTCAAATTGTCATGGATGATTTTTTCCACAGACCCTACACTGATCTTGACATCTTGTGCTAACTGGCGAACAGTTATACGTCGGTCTGCCAAAATGGCGGTCTCCACTTGATGGATAGTGTCCTCATCAATGGCTGAATGGGGGCGACCAGGAATGGCAGCTGTTTCCACAGATGTCCGTCCACACTTGAACTGGCGATGCCAGTGTTTAACAATGTCATATGATGGGGCATCTTCCCCATAAGTTGCTTTCATTTCATCGAAAGTTTGTTTTGGTGTGCGACCTTTCAAATATAAAAACCTTATCACTGCTCGATATTCTACTGGCTCCATTGTCACACCCTACTCGATCATAACACCTGTAAAAAGTGGTAAGATTAATAGTTCGGTGCTGCAAATTCAGACATAACCCATAGATACATGTATCATTACACATGTGAAATTCACAACCAAATATGATAACCCTAAGTGGTTTAGGGGAAATCTTTAATGAACACCCCTCGTACATATGTGTGATCTCTGCCTCATGGCATTCATTCACCTGATAAAGGAGTAAGCATATACTCCGAAACGTTGTGTTTCTCATAATAAAGAAGTTGGCATCCATATATTCTCTTCCTCAGAAATACAGAGATAAATGGAAAGTATACATCAGGTATACCATCGTACATGGATTAAAACGCTTATCTGTAAGTAAAATGTATTTTCCCATGAAATATGAATAATATATTACTTAAAAGAAGTAACGGTTAACGAAAACCTTTTATTTCATATAAAGTTGATCTTAAACGTTGGTGGGTATTGCAATGCGCAGCCTTATAATTGTGGGCGTTATTTATGTTTGTTTTGGTTTTTTTGGTGTTTAACGCCGTAGTAAGCAATATTCCGGGTATATGACGGCGGTCTGTAAATAATCAAGTCTGGACCAGACAATCCTGTGATTGACATCATGAGCATCGCTCCACGCAATTGGTTGGTTGGTTTGATGTTTAACGCCGCACTCAGCAATATTCCAGCTACATAAATAATCGAGTCTGGACCAGACAATCCAGTAATTAATATCATGATCATCAATCCACGCAATTGGGATCGATGACATGCATCAACCAAGTCAGCGAGCCTGACCACCCGATCCCGTTAGTCGCCACTTACGACAAGCATAGTCGCCTTTTACGGCAAGCATGGGTTGCTGAAGACCCCGGATCTTTACGGGTCGGGCGTTCTTTAACTGCTTTTGAGTAGTATGTGTACATGATCGTCAGTACCTAAGCAACTAGGAATAGAGACGCCGTGAACCTGAGCTGAGACATGAACATGAGAATCGTTTCGCTTTATCCTTTGCCCATGGGCAGGCCCATAGGACAGAATATTTTCCTTTGCTCAAATCTAATGTTTTTGTTTTGGATATTTATAAAGCTGTCTCTACAAGTATTAATGACACACAATTCAACTCTTTTAGACTTAATTAAACGAATTTGTGGCATTATTCAAATATTTCGTTCATTGGCGAAAAGGTTTGGCCCATGGGCGAGAATATTTGCCTTTGCTCAAAACTCATGTTTTTGTTTTGGAAATATATATAAAGGAGTCTTTACAAGTATCATGACACACAATTCAACTCTTTTAGACTTTTTTTATGAAACTAATTCGTGCCGTTATTCAAAAATCTCGTTAATGTGCGTGAATATTTTCTTTTGGACAAAACTCATGTTTTTGTTTTGCAAATGTATAAAGGTGTTTGACACATAATCCAACTCATTCTGACTTGATCCAACTAATATGTGGTGTTATCAAAATATATTTCGCCCATGGGCGAAAAGGTTTGGTACTTGGGGTGGCCCGTTGGAGAGAATATTTTCCTTTGCTCAAAACCCATATTTTTGCCTTGGAAATATATAATGGCGTCTCTAGATGTCTCACATTCAACTCTTTTTGGCTTAATCCAACTAATTTGTGGCCTTATTAAAATATACTCTTCAACAAAAGAAACTTTACATAGATGTAAAATCACTTTTTGTCAAATATCTAAAATAATTACATTAACTGAGATCTAAATAAGTCAAAAAGAAAGATGATGTGTCTATAATTCGCGAAAACACATGCAAAGCACATAAACGTAGCGTTTGTGGATCAATTTTACAGCTTAATCCAAACGCAACCGCCTGTAAAAAACGTGCAGCACAGGATCCTACATTTAGGCATGCAGGCCCCCCTGCTGAATGGGTATAAAAATCCACATCAACGGCTGTTTATACAGTCCTTATAACGGCAGTAGAGGCGGTGACAGAATGCCAAGTCTGAATGCAGCTCAACGGAACAACGTCATTGGGAGATTACAAGCTGGAGCAACTCAGCATGAAGTGGCCAGGCACTTTGGCGTATCCAGACAGACTATCTCCGCACTGTGGTAGGACGCCTCTCGTGCATGTGGCAGGTGCATTGACAGGTGTGCGTTACAGAGACTTGATCCTACAGCCTTACGTTCTTTCTCACGTCAACGTTCATGGCAGACAGTTCCAGCAGGACAACGCTTGACCGCATATTGCACGTGCTTGTCAGGACTTCTTACAGCACAACAACATCCAGATATTACCTTGGCTAGTCCGGTCACCAGATTTGTCCCCGATTGAGCATCGGTGGGACGAGTTGGATCGACACGTTCGCAGAAGGAATCCACCGCCCCAAACACTTCCGGCGCTTCTTGATGCACTTCAGCATGAATGGCAGCACATCCAACAGCGAGTTATTGACAACTTGATTGCATCTATGGGTCGTCGGTGTCAAGCGGTGATTGATGTACGTGGTGGGCACAACCGATACTGACATTTTCTGTACACCTGTGACATTAACTGTATCGTGTACGTGTGTCTGTCTAGGTGACACGATTAATGTTTTAAACATTGTGTACATTGATCTTCAAACAGTGTTTCAATTATGGTTTCTATGTCCTATTTTGAAACAATCGCATTATATTACATTTTGAATGTAAGTGTCAAGTTTCTCTTTTTGAAGAGTATATTTCGCTCATGGACGTAAGTAGTGTGGCCCATGGGCGAGAATATTTTCCTTTGCTTGCTCAAAACTGGAAATATATAAAGGTGTCTCTAGAAGCATCATGACTCATAATTCAACCCATTTAATTTAATCCATCTAATTTGTGGCGTTATTAAAATAATATGGAAATTTTAGCAATTTACTATCAGAACGAAATAAAGGCTTTTAGTTTAACTTTGCCTATGAATGTTTGCATACACGTTTACATAATATTTTGGAATCGAACTGTTACATACAAATAGCTACGCCCCAAAAGATGAATAAAAGTAAATTAATGCACGTTGATATTGTTAAGTCATGATGAGCCTTAATAATTTCAAAATAGTCTCAAATGTCACCTTTTTTTTAGTTTTTGATTGATAATGATATTTGATAATAAATACAATATCACATATCATATCAGATATATCAAAAGACGAAAAGGTCCTCTGCAAGCATAAGAATTTTGTTACTTTAATCATATATTCATATCTTTGATAAGGGCGCCAAGTGATATTCTCTATTCTTACATACGTGTGTGTGAAAAAACAATTAAGATAAGTTGTATCAAAGATATGTGTGATATCGAATTCCAGGTCCATGATTGGTTTCTCGATAGTGATGGCTTGATTGCAATTCATTGATACGTTACTCGTGCTTACAGTCGAAATCACATTGGTCAGTGTCGAAACTTTATGGTTTTAGGGGGCACTTTATGCATCACCAGGGCCTTGTTAATCAACACTTAGGGCGGAAACGTTTTTGTGGACGGTCACACTAGGTACACTGCAGAGCAAAAGTCTTTTACTTTAAAAACTACTTTTTTGTAAAACGTTTGCGTGGTTAAGCGGCGACTTCGCAGAATGTTTGTCAAATTTCTGCGTAGTTAGACAAACACACCACAGAACTACTGCGGGACCAATTAGTTTTATGACGGTGGAGTTGGAGGACAAGCTATACATGTCCATCCCACATGGTGACTGTTTTTCACTATTCATATTCTAATTCAATTCATAACACCACATCATTACAGTACTCCTTGAAACTTTAAAATTACTAAAAACGAGAACAAAAATATATTATATATAGATTATTCTCTCTTTTATCAGCCGCTACGTTTGTATCGGTTGCACTGTACAAAGAAGGATTTTGTCTGTCATCTTGCAGATTTAGACTCAGAATGTGCTCATTCTGATTAGGAACGAAAATGTATTATACAGTTAAAAGGTATACATGTACACTGTAATGGTCCAGGTCCAAAGGAACGAAATGAAGAAAGAGTGTATAAGTGTTTGGATTTGGTAGAATACATGTAGGTTTGTTAAATATGACTATACAACGAATTTCAATTCTTACAAGTTTGAATTTATATATGTATACAATTCGTATATTAGTCATGATGAATGTGCATATTTATAAAGATTCCTAAATTTTAAACAAGCCATGCACACCCTTGTAAGGTTGTCATCAATTGTTACTTAAGTATCATTTAACACATTGATTTGGAATAAAACTTTCTCAATTTTTTCAAAGTAAGTAACAATAACTTTTTATTTCGACAGGTGGTGGTCCATCACCATGCCCTACTTTGAGTGCCACGCCAGAGGTGATGTGGGATATTCTGGGACAAAATAATGTATCCATATCTTGAATATCATCAGCTATGGACACATCACTCCTACAGATTGCTAGCCTTTCTGACACAGTTAATGCAAGGTAATTCTACTGATGTATTCCCTTGACCTTGTATTAAGTATATTCATTCATATAGCATAACTCTACTTAACGGAGTTGCTATGAAAACCTATTATGTTTACAAAGTACCTCCTGTGCATACGTGGTCATACACATAACTACAAAAGCATCCATATTAAATGATGTAAAACTTCAACGCAACAGAATAACCAATCTTGATTATCCACCGAAACAAATCCTGCATAGTGGTGAAAAGTGAAAAGATCACTAAAAGTCAGTGATGACACCGGGTGTTCGCGGAAGATATTTCCTCATATCTTTACCCTATTCAGATACATAGATACTCAAAAATAACAATGACTAAAGATTTTTCTGTCCATTTATATACAGTGAATACAGTGACATGGCAGCACTTGACATGCAGACACTCCAGACCATGGGAGGAGCTGTCCTACTGCATCAACAGTCTCTGTGCCTTTACACCCTGAACCATCATTGCCAGATTCCGCCTCATCAACACAAGGATCCACGAAGAGACCTACAGGATGGAGCATTGTCCAGGATCCTGAGCCCTCGTGACAAACATTCCTGTTGGGTGAAGGTAATGATGAGTTACAATACAGAAAAACTTAAATTTGAAATGTTTAAGCCTTAAGAAGAAAATCATGGAAAATCAACTTCAGAAACTGCAGCATGAATAGAATTTATATTTATACCATGTATGAATATCACTTTTAATGGCCAGAGAGTTCACCATATTTTTCAAAATGTAATGTATTTCTTTGAAGAGACAGATATGAAACCTGGTTTTCAAAAGAACATTATTTTGACAGAACCATACTCCTTTTGATCAGTTTAAATTATTTTTTAATATGATAATATTTGCTAATGTGTGAGGTAACAGTGTGAAATTGCATTTATCAATAGATTCATTGATAACATGTCAGAATTTGAATATATATTTTCATTCAACCATATTCTCATGTTTTACTACTGCACTGTTTTTATTGCATTTGAGGGTTCAAAACCCTCGTATTTTGGTGCCTATGACATGGTTAAAATCAATCAATTGTAATAACTTAGCTGACTCAGCTTGTAAAGCACTTGTTCCAGTTAAGTATTTCATTCAGCAGTATTGTGTATCTGTGTTGATTTTTTTATAAGAAAAATGTTCCCAAAATAGGGGGCATAGAGTTCATGATAATGTCGAAATGATCCACAGAAGATTTTGTAAATTAATTTTAGGAATAGGGTGTTAGTCATCACATTGTGTTGCTTATGGCGAAACCGGATGATGTCCATTTTTGGGTGTCTATTTCACTAAGTGTAGAAAGTACTGGCTCCGTCTGTTGAGACTATCACCTGACAGGTATATGTTTATCAGTACTATAAAAGGTTGTCATCTTTGGGGGTGAGGATGAATATCTTATTCTGTGTAACCGTGTTTGATATGATGACAAACATGACCAGTTACTTCCGGGAAATTATGACATGTATTGCAGCATTGCTTCTCTGTGTACTTTATCTCAAACAAAACACTTCAAAATTTGCTAAATTTCTAATATATGTATTCAAAATGCGGGGAGGATGTAAAGGTGTATAAGTCTCAACAAAAATTTATTGAAGACTTTATGTATTATGGTTCATTTACCTTTACTACAATAAAATCTGACTAATGTTTCTTAAATGAAGATAAATGTATCATCATCAGTAGACTGGGCAAATGCATTGCAAATGAACACATGAGCATGTTTAATGAACCTGGAGATTCAGAAATTATACATCATAATTTAATAATTACAGTAACAATGTCAATGTTAATGATCGGTTGTAATAAATTGTTTGTGAATTATAGAAAAGGAAAGCCTTGTCAGTTGTTTCTTATTTGTTACTCTTCTTTGTTAAAATAAACTGTGTTGTTTTCTGATACTTTTTGAATATAATTCCTTAAATAGTTGTTTTACTCAATTAAAAGAAGAATAATCACTTACACGGAAAGTGAGTGTTTGCAAAGTGATTCCTGGAGGTCAAGGTGTGGCCAGAAATATCTCCTTCTCTGAAGGGGGCTGTCATGCGGTCATCGGGAACAATGGAGTCACTATCTGGTAATGGGATATTCCTTATCTTGCAGATGTTATGCAGAGTTCCACAACAAGTAATGGTTTTACATGCTTTAATTGGAGAACCAGTTCAGAACTTGTCACACACACACACACACACAAACACACACACACGCACGCGAACGCACGCACGCACGCACACACACACACACAGTCACAGTCACAGTCACACACAGTCACACACACACAGAGTCACACACACACATTTATAGAATTGTGTATATTACAGTCAATGTGTTCCATATGGAATTTTCACAAAATAGTTTTTGTTATTTTACAAATTGAGTGAAAAATCTGTCTATTTTATTTATAATGATAATTAATTCCAAACATTTTTATGCTCTGTTTCATCACTCTGTGATCGAACATGACGGGATTAAAAGAAAACGAAAGTATAACGAATGTATAATTATCTTATCCTATCCTAGAATGAGTAGTCAATTGTGAAGGATCTAAGTCCTTTTGAACTCTAATAACGATAATCGATTATCCAGTCTGTTAACTGAATGGACAGATTTTTAGTCCCTTTATATAATGACTGAAATATCTAGGCCTTTATTAAATTGCCTAAGTGAATCACATTTAACACATTGACTGAAAGATATATATCTAATTACAGAGTCGGCCTAATTTACAGGTGATTCTACAATACTTGCTCTCTTTCAATAACAATCTGCCACACCACGCCTGAATAAACAGTTATGCGGGTGTTGCTGTGGGCAAATACCTAGCCTTTATACATGTACATTTTTTTTGTAGATACATGTATTACGTATTTTCGTTAATTGTGGATATATTAAGCACAAAGTCATAAAAAGTTATGAAACATGAATTGGTGCCTTGATATACAACAAGAAAGAATATTGTTTTTTCTCCGCTACCCTGATGTGTTTCATCGTTTAATGTTCACTCTATACCATGTGTGTTTGGAAGCGATATCCAAGGCGCCGCCCAGTAGACACAGATTGTGTCGTTCGTTTCGCGTGAACTACCATCCGGCTTCGTCACCCTGTAGCTAAGAGTTATGTAATCGGTACACAAATCACTTCGTCAGTGTGGAAGGAGTTTGAATTACGTCCGCCACTGGCCACAACAATCCTCACAGTATAATAACATTCTACAAGGTCACTGCCGTTCAAATAACCTCGTGACGCACGTAACTCTCGTCGACAATGGCTGTCAAATCTGTCTGCTACAGCTATCATACAATCCTCCCTGTCACAACTGGCGTTTACAGACTGACGTATGTCGCACAGAGTACTCTTATTTGATAAAAAAAAATAAAACAGTAAGTTAGATAACTAGAAGATCAACTGGATATTACATTCCTTATATCAAGTGACGGTCCTGTTTGTGAAAATATGCACTTTTAGAGACTAATAAAATCCATTTTAAGACCATATAGACAATAAAGCCAAATACAAAATGTCTTGGTATCATTTGGTGTGTATTAGTTGATCGTAATGATCTGAAATGTTATAACGTTAGATTAGAAAGGAAAAACGTAAATGTGTTTTATGATACACGAAATTTGGGAACACCCAAACACGCGGTTTAAAATCAGTCACTGACATGAGCAATAAGATTAAGCAACATCAACATGCATAAAAGGGTATAGAGAAAATGGTGGAAGCAAATTGAAATAGATTTTAATAAGACATTATTGTACTAAACAAACTGCCTGTGCACAAGCGATCCCAAAACTTGTTTGACAGATTTGTGTTGTATTGTAGACTGACGTACAGCAAGTGATTTTCATGCTATACGTAGGCTTGCATATACATCTTACACATTCGGATATACAACCTGTATAAAGTATTATGAAGTTGAGAACTGAGATAGCGACCATTACCTGCATCCACTCACGGAAGCAATTATAATTCTTGCGTGTATGCTGTCTCCTCTGAAAATATGCTACACTAAATTATTTTATACTGTAGTAAATATGGTAATGAATAAAACTTGGTAACTCAAAGTTACTTGGTGTGCCACCGATAGATATGATTTTCAGTTTATTGACAGCTTGGAGTAATAGGGATTACGTACATGAAGTCATTTTGTCTCATTTTTCTGCTAAATAGAAATTTTAATTGTCATGATATATATATCACAGCTACTAAAATCTGGTAGTTTTTTTTATCGGGTAAGAAGAGTTGATTCGCCTAGTCATACAGTCATTCGTACCTGATCGAATGATTGGCACGAAACGTTCCGGTAGAGAGTTTATTCTTGTATTTTGTTATATACATGTATTGTTAATTGTAGTCGATACTTACATCACTGTATATTAGAACGCGGAACTGGCAACATCCAAACATGTACCTAGTACACAGAGAATTGTTACGTATCAATTCCTGTATATTCCTACTTGAACAAAGAGCCTACATGTAAGCTGTAATCGGTGCAACTGCGTATCCACATGTACAGTCTCAGCAGTCTAACGTTACATCTCCCATCAGGTAAGCTGTATTTCTCAAGCATAATTTAACTTCCGGGGACATTTTGAATGAAAGGGCTTAAAAAGAAGTTCGTTGTATCGAAATAGGTCGTCTGCCAAAACTTTTGACTTTCGCGTTTTCAAAACTAAAGAGTCGTTTTTCGTTGCTAGTTATAGATCAGGGAAATAGAGAATACTACACTCATTCCCGTTAGATACCACTTTTACGAAACGAGTGGACTTTCTGTGTTAACTGACCTCGCTTTCGCTCGGTCAGATAACATAGAAAGTTCACGAGTTTCGTAAAAATGGTATCTAACGAGAATGAGTGTGGTATTTTATTTATTACCCACGTTAAATATGTATGTAAGTTGACAGACCAAACTGAAACCGGTTGCAAAATCTGGTTGCGCATGAATATTGATTTATGCCCAAATATGGGCATTGCTTACATCCCTATGCATACGTATTAACAACACGCGCCTGCAGTTGTGTTTTCAAACATAACAGCACCGACGTTCAAGATCCTTTTGGAAGAATTTTTTCAACTTATGAGAATTCAAGCGCCATGTTGTTAGTACGCAGAACATCTATAAGAACATTTGAAAAGTCACATAAGCGCAGCGCTTTGAATATCGGACCAACAGTTTGTCACTCGCACTGCCGGGGTTTCGTCTGTACATTCAAAATGGTGCGGTTTCCTTGATCTATCAGCTGAATTTATATCATGTCCGTACCATTTTGGAAGAGGGAAACCAGAGTGTTCGCCAAAGACATTCATGTTTACTGAACCACCCTTTACTGAAGACGTGAAAATCAACACGCTCAAGTCTGCTTGCATGTCAGTGACAGCTTCGAACGAAGGGCATGGTCACCACCGGAATAAGAAAAGACAACCGTGATCTACTCAGCGTTTTACGTTTGTTCACCTTTGAGATATTTGGGGCCACATAATCAGAAATCAGGCACAATTTTACGGAGTATTCGAATGATTTGTATCGGAAATGTTCGCTTTGAGTGATCTGGTCGTGCAGTCGTGAACCAACAACTCCCGAAACAGTACCACAAAATAGACTTCAAAGAGGACACTGATGGCACAACCGGATCATTACAAGTAAGTCTAGATATCTGTCAAGATAGTTTAAACTGACTTCATTTCACCTCGCTTATCCTTTTACGTTAAATAAAAATTGGAAATTGCGAAAGTGGTCGGGTGCGTCACGCTCATTGGGACCCTCGGACTATTGAACGGTAGTCGAACATTGTAAACGGATAAAGCTCGATTATATAATGTCTGTGGAAGCTCAATGCATAACTTATACAGGATGCAAACCGAATTTGATGCGTGTGACTATCTTGTTTGGTTTAATAAAGTGTTTGTTAATATCCCTCACTCACATGAGATTGCTTCAGTTCTGCCTTGTAGTTGCAAAATGAATGACGTCTCGCGATTTTTTATGAATGAAAAAAGTAGTCCGGGTGTGACAGAAGACACGGTTATCCAACCAAAACGAATAAAACAAGGTCAACCTTGTACGACACACGTGTGACGTACGGATTTAGTATCTTACCACCTGTATCTTCAACGGGATACACTAAAAATTCTTATTATATATGATACTAATACTTTAATGAGAATCATACTTAGACTGTTTGTGAATTGATACTTAAGATTTTTTCTTAGCTAAGAATTTTTAAGAAAACTTGAATAAATTTCTTCGAAAATTCTTAGAGTCTTTGTGAATACCGCCCCTGGTTTTACCTACTAATTACTGAGCTCCTCCATACTGTGGCATAAGTAGGCGGCTCCAACTCGTTAAGTGATACAGATTAACCAGATAAGGATTGTGGTTGTGTATATAGTGTCTTTCTAAAAATAATAGTATTTCTTATGTAAAATGATAACATTTCCGTCCGCTGTATGAGTGGTAATAGTGAAATAGGTTCTTCCGCTCTGTGGCCTCATCTTTGTAAGTCATCATAAACAATGTAACGCATAAACATAAAATGTGAAATGAGAAAGAAACCAACTAAACTGTAAAGTTGTGGGTGATAACGCCAATGAATTGGCATACACTCGCATGAATTCGTATGATTAATTATAAATCTTTGTTGGGAGGTGTTGCCGGATTAATTGAAGATTGTTACAATTTGTACAAAAGGTAAAACTTCTATAAAGTTAACATCCAACCAAAAAGCACATTTAATAGTAATTTGATGATATAAAATTAAATATATTTCACATGACACAATATTCTTTGCACAAAATTCATTAGTGCTTTAAAGAGTCTGACCAAAACTAATTTGACAGTTATATCTAAAAACAAAATATACCATTTAAAGCTTATAAGAATTTTGGATAAACCTTTTACACGCACCGTTCTCTGCATACACTGAATTAAGTGTTTACTGGTGCGTACAGATGAGTAAAGACCCTCTTTTTCATTTCTCCTAAGTGTTGTTGTTGCTTTAAGTGTTTAAGAGGTCGCCTTCCGTCTTAGCAATTTCGGCTGACCTGTCTCCCTTTGGGACTCGTGTGTGTGAGTAGGGTACACATATCTATTGTGAGATTTAGTCTGATGTGTAGCTTCAAAATAAGTGAGATATTATGACACAGCTTGTGGTTAATATATATTGTGAACTGAATATCTGTATTTGAAAGTATTTGACGATATTTGTCGAAAATTGTGCGGATCAGTGTGGGTGAATTATTTTTTTATGTGTATGGATTAGTGTATACGTGTAACATTGCCATGTAAATAAACGGTACTCCAAGATCATTTTTTATGTTATCATGTTGTATAAAATACACCAAGCAGGAACGTGATCAGTAGTCAGAGAGTGTGTCTGTGTGTGCTAGGTCTCTTGGGAAATTGTTTTCATAAGGCTACTATTAAATTGAAATTAGATAAAATCAGCTGTCACCATACACACATGGTTTGAGTTTCAAATTGAGTTTTGAGTAAATGCAATGTTTTCGCCCGCGAATTATTTTAATAACGCCACATTTGTTTATATTAGATTTAAATTAGCTGAATTATGTGTCATGATACTTGTAGAAACACCTATATATTTTCCAAAATAAAAATATGATTTTGAGCAAAGGAAAATATTTGATGGGCGAAACATTTTAATAAAGTCACAAATTAGTTGGATCATGTAAAAAAAAGATGAATTATGTGTCATGATACTTGTTCTTGGATTTTGATTAATTGTATGGGTTAAATTTACATGTAGCGGGCTTTATTTAAGTATTAAAGGGAAGTAACTCTTTTTTGTTAGTATCACTAGGGGCAAGAAATTGTGCTATTTGCGGGGCACCGTGGAGATTATAAAACGGTAATTATTCAATTAAATATAAAACTTCAGGAACCGACAAGTAAGTCATTATTAAAGTGACCGTTTATTTACATATTTGTGTCTAAATATTAGTATATTTCATAGACGTTTCTGCATTGTGCTCATACTATGGAAACTGAGGCAAAAAAACGGAAAATAACAAGATCAAAAAGATTTACGTACTAGTATTCTTGTCTGAATGTGAAAGCACTGTTAAAAGCAACATTCCTGACAATACAGAAAACATCCGGAGACTGATTGCTATGCTACCCTATCATTACCAAGAAGTATTCAGGAATCGGATCCACACACACCGTGCTTCAGAGGAAAAGTGTGAAATTTTCAGATTTTGTACAGTTTTTTCGGAAGGAATCATGGAAAGCCAATGACCCGATATTTAGCAAAGATGTATTGCTGAACAAAGACAAACATGGAAACACTAACAATGCTACTTTGAAAACAAGAAACTAACTTTCACGAACAAAATTGACTTTGGCAAAAGAAGTGAATACCCCTCAAAGTTCACACGATCCAACATCACCAGCATCACCTCAACCTCAGAAACAAACAGGTCAGCCACCGCCTGCGGATAGAAAATGTTCAAGTTGTGAACACACCTATTGAGGTACGTACTGGACCCGATCATGCGCCTCATGCATCCAGAACCAGCCTTGGTTGGGGGTTGTGGAATGTGACAAGACCTGCGAGTGCAGCTACATGCATAAGATGCACAATGAACAGAACAGATGATGCAGTTCATGATCGCGAGGATTTCAAACAGCTAGATAGGATGGTGCGACACTCATTCAAAATAGATTTCCCAGAGAGGTTAATACATGATTAGAAGAAGGACTCACAGGAAGATAAAGTATTCCTACAGGGAGTCGATGAGTCCATTAAACTCTGTGATGGACAATATGAAATACCTCTTCCTTTTAGGGAAAAGAAAGTTAGTTTCCAAAACAACTACTCCTTGGCATTCAAGCGTTTGGTGGGATTGAAAAGGCAGATGAAACAAGATAACAAATCCCGCCTGGAGTATAAAGCCTTCGTGAATAAAATGCTGGATAAGGGCTATGCTGAACACATCCCAGATGATGAACCAGAACCAGAGGATGGACTTGTGTGGAACATCCCAAACATGGGGTATACCACCCAAAGAAGATGAAGTTGCGGGTTGTGTTTAACTGTGCAGCCACTTACAATGGTACTTCTCTCAATCAACAGTTACTATCAGGGCCTGATCTGACAAATAACCTCATGGGTGTTCTGATGAGATTTAGACAAGAGAATGTAGCTGCCAAGAGAAACAGAGTGTATTTTGGTAACAAAGGCTCATTGGAACTATCAGCGGTTTCTCTGGTGGCAAGATGGGGACTACTGTAATCCGCCATTGAAGTACAGGATGAAAGTCTACATGTTTGGTACTACATCCTCACCTAGCTGTGCAAATGCAGCCCTCTTCGAGACTGCTAGTGACAATTTATAGAAGTATGAACCAGATATTGCAGAAATTGTAAGGAACAATTTCTATGTGGACGATTGCTGGTTTTCTGAGCAAGATGTAAATAAGACTGTTAGTTGTGTGACCCAGGTAAGTTCTCTGTATCAGCAGGGTGGATTTAGACTGACTAAATGGGTACTCAACAGTACAGAAGTTTCTGACGAAGACCACCTGAAGACCAAGCTGAAGGACTGAGAGATCTCAATCTAGATCAGCTGGAAACAGATCAGAGGAAAGAGCCCTTGGGGTTGTTTGGACAGTGCACACTGACTCCTTAGGCTTCAAAGTTAATGTGAAGTATGCTGATTGTACAAGAAGACATGTGTTATCAGTCGTCAGTTTAATCTATGACCCATTAGGCATGGTCTCACCTTTTGTACTCAAGGCAAATATTCTACTGCAAGACATGTGCCGTCAATGACTTGGATGGGATGAAGAGGTGTCAGGTAATACACTCATTGTGTAGCAACAGTTGTTTGCTGATCTTCCCCTCTTAGAAAAGGCTTCCATACCAAGATGCTACAAACCCTCTTTGGACCTACTTTGGAACAGTAAGGGCATGTCAACTGCACATCTTCTCAGATGCTAGCAACGAAAGTAACAGCTTACCTCCAATTGACAAATAAGATGGGCAAAGTTAATTGCTTACTGGTAATGGCCACGGCAAGAGTAACTCCCATACAGAAAGTAACTACACCACAGCTTGAATTGACAGCAGCTTATGTAGCAGTTCAGTAAAGTCCCATTCTCCAGTACAAGCTCACTGATATCTATTACTGGACAGACAGCATGTCTGTAATCAGGTATGTCAACAATGAAACATCGCGTTTCAAGACGTTTGTGGCTAACAGAGTCACTATTATCCGAGATGGTTCAGATCCCCAGCAATGGAAATACATTCAAACTGCACTGAATCCAGCTGATGCTGCTTCAAGAGGCATAAGGATAGACACTTTCTTTTTAAGATTGATCCGTGGTTCAAATGGCCAGCCTTCCTTTTGGCACCTGAAGAGGAATGGCCAACTGTTGCCAAGGCTTGTGTCAATTTTCCAGAAGATGACCTTGAAATGAAGCCTATTGTAGCTGCTATGACAACAGATGAATCTGTGAACATTATGAACAGACTCCTGAACTACAGCTCATCCTGGCTGAAACTGAAAAAGATTGGAGGTTGGATCCTCCTTTTCATGGATGAAGAGAAACAAGAATCAGTAAAACGAACTCGCTCAAGAGTGTGCTGAACACTTAGATAAGAATAAGAAAACCAAAGGGATAGTACAAGAGGAGAAATCTAGATGTCACCTGACAGTCAAACCATGGAGAAAGCTGAAGTCACAATATTATGTTACATCCAGCAGCGGTATTTCCATGACATCATCAGTGCTCTTAAGCTCAAGCCCAGATTCAAGACTGAACAAGTCAATTCGTAAATTGGATCCTATCCTCGTGGATGGACTGCTCGAGTTGGTGTACGCTTGAGTCAGGCTTCATTACCTTATGAAGTGAAACACCCATTAAATGGCCCCAAAAGTGCTATGCGTCTCAACTGATAGTACATGATTCTCGTGAATCCATAGGGCACATGGGCAAAGCTGCTATGATGACTTACCTGTGCCAACGATATTGGATTCAAGGAGTGATACATCTAATTAAACGGATTACTTCCAGAGTGTGTATGTATGTTTGATATGTAGAAAGTGTAGTGCTCAGAGAAAATGGCAGACTTACCTGTAGATAGACTGACACCTGACGAACCACCCTTCTTATGCGTAGGTGTTGACTTCTTTGGTCTATTTGTGGTGAAAAAGGGGCGTTCAAATGTGAAGCACTTTAGGGTAGTTTTCACTTGCTGTACTTTGAAAGTAGTGCATCTTGAGCCAGGTGCTTTCCTCAATACAAGCTCTTGTGTCAATGCTTTCAGACGATTCATTGTATCTCAAGAAAGTCTGGATTGATAATGGAACGAATCTAGTAGGCTGTGTGAGGGAAATGAGAGAGGACGTACACCTATGGAATATCAAACAACTGCGTCAGACTTCCTACAGAGAACATTTCGTTGGAGTTCTAAACTCTATCCGCCTCTCATCATGGTGGGGTATGGTAGCGCATGATACGTACCATAAGGAGGATCCTGTACTCTCAAGTAAAACATTTAGATGACAATGGCCTCCAGACTCCTTTGTCGAGGGTAAAGGTTATCGTTAACAGTCGCCCGATTACCAGTGTGACAAATGATGTCAAGGACCTGATGATCTGCAAATGCTTCGAAGTGGTGGAGCACTACCTCCAGGACTATTCAGAGCAGATGACCGTTACACAAAAAGATGATAGGCACATACAGTATCTTTCTGATTCCTTCTGGAAGCGATGGCCTAAGGAATATCTTGCCATGTTACAGGAAAATGTGAAATGGACTCCTGTCCCAAGGAACATCAGTGTGAATGGTATTGTCTTGGTAATGGACAATTTGCCTCGAAATGCATGGAGCTTTGAGCGAGTAATCGAAGTGTGTGCCGACAGAAACGGTTTTGTACGCATTGTGAGGATCAAAACACCCACATCGACTGTGCTGCGACCCATAAGCAAACTGAGTATTTCTGGAAGTGAGCAGTGACTCAGTTAACAACTAGAACGTGGCATATGAAAGATGCCTTTGATGATGACAATAAAGATACATGCAGATGTATTCAAAGAATCTAAGTTAACATGTGTAAAAGATCAGTAATGTTAAACAGTAAAACTGCTTCATTCGTACTCCACAATTAGGGGGTTGGAATGCTGGATTTTGATTAATTGTATGGGTTTATTTTATATTTAGCAGGCTTCATTTAAGTTTAAGTAACTCTTGTTGTTAGTATCATTTTGTGCAAGAGTCTGTGCTGTGAGCGGGGCACCCTGGAGGTTATAAAAAAGTAATTATTCAATTAAATACAAAATTAGTCAATCAAGCCGACAGCGCTACCTCAGTATTTATGGCAACAGCACCCTTCAACAAGAACAAGTGTTAGAATATGAGACTAAGAATTAGAATAAACTTGATGAAGTTAAAGTATGATTTGATCTCAATTCTCGAAACCCACACTTGTAGAAACACCTTGTCCCATTGTTACATAGATTATTGGGTTTATGTCATGCGATCTTGGAAACAGATATCACTTCATACAACATCGACCCATTGTATGTTACATATTACATGGTGCTATTTTGACCTACTGAGTTTCATGACTTACAATTTGGAAACTTTAAATGCTATAGTTTTGCCTAATGCAGCCGCACCCACTGAACAGTAATTACTGATAACCCATGTCACGGCTTAGAGATGATTACTGTATATCCCTATGATAAGTCATGAATGTTTTTAACTTAAAATAACAGTACAATGAAAATTGAATTTATTTATGTCCTTTCTTCGTCAGCTTTAACCAAACTGAGCCGTGTGGAAGTTCCAGTTGGGTTGCTTCAGTTTGATTATCTCCCTGACCCTCACTCAGTGTACCGAGTCTTGTTTCTTAAGCACAGACACTGGATATGAAGTGTCTTAGCGTGACACGCCTCGTATGACAGTTGCCTCCCTTTGATATAGCTAAATCCGAGTTTATGGGATCTCCTGGTGTCGAAGTACCCAGGTTGTAATGCGAGCCTGACCAGTAAAGCAGAGAAGCTTCCACATTATCTGGTACAGTACGAATTGAGAAGTATACCGGGAAGGGGGGTTTTCAAATTTCGCGTCTTGTTTGGAATTACACAGTAGTGCAGGCTTGGTGCAGGAGGGAACATGATTTGGAAAGGTAGGTTTTATAAAATTGCTTTTCACAGCGTGGTCAAGATTTTTATCAATGATTATAGTAATGACCAGTGTTATCTTTTCTCACTGAAAGCTTTATAGTGTTAAACTGGAATACTAAGTAATCAGCTAAGTAACACATCAAAGATCATAGGTCATGGCAATGTGGTCGTGGGAATGTGATCATGAATGAACTTGTGTACATTTTCTTCAATGTAATATCGCAAGCCTATAAAGATCTCTTTAATCACAAAGTCGTTCATTGATATTGTTTCACGTCCTCAACGATCTTGAGTACCTTCATTAAAATTACTGTAGTACTCATCTACTATTACGCCCAAGAATTACCGCCTTAAGCGACATGTGTGTAGGATTTAGGGCGTCCATTTTTGCCGGGTAGATACCCTGATCAAGACAACCAATCTGAGCTTATGTGTCGTAGCGGTCGGAAACAAGCCGGTCTGAAGGAATCCACATACACCAGGACTTCAATCTATATGACATTTTTATATCTTACTGTAGTAATAGCTTTTCACAAACCCAGTGGACGGTGTTCTATGGATAAAGAAGAAGATAGCTCTCCCTAAAACGTGATCCTGTTTTTAAAAAATATATTTTGTGTTTTTTGTCACAACTTGACTCAGGGTCCATTTTGGGTGTGGTATTCGCCTCAGTTGTTTTATATTCCTCTCACAAACAACCATGCTGTAATTCTGAAGGGTGCAGTCTTGGATTCCACATTCACATTCATTTCAAGGGCACTGTAAACTTCCTGACTCACTGATGAACTATAGTCACGAACGTCGTCACCCTTAGGAATACACACTTGAACACACCCAATGTAAATCAATGACAACGGTATCTTATTGCAACAAAGTTTAAATGATGTTGCAGCTTTACATGCAACATGATCCACATTCCCGAGGAAATACCGGTTCCCGATATAGGTGTGGCTTCCAAGTCATGAGATAGCTTCCTTAGGTCGCTGTGTCACCTTCGTATAAGCCTTGATTGGACAGTTCGAGCAAACGCGAGCAGTCATTCAGTTGGTCCACCCCAAACCCTTCTTCTCCAGACTAAAACTAGTAGATGGTACAATATCAATAAGGAAGATAGAATTTGCTCACTTTGTAAAATGAATATAAGGGATAACTATCATTTATATTTCTGAGTCGTGATTGTACCATTTAAGAAATAAACATCTTTCATCTTATTATGGTAGACTGGTACACTATAGTATCGCGGTAGTTATTTTATAATGGATCGTAATGGCGAACGTTTACTAACCTATTAAATATGTCACAACAAAATGTTTCTTTTTCTTTGTTCAACTTTTATGACATATCACTTAGGATTGTTTGATACTGATTTTCTTTAACAAGTTCGGCAACTGTTTTTTTAGGTGTGATATATGTGGATTACGTGGTTAACATCACTTCCTAATTTTGATTATGCATAATCAGTTTGCATACGACCAAGGGGCATCGCCGAAACAAATGGCTTCTTTTCTAACCAATTTCGAATTAGGGTAGGGGTAATTCCACTTCAAAAACATTCAGGAAACTTTCATAAAAAAAAATAACTTGTATACCTACGAGTAGCCGTGACATACCGCAACGAGTCTTGTATACGATCAAGCAATGAAATATCATGCTTAGATTTGCATAACTAAACAGTCGACAGTGGTGTGTGGATTACGATATGTACTGATACCGCGATAATATAGAGCCCGCAAGAGGTTTGAGTCATACTTTAAAGATCTAAGTATGACAAAAGATATGTCACTTTATCATGCTCCTATTAAATGTTGATTGCGTATATTCAGTGCTATTTTCAATACTAAGACTCAGGTGTTTTAAAACATTGGGAAGAAACATCTGGGTATATGTTGTGACAGCTATCATTGTTATTTATTTATTGTTTTTGCCATAATATTAAGTTTCATCTTGTTTAGTTTTATGTCTTGTCTGCGCCCGGCCGTCACGTGTGCTCATCTGATGACACAGAATCATGTACTTTTCATCACATGCTATACCCATGTGGGAAAAATAGCGTGTTCATTCGAGAATATATTAGAGAAATAATTTCATCACTGAATACATACTAAATTGTGTCATTGTCAGGATTTTCACTAAAATGTAGTGCATTTTGAAGGACCGAAAACAATAGCTTTAGCCAGTCCAGTTGTATTTAAATGGCATGCTGAATATCAGATGTCCCGCATAAAAACCTAAACATATCGTAACACTATACAATGTGTTTAAGCAAGTTGATCTTTGGAATGACTTTTTATAGTTATTTGTTTATGACGAACTGTTTACTTTCCTACTTGAATAAAAACACCACTTGAGAATGACTGGTTTGAAAGCAAAAAATCCTTATTTGCAATGGCTGTGAACATGAATTCATACTAAGTTGATAATATTCAGTTTGAGAGGTATATCTTTATAACATGTGTCAACAAAGAACTTATGAAAACTTTTTAGAAAGGAACGTATTGTTATTTGAAAAACATATGTATTTGTCTCTCCGATAAGAGATGGATACAATTGCTAACCTGTCTGAGGTGTAAGCAACATATCACCTGTAATACAAACACTTATAGTCGTGCCAAACTCCTACATATTAGCCATCCCTGTCTTTCAGTAGTCCGCGAGACGAATTGAACACGCATTTAGGGGATTTGTTGGTGATGTGCTTTCATTGCCAGAGCCAGTGGGAAAATGTTATTGAACTAAAACCCAAATACACGGCTATGTGGTTAACTGAAAGAAAGATAGTTCCAGCACATAAACATTTGCTAATCCTCCGTAGACTTTGCTCAATACATGACCAGAGTATTCTCGATTAATGATGCCCCTGAAAACCTTTATAAGTTACGAATGAATCAGTGGTTTCCACGAAAGTGTTGCTACAGTGAAGTATATGGCGACAAAGGCCACTTCATGACATATTTCTCGTTTGTATCAGCACTTAACTACAACATATTCATCGTTTGTATCTTCTCATACCTGAAAACTACATCGTTCGTATCTTCTCATACAAAAAAACTACGACACATTTATCATTTATTCTTCTCATACATGTACCAAATATCTACGACGTATCCCTGGTATATATATGCATACGTAGGGTTTGCGACGTCATGTTGACGTTATACTTCCGTCATGTTAACGTCTTGCTATTGCCATGTCCCCCTCATGCTGTCATCATGCCCAGCACCAGGCTGTCGCCATGCCCTAATCACATAGTCGTTATCCTTACGTCATGCCACCGTCAGGCAACCGTCCTTTTACCACCATGTTACCATCTACTTTAGGCATTATTTTGAAGTCCTTCACTTACCGACATGTCCGAGCAGACGGTTCGTGTGTCTAATCCGTACGTACCCGTGTGTCTTTATGCTTTCAAAACAACATTCAGAAGTTGATGAGTCACGGTTGAACAATTTACTAGCCATGGTAATTAGTTCGAAACTCGTGAACCCGAAGTCAGTCGGGTCAGAATAGGCCCCCAACACTCTACTGCTGTGGTTGATCGCATGTCTCTATATTCCGACAGTGTGGGACGCTGCTTGTAATACCCACACTGGCTTATTTGGGCCAAACTCGCTTTATTTTATTGACAGGAATAGTGATAGCGCAAGAATTCTGATATAGCAGGAATACTGATATAGCAGGAATATTGATATAGCAGGAATACTGCTGAAGGCTGTGTTTAGAGATAGAGCCGATTTCGTGAAACAATTATCTTTTGATTTTGATCTTTAAACAAATATGATGATTAACTACAGTATTAGTGATTCCATGTATATCTGATTCAACAATCATTTAATAAGCTATATAACCATTTGAGGAATATGATGAAATATCCAATATCACAGTCGTACTGTGTCATATATCAAATAATTTGACATCTCATTATGCACCACTGTTTATGATGCATAACGCTTAAGCCAGTGCTAGGTCTTAATTACCACATTACTACATCCATTGACTCTCCACGCGTTAAACCATCGTCAGACTGCACAGACTCGAAAACTTCTTCATGAGAAGTATAGACGATGGGGGTTGTGGCGGAACCCACCCGAACTCTATCAATACTTCTATTGGGGTCTTTTTATGCGAATTATGCGATGTGATCCAATGATCGTAGTCTACTTAAGCTAACTTGTAAAGAAAAGTGATTCTGCGGCAACCCTACCTAAACCATTCCTGAACCCTATCAATGCTTCACCATTTATGTGAATTATATGATGACTATCCATGGATCTTCATGTATCAAGATGCATATAGAGGATACAATATATTCTTAATTTCAAACCAGATCTGTGGTTTGGGGTGGAATGCTTGGCGCGCTTGTTGTCTCCTCTATTCTTTAAACTCTTTTTTCTCATCTTCACTAATGCCGCTGGTCTTACGATAATTTGATCGAATTTCCTGCTTCATTGCTTTGTGTTTGGAGAGTTCTGACAACACTAAATGAAACTTCTCCTCGTATATCTTGCCAGGGCTGTTGAGATATGATCCTCAAGGCTATTAAACTTTGCTTCAGCCAACACACGAATACTATATTGTTTTGATGCTTTCTTTTGCAATTTACAAGAAATAAATTTAAGAGCTATTCCTGCCAGGTCAGAAACTCCGGCTGCTACTTCCATGCCAAGAATGATAGGCGTGGTGATAATAGTTGATATAAACTAACACCAGCTGCACCAAGTCCCATGCTAGCTGCTACAAGTGCAGTGTCAAGAGCATTCACAACTCTGCGATACTTTTTATATAATCAAATTCTAAAATCACACTCTTTCTCTACTTGATGTTTTATTTCACTTACTTGATGTCACCAAAATCCTTCAACAGTATCCATTTTTTCAGATGCTACATCCAGTGCCGAATAAAAACCCATAATATACACAATCATATTATACAAGAGTCTTGAATTGGCCGATCAACATTGTCTTATTAGATGTATATTATATGGCATAAATATCTTAGTAGCAAAATGCTCACCCCATTAACTGCAACATTAAGTTCTGTGAATATAACTTCTTTCCTCTTGTAAACATTGCCCTCGATACTGGGTTTATGAGAACCTTCTGTGCCTCCAAGATTGGAGATGTGGTGATGCGTTCCAGGACCTGAAGAATCAACCATTATTAATAATATGGAGTGATGCACACAAATATCCAATATGAACAGGCTGATGTTTTACATGAAATAACGAAACTTTGAGCTCTGTAATAATGCTCCGCTTTCCCTTCTTTTACTGTAATGAAGAGAGAGATTCTGTTTTCCACTAATGTATTTGTCATCTTTGACTGGAATACCTCTTAGTAGAGTTGAAGGACTTTGGAGTTGAAAATTATTCGTTGTACTAACCTATTCAAGATGGATGCACAACTCTTGATAACAAACTCTATCGGGGAATTTAACTCCATGCACTGTTGTTTTGGGTGTCACTTCTCTTCTTATGAATCCAAGTGTATTTGCCTATAGAATTTGTTCCACTGCTTAAAATCAGCACCACATTTGACTCATTTAGTGTGAGACCAGCTCCCAAAGGTTTTCATGATTGCGTGAGCATACACTGTAATATCCATCAGATATAATGCAATGTTCTTTATCTAGTAATAAATTATTAATACCTCTTTCAGTACTTATATTGGTCTGACGTGGGTAATATGTTATATCAAAGAGAGCAACTTCAAGTTACCAAGCTGAGTTATCAATAGCATGAAGCAGTTGAATAGACTGGCCATTTGTTATTCCCGGAAGTGTAACATACATATTAAATATATAAAGATACTACATTATATCTATCGTTAGAAATTACAGATTCACAGAAACGAACGTCAAAACAGTACATGATTGGTTCTCAAATCCAGTGCAGTTCTGGTAAAACCAGCTAAACGTTGCTATTTGGTATGCTTCATCAGTCTGTGGAGTATCTTTTAGTCACAATCTTCGTAAGTATGTTTTCTTATTTCACGTGTACTATCAGATTAGGCATATCCTTACAGAAATAAGTGCACCAATACCGAGGGTCAAGCATGGAATGCATCAAATAATCCGTACAATTAGAGGGCATATGAACGTATTTATTGGGAATTTGCTATTTCTACGAGTAACGATTGACGTCTGCATGGAGGTAACAATGGTCTAGGTAATCCATACACACATGGCACACACTCTGTTAAAGAAGTCAGTGATGATTTAATGAAATGAGGTCGACTTCTTCTGAGCTTTGCGCTCTTGCGTAACGAGTGGAGAGATGATCATATGAACTTTAAGGGCGGGTGTTGCTTTCACCGTCCAAAAGGTTGAACAACCATAAGATGTCGAAATGCTTGGAAAAAATCATTTTAAATACATCAGAAGGTTTTACTCACCTTGTCAAGGCCTCGTTATTCTCTAATACTGTATTCCAAGGATGATGCCTGTAATGTAGAATTATCATAGGTTAACAAGATTTATCTGAGACCGTCTGAATATATCTTTGCATGTTGTGGTATGTCTTCAAAATTATCTTTATCTATGGCAGCCGCTGTTCAGTCTGCACTGTCTGAAGAACCTTGGTAGTCTTTGCAGAAAGATTTGCTTGTGAGTTGTCATAGTCTACAAGACCCAATTCATTACGAATAATGTTGATGCAACCATGCCGCCCAGCTACTCTAGACAAAACTAGGGGTTAGCGAGTATGAGAATTCATAAAATCAATATCTGGAGAGCCACACAGTCGCATTATTCTTGTACTATCTATTGTAAACTTGAAACAGTCACTACCAATAGGAGTAACATATTTTTTGTCTTCTTTTAAGACATCGTAATAATCAGTAACAATTAATTGCAAATTTTCATCATTTACATTAATTCCTTGTCCCATGAAGCTGGTTTCATCAGTCCCTCCTTCGACTGTAATAGTATCAGTTAGGTTTTCAAGATAAATATGATTCATTTTTTGTATTAAACATAAGGAAACACACTTTCAATATAAACAATGTCTTTGCAATACGGACGCAAGTTAAATCCACAACGTAGACTTCAGGATCCATTAGGAGTCAACGCAATTCGCCAGTCTGTAACTATAACTAATAACCTGAGTACTATCATGATCAGAAGCAAACACTTCTGGTTCGCTTCTCGGTGCTCATGATGTATTAGAACTGCCTGACTATCATTAACAATTAATTTGTCTTCTACTGACGTTAACAGGGAGCTTGTTCAAAACATAGGTTGTGCAATTGTAAAGAAAATTAGCGGTAATAAGGTCTTTAGTATTGATGACAGCGATGTATACTTTTGTTACATGGATCTCTGGAGAACAGCAAAAGAACAAGAAAACTTATCAACAGTATCAAAGTATTGGTAATAAAAAATCAATGAGACTGCGTGTAGGTTCTGCTAGGGGTGATAATACCACCGTAGAAGATCAAGCTGTTGCCAATGCAATAGGTAACCGATTCTATATTCGGCTTGACTTTGAAGGACAGGGCCGATGATTTCATCGTGGTAGCACTGTCCAATGAGATTTCCCTCTACCAGTATCAAACGGGTCCTCTGTCTTGCTGTAATCCCACCCCATACCATAATGCTGCCGCCCCCGAACCGATCTTCTTCCATGACACAATGATTGACCTAACGTTCACTTTGACGTGGGTACACTCGAATCCGTCCATCGCTGTGGCGGGGGTGAAAACGAGAGTCGTCAGTGAATAGAACTTGTCTCCACTACATGGCCATCCAGCGTAGATGCTGTAGACGTGCTTTATGGTGGTTTCCTGTCCAAATGGGACGTCTGGTGGGTCTTCTGCCGACAATCCCTGCACATCTGAGGCGACGACGTACGGTTTGTGAAGGTATTCGTCAAGGGTCAGGGATGCTTCGTGCAGTCACTGTTGCTGGCTGGAATCGATTTCGTAGGTGTGTTGTTCGAATCCAGATGTCTTATTGATTACTGGTTACGCATGGCCTGTCAATCTGAGGATGGTCTCTGACTGCATTCGTCTGTTGCCAACGTTGCCATAAACACCAAATGGTGTTTCTGCGGACGTTAAATTGTCTTGCAAGATCAGGTTGACTCGATCCTGCTTAAAGCTTTACCAATAGCTCACAGACGCTCATTTTCGGACAGGCGTGGCATTTCGTAATGTTGAATAATTGGGTAATTTTGGTGTTTTTCTGAGTGGTTGTTGTCAGCACGATGCTAAACAATGCATATATAATCTCTTTAACACACATGTTTTTATACCCATTCTTGGGTAGTGAAATGCATGGGGCTTGCATAAAAGCCAACTTTTGCATGGAATGCATCCTTTTGCGTTTTTGTGATATGATTCCATACATGTACCATAATAAACTTCGTTCGGCTATGGTAGAACTATACACAGATGTAGCTAGTACGTTTCTTCCCATCCCACCAGAAAATCGCCTGTATCTATTCCAATCTCTCAAGAAAGACCCATTTGTTGGACATGCTTTAAGTGCAGTAAGCTGTGAGTTTTACCATAGATACGGAATGTCCTTAGCACCATTTACCGTCGCTATAATAACGTCTAAGTACTGTCAATTTAAACATAAGGGCCCACCTAATAATAATGGAAGCAGAAACACCACAAGTGAATGCGGAACTGTCACAAGTGAATGCGGAAATGCCACAAGTTGTGAGAGTGACTAAGAACCCCCCAAAAGTAGCAGCGGGTAAAAGGGAGGCTTTAGCCAGGAAGGCAAAACTATTACTATACATTGAACAGAATTCAAATACTTTATACAGTAGTACACCAGCTGAATGGATTAAAATTTGGGCTCCCTATGCACTAGGAGTTGTTGTTGTAGCAGCAGTATTAGACTGGTAAATCTAACGGTGAAGAGAAAACACCACCAGTTTAAAACTTGGACGTAGTTCAGTTAGAGTTAAATCCTCATGTTATGCTAAAGAGAGAAAATGACTACTCCAGTAACAGATGGTAAAATGTTGGCATATCATACAGCAGTTCTTAGTGGCTTAGCTATGGGCTACAATTATTACTAAAGCACCACCATCCAAGCGAAATTTTGATGGTTATGATATTGGTATGATGATCCTAGATGTAGGCTTAGCAATGGCTATTAAAGATATGCTAATCAAACAAGGGCTTATCTCAGAAGACATAATGGAATAATTAAACATTTGAACATTTATGAGCAAAGTTCGAAAAGGCATCAATTGCAATTATGGTTGGTGGAGCTATTGTTAATGATCTAGCTTTTTCCAGGAGTAATTTTTTTAATGTTTTAATATGAGACAATCAAACGCAAGAGAAAATGAAGAGGAGCGGAAACGACACGAAAAGCTTTAGAACAATTCGAAATCGCCCCGTCACAATGGGCATAGGATTGATTTTATCAATGAAGAGCTTCATAGGCAAAATCATTCAATTCAAACGTTTGAGGATGTTGAAACTGCCATGCATGAATAGTACCTTGTTTACGAAAAGACCCAATTGGCACAAAGCAAATACTGCCTCGGTTTTTCACACCGTCAGAGGGATAGAAAGGCCACACGCTAACATTCATTGCGCTGGGCTTGACTGCCACTGCTCTCATCAGCTATGAGCTGGCGACACAGCTCAGCTTTATTGCGCATTTAGACAGATGATTCTGGAGGTGTATTAGGAGCCATGATGGGCAGCGACACGTCTGACACACATTTTGACATATGATACCAAAAGAGTAAAGTTATCACAATGGCAAAGGGTACATCCAGATGTAAGTTCATACTCATGGGCCAATCCCAAAAATGTTGTCAGACTTGTATGAACGATTTTGTGGGATACATGCCATTGCAATAAGAAACGCTAACTATACATGTTCTGTTTGCGGGATTGGGGTCAAAGGTCATTATTGTTTATGCAAAGCACACGGATCTGACAAGATACAAAACCCGATTATTTATGAGAGGAAGAAGTATTACCTCAATGAGAGAAATAGATTTGGGAGAATAAGAATCTAGGCACATGAATCAATTCCAATTAGAGATTTGCTTTGCATGTAATTATACATAACAACGGTTTATGTCAGAGAGCTGAAAGCTGAAAGTGGTTATTCTAAGATGAGAAAAGCTGAATTGATTACCTTACTCAGTTTGGATTTCAACAAACCCCCGACTGTTAGATAACTCAAAGCTCAAGTGAGAAACCGTGGGCTCGGAGGTTATTCCGGAAAGAGAAAAGCTGAATTGATTGCTTTACTTGATAATCAGACATAATCATGCCGTGATGAGGTTGGAATAAGGATATTAATTCCAACATGGATTTGCAATGATGTTAAACCCATCGTATCGAGCGAAATTAATGAGGAATTACATGATTTAAATAGTATAAAATACCTGCTAACAGTTAAAATGTCTTTAAGTCAAAATAACACAAATGATAGAGTTAAATATACCAAACCTTATTTCAAGGGCAACCAAGAAGTTATAACCGAATCTGATTCTATAAGTTCATCATTAGAAGTATCAATTCAACAGATACAAGAAACTTTAGAGTGCTGGACTAATAGAGGTTCGGTTTGGGGTGTGGATAGAACCAATACTTTATATTTAGATATAGCAAATTATATGCCTTTGAAATGTGGATCTTATATAGATTTACCCTTATACTATAAGAAATGATTTTAAAAATAATGATGATAACTGTTTAAGATGGACATTACGATCTGCCTCATTTCCTACAGATTCTAAAATTGCGAATAGACCTTCGAGCTATCCCCAAAACGACAGACACAACTTTGAAGGCATTGATGCGCCTACACCAATTTCGCAAATTAATAAGGTGGAAAAGCAAAATAATTTAGCTATAAATGTTTTGGGGAATTCTAAAGGATCTGTTGTACACAAGATAAGGTCTGCTCCAGAAACATTCCAGGTATCAATTTATTTCTGATTGAAAAAGATGGAAAACATCATTATACATGGATAAAGAGTTTAAGCAGGCTATTAGGCAATCAATCAAACCATAAGGAAAAGAAATATTTCTGCAAAAGATGTGTGCATGGATACAGCAGACAAGATCTTTTAGAAGCGCATAAAGAAAACTGCAGATGTGTTGGGCAGACTGCTATCAGGATCGATATGCCTTAAGAGGTGAAAAATATATATATTAAAATTTGATCATATTGTAATCAAATACCAGTAGCATTCATAATTTACATTGACTTTGAAGCACTTATAAAACGAATAGATAATTCTTAATTCTTTACTCGATATGTTTTAGGTTTACATGTCACCATAAATTACAATTAGTTCTTGTAAGCCCAACATAATTGACAAATACTCGAAAACACATGATTGTAAACTATTAATGTAGGTTGAAATGAATATATATTGTAAATGCCACAATGATATATCTAGGATCAAGTAGAAAATATATCGACAGTAGCGTTTTGAGTTAATTCAACAGACCTATGTAAACAGCACTACTTTATCCTTTTTAACTAACACCATCAAAGCTCAATTTTATCTTCTCCTGGCGGCCATTATACAACGGCCATCTTATACACAACCCATCGCTCACGTCTACAGGTCTCTTCCTGTGGTACGGCAATAAGTAGAACCCTCTTCCTCAAATGTATCCTCCATAATATAACCTACTCTCATTAAGTAAATGCTGCTCTTTCTCAGCATCACGGCTAACGAGCTTAGACAAAGAGACCCAACCATCATTAAGTACTTACGTTTAATGTCAACTTTTCAATGACAAGAACATTTTCCAGGATTATGTATTCTCTTAACACCATCGCAAAAGATCACGTAGAAGCCAATGGTCGTATAAATAAGATGGAACAGATTGATCACAACCGGTACTCATATTTTCCAACAAAATCACATCTGATTTCCCTGTTACTACTTGTTAAACCTACCTACCTACCTACCTGCCTGCCTGCCTGCCTGCCTGCTTACCTACCTACCTACCTACCTACCTACCTGCCTGCCTGCTTGCTTATCTACCTACCTACCACCTTGTGTGTCACCCAGTAATTGAAATGACGTCTCTAACCCTCTAGAATCTTCGCTGTATGAAATATCATTGTAGCATATTATATCACATGTATCACATACATGATGTGACACAATAATAATATATTGTTTCTTAATTAACGGTAAAATAAAACAGATATGCGATGATGATATCCCTAAAGTCTGTGCAGTCGGGATCAGAATTGAACTGAAGGGTTTGACACTATGATCAGATAAATTCATCCACCGTAAACAAACCATTTAAGCGACTTAGACTTAATATAAGTATGTAACTTACACCTCCAGCAAACACTGGATCCATTTTTATTATATTAACAAAGTGCAGAAAATTGAATTCATATTTTAATTATTATTATTTATTATTATTAAGTCGGCGTGAGAGTTCTGGAGACAGCTGGTGAGATAGTAGTCCTGCACCATAACTGTGGAATTTTTATTTTGATGGTATTTGTTTTACTCAAAGCCTAGGCAAGTCTAGATCAAAGTCACGTTTGCTTGATTCCACAACAGAAGAGGAAAGGTTATTTCAAAGAAAAAATAGAAAAATTTAAAGACTAGGTCTAGTGAGATAAGGCCAGGGAATACGGGGTCTGGCGAGCTAGACTTTCCGCCAGTCTATGTAACCCAAATCTTCCCTGGGTTCACCCTAACTAGCATTTCTTTGTGGTTCCCTGAACACGGCACATAGGAGTTCATCAAGGCACCCCTATGACTTAAGATTCTGAGTTCCGCAGTCCCACCTATGTCAGCTATTAGTTGCAATGGCTTGTTGCACGTCACCTGAAGTAGAGACATACCATGGATTTCATTTTAGACAGCTGATAAATATGATGCAGTTCTATACCATTATGTGTTATCTGGGGAAACCTTGACCCGAAGACAATCTTGATCATGAGCGTGCGTAGTAGACGCTTCGTAAACAGGAGATAGGGAGTCGACAATGCGTACACCCGACACCCAACACCCTACACCCTGATACCCGATCACCCTTCTGTGTCATAGTCCCGGATATATGACTGGCTCCGTGTCCTGTCCGTGTCAAATTCTGATGATTCTTTATACACTCAGCTTTGTCTAATGCTAATTCCCAAAAGCTATCTCTTCCCTCACGTCTCTACTACTCCACACCTTACATTCCTCACGTATCCACTACCCACCCAAATTGCCCCTCTTTCCCTCTTTCTCTGTCCACTATTACATTCCCTATCCCCGGCTGAAACTGTCACCATGTCTTCCTCTTACCTCACTTTATTTCTTCCCCTTGCGAATATATTATATTTATTCTCTTCTCTCCTCTCTCGTCCTTCCATCGGTATAACTGTCATGTATTTTCTCTTCTGTCCATCCCAATTCTTAAATGATCTCTTCATGCTATCTTCTTTCTTCCTGTACAACTTATAACATGAGGACAACAAACTAAGCAGTCAATACAGGGGAAATAGGTTGAAATGGTTTAAGCAAGATCCTGTAACTGGCGAACATCAAATTCAACAGTATATACAGGGGATAAAGGGTGATACGGTTTAAGTAAGATGCTATAACAATGAGAACATCACACACACACACACACACACACACACACACACACACACACACACACACACACACACACACCAGTTTATACAGGAGAAATAGAGTGACATGGTTTAAGCAAGATGCTATACCATGCGAACTTCAAACACACCAGTATATGGAGGGGAAATAGGGTATTATGGTTGAAGAAAGATGCTATACCATGCGAACATCAAACACACCAGTATATACAGGGGAAATGGAGTGATATGATTATGGTAGGAACCATAAGTTAGGATAGCATAGATCGGAAACAATGTCTGGTTCATGAATATTATTTTTAAATACCATCAGCATATCAATAGTTATAGATTGAATTTTGTGTGGGGAGGGGAGAGGGGGCGCATGTTATACACCATGCCCAGAGAGGACGTGAATTTGAGGGATAAGTCAAGATGTAATATTTCGAGTTCCCGATTTCTCCATTAACGGCACTCGATAGGGGCATCCACGTATTATTTACATCTGTATAAATGCATTCAAAACCGATAGAAATGTTTATTTCTCTTCCTGCTATCAGTTAAACTTGGTTTATTGGTAAAGTAGCATTGACCCACTGATGAAACATATGTTTAGTTCGTGAGGTCAGACTATTAAGGTAGCCGCCGACAAAGTACGTGTCTGCCCCCTGTTGTGAGTACTTCCCGGTTGTCTCACACGCTTTGTACTCACACAAAATAAAGCGTTGTTGACAGCATATGCGGGTGACAATGATGGTAGGATAACCAATCAGATCCTTGCACATACTCTTCCACTCCGTTGGGGAAGGCCCACGATCACCGGGCATGTTTCCAAGCCCCTCCCTCCTATATATATCAGTAGTCCTAAATATATATGCAGTCCCTTTCGTAAACACATTGACTTTTAAGCACACCTCACAGTCTCACATGTAGCCTTTTTTCATATATTAGTGGTATCAAATATATACATGAAATACCATCTCTATCGAGTTCACACAAGTCTTATGGATGGCTGTGTCGACATCATACAACATGGCACTCTTCCCATTTAGGCATTTAGCAGGTAAGAAGTGGTATGCACATCAGGTTTATGTTTAAAACTTCCATGTTGATGTTTTAGTATGAGACTGATAGGAATAGTAGTAATTTGAAGTTGCAGTCTGTAAAAGTGCATAGGAAGTCGACAAGGATCTTCAGTGCTTTGTATTGTAGATCTTACTCATTCAAGGGTAATCGCTGATGACTGATGCCGATGAGTGAGTGAGTGAGTTGGATTTAACGCCGCTTTTAAGATTATTCCGGGTATATCACGGCGTATCAGCTTAATGTGTGAGGAAAGCCCGAAGTGTTGCAGGTCTCGGATGCTTATCACTTCGGTGAAACCCACGAGCACGGGTATGGTGCTGCAAACCTAGAAACATTATCATGGTTAACCGGGATTCGAACCCGAATAGGTTCATAGGTTTCTGGTGTGCCCAAGAGACGCAATTCTGCACGGCGAATCGCGGCGCCTTAGGCGACTGGGCCATTATGTTGACTTGTTCTAATAAGAGGAATAAGGATTAAATGTTCAGCAAACATCATGACGAAACGTCCTCGTTTTATTGAGTTACAGTATACCAAGTGGTTAGTTGGGAGACAAAGTGAAGGATACTACTTAATGGTACATCACATATTCATAGTTCTTGGTTCTCAGGTTGTCATGACGTGTGTATATGGATGGATTTAACAGTCCGTGCCATTTCAATGATGATGGTCGCTATACATGGTAATTCATTTCTGTCACATTATACCTGTGGACGTTGGAGCTACCTTTGTTGATGTTTATGAATTTGTATTGTTCTATATACGACTGACATTATTACATTTTCACTCATATTCAATTCTTATTAAAGGGGTTTTCGAAGTAGTATTGTTCTATAATAAAATTATTACTTACTGTATTGTATGAATGGCGGGTGCTACCATTAGGGCAGGACATGCTTGCCATTTTCGAAAACACAGGTGTCATCACTGATTTTTAGCTTTATTGCCCTCTACGCCCTCTACGCCCTCTACGCCCTCTACGCCCTCTACGCCCAATGGAGTCTGTTTCTGAAGGCACATACATAGGGATTCTACATTTGATTTCACTTCCTATTTTTTCATGTATGCATTACTAGTAATAACAACAAAGACAATTATAACAAAATAACAGATTTAAACCCCAAAATATCACTACCGTATGAGAAATCTTGGTAACATTGTTGTTTTCAAGAAAATAGTTTGGTTTCTTAAATTTAACATTACCTTGTCCTGAAAAATGAAATTTGATGATAAAAAAACAAAGCAGGTGTCAATAAAACCGATCGCCCGAACGCATCACGGCAACGGCCATGGTAACCCGATGCACGTGAGTCCATGCACATTGAAATGCACATGCGTTCCCCCATTTCTTGCCCTATAAAAATCCACCCAGATCGGATAACATTCACACGTTATTGAATTGCTACCACATGCCAAGATTGAAAAGAAACAAGCGACACCAAGCCCTTGGACGATTGCAAGCTGAACAATTCGCCGGGCAAGTAGCCATGCATTTCAAGTCCACGTAAGGAACATATACAGGCTCCAGCAACGGTACCAGACCACTAACACTACAGATGACCGACCACGTAGTGGAAGACCAAGGGTCACCACCCGACGTCAGGATCGTCAGATTGTGCGACATCATCTTCAAGATCGCCTTGTTACTGCTACTGCTCCACAGACAATGGGGACACACAATCGACACATTAGTGCGGACACCGTGCGTCGACGATTGACGACTCCTCCACTGTCACAGGCCACACCGAGGACCCATTCTGACACCACATTATCGCCGTGACCGTCTTCGGTGGGCAACACAGCACCAGCATTGTCGCCACCAGCAACAACAGATGGCAGAGGGAGAGAGAGGGTCTGACGTGTGATGCCATTTTCTCAGAGACTGGTGTTGTGTTTCTCTTTAAGGACATTTGACACTTTAATTTTAACCTTGATGATCAGTTTGCCCAAGTTTCATCTTTTTAATATTTCTCAAAGTATGTGTACAGTGTTTGTACAAATAAGGTTTCTCATATATCTATCCATGGTGACGTTTCATTTGCGGTTCAGTAAATATAGTACTGCCCTTTTATGAACATCCGGCTTAACACAGATTTATATCGATCATGTCAATAACTGATAAACATATCCCTAAAAAACTATTAGTGTTCATTTGTCAGGCTATGTTAGAGAATAACCTGTTTATCATATCGGCAACCACTCCCGAAAACAGAATTGTACTATGAACCTGTGGCTTCTCAGTGTGCAAGAAAACTAATCCTACTACTAGGATTTCAGGAGCGGTGTAGTTTGTGTAACATCATGATGACACCAGATGTTTAATAACGTTTAAACAACAATTTAAATAATTCCTTTAAGGTCGGTGAACCAAGTAAAGGCAAAAAAGAAAAGCAATACAACAATCTGCTATATACCTACATATCATGTGTGTTACGGGAGTTTTATTCAAATTGTGTGAGTGGTGGGTTCTACCGGTAGGGCCATCACTGATTTTCAGTGATCCATTCATGTTATTTTCCAAATGGAGGCTGTTTTATCAGATTATCGAAATGGCCATTCTCTGGCGTTGCCATTTGCTACTGAGGTAATAACGAGTTTTGGATACCCTGAACCTCAGGGGATACGTCACACGTCACAAATAGCAATTAGTCTGTCAATCGGATATTATCAATCATAGAATGGATCGCGGTGAGTGGGGTGGGGATATGTAAAGGATGTTTTATATAAGGGTATCAGAACTATGCTTGAATTCTACCATGTATTGACACCTATGTTTTATTTGCAGGTGTTCAGAGACTGTTTCCTCATAGACGGAAAGTTCCCCTGCTGCTTGTTGTGGCTGTTGTGTTTTTGCTGCAACCACGTCCTGCAGCTGCACACGCTCAAACAGGTGGGAATTCTTGACAAGGCCTCAATGTATATGTCATGTAGCAGAATGTCTCACGTCATATCAAGGATAAACACATGCTATAAAATCGAATTATATGACACAGTTGTACCTCATGTCATATATAACGCATATGTATAACGCATATACATGTTTCGTCGCGGTTAAAACATACGGAGAAATAAACTAAGCGGCAAAAGAAAGTATAGGTTGGCAATTTGTACTTTTCCTAAAAACAGCGATAACTAGTGGAAAGTGGGTATTGGGAATATGACTGCCCAGGAACAGGTACCAAAAACACCTCGCCCGAACGGGTCACCTTTGACGGCGCTCGTGCGGTGACAAAAAAAATGGTAAAACAGATTTCCGCCTCTGGCATAAAATGCACGTGCATGTTAGCTGTATAAATGCGTTCGTCTGCAGGGTATAACCACACGTGATGAAAGCACACAAAATAAATCCTCGACTGTCACAGGAGCAGAGAGAGAGAGAGAGCGAGAGAGAGAGAGAGAGAGAGAGAGAGAGAGAGAGAGAGAGAGAGACATCGGTATGGCCGAAATGGGGGCAACACAGGTCCAGTAGCCAGGCTGATTCAACGGTACAGGCAGACTGGGAGGACACAGGACAGGCCTGGAACCGGATGACCCCGAGTGACACCGACACCACTGGAAGCGGTCAGATACGGCTCATTCACCTGCGAAACAGATTCATAACGGCGACGGCGACGGCAACAGCGTTGGGTCATCCCATTAGCCAACGTACAGTACAACGACGACTTCGTGCTGCTGGAATCCGAGCGTATCGTCCTTTCCGAGGAATGGTACTGACTGCTGAACCTTGACGCCTGAGACTGCGACGGGCGAGGCAAGTTCGACGCTGGCAAGTCAGAAATTGGCGTCGAGTGCAGTTTACTGATGAAAGTCGGTTTAACTTGTTTCGAAATGACGGCAGAGAACGACTTTATCGACGCAGAGGGGAACGTTTCGCTCCGGCGTGTATTCGAGAGGTCCATCCATTCGGCGGGGGAGGTGTCATGGTGTGGTTATTTGTGGAGATCAGAAGACTGATTTGGTGATTATACAGGGAAACCTGAACGCTGTGCAGTACAGAGACCAAGTGTTGCAGACAGTTGTGTTTCCGTTCTTACAAAACCAACAGCAGGGGACATTGTTTCAACACGACAATGCCAGGCCCCATACTGCAAGACTGACTCGGAAAAAACCAGCAGAACGTTGACGTTTTGCCCTGGCCTGCCCACTTACTCGATATAAATCCTATTGAACATCTCTGGGACCATCTTGACAGACAGATTAGAGCACTACATCAGCCTCCCGTCAACAGACAAGAATCGCAGGAGGTCCTGAGAGACGAGTGGCAACGGATTCCAGTCCACGTCATCAGAAGCCTGACGTCATCGATGAGGCGGCGTATCACAGCATGCATTGAGGCAGCTGGAGGTCATACACGCTGTTGAAGGCAACTGTGTCGACAATGAACTTGTAGTGTGTCTGACAATTTTTTGGTGACATTTCAAACAACTTTTGAAAATGAAATTTCTTACCCAACCATTGTTTACCTTGAGGTTACATTACCTGTGATTGCACAAATTCATTCAAACTGTGGTTGATCAATCATTTGTTACCCCTCCCTAGATTATATTATAATTCACAACAAAACCTTTTCTTGTTTTTATCGATCATGGAACTCGACCTATACTTTCTTTTACCGTCCAGTTTACATAAATTGCAAGTAATTCCGTGGAATTTGATAGGCTAACCAAGCAATACTGTTTTAGGTGAAAAATGTCAGGCCGCGCCCACTAACAGACTACTGTTTCGTGATTGGATGATAACTGAATGGGGCGGGCTTCAGGTGCATTATGGTGCAGAAATATGTCACTGATTTTGCCCTGTTGTCTAGAGTTAATTTTGTATCCATGACTAAACTAAGCAGTTTGTGAAGTTATTACTGTTGGCGTATGTATCTATAACAACTGACTTCGATATCTGTTTTGCGCTTATGGAGTTAAAAACGTAGAGATCCTTGTGCACAGTTTGCGTAGATTCACACATATTCAAATAAAATCTTAAATACATATCCAGTCACGGTGTATTACATACGTAGTCACGGTGAAATACATGTAACGTGACGGTGAAATACATCACGTCACTGTGAAATACGTGTAACGTCACGATGAAATACGGTACGTCACGAAGAAATACTTAATATCACGGTAAAATATATAACGTCTCTGTGAAATACATCTAACGTCACGGTGAAATACATGTAACGTCACGGTGAAATACATAACGTCTTTGTGAAATACAAGTAACATCACGGTGAAATACATGTAACGACACGGTGAAATACATAAAGTCTTTGTGAAATAAATGTAACGTCTTTCTGAAATACATCACGTCACGGTAAAATACACGTAACGTCATGGTGAAATACATGTAACGTCACGGTGAAATACATAACGTCTCTGTGAAATACATGTAACGTCACAGTGAAATACATGTAACATCACGGTGAAATACGTGTAACGTCACGGTGAAATACATAACATCACGGTGAAATACATGCAACGTCATGGTGAAATACATAATGTCTTTGTGAAATACATGTAACGTCTCTGTGAAATACATCACCTCACGGCGAAATACATGTAACGTCACGGTGGAATACATGTAACGTCACGGCGAAATACATAACATCACGGTGAAATACATAACGTCTTTGTGAAATACAGGCCATTTAAAGTCACTTCGAAGTAATCTCATGTCATGGTGAAATAATCGCATCTAACGGTGAAATACAGGTCACCACACAGTGAAATATGTTTTGCCACGGTGATACACATGTAACGACGCAGTAGAATTATATTGCATAACGCGGAGGCATGTCATGTAGCAGGGGTACACATGTCACGTCACGGTGAAATACGTGTCACGTACCAGTGCAATATATCAGTTTGATGCACATATATTCAAATGCAAAACAAAAGTAATGTTAAATGACCCTAAAGGTACAAGTGGACATTCAGCTTATAGCAATCAGACATATTTGATACATAACAAAATACAGGTTGTGGCACGTTGACATATGTCAGGCGTAGTTTATCCAAGGTCTAAGTAAAGCTTTCGAAAACATTTTATGTAGAGGACCTTTCCAAATTTGACGCATCAGTTTCCTTGTTGCACCGCCATCTTGTCATGAATTTTCCGATTTCGAGCATGAGGACCTCGCCACACTGCTGGAGGAAGAATCCTTTATTTCAATGAAGAAACAAAGTAACGTCAGTTTGAAAAAGACGCGTGATTTTCAAAGTTTCGAAAAAGGTTCAGATATAGTCAGGTTCACATCTCTAGATCGGAAATACATATCAGAGGTCGACCTGTTATCAGAGGACGCTTTGAATTCAGACCTACTCCCCTCGGAGTACAACCTGGAACACGAGCGGCACAAGAGAGAGGTATACGAATCCTCCGGATCAGGTGAGTACAAGTTAGGGCATGTCATGCATATATTAACCCATGTATGGGGTTTCTAAACAGGAATTTATAATCCCACAAAACTGTGGTAACACAGGAGGAGGGGTTGCAATGGTGGTCCCAAGTGTTGATATTCAAGTACAGTGGTAACTCCGTCGGGCTGAATACCCAGATGCACACGTATTATTTTGAGCTGCGATTTGACAACAAAGAAGGGCTTGGTGTACGCCCAAGTGATCACATTGTTCTGTTGTAATGCATCTGTGTTTGCCGTGGTGAATAAACTCCCTTTTTCCCCTTTCTAAAGTAGAGCATCACCAATGAATGTCTTTTTTTATGTCAGAACATTGTGTCCTTGTGTGACATACCTCTCTGCACAAATTCGTGAAATAAACATCCTACAAAAAAAACACATACGCAAATTCTTTCAGTTACACATAAAGAGAGCGAATCCACAGATGCTGTCTATGTTCCCTCGGTATAAAACATTCACCATGTTTAATTGCTTCAGTAAAATTAATGTAATTCTATATGTTGTTTTCGTGTATTTTTGTCATCCTACGTATCCTTATCACTGACGATAAACACCAATCACGTGATAGGTAAATATATAATCACAACGACAGAGAATTATCCACCGAAACAGATTCCTTTGGGCGTAAAAAGGTGAAATAGGGGTGAACATTAAATGAATGGATCACTGAAAATCAGTGATGACACCAGGTGTTCGCGAAAGGATAAGCATGTAATGTAGGCGAGGGGTCGAAGGGTAGCCTAGTGGTACTAGTGGTAGCCGACATGGGTACAATGTGTGAAGCCCATTTCTGGTGTCCCCTGCCATGATATTGCTGGAATATTGCTAAAGCGACGTAAAACCATACTCACTTACTCATTTTCATTTCATCGAGTGACATTCAATCGATGATAACAGTTATATTGTTATTGTGGTTGTTGAGGCGGGGATGACAAATGCATGAGGCAGTACACCCACATAACACTTACCATTGATAAGGATTTGAGTTGGTCGACCCGTGTTGAAATGCTGACTAACCTTTAGTGACACTGATGAACCTTTTGTTAAAGCAGAAACGTTTGTGTCCTATGCTAAAACGTTTGGGAACCCATCGGAAGTTTGGGAACCAAAGATGAACCCTTGGGGAACCTTGTGTGGACACTTGGCGAATCCTTTATGGATCCTTAGTGAAACCTTTGTGAACCAAACGCAACACATTTTGTGTAATACTTACATTACTACTACGCGTAAAAGACATTAATTATTACTGTTGGATTTAGCTTGTTAAAATCCCACACTCGATGAATAAGACAATTAAAACAAGATACACACACTACATCTCTTCTGTAACCTGGTCGTTTGTTGTTTGTGAAACGTGTTCACAAATTCCTCGTTTGAAGAAAACACTATTACTTTATAATTCAAAACATGTTACCCATCTCTGCAGAAATAAAAATATTAGTGAGTGAGTGAGTGTATGGGTGAGTGTGGAAGGCGTAGTTTATCCAAGGTTAAGTAAAGCTTTCAAAATGTTTTATGTGGAGGACCTTTCCAAATTTGACGCATCAGTGACAAAAAAGATGTCTGATTCAAGTCCATATTTTTACTTGTACCTTATGTTTCCGTGTTTGTTTAGGGGAACGGTTGACTTTCCCTTGGTTGTGGCAGGATAAGCCAACCATTTCAGTCATCTGGTATCATCACTTGATAGTGATTCATAGCGTGAGGAAGTGAGTGAGTGAGTGAGTGAGTGAGTGAGTGAGTGAGTGAGTGAGTGAGTGAGTGAGTGAGTGAGTGAGTGAGTGAGTGAATGAGCGATTGAGTCAGGGTGTCATTCAGGGAGTGAGTGAGGATTGGAAGGTGGGAGTGAGATAAAGGCCGCCTTGAACAATATTATAATATAATATCACTGTGTGTCAGCTTATGTGTCGCACGTGAGGAAAAGCCCAAAGTGATATGACCTAAATACTGTTATACCCAACTCCCCTGGAGATCGATCATTATCTTTTCAAGGATATTTGGGAACACGTTATTCTTTTTAAAGATACCAGGTTGGTAAATATTCCATTTTGGTCTAGGTGAGTTGTTTTGCCACCAAAAATGTTCCTAAAAAAATTAAAGTTGTTTGACATAGAGTAATGTTTTGAAGAGTCACTAGAACCAATAAATGATGAATAACCGTTTTAATATTCACGTTTACAACATCAAACAATATAACAATACAATATATGCTATCAATATGCACCTTAGCATAAGTTAAGCAACACCCCATAGCCTTTTCAAAACCCTCGACATGTTTGCGCCTCAAAATTACAAACGTTAACAAAATGTTGAGTTTTAACACACAACTATGATAACCGTATCAAACACATCAAAATCGAATAACCATTTCTTGTTTGTTTCATTTCTAGCCATCATAAAACACGAGTGTAAACTTTCTTTTGGCATGTTTTAATATGTCTGAAAATATATTTTTAGCAAAAACAAACATTTTTGAGACGTCTTTTCTTGATATATTGTATGAATAGTAGCATGGGAGCAATAGGTTTTGTATAAATACAGGAAATAAGCAATAAATCATAAATTGTAGGTGATGCCAGATATTTGATTGGCTAACGAAGGAATTGATTTCATAAACAGAAAGAAAGGCCACGCCCTTCAGCGGACAACTGTTTTTTTATTGGCTCATAATAGAGTGGGCGGGGCTTGTTTTTCAATATTGCACTAAACTATGTCACTGATTTTACATCGTTGTCTGCAGTATGTTGTGCTTGTCCTTACAAAGAATTTATGCGTTATTGTTGATGTACTTATTCATAAGTTTGAACTTAAGTATATTTTTAAGTTTTTGGAGATATAAACTTAAACCTCCAGTGCAGGGATTTACACAGTGTGCACAACAGGTTTTGTCTACGTTTATACATCCAAAAATAAAATAAAAACCATTGAAGTCAAGCATTAAAAAACTGCAAACCTAAAATCTCCGTAGTGAAGCAGTATATTTTGGTTGGAAACATACTGTCAGCGAAAGAGAATTTTTGAATTGGTTTGGTTTGATATCTTGTAGAAAAATGAGCATTAGATAGAAACGGAATGCTTTATAGAAGCATATGAAAGTATAGTCTACTTGGACGTAAGTATCATCTACGAAGATGATAATGATTATTTTTAAATATGGTACAAATACGCTTCCACAGAATGCATTTTGATAAATGCAAAAAATAACATTAAGATGTTCTCCAGCTCAGAATTACAGACCTGAGGAGGTCTTATTAGAAGTTTCAGGAGTATTAGTTAGGATGTCTTTGTTAGGATACATCTTTGTAATTTGTAAACCACAAGAATACAAATGTCTCATCCAAATCCATATATAAGGTGAAAGTTGTGTTGAAACTTCATTGTTTGTAAATGTAAATACAGAAGACGTCATTTTTAATTGTTCCTTATAATATTTGCCTTACAATATATGACAGTTTATGAAGCGAAAATACAGTTCACTTATTATTTCATTCATTCCTGTAAATAAAATCATACAATTTCTCTAAGGAAAACAACATATTCTAAATCTAACTTATGAAAATAATGGATTTTCTTTAACACAAACCCAGGACGTTTTACTTTAATCGTCTCCTCACAATACTTAATAGTCACGTTAAATGAAGGAAACATTCCGATATAACCGAACGGTATATTCTTCGTATTCTGGTGATAGATATTAATAAACGTTCAGAAGAGTGATGTCCTTACAGCACTAGTACGTGCGTGTGTGCGTGCTTGTATGTGTGTGTGTGCGTGCTTGTATGTGTGTGTGCGTGCTTGTATGTATGTGTGTGTGTGTGCATGCGTGCGTGTGTGTGTGTCCGTGCTTGTGTGTGTGTGTGCGTGCGTGTGTGTATGTGTGTGTGCGTGCTTGTATGTGTGTGTGTATGTGTGTGTGCGTGCTTGTATGTGTGTGTGCGTGCTTGTGTGCTTGTGTGTGTGTGTGTGTGTGTGTGTGTGTGTGTGTGTGTGTGTGTGTGTGTGTGTGTGTGTGTGTGTGTGTGTGTGTGTGTGTGTGTGTGTGTGTGTGTGTGTGTGTGTGTGTGTGTGTGTGTGTGTGTGTGTGTGTGTGTGTGTGTGTGTGTGTGTGTGTGTGTGCCCTACCGCAAGACCACGGAGGCGGTCTATGGTATCTAATAAATGCATGTTGAGCTGTCGTATGTATCATGTCATTTATACTGTATATTTTCAGAAAACGAGTGTAGAGATCTAGACCGCGAGTACTGTAAAGGCCCCTTTGATGTGTGTACAGATCTGACGACGGGCTACGAGTGTACATGTGAGGACGGATTCGTCCGAGAAGACCAGGAGTGCTACGCAGGTAACACAAACATACATTTCACAGTTTCCAGTTCATAGTTAACATATCCCACAGCACCCAGTTCACATGGTTAAAATACCCACCACATCCACTTTACATGGTGAGCATATCCCATTACACCCGGTTCACATGGTCAACATATCCTATCACACTCACTTCACATGGTCAAAAACAAAATCAAACTTCTTTCACAATGTCAGCAAACCCCATCACTCTCGGTTTACATGGTGCACATATCCAAGCACACCCAGTTAACACAGTCAACATACCTCATCCCACTCAGTTCACAGTCAACATACCCCATCACTCTCCGTTCTCATAGTCAACGTACCCCATCACACTCAGTTCACACAGTCAACATACCCCATCACACTCGATTCACACAGTCAACATACCCCATCACATTCAGTTCTAAAATCAACATACCCCTTCACACTCAGTACACACATTCAACATACCCCGTCACTATCGATTCACAGAGTCAACATACCCCATCACACTCAGTTCACACAGGCAACATACCCCATCACACTTAGTTCACACAGTCAACATACCCCGTCACACTCGATTTACACAGTCAACATACCCCATCACACTCAGTACACACATTCAACATACCCCGTCACTATCGATACACACAGTCAACATACCCCAATACACTCAGTTCCCACATTCAACATACCCCGTCACACTCGATTCACACAGTCAACATACCCCATCACACTCAGTTCACACAGGCAACATACCCCATCACACTAAGCTCACACAGTCAACATACCCCGTCACAATCGATTTACACAGTCAACATACCCCATCACACTCAGTTCACACAGGCAACATTCCCCATCATACTCAGTTCACACAGTCAACATACCCCATCACACCCAGTACACACATTCAACATACCCCGTCACTATCCATACACATAGTCAACATACCCCAATACACTCAGTTCCCACATTCAACATACCCCGTCACACTCGATTCACACAGTCAACATACCCCATCACACTCAGTTCACACAGGCAACATACCCCATCACACTAAGTTCACACAGTCAACATACCCCATCACACTCAGTACACGCATTCAACATACCCCATCAAACTCAGTTCCAAAATCAACATACCCCATCACACTCAGTACACACATTCAACATACCCCGTCACTATCGATTCACAGAGTCAACATACCCCATCACACTCAGTTCACACAGGCAACATACCCCATCACACTTAGTTCACACAGTCAACATACCCCATCACACTAAGTTCACACAGTCAACATACCCCATCACACTCAGTACACGCATTCAACATACCCCATTAAACTCAGTTCCAAAATCAGCATACCCCATCACACTCAGTTCACACAGGCAACATACCCCGTCACACTTTGTTCACACAGTCAACATACCCCATCACACTAAGTTCACACAGACAGCATACCCCATCACATTCAGTTCTAAAATCAACATAGCCCATCACACTAAGTTGACACAGTCAACATACCCCATCACACTCAGTTCCAAAATCAACATACCCCATCACACTAAGTTCACATAGTCAACATACCCCATCACATTCACTTCTAAAATCAACATACCCCATCACACTAAGTTTACACAGTCAACATACCCCGTCACACTCTGTTCACACAGGCAACATACCCCATCACACTCAGTTCCAAAATCAACATACACAGTCACACTCTGTTCACACAGTAAGCATACCCCATCACACTCAGTTCACACAGTAAGCATACCCAATAACACTCAGTTCACACAGTGAACATTCTCCATCACACTCACTTCCAAAATCAACATACCCCTTCACACTCTGTTCACACAGTCAACATACCCCATCACTCTCAGTTCACACATTCAACATACCCCATCACACTCACTTCACATTGTTAACACACCCCATCACACTCAGTTCACATGGTCAACATACCCCATCACACTCAATTCACATGGTCAACATACCCCTCCACACTCAGTTCACACATTCAACATACCCCATCACACTCGATTCACACAGTCAACATATCCCATCACACTCAGTTCACACAGGCAACATACCCCATCACACTAACTCCACATGGTCAACATACTCCATCACACTCACTCCACATGGTCACCATACTCCATCACACTCACTCCACATGGTCAATATACTCCATCACATTCACTCCACATGGTCAACATACCCCATCACACTCACTCCACATGGTCAACATACTCCCTCACACTCACTTCACATGGTCAACATACCCCATCACACTAACTCCACATGGTCAACATACTCCATCACACTCACTCCACTTGGTCACCATACTCGATCACAATCACTCCACATAGTCAACATACCCCTTCACACTCATTCCACATGGTCAGTATACCCCATCACTCTCGGCTCACACAGTCAACATACCCCATCACTCTCGGTTCACATAGTCTATATACCCCATCACACTCACTCCACATGATCAACATACCCAATTATTTTCGGTTCACACAGACAACATACCCCATCACACTCACTCCACATGGTCAATATACCCCATCACAATCACTTCACATGGTCAGCATACCCAGTCACACTCACTCCACATGGTCAACATACTCCATCACACTTACTTCACATCAACAACATAACCCATCACACACAGTTCACATGGTCAACATACTCCATCACACACACTTCACATGGTCAACATACCACATCTCTCTCACTCCACATGGTCAACATACCCTGTCACACTCAATTCACATTGTCAACATACCCCGTCACACTCACTCCACTTGGTCAACATACTCCATCACACTCACTCCACATGCTCAACATACTCCATCACACTCACTCCACATGGTCAGCATACCCTATTCACGCTCGGTTCACATAGTCAGCATACCCCATCACACTCATTCCACATCGTCAGCATACCCAATCACAATCACTCCATATGGTCAACATACCCCAGCACACTCACTCCACATGGTTACATACCCCATCACACTCACAACACATGGTCAACATACCCCATCGCACTCACTCCACATCAACAACATAACCGATCACACTCAGTTCACATGGTCAAAATACTCCATCACACTCACTTCACATGGTCAACATACCCTATCACACTCAGTTCGAATTGTCAACATACCCCGTCACAATCACTCCACATGGTCAACATACCCCAGCACACTCACTCCACACGGTTACATACCCCAACACACTCACTCCACGTGGTCAACATACCCCATCACACTCACTCCACATGGTCAACATACCCAATCACACTCACATCATATGGTCAACATACCCCATCACACTCACTCCACATGGTCAACATTCCCCATCACACTCATTCAACATGGTCAGCATACCCTATCACACTCACTCCACATGGTCAGCATACCCCATCACACTCACTCGACATGGTCAACATACCCCATCACACTCACTCCACATGTTCAACATAACCAATCACACTCACTCCACATGCTCAACATAACCCATCACACTCACTCCACATGGTCAACATACTCCATCACACTCACTCCATATGGTCAACAAACTCCATCACACTCACTCCACATGGTCAACATACTCCATCACACTCACTCCACATGGTCAGCATACTCAGTCACAATCACTCAACATGGTCAACATACCCCATCACTCTCACTCCACATGATCAGCATACTCCATCACACTCACTCAACATGGTCAGCATACCCCATCACACTCACTCCACATGATCAGCATACTCCATCACACTCACTCCACATCGTCAACATACCCCATCACACTCACTCCACATGTTCAACATACCCCATCACACTCATTCAACATGGTCAGCATACCATATCACTCTCACTCCACATGGTCAGCATACCCCATCACACTCACTCAACATGGTCAACACACCCCAACAAACTTACTCCACCTGCTCAACATAACCCATCACACTCACTCCACATGGTCAACACACCCCATCACACACACTCCACATGGTCAACATACCCCATCACAATCACTCCACATGGTCAACACACCCCATCACAATCACTCCACATTGTCAGCATACTCAATCACACTCACTCCACATGGTCAACATATCCCATCACACTCACTCCACATTGTAAACATACCTCATTACACTCACTCCACATGGTCAACATACCCCATCACACTCACTCCACATGGTCAACATAACCCATCACTCTCACTCCACATGGTCAGCAAACCCCATCACACACACTCCGCATGGTCAACATACCCCATCACACTCACAACACATGGTCAACATACCCCATCGCACTCACTCCACATCAACAACATAACCGATCACACTCAGTTCACATGGTCAACATACTCCATCACACTCACTTCACATGGTCAACATACCACATCACTCTCACGCCACATGGTCAACATACCCTATCACACTCAGTTCACATTGTCAACATACCCCGTCACAATCACTCCACATGGTCAACATACCCCAGCACACTCACTCCACACGGTTACATACCCCATCACACTCACTCCACGTGGTCAACATACCCCAGCACACTCACTCCACACGGTTACATACCCCATCACACTCACTCCACGTGGTCAACATACCCCATCACACTCACTCCACATGCTCAACATACCCCATCACACTCATTCAACATGGTCAGCATACCCTATCACACTCACTCCACATGGTCAGCATACCCCATCACACTCACTCCACATGGTCAACATACCCCATCACACTCACTCCACATGTTCAACATAACCAATCACACTCACTCCACATGCTCAACATAACCCATCACACTCACTCCACATGGTCAACATACTCCATCACACTCACTCCACATGGTCAACAAACTCCATCACACTCACTCCACATGGTCAACATACTCCATCACACTCACTCCACATGGTCAGCATACTCCATCACAATCACTCAACATGGTCAACATACCCGAACACTCTCACTCCACATGATCAGCATACTCCATCACACTCACTCAACATGGTCAGCATACCCCATCACACTCACTCCACATGATCAGCATACGCCATCACACTCACTCCACATCGTCAACATACCCCATCACACTCACTCCACATGGTCAACATACCCCATCACACTCATTCAACATGGTCAGCATACCATATCACTCTCACTCCACATGGTCAGCATACCCCATCACACTCACTCAACATGGTCAACATACCCCATCAAACTTACTCCACCTGCTCAACATAACCCATCACACTCACTCCACATGGTCAACATACTCCATCACACTCACTCCACATGGTCAACATACTCCATCACACTCACTCCACATGGTCAACGTACCCCATCACAATCACTCCACCTGCTCAACATAACCCATCACACTCACTCCACATGGTCAACATACTCCATCACACTCACTCCACATGGTCAACACACCCCATCACACACACTCAACATGGTCAACGTACCCCATCACAATCACTCCACATGGTCAACATACCCCATCACACTCACTCCACATTGTAAACATACCTCATTACACTCACTCCACATGGTCAACATACCCCATCACACTCACTCCACATGGTCAGCAAACCCCACCACACACACTCCGCATGGTCAACATACCCAATCACAATCACTCCACGTGGTCAGCATACTCACTCACAATCACTCCACATGGTCAACATATCCCATCACACTCACTCCACATTGTAAACATACCTCATTACACTCACTCCACATGGTCAACATACCTCATCACACTCACTCCACATGGTCAGCAAACCCCACCACACACACTCCGCATGGTCAACATACCCAATCACAATCACTCCACGTGGTCAACATACCCCATCACAATCACTCCATATGGTCAACATACCCCATCACACTCACTCCACATGGTCAACATACCCCATCACACTTACTCCACATGGTCAACATACCCCATCACATTCACTCCATATTGTCAACATACCCCATCACACTCACTCCACATGGTCAACATACCCCATCAAACTCACTCTACATGGTCAACAAATCCCATCACACTCACATCATATGGTCAACATACCCCATCACAATCACTCCACATGTTCAGCATACCCCATCACACTTACTCCACATGGCTACATACCCCATCACACTCACTCAACATGGTCAACATACCCCATCACTCTCACTCCACATGATCAGCATACTCCATCACACTCACTCAACATGGTCAGCATACCCCATCACACTCACTCCACATGATCAGCATACTCCATCACACTCACTCCACATCGTCAACATACCCCATCACACTCACTCCACATGGTCAACATACCCCATCACACTCATTCAACATGGTCAGCATACCATATCACTCTCACTCCACATGGTCAGCATACCCCATCACACTCACTCAACATGGTCAACACACCCCAACAAACTTACTCCACCTGCTCAACATAACCCATCACACTCACTCCACATGGTCAACACACCCCATCACACACACTCCACATGGTCAACATACCCCATCACAATCACTCCACATGGTCAACACACCCCATCACAATCACTCCACATTGTCAGCATACTCAATCACACTCACTCCACATGGTCAACATATCCCATCACACTCACTCCACATTGTAAACATACCTCATTACACTCACTCCACATGGTCAACATACCCCATCACACTCACTCCACATGGTCAACATAACCCATCACTCTCACTCCACATGGTCAGCAAACCCCATCACACACACTCCGCATGGTCAACATACCCCATCACACTCACAACACATGGTCAACATACCCCATCGCACTCACTCCACATCAACAACATAACCGATCACACTCAGTTCACATGGTCAACATACTCCATCACACTCACTTCACATGGTCAACATACCACATCACTCTCACGCCACATGGTCAACATACCCTATCACACTCAGTTCACATTGTCAACATACCCCGTCACAATCACTCCACATGGTCAACATACCCCAGCACACTCACTCCACACGGTTACATACCCCATCACACTCACTCCACGTGGTCAACATACCCCAGCACACTCACTCCACACGGTTACATACCCCATCACACTCACTCCACGTGGTCAACATACCCCATCACACTCACTCCACATGCTCAACATACCCCATCACACTCATTCAACATGGTCAGCATACCCTATCACACTCACTCCACATGGTCAGCATACCCCATCACACTCACTCCACATGGTCAACATACCCCATCACACTCACTCCACATGTTCAACATAACCAATCACACTCACTCCACATGCTCAACATAACCCATCACACTCACTCCACATGGTCAACATACTCCATCACACTCACTCCACATGGTCAACAAACTCCATCACACTCACTCCACATGGTCAACATACTCCATCACACTCACTCCACATGGTCAGCATACTCCATCACAATCACTCAACATGGTCAACATACCCGAACACTCTCACTCCACATGATCAGCATACTCCATCACACTCACTCAACATGGTCAGCATACCCCATCACACTCACTCCACATGATCAGCATACGCCATCACACTCACTCCACATCGTCAACATACCCCATCACACTCACTCCACATGGTCAACATACCCCATCACACTCATTCAACATGGTCAGCATACCATATCACTCTCACTCCACATGGTCAGCATACCCCATCACACTCACTCAACATGGTCAACATACCCCATCAAACTTACTCCACCTGCTCAACATAACCCATCACACTCACTCCACATGGTCAACATACTCCATCACACTCACTCCACATGGTCAACATACTCCATCACACTCACTCCACATGGTCAACACACCCCATCACACACACTCAACATGGTCAACGTACCCCATCACAATCACTCCACATGGTCAACATACCCCATCACACTCACTCCACATTGTAAACATACCTCATTACACTCACTCCACATGGTCAACATACCCCATCACACTCACTCCACATGGTCAGCAAACCCCACCACACACACTCCGCATGGTCAACATACCCAATCACAATCACTCCACGTGGTCAGCATACTCACTCACAATCACTCCACATGGTCAACATATCCCATCACACTCACTCCACATTGTAAACATACCTCATTACACTCACTCCACATGGTCAACATACCTCATCACACTCACTCCACATGGTCAGCAAACCCCACCACACACACTCCGCATGGTCAACATACCCAATCACAATCACTCCACGTGGTCAACATACCCCATCACAATCACTCCATATGGTCAACATACCCCATCACACTCACTCCACATGGTCAACATACCCCATCACACTTACTCCACATGGTCAACATACCCCATCACATTCACTCCATATTGTCAACATACCCCATCACACTCACTCCACATGGTCAACATACCCCATCAAACTCACTCTACATGGTCAACAAATCCCATCACACTCACATCATATGGTCAACATACCCCATCACAATCACTCCACATGTTCAGCATACCCCATCACACTTACTCCACATGGCTACATACCCCATCACACTCACTCCACATGGTCAGCATACTCCATCACAATCACTCCACATGGTCAACATATCCCATCACACTCACTCCACATTGTTAGCATACCTCATCACACTCACTCCACATGGTCAACATACCCCATCACACTCACTCAACATGGTCAACATAACCCATCACTCTCACTCTACATGGTCAGCATACCCCATCACACTCACTCCACATGGTCAGCATACCCCATCACACTCACTCCACATAGTCAACATATCCCATCACACTTACATCATATGGTCAACATACCCCATCACAATCACTCCATATGTTCAACATACTCCATCACACTCATTCCACATGATCAACATACCCCATCACTCTCGGTTCACACAGTCAACATACCCCATAACTCTCGGTTCACACAGTAAACATTCCCCATCACACTCACTCAAGATGATCAACATACCCCATCACACTCACTCCACATGGTCAACATACTCCATCACACTCATTTCACATGGTCAGCATACCCCATCACACTCACTCCACATGGTCAACAAACCCCATCACACTCACTCCACATGGTCAGCATACCCCATCACACTCCGTTCACACAGTCAACATACGCAATTGCACTCAGGTCGCACAGTCAACATACCCATCACAGTCAGTTCACACAGTCAACATACCCCATCAGACTCAGTTCATACAGTCAACATATCCCATCCAACTCAGTTCACATGGTCAACATACCCCATCACACACAGTTTACACAGTCAATGCATCCCATCACACTCAGTTCACACAGTCAACACATCCCATCCCACTCCGTTCACGCAGTCAACATACACATTTGCACTCAGGTCACGCAGTCAACATACCAATCATACTCAGTTCATACAGTCAACATATCCCTTGCCACTCAGTTTTCACAGCCGACAGAACCCATCACACTCAGTTCACACAGTCAATATACGTCATAGCACTAAGGTCACACAGTCAACATACCCATCACACTCAGGTCGCACAGTTAACATGCCCATCACACTCAGTTCACACAGTCAATATACGTCATAACACTCAGGTCACACAGTCAACATACCCATCACACTCAGGTCGCACAGTCAACATGCCCATCACACTCAGTTCACACAGTCAATATACGTCATAACACTCAGGTCGCACAGTCAACATACCCAATCACACTCTGTTCACATGGTCAACATATCCCCATCACTCTCTGTTCGCACAGTCAACATACCCCATCACACTCAGTTTACACAGTCAATGCATCCCATCACACTCAGTTCACACAGTCAACACATCCCATCACACTCAGTTCACACAGTCAACATACCCCATCACCCTCAGTTCGCACAGTCAGCATACCCATCACACTCAGTTGACACAGTGAACATTCTCCATCACACGGACAACGTACCCGATCACACTTCGTTTGCATGGTCAAAATAACATATCACACTATGTTCACATGGTCAACATAACATATCACACTATGTTCACATGGTCAACATAACATATCACACTATGTTCACATGGTCAACATAACATATCACACTATGTTCACATGGTCAACATGACATATCACACTATGTTCACATGATCAGCAAACCCCAGCACACTCGGTTCACATGGTCAACAGAGCACATCACAATCAGTACACATGAGACCGCCTCCATGGTATAGTGGATAGAGTGTCTGGCTGGAGAGCGGAAGGTGGGTGGTACGATCCCCAGAAACGTCATACCCAAAGACTTTAAAAATTGTACTTGTTTGCTTCCCTGCCTGGCGGTCCGCATTGAGGGGCTAAAACAAGAAATGATCGACTCTCTAGTCAGTATAGTGTGCCAGGTCGGTTTAGAAATGTTACACTGCGGCATGGTATCTCAGTGGGCAAGCACTAAAACAGGCATTAGTCCGGACGAGAACAAGCACGCACGCACGCACGCAAGCAAACACACACACACGTCGGTATTTAAGTGCAATAACCTTGAACGCGACGTTAAACCCCATTTCATTCCGTGAACTATTTAGACAAAACGTCTTAAGCCTGGGGTTCTAAATAATAGATATATGATTTTGGGCTTCCATTCCATTCAACAGAAATGTTCACTTACGGTCGCAGCGCTTCAGATTCAACCATGTCCACCCAGGATGAAGGTTTCCAGATGATAACCGTTGAGGATGGAATCCCGTTTTCATCAGAGATATACTATTTCATATATGTAAGTTCAGAAATACCGGGATATTAATGGAGGAGCAAATAAACTCTCCCTCTTTGTTGATCTTATCATATGAACATAGTTTACGTCAGCGATATCATATCTAAAAAATAAATTGTACTGCCGCTTAGTCAACACTCAAAGAATACAATAATATTATATTATTTGAAACTTTTAAAAAATCGCATAATACAAAACTGTTGATGGGGATCTTAGACACCTTATCTTCGAAAAAACAATACATTTGCTTTTTTCGGCACAGATTCGCAGCATTTCAAACATGATTGCAAATTCATTTCGTACCCCATTTTTAAGCGAACCAATTGTTTTTACACATATTTATCCAGCCACAGGTTACTTTTTACAAACTCTTGCAGGAATTAGTGATGGTTATATTATTAACATAGTCAAAATTAGCAACAGTTTTGTCAATTACCATTTACATAAAAACAAACTCGGCATACCTTATTTTGCGTATATCAGTTTATATATAAGTTCAGAAATACAATGATATGCATATAAGTTAAAGAACATTGTGACATATATGTAAGTTCAGCTGATATACTACGGCATATGTAGGTAGAGATATACTGTGATATGTATGTAAATTAAAATAGACTTTGGTGTGCATGTAAGTTTAGATATTTCACGACATATATGTTAGTTCGATATACTGAAACGTATTTGTAATCAAAAGTATATTGTGACGTATATGTCAGATATACTATGAAATTTATGTAAGTAAAGATGCACTATTGCATATATATATATATATATATATAAGTTCAGATATACTGTGACATATGTAAATTACTATGACATAGAGTGACTTTAGTGCGAGTGCATCAAAAACATTTCCTATTCCTTCCTCGGCAAAAAAATACTTTTTACCAATTTTCTTTTTTGGGTATGCCATAGTATACTTGTCATGTGAACGCGTTTACTTATGTGTATATTTACACCAGGAGCAAATTTGCATCATGTCTGGAGCAGGTGCAAATATAAAAGTAAATTTGCACTGTGTGTATATGTTGAAATGTGAACGTTTATGTCAACGTAAAAGGATGATCTTATTAATATTTGTTCTTTTGCCAACACCAATCAAATTGTCAACAGTTGCCAACTTTTATGTGTATATATAGAGTTGAGCGGACGGTGTTTTCTTTTGGTTTCAAGGAGTCAAAATTTTGTGTACAAATTAAATCAAACACATGTTGCTTCACGGGAAATATTTCGGTGAAGTAACTCTCTTCTCATTCAACATTGATTGGACAACAACCTGTTTTGTGTTGAAAGTTGTGAACAGAGTGACGAATAGGTGTGCCCTACACAATCTACTTTATTTACACACCTAAGATGCTTTTCGTGTAAACGCATAGTAAATTTACATATACGCACGTATCTATATTTACACATGTGTAAAGTTACTTACGTTAGTAAATGTTGCGCATGTGTTTTTTGTATGTCATAATATTTTCTGCCTTTGAGTATATGTACAGTTGTTTCAAAATATATTGTGTAGTACCATGCAACTATTGAATACATTTTCATTACCTTACGCATTACAGGCCAGTATATATCTATATATACTGAACAAAAAGTTAGGGACCATGATTATTTGAAGAAAACCTTTATGAAAATATGTGCTCGGTCTTCACTCCAAAAAATATCCCCCCCCAAAAAAAAAAATTTTTAAAAATAAATAAATAAAAAATATATTTAAATAAATGAATCAGCGTATATACTTATCTTAGATACTCGTGTCAATGTTTTCTATATACCCTTCTAAGGTTCAAATCTCATATATTGGACGTGCCGAACTACTTAACAATATATGATATGATTATATCGGCTCCAAACTGGACATCAGATGTGTTTCGGAAACGCAACCGAAAATATCTGATTGTACCCTGAGTGAGAGCCTCTATACCCCTCGCCGGTACATAGGCGCTCACGCAGGGTGTATCACGCAGGGTGTATCATATCATATAACCTTCGAGACTGGCTGCCTACTTATACTTCCTTCTTTCACTCCTGACTGTTTTGTGTTCATCCCTCCGTCTAGATCTCTACAAACGGCGTGATAAGTTTTGGGACGCGGTTTGGTTCGTACTCGCCATCGCTGCCCACCAATACCCAGAACATATTGTGTCCTTACTGGGCTGACATTGACATCACGTCCGCGAATAGGCCCAACACAACTGCCATCTACTACCAGGCATACAGTGGCACCAGCAATAGGCTTGAAACAGCTTCCACTTGGATTAAGAAATACATCTCTGACAGCACATTCAAAGCAACATGGGCGTTGGTGGTCACGTGGTATCACGTGCCACAGAAGGGACAATCTTCATCTGACGAGGTAAGAAATCATAAACTGACGGCCAAAAGAAACGTTACAAACGATATTTCTAGGATAAAATATGACCAACACAATTTGAAGCAGCAATTACAATTGTATTGTAGAAATTCATCATTCAGAACAGTAAAATGCGAATGTAATAATTCAACAACAAAGTCCTTGTCCTCACATCGACTGCAGGTATCAGATTCCATTCCTCACGATCAACGCTTGTCTCGTGAAGGGAGGATGTTGACGTTTCCGAAGACGACGCCCCGGGTGGTCCCAGAGATGTTCTATGGGTGACAGATCTGGTGATCGAGCTGGCCACGGCAGGACAGTCACGTTGTTGGCGTTGAGGAAGTCCCTAGTAATACGGGCTTTATGGGGTGTGGCGTTATCTTGTTTGAACACCGTCCGTTGTTGACGCTGGATGAAAGGGAGAACCACAGGCCGTAAGATATTGTCAATGTAGCGTTGTGCTGTCAGATTGCCTTCGATGATGACAAGTTCCGTCTTCTCGTCCCCGCAAATGCCGCCCATCACACTTCCGCCCCCGTAAGGTTCCACCTCCTGGACACAAGAAGGAGCCGTACGTTCACCACGTCGTCGATAAACTCGCGTCCGCCCATCAGGTTTGAAGAGTTGAGTTTGCCTGCACCACGTCAGTCAGGCACGTCGATGTTGACGGGTCAAGGTCATGCCCTTGAAAGGGCGATAAGCCCGGAGACCATAATGTCGTAGTCGTCTGGTCACTGTTCGTCTGCTGACCGGATGTCCTAAGCTATTGGCAGCTAATGACCTCCCTGTAAGAAATCTGGTCCTCAGATGAAGAACCCGTAAAAAGCGGTCATCCTGCGGGGTCGTGACCTTTGGTCTGCCACTCCGTGGTCTGTCTGCGGTTCTGCCAGTCTGTCGGAGACGTGCGACCAGTCTCGTAATGGTCATCTTGGAGCAGTTCATGTTAATGGCAACCGCTCTCTGTGTCGTTCCCATCTGCAGCATATCTATGGCTCTCTCCCTCTGGAGAGCGGTCAGTCTTGGCATGTTCGTTGGTGTTAATCATCGCAACCAATGATAGGGAACAGATCCGTGCGTAATTTATACCCGGAAATTGCAAGATAAATTGGGAAAGAATGTTTTAAAAAATTGCTGAAAAACACGAATATCTCCCAAAATTCGCAAAGCACGTGCAAAAAACGACAGAGAACATGAAGGCTGTATTCGTGAGATGTAAGTGCGACACTGCATGAGTGAGTAAGTGTGTGTGTAATTCAGAGAGCGGGTGAGTTCGTGAGTCAGTGAATGAGTGAGTGTGTGCGTGATTCAGTGTGTGTGTGTGTGTGTGTGTGTGTGTGTGTGTGTGTGTGTGTGTGTGTGTGTGTGTGTGTGTGTGTGTGTGTGTGTGTGTGTGTGTGTGTGTGTGTGTGTGTGTGTGTGTGTGTGTGTGTGATTTAGGGAGTGATTCAGTAACAGACAGACAGACTCTCGAAGTGGCGAGTACTTTTTGTTTAATAATTTACGTCCTCTACGAAAGGATCATTATCTTAAACTGATTTATTTTCTGTGAAGGTTGCAACGTTCCAAGTGCTGCTGGTCACTAACGGCCAGTCCACGTATGCCTTGTATACCTACAACAGAATGGGATGGACGGTGAGAGACGATATCCCAATTTACATCGGCTATGAAAGTTCAAATACGAGAGATAGAAGACAGGAGGTCCTTATCATGTCTGGAAAGCGGGCAGCTTATACCAACGCCGGCATCGGCAGCAACACGGGTAGGTAGCACGTCATCATCCAAGAAAGAGCTCCTCACACAATGAACACAAACTCAACGGATACACTGTAGGTAACCACGAGTGTAAATCCATTTATCCAACTTGACCGCCTCCGTGGTGTAGTCGGTAAAGCGTCTCCCCAGAGAGCGAAAGGTACGAAGTTCGATCCAGGGCATACACGTCCCTATGTAAGTGCAATAATCTTGGACGCGACGTTAAACCCAATTGAACATAGCGTAGCCGCTATTGAACATATCTTCTTTTCCCCCGTCACGGGATAAGAGAGAAACATGATATGTCACGAGAAGCATGAAATATCCTATTTATTATATACTTTTTGTGCAGTTGTCTATCGGAAAATTAAAATATTTCATTACAAATGTAAAACCTTGAAACGTAAATTCTCCCTACCGGACAGACAGGGACGGTTCACTACCCATTGTATTAGTGACTAAAGAAGTATCTTCGTGTTTGCAAAATCTTAAAAGATTTAAAAGAAACTAACAAAAAATATTTTAAAAATCTGTCGGTTTGAAAAAAGGAAGAACATTTTTGTTTGAAACAAAATATTTTGAACAATTCAGGTACCCCGGGCGTGTACATATTCGACATCGGGGGGACGGTGACGAACTTCGTATCGTTGTGTAAACAATGGTACACTGAATGGGTGCCGGATTACCAGTTTTGGTGGGCCTGGTTCCTGGATGACTGTCCCTGCAGCTCCGTGTGGATGAACAGAGACTGGAGGTTCTACCTGTCTGACTATAGATTCAAAAACGGTCGATTCAGTGTCTGTTACACATCGCGCCGCACTTGGTGGACCACTCCTTTGTCTCGGGTAAGTTGCTCACTCACACACTACTGAGCGTATGACTTGAGGCGTACCACTTAACAAGTTTAATGTGCGAGGAGAGCAAAAGGCGACGTAGGGCCTTCAGACTACTTGAGCTACAGCTGCGTAATTTTGAGTAAAAATATATTGGTTCAATGTAGACAGGGGTAAGAAATATATTTGCACTCACTTGTTTGAAATGCTGTATATTTGTTCTGAAAAAAGCAAATTTATTGATTTTCAAAGATAACATGCCTAAGATACCCATAAGCAGTTTGGTATTATGCAAAACCTTTTTCTTTTTTTTCTAAAAGTTTGAATTCAAACTAAGCAAAACAATCTAAGGCGTTTAGATGTTTTACATGTACACTCGTTGTCCATCACTTACATAGTATACTGATATAGTTTCATGAACAGATAAACGAGTTAAACGATTTGAATGTTCCACTTTGCATGGTTTGAATTCTGACATTATTTCTGCAGAAATGTTGCTACAGAAACACCAGATTATTGACGTCAGATGAGGAATCTGGATCGCTGCAGAGGTTTGATCCCGTTTTTGTTGGGCTTCATTACCGGGCAGATTACCTGGGAAGATATTATTGCTGTGAGCAGTCCAACAGGTGCGATCTCTTCTTCAGCATCCGGCCTCAGAGATTCTGTTCACGTACATTCCCCTTCTGGTGGGGTAAGTGAAGACTATTGACGTGACGAGTTCGTGAGTTCGTGGGTGGGTGGGTGGGTGAGTGAGTGAGTGAGTGAGTGAGTGAGTGAGTGAGTGAGTGAGTGAGTGTGTGAGTGAGTGAGTGAGTGAGTGGGATAAACAGAGTATCATCAGGGAGATAAACAGATTCTTACATCACGCATTCATTCTCTCTCACATTAAAGGTAAAGAGATTCGTGCGAGACAAACATATTTACATGTTTCGTTTGATAACGGTGTACTTTCATAATGTGAGAAGAATGTGAGGTGTCATCACTTTGATGAAAGCTTCGAGCCTGAGTATGGTGCTGAGAAACCTAAACTCATACTCATGATGAACATGGGATTCATAGAATTGAGGTATGGTCAATATTCATGGAAGCACCTTGTTTCATGCAGTTGATACTGACAAGTATTGAAGTATTGTTCGGCCGAGATTGATAGGGTTATAACGACTATTTCAGCCATCGCGTTCGGTGACCCGCACATCACAACCCTTGATGATCTCACCTACATCTTCAACGGTTTCGGCGAGTACGTTATGGTTCAACGGGAGGACGCAAATGCCACTTTTACACTTCAAGCCAGAACAGAACGGGCTCTTAATAAGGACGGCAATCTCACCACGGCAACCATCTTCACGGCCTTCGCTGCTACGGACACAAATGATACCTTCATCGTGGAACTGTCTCCATCTAAGGAAGGTAGGCATATCCAAAGTATTGTTTTACTGACCTACACTTCTAATACATCTCTAAGAGAGCTGCAAATGATACACATCTAATGCAAACATACTACATTATTACCTCCCTTAGTAAAAGGGCACAGATGATGCAAACATACTACATTATTACCTCCCTTAGTAATAGGCAACAGATGATCCAAACTTGCTACATTATTACCTCCCTTAGGAGTAGGGCACATATGATGCAAACATACTACATTATTACCTCCCCTAGTAATAGGACACAGATAATGCAAACATACTACATTATTACCTCCCATAGTAATAAGGCACAGATGATGCAAACATGCTTCATTATTACCTCCCTTAGTAATAGGCCACAGATGATGCAAACTTGCTACATTATTACCACCCTTAGTAAAAGAGTGCATCTAATACAAACTTTCTAGATTATTACCTCACTTAGTACTAGGGCACATCTGATGCACACATACTACATTATTACCTCCCTTAGTAATAGGCCACAGATGATGCAAACTTGCTACATTATTACCTCCCTTAGTAAAAGAGTGCATCTAATACAAACTTTCTAGATTATTACCTCACTTAGTACTAGGGCACATCTGATGCACACATACTACATTATTACCTCCCTTAGTAATAGGACACAGATGATACAAACCATCTACATTTTTACCTCCCTTAGTAGGGCACATCTGATGCAAACATACTACATTATTACCTCCCTTAGTAATAGGGCACAGATAATGCAAACATACTACATTATTACCTCCCTTACTAAAAGGGCACAGATGATGCATACATGCTACATTATTACCTCCCTTTACTTAAAGGCCACAGATGATGCAAACATGCTACATTATTACCTCCCTTAGGAGTAGGGCACAGATGATGCAAACATGCTACATTATTACCTCCCTTAGTAATAGGGCACAGATGATGCAAACATGCTTCATTATTACCTCCCTTCGTAACAGGGCACAGATGATGCAAACATACTACATTATTACCTCTCTTAGTAATAGGGCACAGATGATGCAAACATGCTACATTGTTACCTCCCTTAGTAATAGGGCACAGATGTTGGAAACATGCTTTATTATTACCTCCCTTAGTAATAGGGCATAGATGATGCAAACATGCTACATTATTAACGCCCTTAGTAATAGGACACAGATAATGCAAACATACTACATTATTACCTCCCCAAGTAATAGGCACATATAATACAAACTTTCTATATTTTTATCTCCCTTAGTAATAGGGAACATCTAATAGAAACTTTCGAGATTATTACATCCCTTAGTCATAGGGCACATCTAGTACAAACTTTCTACATTATTACCTTCCTTAGTACTAGGGCACATCTAATACAAACTTTCTACATTATTACCTCACTTAGTTATAGGGCACATCTAATACAAACTTTCAACATTATTAACTCGCTTAGTAATATGGCACATCTAATACAAACTTTTCGCATTATTACCTCCCTTAGTAATAGGGCATATATAGATGATGCAAACATGCTACATTATTACCGCCCTTAGTAATAGGGCACAGACAATGCAAACATACTACATTATAACCTCCCTTAGTACGAGGGCACATATAATACAAACTTTCAATATTTTTACCTCCCTTAGTAATAGGGAACATCTAATACAAACTTTCTAGATTATTACCTACCTTAGTACTAGGGCACATCTAATACAAACTTTCTACATTATTACCTCCCTTAGTAATAGGGCACATCTGATGCAAACATACTACATTATTACCTCCCTTAGTAATAGGGCACAGATAATGCAAACATACTACATTTTTATCTCACTTAGGAGTACGGCACATATGATGCAAACATACTACATTATTACCTCCCCTTGTAATAGGGCACAGATAATGCAAACATACTCCATTGTTACCTCCCTTAGTACGAAGGCACATATAATACAAACTTTCTATATTATTACCTCCCTTAGTAATAGGGAACATCTAATACAAACTTTCTACATTATTACCTCCCTTAGTACCAGGGCACACCTAATACAAACTTTCTACATTATTACCTCACTTAGTACTAGGGCACATCTAATACAAACTTTCAACATTATTAACTCCCTTAGTAATATGGCACATCTAATACAAACCTTTCGCATTAATACCTCCCATTGTAATAGGGCACATCTGATGCAAACATACCATACTATTGCCTCCCTTAGTAAAAGGGTACATCTAATACAAACTTTCTACATTATTACCCCCCTTAGTACGAGGCCATATATAATACAAACTTTCTATATTATTACCTCCCTTAGTAATAGGGGACATCTAATGCAAACTTTCTAGATTATTACCTACCTTAGTAATAGAGTGCATCTAATACAAACTTTTTAGATTATTACTTCACTTAGTAATGGGGCACATCTGATGCAAACATACCACATTATTACCTCCCTTAGTAATAGGGCACATCTAATACAAACTTTCCACATTATTACCTCCCTTAGTAATAGGGCACACCTAATGCAAACTTTCCAAATTATTATCTCCCTTAGTGCTAGGGCACATCTAATACAAACTTTCCACATTATTACCTCCCTTAGTAATAGGGCACATCTGATACAAACTGTCTGCTTCATTACCTCCCTTAGTAATAGGGCACAGATAATGCAAACATACTACATTATTACCTACCTTAGTAATAGGGCACAGATGATGCAAACTTTCTACATTATTACCTTCCTTAGGAGTACGGCACAGATGATGCAAACATACTACATTATAACCTCCCTTAGTAATAAGGCCGAGATGATGCAAACATGCTACATTATTACCTCCCTTAGTAATAGTGCATCGATAATGCAAACATACTACAGTGTTACCTCCCTTAGTACGAGGGCACATATAATAGAAACTTTCTATATTATTACCTCCCTTAGTAATAAGGAACATCTAATACAAACTCTCTACATTATTACCTCCCTTAGTAAAAGGGTACATCCAATACAAACCTTCTACATTATTACCTCACTTAGTAATAGGGCACATCTAATACAAACTTTCCACATTATTACCTCCCTTAGGAATAAGGCACATCTGATACAAACTTTCTGCTTCATTACCCCCCTTAGTAATAGCGTACATTTAATAAAAACCTTCTACATTATTACCTCCCTTAGTAATAGGGCACATCTGATGCAAACATACTACATTATTACCTCCCTTAGTAATAGGGCACAGATAATGCAAACATACTACATTTTTATCTCACTTAGGAGTACGGCACATATGATGCAAACATACTACATTATTACCTCCCCTTGTAATAGGGCACAGATAATGCAAACATACTCCATTGTTACCTCCCTTAGTACGAAGGCACATATAATACAAACTTTCTATATTATTACCTCCCTTAGTAATAGGGAACATCTAATACAAACTTTCTACATTATTACCTCCCTTAGTACCAGGGCACACCTAATACAAACTTTCTACATTATTACCTCACTTAGTACTAGGGCACATCTAATACAAACTTTCAACATTATTAACTCCCTTAGTAATATGGCACATCTAATACAAACCTTTCGCATTAATACCTCCCATTGTAATAGGGCACATCTGATGCAAACATACCATACTATTGCCTCCCTTAGTAAAAGGGTACATCTAATACAAACTTTCTACATTATTACCCCCCTTAGTACGAGGCCATATATAATACAAACTTTCTATATTATTACCTCCCTTAGTAATAGGGGACATCTAATGCAAACTTTCTAGATTATTACCTACCTTAGTAATAGAGTGCATCTAATACAAACTTTTTAGATTATTACTTCACTTAGTAATGGGGCACATCTGATGCAAACATACCACATTATTACCTCCCTTAGTAATAGGGCACATCTAATACAAACTTTCCACATTATTACCTCCCTTAGTAATAGGGCACACCTAATGCAAACTTTCCAAATTATTATCTCCCTTAGTGCTAGGGCACATCTAATACAAACTTTCCACATTATTACCTCCCTTAGTAATAGGGCACATCTGATACAAACTGTCTGCTTCATTACCTCCCTTAGTAATAGGGCACAGATAATGCAAACATACTACATTATTACCTACCTTAGTAATAGGGCATAGATGATGCAAACTTTCTACATTATTACCTTCCTTAGGAGTACGGCACAGATGATGCAAACATACTACATTATAACCTCCCTTAGTAATAAGGCCGAGATGATGCAAACATGCTACATTATTACCTCCCTTAGTAATAGTGCATCGATAATGCAAACATACTACAGTGTTACCTCCCTTAGTACGAGGGCACATATAATAGAAACTTTCTATATTATTACCTCCCTTAGTAATAAGGAACATCTAATACAAACTCTCTACATTATTACCTCCCTTAGTAAAAGGGTACATCCAATACAAACCTTCTACATTATTACCTCACTTAGTAATAGGGCACATCTAATACAAACTTTCCACATTATTACCTCCCTTAGGAATAAGGCACATCTGATACAAACTTTCTGCTTCATTACCCCCCTTAGTAATAGCGTACATTTAATAAAAACCTTCTGCATTATTACCTCCCTTAGTAATAGGGGACAGATAATGCAAATATACTACATTATTACCTCCCTTAGTAATATGTCACAGATGATGCAAACTTGCTACATTATTACCTTCCTTAGGTGTACGGCACAGATGATGCAAACATACTACATTATTACCTCCCTTAGTAATAGGGCACAGCTGATGCAAACATACTACATAATTACCTCCCTTAGTAATAAGGCACAGATGATGCAAACATGCTTCATTATTACCTCCCTTAGTAATAGGGCATAGATGATGCAAACATGCTACATTATTACCTCCCTTAGTAATAGGGCACAGATAATGCAAACATACTACATTGTTACCTCCCTTAGCACGAGGGCACATATAATAGAAACTTTCTATATTATTACCTCCCTTAGTAATAGGGAACATATAATACAAACTTTCTACATTATTACCTCCCTTAGTAATAGGGTACATCTAAGACAAACCTTCCACATTATTACCTCACTTAGTAATAGGGCACATCTAATACAAACTTTTCGCATTATTACCTCCCTTAGTAATAGGGCACAGATGATGCATACATACTACACTATTGCCTCCCTTAATAAAAGGGTACTTCTAATACAAACTTTCTACATCATTACCCCCCTTAGTACAAGGGCATATATAATACAAACTTTCTATATTATTACCTCCCTTAGTAAAAGAGTGCATCTAATACAAACTTTCTAGATTATTACCTCACTTAGTACTAGGGCACATCTGATACAAACTGTCTGCTTCATTACCTCCCTTAGTAATAGGGCACAGATAATGCAAACATACTACATTATTACCTACCTTAGTAATAGGGCACAGATGATGCAAACTTTCTACATTATTACCTTCCTTAGGAGTACGGCACAGATGATGCAAACATACTACATTATAACCTCCCTTAGTAATAACGCCGAGATGATGCAAACATGCTACATTATTACCTCCCTTAGTAATAGTGCATCGATAATGCAAACATACTACAGTGTTACCTCCCTTAGTACGAGGGCACATATAATAGAAACTTTCTATATTATTACCTCCCTTAGTAATAAGGAACATCTAATACAAACTCTCTACATTATTACCTCCCTTAGTAAAAGGGTACATCCAATACAAACCTTCTACATTATTACCTCACTTAGTAATAGGGCACATCTAATACAAACTTTCCACATTATTACCTCCCTTAAGAATAAGGCACATCTGATACAAACTTTCTGCTTCATTACCCCCCTTAGTAATAGCGTACATTTAATAAAAACCTTCTGCATTATTACCTCCCTTAGTAATAGGGCACAGATAATGCAAATATACTACATTATTACCTCCCTTAGTAATATGTCACAGATGATGCAAACTTGCTACATTATTACCTTCCTTAGGAGTACGGCACAGATGATGCAAACATACTACATTATTACCTCCCTTAGTAATAGGGCACAGCTGATGCAAACATACTACATAATTACCTCCCTTAGTAATAAGGCACAGATGATGCAAACATGCTTCATTATTACCTCCCTTAGTAATAGGGCATAGATGATGCAAACATGCTACATTATTACCTCCCTTAGTAATAGGGCACAGATAATGCAAACATACTACATTGTTACCTCCCTTAGTACGAGGGCACATATAATAGAAACTTTCTATATTATTACCTCCCTTAGTAATAGGGAACATCTAATACAAACTTTCTACATTATTACCTCCCTTAGTAATAGGGTACATCTAAGACAAACCTTCCACATTATTACCTCACTTAGTAATAGGGCACATCTAATACAAACTTTTCGCATTATTACCTCCCTTAGCAATAGGGCACAGATGATGCATACATACTACACTATTGCCTCCCTTAATAAAAGGGTACTTCTAATACAAACTTTCTACATCATTACCCCCCTTAGTACAAGGGCATATATAATACAAACTTTCTATATTATTACCTCCCTTAGTAAAAGAGTGCATCTAATACAAACTTTCTAGATTATTACCTCACTTAGTACTAGGGCACATCTGATGCACACATACTACATTATTACCTCCCTTAGTAATAGGACACGGATGATACAAACCATCTACATTTTTACCTCCCTTAGTAGGGCACATCTGATGCAAACATACCACATTATTACCTTCCTTAGTAATAGGGTACATCTAATACAACTTTCTAAATTCTTATCACCCTTAGTACCAGGGCACATCTGATACACACTTTCGACATTATTACCTCGCTTAGTACTAGGACACATCTAATACAAACTTACTAAATTATTATCTCCCTTAGTGCTAGGGCACATCTAATACAAACTTTCCACATTATTGCCCCCCTTAGTAATAGGTACATCTAATTCAAACTTTCTAAATTATTATCTCCTTAGTGCTAGGGCACATCTAATACAAACTTTCTAAATTATTATCGCTGTAACATTGCTGCCGTCAGTGTTGGAGTGGTCATTACACGAATCCTGAAATTTGCCCTCTAACCCCAACTGTAGTAACGTTTATACTCTTGTTTATGTCTTTGGGAATGCCATCATAGTGAAGGTTTACCACTGACCATAATTCCCAGCTGAATGGCAATAGGTGAGGTGAAATGGGGTTTAACGTTGTTTCCAAGATTATTGCACTTATATAGCGACGTGCATGTACGTGTGTGTGTTTGTGTGGCTGCTTGTACTAGTCCGGACTGATGGCGATTTATAGTGCTAGCTCACTGATATACCATGCCGCTGTTTAACATGAATATCCCACTCAGACACAGTATACTGACTCCGAGCCGACCAGTCCTTGTTTTAGCCCCTTAATGCCGAGCGCCAGACAGGGTTACAACAAGTACCATCTTATTACGTCTTTTGGTATGACGCGGCCGGGGCTCTCCGGGCGGACGCTCTACCACTAGACCACGGAGGCGGTCCTGAATGGCAATAAGGCACATGTAATGCAAATTAGCTGCATTATTTCCTCCCTTGGCAATCAGAAAAAGAATGATGTGCACTAGCCACTGCATTACCTCCCTTGACAGTTGATGCAAACTAGCCACATTATTACCTTCCTTGGTACAAGACACAGCTGATGCAAACTAGATAATGTCCCCTATAGAACTATCAACGAAGCGTTGCATTGGCGCTATCATTCTATGTGCATTACAGCCAAGGGGAAATAACTCTTTCAACTGAATTGTGAACCGCACTAATCAAAGTAACGTTTCCAGTAAAGGAGCAATCAAATAACAAGTGTCAAGTGTAAGGAAGGAATGCAAGCTGGCTGAGATAAGCTTATTGCAACTTTGGTTGTGATCAAACAACGGAAGGCGTCTCGACTCTGCGAGGATTTGCCCTGCGTCATAACTATATTCCATTAACTGGTATAAGTAAAACGGAAAAAATACTAGAAGACGATCAGCACGTTAAAAATATCGTTACCATTATACGACATATACTGAAAGCATATGAAGTATGTAATACCAGTGTCATCGTTCATTTTTCACCTAAAGTTTGCAGTTTTTCGGAAACTGTTTTCAGCCCTGTAACATTTTGATAAAGATTTTAATTTTGGGGTCAACTCCAACTATCAAGTCTATATTCTCTTTTGCCCGGCAATTTATGTACAAGTGTATGTAATGTTGTGTCACTAATTCAAGTCACATTGTAGTAGATTTTTTCTAGTCAGAATTTGTTTATATTTAAGGATTCATCATCTTCCGGAATAAGAAGGACTTGTCTTTGGCCTTCGAGAGTAACGCCAACTTTACCGAGGACGGCAATGGCGGGTTGACAGTTAGTCGGCAAGATAAAGACGTTGTCGGATTCTTCCCCTCAGGTACAAAGGGAAGTGTGAGCTATGTAGAGTGTGTAGTGTTTGTAGTGTCGGTGTGTTGTGTGTGTAGTGACGTCGTGTTGTGTTTGTTGTTACGTCGTGTTGTGTTTGTAGTGTGTTCGGCATGCACAGTATGTGGCTGGTGAGTGGTGTGTTATAGTGTGTTGTGTTTGTTGTGTTTGTAGTGTGTTGTGTTTGTAGTGACGTCGTGTTGTGTATATAATGTGTTCGGCATGTATGGTATGTGGCTGGTGTGTGTTGTGTACTCGTGCGTGGTGTGTTCTAGTGTGTTGTATGATCTAGTATGTTGCGTGTTCTAGTGTGTTGTGTATGTAGTGTGTGGTGTGTTCTAGTGTGTTGTGTATGTAGTGTGTTCGGCATGTATAATATGTAGCTGGTATGTGGTGTGTTCTAGTGTGCTGTGCTTATAGTTTGTGGTATGTTCTAGTATGTTGTGTTTGTAGTGTGTTGTGTGTTCTAGTGTGTAGAGTGTTCTAGTGTGTGGTGTGTTCTAGTGTGTTGTGTATATAGTGTGTTCGGCATGTATAATATGTAGCTGGTATGTAGTGTGTCCTAGTGGGCTGTGCTTATAGTGTGTGATATGTTCTAGTATGTTGTATTTGTAGTGTGTTGTGTGCTATAGTGTGTAGTGTGTTCTAGTGTGTGGTGTGTTCTAGTGTGTTGTGTTTGTAGTGAAGTCGTGTTGTGTATGTAGTGTGTTCGGCATGTATATTATGTGACTGGTGTGTGGTGTGTTCTAGTGGGTTGTGTGTTCTAGTGTGTGTTGATTGTAGTGTGTTGTGTGTTTTAGTGCGTGGTATATGATGTGTTTGTAGTGACGTCGTGTTGTGTATGTAGTGTGTTCGGCATGTATAGTCTGTGGCTGGTGTGTGTTCTAGTGTGTGGATTGTTCTAGTGTGTGGTGTATTCTAGTGTTTAGTCTGTTCTAGTGTGTGGTGTTTTCTAGTGGGCTGTGTTTGTAGTGACGTATTGTGTATGTAGTGTGTTCGGCACGTATGGTATGTGACTGGCGTGTGGTGTGTTCTAGTGTGTGGTGTTCTAGTGTGTGGTGTTTGTAGTGAGGTTGTGTGTTCTAGTGTGTTGTGTTGGTAGTGTGTTGTGTGTTCTAGTGTGTGGTGTGTTCTAGTGTGTTGTGTTTGTAGTGTGTTGTGTGTGCTAGTGTGACGTGTGTTCTAGTGTCTGGTGTGTTCTAGTGTGTTGTGTTTGTAGTGCGTTGTGTGCTCTAGTGTGTTGTGTTTATAGTGAAGTCGTGTTGTGTATGTAGTGTGTTCGGCATGTATAGTATGTGACTGGTGTGTGGTGTGTTCTAGTGGGTGGTGTTGTAGTGTGTTCTAGTGTGTGGTTGTTTGTAGTGACGTCGTGTTGTGTATGTAGTGTGTTCGGCATGTATGGTATGCGGTTGGTGTGTGGTGTGCTCTAGTGTGTGGTGTGTTCAAGTGTGAAGTGTGTTCTGTATGATGTGTTTGTAGTGACGTCGTGTTGTGTATGTACTGTGTTCGGCATGTATAGTTTATGTATGTAGTGAAGTGTTGTGTGTGAGGTGTGTTCTGGTGGACGGTATGTGGTTGTTGTGTGGTGTGTTCTGTGTGTTATGTTTACAGTATGTTATGTATGCAGTGTGTTCGATATGTATGGAATGTGGCTTGTGTGCTCTAGTGGGTAGTGTAGTATGTGTGGTGTTATGAGTGTATCGTGTATCATCCGTGCCCTCGCGTTGTTAACGGTCGAGTTTATGGTGTAAACCGTGCTTTTTTAAGTGTCGTGTGTTAGGTACATGCAGTTTGTGGTTTGTTGTGTGGAAACATTAAGAACATAGGGTGTTATAAAATTCCCAAACGGTGGTTTGATAGTTTGGGTATCCGAGCTAATACAAAGGCCCTGTCCCAGCAGAATAATTACAACAGAAAGGAAAAAGCATACTCATTGTTTTCTGTCGTCCGTGTAAACATAATGAAATATTAAATAGATCGGCTAAATACCACATGTATATCGTTGGACTTTCAGGAGTCTCCGTGCGAGTGGTGCTGGGGCCTAAGCTGCTCACTGTCTCCGTGGGAATGCCGGCTGGTTTTAAGAACAAAGTGAGAGGGCTGATGGGAAATTTCAACGATGACAAGTCCGACGACCTTACTTTTCCAAATGGAACAATTCTAAATATTAACTCACCAGAGAGGGCGATATACCAATTCGGGCAAACGTGTAAGTATTTCTTATGTTCGTATATGTCATCCTATATTTTGGTCCTAGGACAAATAGGTACCTCAGTACACTATACTTGGCATGGTAAGTGATTTGCCGGTCATGTCAGCTGAAGATGATGAATACTAATCGCCGATGTACCTAACAGGATCCGCTGATCATGGATTCGAACTCAGACTCGGGTAAGCATGTCCTGGTCTACCGGCAGCACCCGTCACTCACAGTTTTCATTTTAAAAAAGTTGTTGTATTTTTGTTTGTTGCTTAACGCCGTACCCAGCAACACTCCTTCTCTACGACCACGGCCTGTGAACAAGCGAGTACCAGAAGTGTAAGCTGGTGTGTATACTCCATGTAAAGGTCGTAGCATGAGGTACAATCTTACATCATGCAGACATGCATGTCATATTAAGTACACTCCTCCAAAATAACTCCATTAATTTCCGGAATGACGAAACCTTGATTGAAAGGCTTAGTGAATGAATGAGTTTATTCCGTTAAGGGGCCACCGGTCCCATTATACAATTGCAAGTTACATTGATTCTGACAGTTCACCTGTACAGAGCGGACCGATCCATAAAACGTCCACAGGCCACGAACATTCGTGAGTCTAAACTCCTCGAAGTACACAGGAGGAGGCACAAATGGTTACTAAGGCCTATCATAACCTACGTATGCCCTGTACTGTGGATCGGATCCCAACACATGTTGGCAACAATCAGTTGTAACGCTCAGTTGTAAGCATTCGTTCGTTCTGAGCAGCCCGGGTTCAATTCCACACACGGATACAACATGAAGCCCATTTCTGGTGTCCCCCGCCGTATTATTGCTGAAATATTTTTTAAAAGCAGCGTAACCTCTCACTCACTCACACTAGTCTACTACTTTCCCACCATCTGTTTTCAGGGCAGATCAACTTGACAGAATCTCTCTTTATGTATCCACCACGGAAGAACGCATCCGACTATTACCACCCAGACTTCGAGCCTCTGTACTATGACGAGGCAAGCGAGGCAGATAGGAATGCCTCTATTGCTGCATGTGGCGGGGACGAGAAGAACTTGCCCTGTATATTTGATTTCCTGGCGACCGGAGACCAGGCTGTTGCAGACTCTACTAAGCAGACGGACGAGGGTGTCAAAAAGGAGCGAGCCGAGCAATGTAAGTGGGACGGCCCTGTTTAACATAACATTTGGAGATAAACATTCGGTGTTTTCAGATTTGCAAATGTTGTTTAGTTATTTGTACTGAAACACTTTACAGTGCATCGTGGATTTTGACTCTTGATAAGTAACAAGTGCTGGGAAGATTTTATTTAGGTATGACATCGTGAATGAGAATTTAAAAGATCTTCAGGCCTCACTACCACAAACCCATTTCTTTGTTTTCTATCAGGTGGCTGACAATTATGTATACAGTGTACAGTACACACTTTTATTTGATGCTGCTTCTTACCAATCTTATATCATGTTGTTGGATTGTTAGGTGTTGTCTGTCATGAAGTGGCTAGAATGTTTTCTATATGAGTTTGTTTGTATCATTTTTGAATGTGATATTCAATCTTGCCATATGAACACATTTGGTGTGCAGCCAACACGATACCGTCCATCTCTTCCAACGCCACCGTCCTGCACGTGACTGTCGGACAGGAAACTATCTTCTCCCTGAACGCAACAGACACCGACAGCGGCGACACCATCACCTACGAGGTTGTGGACAAGCCAGACGGTTTCAACCTGACAGAGGCTGACCAGAGTGGAAACGAGAGAAGTGCCCAAGTCTCCTATACACCAACGTCCACTAGCCCTGGTAAAATAAGGTGAGTGGGTCCGAAGCCAACTATCCGGAATCAATGTATTTCTCAATCGCATGATCAAATGTTTCAGAACTAAATTTAGCGTAGGTCATCAATACAGTGACTTAATCTTTGGTTTTCAATCGGATGCGGAAGTAAAATTTCCACCTGGGTACTTAAAACACAACTTAATGCATCTTTAATTCTCAATCTCATGGCAAACTAAATTCAGCATAGTGTATCAATCTTTTGGTTCAATATTATGTTTTCAATGAAATGTCAATTCACATAGTTCGTAAGAATGGTCGTAAGATTCTAATTAAATTGACTGTGTAAACCACAGGTTACAACAGTTGAGTCATCAGTTGTATAATACCATCTTCCCGAGGCAAGGCAGTTAACTGACTATAAAAGTCAAGTTTCCACCCTTGCCCAACTAGGCTGGTATTATGGAGTTACAGTTTGGCTTGGCTGGAAAACGAGTCTGTGTATAGTCCAATCAAAATCAACATCCGGTTTGTACAAAATATGTATTTCAAGGTGCAAATTTCACTCGTCTGCAGGATTTTCAAAGGATATGTACCGTAAAATGGTCGTCGACAGATATTTTCCAAATCTCTTCCTGTTTTTAATCAATGTGCTCACGTGAGGCACTTCGCGAGGTAGGACCTGTTCTGTTACAATATAGATCTTAATCATTGATCATATCGTCTTGATTGGGCGCTGCCAATTTTTTAAGCAAATGTAAGTGATATGATAGTTGGAATCTGATTGGCCAATAGGAGGGACATAGAAGTGACATAACTCGTAATAGCCACTGGTGGCGCTACAATCGAGCCTGGAAATTCCAGACTAGTTCGGCAAGGGTGGAAAGTGGACGTTTTTATCAGTTATAACTCCCTTGCCTCGGGAAGATGTAACCATACATGGTTACCACCATTGTGGTGTCGTTGCTTTGTCTCCTATAAACTAGAAACATACTCCAACCGGTATCATCATCCACGCTAGTGTGTTATTAAATAGCAATTATTATATCCACTGATACTGATGAATCACGAAGCTCCATCTATGTCCACAGCATTGTAGTAAAGGACTCAAAGAACACGTCGTCGGAGACTGTGGACATTAAGATACGGCTCTGCGACGGTTGCTCAGGCAATGGGTCTTGTGACTTCACTCGCACGCGCGCCGACCAGAACACGGGGGCGTCGGCATCGTTCGAGATTGCGGCTTGTGACTGTGACATAGGATTTACAGGTAACTGAGATCAGTTTAGTTTCAAATAGAGCAACAAAACTATTTTCATAATCATAAGAAATATCTGCTGAAAGCAGAGTCTATTGTACGCTTCTGACTACATCATCAGCATGTGTTTATGAACCACTTGCAAACTGTGATGTTGCCATGAGTAAACCATCGTCTGCAACATCATAAACACCATAAGCTACTAGGTATACACCCATGTTTGATGGTGACTAAAAATGAAGCAAGAGTTTGCCACTAACGTGGCTATATTCCCCACCGCTGTTGCAGAGTTTATGACATAGTTAAATGTAAACAAACCCTAACAAAAACAAACCCTAACCTTTTTCAACCGAGGTGTAACTTGAGTTTGCCACTAACGTGGCCGAGTCTCCTGCCCAGCAAATGAAGTGTATATTATGTCAACAATAGTGAAATTTGATCACACAAACACATACTTTTGAAAATATTCAAAATTTTGTACGGAGTAAAAGGCAGCAGGGGAGCATCTACTTGATACTAAATGCCAAATATCGCGAGGAAACCAAATAAAATGTTGCAAGACACAATTTCTGGGAAGTTCAAGAAAAAAAATGAAACCTTCCCCACAAAAACATGATGGAAGTACAAACTGACAAAACCAGTTACTTCATTTACTACTGAATTCATTAGGGTGAGAGAAAGAAAAAACAATACACATTTTGACTCGTAATAATATCTACATGGGATATTTGTTAAAACACATAAATGGTATTAGTTTGTGATATGTGACTATGGTCATTACCAGTTCAAACCCAAGATGTTGCTTTGGACATAGTAGATTAAATGCAAAATATTAAGATTCAAAAAGTTCAGTTCATTACCACATTGATTAACATACAAAGAAATAATGATAGTCACTTCAATATACTACACCTATTCCGTCACACCCCACACAAGATGATGGTCAGTGGATGCAACTGGAAAGGTTCTAGTTGAGATGGGCTCATTACAGAAGATCTAGTCTAGTGTACCCCCAAGGGTGTGGGTTGGCTTGCTGATATACTGTGCGAATGTAAACTACTCCATGAGTTTCCATAGTTCATTGTTGTCACGGACAGACTGGTCCATACTGAAGTCTCCAGTGATAACAATCCTATACTGATTGAGAGGCAGCTGCTCCAGCAGAGTTCGCAAGTGAATGAGGAAAGTTCTCCTAGATGATGATGGTGCCCCATAGATGACAACAACCAAGAGAGTAATACTGGCCTCAATGTAGCATTCGAGAGCCTCTACAGTAGGAGGTATCTGTAGTTTTGTTGCCTCTCTGTACTGAAGGGCATCTTTGATTTCAAGACAATTCTATAAATGTGAATGCTAAAACTCTACAGCACAAAACGAAAGTTATCCTCAACCATTTTTGAGGCACATACTGACAACTTGGTAGAAGTTTCCCCTACTATGGGAGATACTTCCAAATGATGACAAACACAAAATGTAGGCACACAAAAAAACTTTATTATGACTAATAAGATTCCTTAAACAGGTTAAATGGGTATCAAGTTGAATTTTTGGGCATTTAAAAGAAGAATTCATAAACTTCAACTTTAACTTGTTGCCAGAGAAAAATAAAAAACTGTAAATTTTATAAATAAAACATGCAAAGTTTCATGAAAAAATATTTAACGGTTTCTGAGTTATGCTCCGGAGACGAAACGTGACGTACGGACGTTCGAAAGAACGGACCGACGGACATTCGGAAGGATGGGCGGACGGACGTTTGGAAGGACGGACGGATCCCGTTGGGCGGGGGCTAAAAAGAAACCATAAGATATGGTTTCTTATTATATGGACCTCGTTGTTGTGTTTGCGACCAAAGTTTGCAGTGTTTTGGCGACTGTCTGTAGCCTTGTAACATTTGGTAACGTTTGAATTATTTTGTCAAGTCCAATTTTCGAATGTCTACTTTCTTTTGCTCGGAAGTCTTATACCTTCAGTTCTCTCTATGCAATACTCAAACTATCATTACATTATTATATAAATCGAACTCTATAATCTTTCACATGAATATCATTGTCCAATCCTCTGGTAAGCTAGCGAGGCCAATTTTTATGAATACAATGTTCTGTGTTCTCCAGATGCCGACTGTAGCCAGGATGTTGACGGTTGTGACAGTTTGCCGTGTTTCACTGGCCAGAACTGCACCGACCTGGTCCCGGCGGAAGAGAAGCGCCTCGGACGGGGCTACAACTGCAGTGCCTGTCCTGGGGGATTCCAAGCACCTGGGGACAAGTGTGAAGGTAAATTCTACTCTTCTACACAACAATTCCAAAGATTATACTCATCCCGGATTAGACAGACCACTTTCCACGACACACCGAACCCAAACGTGTGAAGTATTAAATAGTTTTAGCAAACTATTTTAGAACCTTTATTTTTTATATTTCTTTCAATCTCGGGACAAGTGTGAAGGTAAATTCTACTCTTCTACACAACAGTTCTAAAGGTTATACTCATTCCTGATTAGGCAGAACGCCATTTCCCACGACACATCGAGCCCAAACTTGTCCATGTGAAGTATCAAATTGTTTTAGCAAACTATTTTAGAACCTTTATTTTTTTTATTTTTTTTTTTTTTGAAGCCTTGTTCAATGTGATGGTGAGAGTGAGTGGGTTGGGTTTAACGCCGCTTTGAACAAATGAGTCGGTGCGGTTTACACCGTTTTTAACAATATGTCACCCATATCATAGAAGGGACACCAAGGATTTCACACAAAATATATATGTTGGGAATCGAACCCGGGTCATTTTCAGGACCAGAAACCGCTTTAACTATCGGGGCGACGTGTTGATGTGCAAATGACTTGACTACCGTCAGTATTAACATCACCTGTTGCGGTGTGAAACAAATTATGTATTTTAATTCTGTATGATATCCTTTCTTGTAATCAGATATCAATGAATGCGAGACATCAAACCCATGTGACCAAAACTGTACGAATACACAGGGAAGCTACCGGTGTTCGTGTATGGCCGGCTATAGGCTCGTGAACAACGTCTGCCAAGGTAAGCCAAATGACAATGTAGTGAGTGAGTGAGTGAGTGAGTGTTGCGAGAATAAAACACTGATCCATTGGCCAGAGTAATGATTTGTGTCTGTCGCTTAATATTGCATTATAATTGAGTTTAGACACATTTCAAGAAAGTCTCATGTTGTGAACAGTGGGACAAAACTTCCCGGTGATCGGTTATTAAATACAAATGGGTACAATGCGTGAAGCCCATTTCTGGTGTCCGCCACGTGATATTGCTGGTATATTGCTAAAAGCGGTACTCACTGACTCACAATTAAATACAGAATTATGACAGTACAAAATGAACATGTTGCGGTTACAGACATTGACGAGTGTGTGGAGAACCTTCACGACTGCCAGCAGGTCTGCAACAACACTGTGCCTTCCTTCGTCTGTGATTGTAATTTTGGATTCGAACGGGATACAACTGACTTGAAGAAATGTGTGAAAGGTAGATAGGCGATTCCTCCCTCTCTAAATGGTGATCATGTTTCTAGATAAACCTACTGCAACTCATTTAAAAAAATATCTGTACATAAAACTAATAATAATCATAATCATGGTTTATATAGCGCCACCATTCACGCTGTCTGTTGAAAGAGTCCGAGTCAAGACAGATCATGAGAAAGCCTGTCTAAAATTCAATGTTTTATCTATTACTTTGTAGATGATAAGTTTAGGAGTGTTGTTTTTTGCCGGTGGTAGATCATTCCGCGATGAAGCTGCTGCGTGTTAGCTTGACACATTGACCACGTGGGAGATCGAACCCCTGCCTTCCGCCTGATTAGTGGGCCACCCTACCGCCCTTGCAATAATAGACGTTATCTCGTGATCACATAGTCCGCTTACGCGACAAGCATGGCCAACCGAGAACCTAGTATTCTACCTGAATCACAACAGGGTCCATATGATCAGATATATCCAAGTAAGATAATTAAAGCCACAAGATAAGTGCCAGTTCTATTCTTTATCTGATTATATTTCATATATTTCAGATCCAACGGCAGAAAATCCTTGCTTTCCTACAAATTGCAGCTACGGCTGCTTGAATGACACTGCCAAGTGTTTCTGCGAATCTGGATATGAAATTGACTCAACTGACAACAGCACATGCAAAGGTATGTTTTCTCCCCTAATTTTTAATTTCCCCATACTTTAACTCCAGATGATTATCTGATTCTCTAACTTGTTAAACTTTTATTAATGGACATGAATCCAAGGTTTACATAGCACATACAGGTTTAGATGTTCAAAATAGTATCAGTATTATTTTTCTGCAATCGTTATACATACAATGTCTTGTTAATAATTAGGAAAATATGCAAGTGTAATCCCATCAACTGATGCCTTTTAAGAGCGTGATTGGGTTACAAACAAACACTAAATGTGTGATTGGCCGTGCCTGCCGGTAGAGTCGGACATGCTTGCCCTTTTCGCGAGCACTTGATGTCATCACTTGCTTTCAGTGATCCATTCATATAGTCTTCATCGCTGTTTTGCATTTAACGACCAATGGAATCAGTTTCGGCAGATAAGCACCATTGACTATTCTAAAGGTTTATGCCTATCAAGATAGCTGGGAAGGATAGTAATATCCTGATTGATAAAACTGTGAAGGCCACAAGTGACACCAGTTGAGTCGGTGAAATGAGACGTTCGTCGTCTACGCTAGGACATTATGAGTTACATAGAAAAGGTCATCAGTCGTATGATGCTGCCAAACACATATTTATGTGCGTCGTTAAACGATTCCGTTAACAGCATTATGGTTCAATTGGTTACCTGTGCATGGATTGGCCTGTTAGCTGTGATCTGCTAGGGTTGAGAGCTCGGATGATGCTGTTATTGGCTTGTTATCAGATATCAACGAGTGCGACCAGAATGTGTGTTCCCAGGGCTGCAACAACACCGACGGGAGCTTCGTCTGCACGTGTCTCGATGGCTACCTGTTGGCTGCAGACAAGGTGACATGTGAAGGTAAGGTAATATTCATTACGTGTTAGCCAACTTTTATGTTTTTATGTTACAAGACAACGTATGAGTTTCGTTTTAAGCCAATTTTAGAAACAGTCCACGACGGAAGCAAGAAATGGGCTTTACATATTGTACCCGGACATTTGGCACGATGAGCGAACACTAACCCGCACTGCCATCCCACCACCTCCAGACAATTGACTCTCTGTAACATACGTATTCAGAGATAGAACTGACCACGAGTATGTGAATTTTCACAGCATGCGAAGACTTGAACTACGGCAAAGACTGTGCCCTCCGCTGCGACTGTGGCGACCGTTCCACCAGTTGCAACAACGTTAGGGGCTGCATCTGCAAGACGGGTTGGAGCGGAACTAAGTGCGACAACGACATCAACGAATGTGAGGAAGGTCCATGTCCAGCGGGCCAACTATGCACCAACACCAGGGGATCATATACCTGCGCATGTCCAACGGGATACGACAAGCAAGCTAATCAGTCATGCACAGGTAGGGCAATACTTTTGTATCTCTTTGTTTTTTTTCTTGGCCGCAATCAGCAATTTTCCAGCTATATGATATCGATCTGCAAATAATCGAGTCTGGACCAGACAATCCAATGATTAACGTCATGAGCAATTGGGATACGATGGCATGCATCAACCAAATCAGCCAGTCTGACCATCTGATCCCGTTTCTCGCCTCTTCCGAGAAGCATGAGTTTCCGAAGACCAATTTTAATCCGGATCTTCACAGGATCGTTGGTATCTCTCAGTTGGACAAAGGTACAAATGGTTCCACTGTTGATGGTTTCTTGTTTCGAGAAGCATAATGAGTTGTTTTAACCTTGCAGACAAGAACGAATGCGTCACGGATGCCAACACGTGTGATCAGATCTGCACCAACGTCCCCGGGTCCTTCACGTGCTCCTGCAGGGCCGGATACACAGAGGACAGCCAGAAGAAGTGTGCAGGTGAGGAACAATTCGGGACGTCTCGTGTCAATCAATCAATCAGTCAATCTTTATTCATGGTACTGATGAGGCCAAAGGCGTGTTACAAATTCATACATTTTCATGTACAGTTTCATAGCATGGTAAATGAACATTGATAAATTTCTCATAGTTTCTGCACAATCACAAGTCATTAATTTACAAAATTTGTTACCGTTTGGGTTATGGTAGAAAAAGTTATTTAAATATTTCGCTCTTAAATCATTATACACTGGACATAAAAAGTGATATTCATCTTCAATACAACAAATCCTACAAAGTTTGTGATCTCTTGCAATACCTTCATATCTGCCTTTTTCAATAAATAGATCATGTGAGCCACAACGAAATCGAGAAAGCTGTTCTAAACTTATGTTAATTTACACTTAATAGATAAGGTTCTAGTATAATAGTAGCCTTAAATGTAGTGTAGTAATTTGCTTTTCTAGAACTGGACAAAGAAACATTGCCATTTTTGGATGTATATATCTTTTAAGGTCTGTGTCAAACGGGTGAAGAAATGCTGTGGCATATCTACATATTGCTGTAAACAAATATAACCATATCCACATTCGTATAACATGTTTTTAACTTTTGATGCCCAATTTTGTTTCCCATGGCTGTCATAACATTTTCTCGTGCCATTCCGGGACAAGCAGAATGGCGACTCATGCCCCTTTCGTAGCCATTTTACAATTCACAACCAGCGTAAGTCAGTAAGGACTTTTTGTATATTGTTTTTACATACAAACTATTCCTATAAACAAAATATATTAAGGAGGGACTATTTGACCAAGGTACATATAGGCTTACGCACTGTTTATTGTTGTTGTAGATATCAATGAATGCACATCCGAACAGAGCTCCTGCAGCCAGAAATGTGTCAATGTCGATGGTAGCTATAACTGTGAATGTGAGTTTGGCTATCGACTTAAGGATGACCGGACGTCTTGTGAACAAGGTAAGCATAAAGAAGTGAATTCATATAAACAAAATTGACTCTTGACAAGAGCCACAATACTACATCCTCGTACCTCATTTATAAAAAAAACTGTAAAAATATATTAATACACAGTCAAACACCGTTGTTTCGAAGTTGAAGTTGAAAATGTTAAATATAGAAGGAATACACAGAGATCAAGATTTTACTTCGAGACAAGCCAAGATTCGACACATCAAAGTTCGACACGAATTTTGACAATATTCAAATCCATTTATCCATATTAATACAATATAACGCTCACTAACACTGACTATAATTCGCATGAGTTAGAGTTACTTATTATCATATTCACTTTATCATGATAAGCTTCCTAAGACGAGTTTCTCAACATGAATTAATTCTTTTCTGGAGTCTCGGTACAGGTTGCGAAACGACATATGGGGAAATAGCCTAAATGGGGTTCCCTCATGAAAGACGAGCGATTGCCTACACATGCACCAAGTGCGAAAGCTTTGTTTATGTAGGCTGTGATACTTCCAACCTCTTGCACCGTTTTAATTTCACTTATGAAAAAACAATTATATGATATTTAAACAAAGAAGTTACGTCAGTATTACCAGTGACTTTGACCTTCAGTGACATTTACTGGTAATTTTGCCTCCAATCATGATAATGCCGCCAATCCAACGAGTGAGTGATTTCCATGAGCATTTGTAGTAATTCCGATTTACAGAGGCCACTTCAGGCGCTTTGACCTCTTCACTTATCTCTAATGGCACAACGATACTCTAGTTAAGCAACGTATTAGCGTCCACATGTACTACAGTGACCTTGACATTTAGGAATTATATTGGTTGTTCATAATATATTAATTGTGAATGTAATTCTGCAATGTTTCGCAATGCTATTTTGAATTGTATTTGGAGCCGTGTGTTAGGTCGAACGCCGCTTTGAACAGTATTCCAGTTATGCCACTGCGTGTCAGCTTAACGTGGGGGGAAAGCCTAAGTGATGCAGGTATGGGACGTTTACCACTTGATTGAAACCCGAGAGCACGGCTATGGTGCTGACAAACCTAGAAACATAATCGCAGCGAACCGGGATTCGGACCCACAATCATAGGTACCTTGCATGCGGTTGCATGTTTCGGTTTGTTTTGGTCCACGTTTGGTATTCAATTCCTGAGCTGATGTGACTAAAAACAATAACGTCAACTACCTCCTGACAAGTTGGAATGTAGTCAGTGTTGCTCTGTCCATTTCAGCGTAGATTGCGCAGCTTGTCGCAAGGACTGGCGGGTAGTTTTAAGTATCGGAGTCCGGGATAAAATGTTACTCAACTGACCACTACTTTGTCACATTCCAGTGGAGAACGTCTGCGCTGAAGTAAAGAACCTGAACTGTGACCAGGGCTGCACGGTCAAGGCGGAAACTGAAGAGGCGTTTTGCTTCTGTAACCTTGGTTACAAACTGGGAACAGACAAAGAGACGTGTATAGGTGGGTCTTCTGTCGCCAAGGGAACTGACAGATTTGGTTGGTTTGTTGTTTTACGCTGCAATCAGCAATAGTCCATCTATTTGGGGGCGGTCTGTAAATATTCTAGTCTGAACCAGGCAATCCGGCGATTAACGTCATGAATATCGATCCACGTAATTGGAATACGAGTATTTGCAATCAATCAAGTCACCGAGCCTGATCATTGGACCATGCAGTCTCTTACGGTAATCAAAGGTTGGTAGGGACCAATATTCGAACCCGGAATCCCCAAGAGTTGGGGAACTGCAAGGATGAAGCCACAAATGAAAAGGTGTGTCTGTCGGCGCCCATGGAAACTGCCAAGATACAGTGACACATGTAATATATATAAAACTGAGTCTTCAGTCTCCATGGGAACTCGCAAGATACAGACAGACATGTAAAGGTGAGTCTTCGGTTACCATGGGAACTCACGGAATACAGTCAGACATTTAAAGGTGAGTCTTCAGTCACAACAGGAACTCACAGGATAAAGTTAGAAATGAAAATATGGGTATACACCAAAGCAACTCACAGGATACAGTCAGTTATGTAAAAGTGAGTCTTCGGTTACCATGGGAACTCACGGAATACAGTCAGACATGTAAAGGTGAGTCTTCAGTCACGACAGAAACTCACAGGATAAAGCTAGAAATGAAAATATGGGTCTACACCAAAGCAACTCACAGGATACAGTCAGTTATGTAAAGCTGAATATGTCGATACACATGGAAACAGGACAAATATTAAAGTTGAATCTTACCGCCACAGAAATAGTTTTTATTATTTATAGTTAATAATGAACTTCAGCGTTAATATGTAAATTGTAGCTAAAGGTGATGCTGTGATTGGTTTATCTGGTAAATGATAAGGCTCATCAATGATCGATAAACTTTCTCTTAAGGTGGCTCTCTTCTACAGATATTGTGGAGTGTGACAATCCGGAGCTGAACAAGTGCGTTAACGGTACCTGTGAGAACACCATTGGAGGCTTCAACTGCAGTTGCCCAATTGGCTTCAAACTCGACAATGATAAAACCACGTGCAGAGGTCAGTGTGTGTTTTATACCAAGACAAGCATTGCTCTGACACAGCCCCCTTTGTCTTTCAGAAAGGTGCATGAGGTGGTAAGGATGCACTTGTTTAAATATTTAGGTTACTACTTGTATTCTTGTATGTTCGTCATACGTTTGTAGTCACCTGCGATGACCATGCTAATCTTTGGGGTTATAAAAAGCCGCCATTCCCGTTCCTAACTGTGCTCGAACACCAGCTATTATGATCCCTCGCCTGTCAGCCCCGTTCTCAGGTGTTTTCGCAAATTGTAACTGTGATACTGTTATTAACGGTATGTATTTCTGTTATCTCAAAAATTGTATCTTGTTGCCAAATAGTAAATAGTAATTAGAATTAACCGCAAGTATTTGGCATCATTATCAAGTTATTAAAATATATGAGTACATTCCGAAAATAGTACTGCAACCGATAATACTACATTTGAGTGGCGTAGCTAATAATGGCAAAAAAGGTAAGCTTCACTCTGAAATCAATTGTTTAATAGGCATTTCTTCGAAGTTGACAGATGACAAAAACTTAAACGATCTTGATCATACTGTAACGGCGACGTTTCGGTATTGATCCTTATATCGTTCTCAAGCAAAACTGAATATTGCATAATACAGAATAATACGGTGGGTCAAGGAATAACGGTAACAACAACTACCATAATGTTCTTCTTTTAAGTCGATTGTTGTTGTTACATTGTCTCTGACCTGTTTACAGATTGACCCGACTACCAGTATAAAATTGTGGTTGATGAATTGGTTCAAAATTACTGTGTGTGCTTGTTTCATTAGTTGAGAATACCTAAGTATGATTAAAACAGTGTGTAATATCCAGAACGTGGAAGGGATATGTTTGATATATCTTTGTTTCAGACTGTCAGTGGCTGTGGTTGGTCTGTGTTTGATAAGCGTTATAAATGTTTGATCAAAAGTACTGTCACATTTCTGCTTACATTAACAATGCCCCAAGCAACGCCCCTGTATTTGGCTTGAACAGAACACTCAGGGGTCACATGCTGTTTTTTGTTCAGAGTGCGATGACCAACATTGGGGGCAGGAATGTGCCAACGAGTGTGGGTGTGGCGTGGGCGCTTCCAACTGCGACTCAAAGGAGGGATGTCAGTGTCAGGACGGGTGGTTGGGGCTGAGGTGCGATCAGGACAGGAACGAGTGTGTACAAGTAGCCGTGTGTCCGCAGAACTCCGACTGTGTCAACAATCCTGGTTCCTATAGATGCGTGTGCAGGACCGGCTACAGGCTCAACAACATCACCAACATCTGCAACGGTGAGACGACGTTGGAGTAAACAAAGCTTTGACAAATAGTGCATTTCTGTTTTCTTTTTGACAAATTATTCGTATTGATTAGATAGATTATCGGTTAATTAATATAGAAAATCCCATAACAAATTCTAGCTGATCTGCTGATTCGACATCTCTTTCTTCAAGCACTATAACGTTACACTGCCTTCTACATCAAACGTACGATACATGATTGAAGGAGAAGGTAAAGAAGTTTGAATTTTAGAGACAGTATATTTCTGACAGTTTAATCGGTACTCAAAAGGAAATTTTAAAAATTCGACTGGGATAGAAAGAAGTTAATTCTTTGGACACAGACATTGCATCTCATAAACTCATTAATGACGTTCATTGTTAGACTTAACATATGACATTAAAACAGCTGCTCGTGACTTTAATTGCTGATCCCTTTTAGTTGTTGCTTTTGGTGGGTGACAACATGCAGACCAGTTAGCTCACCCTCTACACCCTCAACTCCCTCCACGTGTAACATTTGTCATTGATGATCTTGTATGTTTATTTATTCAGATATCAACGAATGTGATGAAACAGCATTGAATACATGTGACCAGAAATGCGTTAACAATGAAGGCTCGTTTGTCTGCGAGTGCAACGCTGGCTTCGTCCGGACGGCGGATACATGTAGAGGTCAGTGTTGGCTGGACCTCACACTAGGTCTACTGGCATCATTATGTGCTCACATCAACCAATACTACTACTACTACCACTACTACTACATTCTACTACTACTACTACTACTACTACTACTACTACTACTACTACTACTAAAAATTAAATCATTTATATTATTGAATTTTCGGTCCCTTTTGACACTAATGTGTTTGACAAGATTCAGGAAAAACATAGCAAATAGCTTTCGTAACGTCACTCTTGCATCCCAAGTACCAAGTTGTCCCCCATTGTTCTCGGTGCCTTAGGTTTGGTACCTCCCAATCTGTTGACTGACATTGGGAGAGAACCCGTGTTTGCTGCCAGAAATACAGCCCTTCTGACAATCGGGGTAATGCAGAAGGCTGCAGTATTGCGGAGTCTTCACATTCTCCGAAAACTGGGCTGCGTGTAGAGGGGGCAAGGGCCCTGAGCTGATGCTGAGCCAAACCAGCCTCTCTGTGTCAAGATCACCCCAACCCTCTTAGCTGCATTTATTTATTTTAATCTGTATAAAAATAAAATAATAACAGAATTTGTTGAGCGACTAACTTCCAGCTCTGCTAGCTTAATTATGTGCATGAAAAAATAGTGTTTTTCTAAACAGTAGTCAGTAGTTTGTTTTCTTGCTCGTTTTCTTGAAAAATATGAATACACAATAGATGACTGTAAATTGTTGACGTTCAGTTTAAATGGTTTTGCACCAATTTTAGCAATATCACCGCGGGGGACACAAATGATATACCCATTTGGGGAATCAAACCCGAGTCTTCGGCGTGGCGAGCCAGCGCTTTAACCACTAGGCTACCCCACAACCGATGGTGACATGTGTTGACGTTGACGTTGTTGTTGTTACAGATGTAGACGAGTGTGAGACCGGGAAGGACGACTGCCAGCACATCTGCAGGAACACTGTTGGGGGGTATGCATGCAGCTGTCGGCCTGGCTTCCGGCTCCAGGCTAGCGACAGACGCTCATGTGTAGGTCAGTGATCCATGGCCACAAATGTGACTTATATCCAATAAAACACTGGAGCTTTAACACAGCTCATCTGGTACTGTGACCCACGCACGATTATGTAGAGAACGTCCCATCCCACCCCGATGTTCAGCGCAGTCGGTCGCCTTATCCGTTTACTCAAGCCTATTTTTATGTAATTGTGTCATTGAAACGTTCAGCGTCAATGCCCACCTTATCCCTTCTTGCAAACCCATGTTTATGTTATGGCATCATGGCCAGGTTCAACGTAAAATTTCGCTTATCTCTTCCTTGAATCCCGTCTTTACGCTGTAACGTTTTCGAGCGATCAGTTTCATGGCTCATTTTAACCCTTGCTTCAAGCCTGTGTTTAGGAGATTGGATGGTGTCAGGAAAATGTTCAGCTTCATAACTCACCGTACGTTTCCTTTAACACCGTAGCCCGACGGCGTGATTGTTGCTCACAATATCGATCACTGGACTGTCTGGTCCAGACTTTATTATTTACAGTTATATATGGCTGTGTGCGGCGTTAATAAACAAACACACATGCACACGCACACGCACACACTTCAAACGCGTCATGGCATATGCAGAGTCATAGCCGCTCATCTCATTTCTTCTTTTACATAAGCCCGTCTTAATGTTAGCTCACCTTACCACACACTCTTGTTTTACAGCGACGACCGTGTGTACGACTCTTCAGTGTGAACAAGGATGTCAGGTCGATCAGGGGAACCAGTCCTGCTTCTGCAACAGCGGGTTCAAGGAGGACCCTTCCAACTCAACACTCTGCGTTGGTGAGTTCTACAGTTACAGTCATTATTAACCAATATGTCAGATAAACAAAATTAAGTAGTAGCAACGTTCGTGATCGAAAATGGGACAACTCCGATATATCGGTTCAGTTTTCTACCGTTGTGTGTTCCCTGTTAACACTTATTTATTCCTTGTGTTCTATTCCCTTCTGCACTGGGGGTGTATGGGTTAAACGATGCACTGTAATATATTCATGTTAAGGACGGAACATGCTGAGTGAGTGAGTTTGGTTTTATTCATTATCATTCGGGGTTCTGCAATTACTATCAGGGGATCAGCACGGCTAGCAATAGGGAAGCGACGTGACGCGTCGTAAACCAGAAGGCCAGTCGTGTTCTCGCTCGACTCGTCACACCTAAGTCCCAGGATTGATTCCCCACGTGGGTACAATGTGTGAAGCCGTGACGGAATACTGCAATAAAATCCAAATGGAGTAACCAATGGTCGCCAATAAACAAGTGCACCTTACCCTCCCACGCACTGTTTCTTTTTTTCAAACGGCAAGTGAGTGAGTGAGGTATGTTCAACGTCGCTTTCAGAGCATTTCAGTTACCTTACGTCAGATGAATGGGAGAGAACATCATGCATGCAGATCACTTTGCAAAAGCCCAGAAGTACGGGAATAATCAGCCCGAATTCGAACCCACGATCATTAGATTCCGGCACGATAAACGTTGCAAACTTGCACAGCGATTTCCGGCGTTTTAGACGTCTTGTCCACCCTCACTCACTCTGGCTGATGGGGAAAAGGGGAACACACAGATGTGTTGTCAGAAATAATGTTTCGTCGTAACGAAAAGAGTCACTAAGTTTAATAACGTGATATGTTAACTACTGATAATGGATTTTGTACTGGTGATGTACGACATTTCAGACGTTCCCATACATACATCAGATTGTCTGCTACACAGTGGTACTCTGCTGAACACTGTTTCATACCCGGTTGTGTTGCAGTGTCTTGTTATATAATCGTGTAGTGCACTTCATTATTGCAATGTATTCAACAAGTACTGGACTGGGCTCAACGTCAAACTACGTAAACTACAACAGTTACTGTATGGTTTCAAGTTCAGCACATTTAACATCCATGCAATTGAAATGCTGTCGTGTTACATACAGATGTGAACGAGTGCACGGAAGGGACGGATCCTTGCGCGACAGGGGGCGCCACCTGCAACAACAAACCGAATGGCGGCGGCTATGAGTGCGTTTGTAACAATGGCTTCAAACTCCAGAGTGACGGCGTCACGTGCTTAGGTAGGTGGTTTCTGTAGCACTTACCAAATTCTACCGTAACCTCGCACCTGAAACTTAATATCACTAGAATGTTCCCATGTCTTCATAGAGTTACTTATGTTCGCTTTGTACATACGGACCACACTGCAACGTGTTCAAGGAATAAGGGGGCAAACAAAGACAATTGCGTTTAGTGGCATTTATACATTTGATATGAAGAAAAATATAAATTAATGTATTCCAGAGAATATGTTTTCATCGTTCAAAAATATTTCCATAATCGTAAATAAAAGCGACAAACACCAATAACTTTTCCATTATTACAAGAAAAGCCTGCTAAAAGCAGAATCCACTGCACGATTCCGGCTGTATCATGAGCATGTGTTTATAAATTACTGTTAAAAGTGATGATAGCTGGTGTCCGCGAAATGATGAACGCATCCTGCCCTACCAGTGGCACCTGTCACAAACACATGCAAAGGCAACTCAATGGTAACCCTGATGCACGTGGGAACATATGGTACAAATCAAAATAGGGAATTGCATCGGATATGAGTTTGGCCACTGATGCGTCAAATTTGACTCGTCCCACACGTGTCTACCATAAAACGTTTTGAAAATTTTGCTGAGGACTTGAATGTCGTATCATAAGAATTATCTGCTAAAAATATAGTCCATTACGACTCCGACTATATCAAAACCATGTGTTTATGAATCACTATCAAATATATATCATGACCCTTCTCTCCTCATCAGATTGTGTTCAGGGCACCTATGGCCAAGAGTGCGGGAGCAACTGTAGCTGTAACGTTGCCAATACTGTGACGTGTAATCAGGTAAACGGCACATGCACCTGCCTCACGGGGTGGGAGGGGGTCATGTGTTGCAGCGACGTGAACGAGTGCGACACTTACAACTGTGGCAATAACAGCTTCTGTACAAACACAAATGGAAGTTTCATCTGCGAGTGTGATGACGGATTCGTCAGGACAGCATTCAATGCGTGTGAAGGTGGGTGGATATATCACTTAATGTATCTAACGATATGATAAAGTCCCAAATGATGTCGTATACAATGATCGAGTATGGTTTTACACCTCTTTCAGTAATGTGCCAGCAATATCACAGCGGGGGACACTAGAAATGGGCTTAACACAGGGTATCCATGTAGGATATCGAACCCGACCTTCGGCGTGACGAGCGAACTCTTTAACCACTGGATGGTGTCAAATCTGGACACACCATGTGTCGTATGATATTAATATTAATATTAATTATGAGGCTTAATACACTCGTTAATGCTCAAGCAGTTCTGCAAATATCATGTATCAATTGGCATGACACAAGGAAATGCAATGAGTCTCCATCTACCCATCGCCTAATACGTAGATGTTACTGAAGAAGCAATTCAAATATTTCAGCCTGTGACGCAAACCAGTGGGGTAAGAACTGTGCAAACAGGTGCACGTGTGGCGTCAACTCCGTTAACTGCAACAGTGTTAATGGTACGTGCACGTGTGTAAATGGATGGAAGGGCGATAGTTGTGGTACCGATGTTGATGAATGCACGAACAACGCCACCATATGCTCCGGCACACCCAACTCTAACTGTAGCAACACCGTCGGCTCCTTCTCCTGCAAATGTAACAGTGGGTACCTGGAAAACCCTACCTCTAAGATGTGTGATGGTAAGCACTAGTAAGGTATGGCGTATGGTGACATTCTAAGCTTGTTCAAGTTCAAGATTAATGATTTTCAATTTATGATTATGCTCACTATATAGAAGAGAATGTTCTGTTTCACACAAAGAACTCCACATGGGCCCTAGAGCAAAGTCTCCCTTTAAACACAATATTTGCCTTGGTTACCTAGTGAACAACTGCGGTTTTGTGACAATTCACCAGTCATCTTGTCAGTGCATTTATAGTTCCGTTAGGGTACATTTAGCGTAGACCCACCCTTGTGTATTCATGTAATGGTGTGTACCAGACCCACCAGATTGTGTATTGATGTAACGGTATGTGCCAAACCACCACTGTATGCATTCATGTACATGTATATGCTGTATATTTCAGATGTCAATGAATGTCTGGACGCGGATCTAAACACTTGTACGCAGAATTGCACCAACACTGAAGGAGACCATGTTTGCTCCTGTTTTGAAGGCTACCTGGGCACTGACAACAACTGCACGGGTGAGACATTAGTCAACACAAAAGGAATACACCGATGTGAATATACAGAAAGAGTATGAACATAAATTCTTTTGTTTATAAAACACATTATCACTATGAAGTACTTTCAATTGCAGCTGTGTTTGCAAACTCTTTTCAATCCAAATATCGATCAGTATGCTCTGGTATTTTTAATTATATATATTTTCGTTAAATGTGGACACGCCAAGTGAGCAAATATCTCATTGCGACCTGCGTAATCAAAGGGGTATATCAAAACACTATCATGATTTGGGCAAAGCTTTCAATGCAAACACTTTTCATTATTATGAATCCCTTGCCAGACATTAACGAATGTGAAGTGAACACCACCATCTGCTCCGGCGTGGCCAACTCCAATTGCACTAACACAGGTGGGGCCTACAGGTGTGACTGTGTCTCGGGATTCGCAAAGAACACCACCACCAGTCTCTGTGATGGTAAGTGTTGTCATCGCCGGCAAATGTAGCATCTAGTCCTCAAACCGCAGCAAACACTTTTTTAATGTGGCATTTATGTGTTGTATACTGATTGTAACATGAACATCTAATTGTAACATTTACTACAGTACCTTCTCCCGCTGTAGCATCTCTACTGGACAGTACGTTTAATACCTAACGATAAAAGTAAAATTAATTATTTGCCTTTGGAATCTATATTTCAATTGATCGATGCATCTTGTCCATTAAACATAATTGTATATATATATATATATATATATATATATATATATATATATATATATATATATATATATATATATATATATATATATGCCGTATGTATCATAGGCCGTATGGTTGACATTGTATACTTTTTATGTATGTTTTTATTGCTATGCCTGACTTTTACGTTTTCTTCTTCATCTTTCTTCTGCTTCTCCTTCTTTTCTTCTTCTTCTCCCTTATCATCTTCTCCTTTATCATCATCCTATTACTACTATTATTCTTCGTCAGCACCTTTTTCATATTTTTCTTTACACCTTCGTCTTTTTTTTCTTAACCATCATTTTTATTTTCATCTTTTCTTCTTTATCATTTTGTACTCCTTCATTCATCTTGTTTATCTTCATCATCTTCTTCATCATATTTTTTCTTTATCTTCTTATTCATCATGTTCTCGTGTTCTTCCCATTTTCATCTCCTTACGTCATCATCATCTTCTTCTCCTTAGTCTTCTCCTTTCTCACTTCTCATTTTCTTCGCCATCTTCTCATTTTCATGTTCCTCCTTCTCATCTTCTTCTTCGTCATCTGCTTCTCATCTTTATCTTCTTCTTTTGTATCTTCTCTTTCGTTTTCTTCTTTTTCTTTTTAATATTCATCTTCATCACCTCCTTTATCCTCATATTTGCTATCTTCTTCTTTACCTTCATCATCGTCTTCATGTTATTCTTTTCTTCATCTTCTTATTCTGATATTCTTCTCCTTTATCTTCACCTTTTTCACCTTCTCATCTTCGTCTTAATATTCTAAATTTTCATCTTCTTGTTCATAATCTTCTTATTTCATTCATCTTCTCTTTTGTACCTCCCTTTGTCTTCTTCATCACCTTCTTTGTTTTCTCCTTTTTTACTTCATCTCTCATTCTTATCTTCTTCATCGTCATCTTCTCCCTTATCTTTTATTTTCATTTTCTTCTCCTTTTTTCCATCACCTTCAAGGTCGTCTTCTTCTCCCTTATTTTACCTTCTTATCTTAATTTTTCATCTTCTTTTTCATCATCGTCTTCTTCTCTAACTTCATTATCTTCTTTTCTTCATCTTGATTTTCTTTTTGAAATTCTTCTTCGCCTTTTTCTTGAGCCTTGTCTTCTTCATAATTCTCATTTTTTCCATCTTCATCGTCTCCTTCGTTTTCTTTTTTATCTTATTCATCTTGCTTTCATCATGTTCATCTGCGTCATCTTCTTCTCCTTTATCTTCGCTTTCTTTTTTGTCAACTTATCCTCGACATCTTCTTCTGTTTCAGTTTCTCCTTCTCGTCTTCTTTTCATCATCTTCTTATCTTCATCTGATATGCCTTTTCTGTCTTCTTCATATTATTCTTATTTTCCTCCATTTTCACGTTCGCCGCTTCTTCGTCTTCTCATTTTTATAATATTAATCATGTTCTGGTTTATCTTTTTCTTATCTTCATCTCCTCATCCTTTTCTATCTTCTTCATCACCAATTTCTGCTTTTGCTTCTTTTTCACCTTCTAATCTTTTTCATCTACTTCTTCATCATCGTCATCTCATTCTTCTTTATCATCATCATCTTCTTCTTCTTCATGCGTTTCTCCTTTTCCATCATCTTATTCATCTTCTCTTTTTCTTCGCCTACGTCTTCTCTTTCTTTTTCACCATATTTTCTGCTCATCTTCATCCTCTTATATTTCATCTTCTTGTTCATCATCTTCTTCTCCGTTTGTATCTTTTTTATCTTTTCATCGTCTCCTTCTTTTTTGTTATCTTTATCATATATTTCTCATCTTCGTCTTCTTTGTTATTTTTGTCATCATCTTCCAATTCTCATGTGCACCCAGAACTGAAGCATACTTTTAACGCTGATCCAATCAGATATAACTGTAGTATGTGCAAGTGTAGTATCTACACCTACAGTTTAGCGACCGACTCCGTGGTCTAATTGTAGAGCGTGCGCCCGGGGAGCGAAAGCTCGGGGGTTCCAGCCCCGGTAACGTCATACCAAAAGACTTTAAAATATGGTACTTGTTGTTACCCTGTCTCACGCTCGGCATTAAGGGACTAAAGCATGGACTAGTCGGCTCACAGTCAGTATGCTGTGGGTATTCATGTTATGGTATCTCAGTGGGATAGCACTATACAATCGGCATTAGGAAGGACCAGTACAAGCAGCCACACAGACACAGAAACACACACGCGCGCGCAATAATCATGAGCGCGACATTAAACCCCATTTCACCTCACCTGCACCTTATCATACACTCGTATGTATGTAACATCTTCTTTGTCACTAGTAGCAACTTGTATCATAAACCATAATGTCTGGGTAACACTGCCTATTAATATATCCTTTAAGACAAAAAAATATTTTAAATATAAGCAAAGTTTGACAGCCACAACATTCTTCTTCACGGATCTTGTCATGATTCTAACATTTTTGATTGCATTTGGACGTAGTTTTTCATGTATATTTCCGCAATTAACATGTATTATATGTGGTATCTGTAAATTGTACTTTTTATTTTAATCACTTGTCAGACGTGAACGAGTATAACACAAACATGACCTACAACTAACATAGCATTGAATAACTTAATTGAGAGGCATTTAAAAGTTGGAGTACCAAGTAAGGATAACATATATGGGTGAACAATATATATACATATATATATATATATATATATATATATATATGTGTGTGTGTGTGTGTGTGTGTATGTATGTATATATATATATATATATATATATATATATATATATATGCTTCTCAACCATATTCTGTAATCACTTGCTTGATTATGGTGTTAGAAGCTGCACCATAACGTCGCTCCTAATTGTAATAAGAATTGTGAGAAGTTGTTCATCCATATAACTTATCCTTACATATAGCATTGGAGGCTATAGCTACTCTTACAAGCGTAGCATCCACATTGTTAAAATGTAGCATTCACTCTTGTTATTCGACCAACCATTACAATTACTATAGGAACTTTTATTGTACATCCCTGGTAGTGCCCAAATGTGATCTATGAATCCATTCTTCACAATAGTTTTTATAATGTTCCTCATTCATGGTTACTGTTACTTATCAAGTCATGATTCTTACACTAGACTGATAACATTAAGAACCACATGTAGTATAACTTCTCATTCAACGTCGTCATACTGTCTGCTTTCTTGTGTGACAGATATTGATGAGTGCCAGGACACCAACCAATGTAGCGGTATACCAAACTCAACCTGTAGCAACTCCCCAGGCTCCTTCTCCTGCGACTGCGACAGCGGCTACGTCAAGAACGTCACCACTAACAAATGTGATGGTAAGTCAGATTTCCTTACGGGAACCACACTCCAAACCTCGAAACCCACTAAATACCCACGTGTATGATCAGCTATCACCCAACCTATGTAATACTTCAAGATGTGCTTGTATGGGAGCAGAGATGCACAGGTCACTTTCTTCCGCCGCACATTTGCCCCAAAACACATCTAATTATGCAACGTGGTGCTTTCTTAGGATCGAACACAATTGGTGAAGGTGATCTGGCATCTCAGTCGTCATGATTACGTTAAGCTATTCTTTTCATGAACAAGAGTGAGTAAGTTGGGTTAAGTGCCCCCTTGAAAAACATTTCCGTTATGTTCCGTTTTTTTCTACTTTGATGGTACCCACAAGCTGACAATTTAATGAAAGAGGACCTGAAATTCAAATCAACAGTGTATTCAAGCACATATCGATCACGGCGAACAGCGAACTACACAGCGAACTGCGCTGCCTTAGATGAAAGGGCCACCCGTTACCGTTGCCATTAAAAAAGTCCGTGTGGACCAATTTTCAATTCCATGGTCCTGTGGCAATGTTTCTTTTGTTTATGTGACCTTATAGGTGCTAGGATACAATTGTGCTGTGACATCATAAAGAAGTTTGACGTCAACTTATTTCAGTGAAAATCGCCATGTGTGGGGACTGTTCAAACATATCATATTTTTCTCTCGCTAGTTTTTAATGCAATGAAGAGATTATTTCAAAACCTTTTATCATGCATGGCTACTTTCAATTCATCAGACATTATTTGTAAACCTGCAACACTTATAAGTCGGAAAATGACTCCAAACGTTTGATGCAATGTATTTCTGTAATAAATATGAATTGAAGGAAAACACAAGATTAATACAGAATGTCACCTGATGACATAGCTGGGGGAATATGTTGATATTGGTGTGGAAAACAAGCTCAAGTACATCAAGCCAGTTTTGAAGATCATTACCGCTCTTTCAAGTAAACAATTTTGTAAAAGAAGTATCACTTTTCTTGCTCACGGAACATGTACTATACGTTTTATCTGTAAATTGTACTTTTTATTTTAATCAATTGTCAGACATGAACGAGTGCACCGCAGACATGACCATCTGCTCCGGACTGATCAACTCCAACTGCAACAACACAGACGGAAGTTACAGATGTGATTGTGGCTCAGGCTTCCTTAAGAACACCACCACCGATCTCTGTGATGGTAAGTGAAGTCATCGCCTACAACTATAGCATTGAATAACTTTATTGAGAGGCCTTTAGAAGCTAGAGTACTAAGTTAGGATAATATATATGGATTAACAGTATATATACTTGTCAACCATACTCTGAAATCACTTGCTTGATAACGGTGTATAAGCTACACCGAAACGTCGCTTGTAATATTAATAAAGAAGTTGAACATCCCTATATCTTATCCTTACATATAACATTGAAGGCTGTAGCTTCTCTTACAACCAGAGCATCTACATTTTTAAATGTAGTATTTACTCTTTTAATTGTATCAACCATTACTATCACTGTAGCAACGTTATTGTACGATCCTGGTATTGGCCAAATGTGACGTATGAATCAAACCTTTACGATAAATACAATATGTTTTCTCATGCATGGTTATGGTTACAATAAAATATAAAACTCAAATATTGACTTCACAACTTCCCAAGTCATGTATCAAATCATGCTTCTTACACTAGATTGATAACAATTAGACCCACATGTTGTATAACTTCTCATTCAACGTCGTCATACTGTCTGCTTTCTTGTGTGACAGATATTGATGAGTGCCAGGACACCAACCAATGTAGCGGTATACCAAACTCAACCTGTAGCAACTCCCCAGGCTCCTTCTCCTGCGACTGCGACAGCGGCTACGTCAAGAACGTCACCACTAACAAATGTGATGGTAAGTCAGATTTCCTTACGGGAACCACACTCCAAAACTCGAAACCCACTAAATATCAGCTATCACCCAACCTATGTAATACCCAACCTATGTAATACTTCAAGATGTGCTTGTATGGGAGCAGAGATGCACAGGTCACTTTTATCCGCCCGCACATTTGCCCAAAGACACATCTAATTATGCAACGTGGTGCTTTCTTAGGATCGAACACAATTGGTGAAGGTGATCTGGCATCTCAGTCGTCATGATTACGTTAAGCTATTCTTTTCATGAACAGGAGTGAGTAAGTTGGGTTAAGTGCCCCCTTGAAAAATATTTCCGTTATGTCACGTTTTTTCTACTTTGTTGGTACCCATTAGCTGACAATTTAACGAACTACACAGCGAACTGCGCTGCCTTGGATGAAATACCCATTACCGTTGCCATTAGAAAAGTCCATGGTCCTGTGGCAATGTTTTTTTTGTTATATGTGACCTTATAGGTGCTTGGATACAATTGTGCTGTGACATCATAAAGACGTTTGACGTCAACTTACTTCAGTGAAAATCGCCATGTGTGGGGACTGTTCAAACATATCATATTTTATTTTTCTCTCGTTAGTTCTTAATGTAATGAAGAGATTATTTCAAAACCTTGTATCATAGATGTCTACTTTCAATTCATTAGCCATTATGTGTAAACCTGCAATTATTACATAATCTCTTATAAGTCGGAAAAAGACTCCAAACGCAATGTACTCCGAAATAAATATGAATTGATAACTTGTGAATTGTATTTTGTCTACCGAGGATACTATAGTTTTGAGATGTTATGAAAAGTCAAAATGTGATCTCATGGTTGGTCACATATATAGAATTTCCCACCAGTCACTGTTCTGACGTCGAGTTTTTTACTAAAAGACGTGATACCTTTGAAACCGATATTTCAATTCCCAGACATAAACGAGTGTGATGGCAGTCACGGGTGTGAGGCTACTTGTGTCAACACAGGCGGCTCCTTCAAGTGTGAGTGCCCAGCGGGTCAAACTGTCAACCTGGATGGAAAGACGTGTGACGGTAATATATCCTCCTCTTTCATATCAACATGCACTTATCAAAATGATGTGTCAAACCTTTAAACAAGATAATTACTGAATATAATAGTATTTAGTTTAAAAACAATAAGACATGAAAGTAACTGGAGTAGACGAGTAAACACAGGTTATCAGCACTGAAACAGGTGGCCTATTTCCCTCAAATGATTTGATCAACACTGATGTCATTATACAACACTTGGGTACTGATCATGGCGAGTATTGTAGTTGACACATGCAAACTGTCCATCGTGTGCATACATCCTTTGTTATTAGGTTGAGAAATGATCAGCCACTCTTCTTAGTTCTAGCTGGTTCATGCAGATGACATGAATTGTGTCTACCTTTTCAATGTTGAAATAATCACTGCTTGTATCCGCCTGGGTATAACTGATGATATGGAATGACTCATCCATAAATCAGCCATATCACACAACAATATAAAGAATGCACTTCCTCAAATTGCAGAATATGATTTATGACACAAGGTATTAACAGACTATACTGCAGTGGACATCAGCCGAATACATTATTAATATGATCAACGTTGGGTTTTTTCAAAATATCCTCATACACCTTCCTACTTAACCCTATCAAATCATGTTCGACTATCGACTTATTATCAGCCTTTCCGTGGTTATCCCTATGTTCATCTTCATTCTGGCGTCGATCATCGCCATCATTTTTATAAGGATCAGAAACCAGTCAGTCATTCAGGGAGTGAGTGGGTGAGTGAGAAGGCAGGGAGCCAGTCTTTCAGTGAGAGAGTGAGTGAGTGAGTGAGTCAGGGAGTCGGTCATTCAGGGAGAGAGTGAGTAAGTGAGGAAAGGAAAGAGGGATTGAATGAGATTAACGCCGCTTTGAACAGTATTTCAGTCACATCATTGTGTCTCAGTTATGTGACAGTCTGTGAAAAATACTGTGAGAGAAAGCTTGAAGTGGTATGACCAAACGACTGTTGAACCCAACTCTCCTGGTATATAACGAAACACATTATTCTTTATAAAAGATACCAGGTAGGTAAATATTCTATTTTGGGCTAGTTGTTAGTTGTTTTGCTACAAAGCATTCCCTAACAAAATTAAAGCTGTTTGACATAGAGGTATGTTTTGAAGAGCCAATAGAACCAATACAAGATACTCATTTAAACTTTTATGTTTACAATATAAAATAATATAACAATATATATGCTATGAATATGCACCTTAGCATAAGTAAAGCAACACTCGATAACCATTTAAAAAACACACGACATATTTGCACCTCAAAATTAGCGGGAACGTTTAACATTACAATTTGTACTGTATATATGATACTGAAACAGGGCGCTTTGATTTGTAAGACTCGTTAAAGAACCTTTTCCAACAAACATGCATACGACAGAGATTTCTAAGACGCAATTTCAAACAAATATCTGCAAGGAAAATAAACTGTTGGACGAAAACCATAAAACACGAGTGTATACTTATGATTTTAGTATGTCTAAAAATATATTTTTATCAAAAACAAACATTTTTTAGAAGTCTTTTTTGATATATTGTATGAAGCGTAGCATGGGGTAAGCATTTTTGTATAAATACTGGGAATAGGAAATGGTAATAATTTGCAAGTCATATTTGATTGGATAACGAAGGGATTTTGTTTGGTTGGTTGATTTCTGTTTTCTAATAGGCTGATAAAATTGTGGGTGGGGCTTGTTTTGCGCTGAACGATGTCACTGGTTTTGCATCGTTGTCTACAGTATTTTGTGCTTGTACTTAAAAAGGGAATGTTGACGTACTTATTCATAAGATTGAACTACAGCATATTTTTAAGTTTTGGGGAGATATAACCTAAAATTTCCAGTGCATGGATTTACACAGTGTGCACAACAGGTTTTTTTCTACCTTTGTACATCCCCAAAATAAAACAAAATCATTGGAGTGAAGTATTAAATAACTGCAAGCCTGAAAACTCCGTAGTGAAGCAGTATATTTTGGTTGGAAACATACTGTCGGCGAAAGAGAATTTTTGGAGTGATTTTGTTTGATACCTTGGAGAAAATGAGCACAGATAGACACGGAATGCTATATTGAAGCGTATTTGGGCCATATTCTGAAAACATATCATCTACGTAGATGAAGGTATAGTCTACGTTGATGTAAGTACCATCTCCGTAGATGATAATATTTATTTTAGAATAATACGCTTCCATAGAATGCATTTTGATAAAAGCAAAAATAACATTAAGATGTATTCCAGAACAGAATTGTGCTGACCTGAGGAGATCTTATCAGACGTTTCAGGAGTATTAGTTAATTAATTTGTTGCAATATCGTGCCAAAGAAATGCAAAATAAATATAAATCCAAAAGCAATATTTCGTCTTAAATGTCATGAAAGTTGTTTATTTGTCCATACCAACTCGTCACTATTTATTTCAGATATACAATGAGAAGCTGTAATATATTAAGCAATCGTAATGATGTTTTTGGTATTGTTATTCAGCTGATTTCAAATGCAAATAATAAAATAAAAAGAACGAGCTCAATGTATCATTACAATACGGTACATGATGAAATTCACAGGTGATTTGAAAAGTTGGTGCACTGACAAACGGAATTAAAAATTCATATTGTAAAATGGTTGGTTTAGATCATGCACGTGTCAGTTAAATCATTATTTCTGATGACATTAACAGTGACAATGAAAATATTTCAGAATGTAAGTTTTGAGACTACCCCTATGTTCCGCGATGCCCTGCAGCCTTATGTTTTTTGCGCATACCCCATGCAGGCATTGAAACACAACAATAACATGATATAACTGTGGTGACAAGTTGGTATGGACAGATAAATAACTTTCATGTCATTTAAGACGATTTATTGTTATCGAATTTATATCTATTTTGCATTTCATCGGTACGATTTTGCAGTAAAAGGACTTTTGGATGTCTCAGATGTCTATTTTTATGGAAAATTTAGTAAGGTTGTCCACTCAAACATGGCAATATGAACAAGTTTGTAAACCACAAGAATACAAATCGGTATATAAGGTGAAAGTTGTGTTGAAACTTCATTGTTTGTACATGTAAATAGAAGACATCATTTTTAATTGTTCCTTATTATATTTGCATTACAACATATGACAGTTTATAAAGCGAAAATACAGCTCAATACTTAATGCATTCTTTCCTATAAAAAAAAGATTCACATACTTTCACTGAAAAACATCTTATTTCAAATCTTACAAAAAGAACTAATGGATTTTCTTCAACACAAACACAGGGCTTTTTACTTTAATCGTCTCCGAATTACGAGATAGACGATTTCATTTCAATACATTCCGACATAACCGATCTTTCTCTAGGGCCAAAACAGTACCGTGTTTTTTGTCTTTTTGTGGGGGGGAACAAGGTCATTTGCATGATTCACCAACACTGACCCGAAAGGTAAAATCTTCGTATTCTGGTGGCAGACATTCATAAACGTTCAGAAGAGTGATGTCTTGACAGCACTAGACATGCAAAAAACATGGTTTCTAATGGATGAGTTGAAATGGGGTTTACCGCATCTTTCCGGGGCAAGGGAGTTAACTCACTGTAAAAGTCCAATTTCAATCATTGCCGAACTAGGCTGGAATTTATGGGCTCGATCGTAGCGCCACTAGTGGCTGTTAATAGTTATATCGCTTCTATGTCCCTCCGGATCCCAGCTCTGATATCACTTCAAACAAAATGGCGTCGCCGAGTCAAAACAATCTGATTGATAATCAAGATCTATATTGCAATAAAGAGGGTCTTATCTCCCGATGTGCATCAAAGTACTTGAGCGCCTAGATTAAAAACATGAAAAGATTTGGAAAATATCTGTCGACACCCAGTTGGCGGTACTCATGCTCTGAAAATCCTGCAATCGACCGAAATCTGCACGGCAGTTGCCATATTGTTTATGAACCGAATGTTGATTTATTTTTTTTAGGCTATTTTGAATGGACTATACAAAGAATCGTTAGCCCAACCGAAATAGAACTTCATAACTGCAGCCCAGTTAGGCAAGAGTGGAAACTGGACTTTTATAGTCAGTTAACTCCCTTGCCTCGAGAAGATGGGTTTAATGTTGCGTCCAAGATTATTGCACTAACCAAGATTAGTGCATGCAAGTGTATCGGGCTTAATCGTTTCTAACAAATGCATGTTGAGCTATCATATGTATCATGTCATTTATACTGTATATTTATAGAGTGTGCAGTTCCAGACCGTGATTACTGTAGGGGCCCCTTTGATGTGTGTACAGATCTGACGACGGGCCACGAGTGTACATGTAAGGACGGTTACGTCCGAGAAGACCAGGAATGCTACGCAGGTAACACAAACATACATTTCACAGTTTCCAGTTCATAGTTAACATATTCCACAACACCCAGTTCACATGAGCAGCACCCCCTTATCACAAGATCAGCATATCCCATCACACTCAGTTCACATAGCAAAGCATACCCCGCCACACTCAGTCAACAGTCAACATGCCTCATCACACTCGGTTTACATGGTCAACATATCCCATCACACTCACTCCACATGGTCAACATAACCCATCACACCCAGTTCACACAGTAACCATACCCCATCACACCCAGTTCACACAGTAACCATACCCAGTCACACCCAGTTCACACAGTAACCATGCCCCATCACACCCAGTTCACACAGTAACCATACCCCATCACACCCAGTTTACACAGTAACCATACCTCATTGCACTCAAGTCACATGGTCAACATACCCCCATCACACTTTTTCACATGATCACCGGAACACATCACACTCAGTACACATGAGTCCGCCTCCGTGGTATTGTGTATAGAGCGTCTGTCCGAAGAGCGGAAGGTGGGTGGTTCGATCCCCAGAAGCTTCATACCCAAAGACGTTAAAATTGGTACTTGTTGTTACCCTGCCTGGCGCTCGCCGTTAACTATTCAGACAAGAACGAGCACAGCCCGGGGTTCTAAATAATAGATACATGGTTATTGCCTTCCATTCCATTCAACAGAAATGTTCACTTACGGTCCGAGCGCTTCAGATTCAGCCATGTCCATCCAGGATGAAGGTTTTCAGAAGATAGACGTTGAGGACGGAATCCCATTTTCATCAGAGATATACTATGTCATACATGTAAGTTCGAAAATACCACGATATATACAGAGGAGAAAAGAAACTATACCTCTCGGATTATCTTATCATATATAAAATATTTTACGTTAGCGATATCATAGCTAAAAAGTAAACTATACTTGCGCTTAGTCACTCAAAGAATACAATATTATTTAAAACTGTTGATGGGTATCGTAGACACCTTATCTTCGAAAACCAATCTATTTGCTTTTTTCGGCACAAATTGACAGCATTTAAAACATGGTTGCAAATTCATTTCATACCCCATTTTTCAGTTTTTATATTTCACGACATATAAAGTTAGATATACTATAAATATTTGTAAGCAAAGGTACATTGTGCCGTATATGTCAAATATACTATGACATTTGTGTGAGTAAAGATATACTATTGCATATACATTAGCTAAGATATACTGAGACCTGTATGTAATTTCCACATGTACAATGGCATGTCTAAGTTAAGATATACTGTGATATATATAAGTTACTGTGACCTATTAGTGACTTTAATTTGAGAGCATCAAAAACATTTCCTATTCCATCCTCGGAAAAATGATTTTTTACCAATTTTTTTTTTTGTGTGTGTAAGATTGTGTAGTATCATGCAGTTATTGAAAGACAGTTTAGTACTCTACGTGTTACAGGCTAGTATATATCTATATGTATATATAATGAACAAAAAATATGTGCTCGGCCTTCACTCTTAATCAAACGTGATCCTATCATATTTTTGTTAAGTATACATACTTATCTTACCTTGCATTAAGATGCATTCCAATGTACCCTTCTAAGGTACAGGGGCGGTCGGGTAGCCGAGTGGTCAAAGTGCTCGCTCTTCACGCCGAAGAGCCGGCTTCGGTTCCCGACAAGGGTTCAATGTGTGAAGCCCATTTCCGGTGTCCCCACAGTGATTTTGCTGGACTATTGCTAAAAGCGGCGTAAAACCACACTCACTCACCCACTCTAAGATAAAAAAAAACTCATATACAGTAAACTACGTTTCTAACGAACTTATGTTTTAGTCCTTGCCATTTCTTGCATATACGCTATATATAAATTTATATGCTTATAACGAACTACGGTTATAACGAACTAAAATTAGTTGTCCCTTTGAATTTGTTATAACCGTAGTTTATATATTCTTCTTGGAGGTGCCGAACTTACCAATGCGAATATATGACATGATTATATTAGTTCCAAACTGAACATCAATTGTGTTAAGTGAACGTAGCCGAACTTATCCGACTGTACCCTGAGTGAGAACCTACCCCTCGCCGGTACATAGGCGCTCACGCAGGGTGTATCACACCATATAACCTTCGAGACTGGTTGCCTAATTATACTTCCTTGTTTCACTCCTGACTGTATTGTGTTCATCCCTCCGTCTAGATCTCTACAAACGGCGTGATTAGTTTTGGGACGCCGTTTGGTTCGTACTCGCCATCACTGCCAACCAATACCCAGAACATCTTGTGTCCTTACTGGGCTGACATTGACATCACGTCCGCGAATAGGCCCAGCACAACTGCCATCTACTACCAGGCATACAATGGCACCAGCAATAGGCTTGAAACAGCTTCCACTTGGATTAAGAAATACATCTCTGACAGCACATTCAAAGCAACATGGGCGTTGGTGGTCACGTGGTATCACGTGCCACAGAAGGGACAATCCTCATCTGACGAGGTAAGAAATCATAGTAAGTGAGTGCAAGAGTGAATGAGAGAGTCTATGCTTGATTCAATGTGTGTGTGATTCAGTGAGTGATTCAGTGTGTCTGTGATCCAGTGAGTGATTCAGTGACAGACATATAGACGGATAGTTATACACTTGAAGTTGCAATTTTTGTTTAATAATTTACGTCCTCTACGAAAGGATCATTATATTAAACTGATTTTGTTTCTGTGAAGGTTGCAACGTTCCAAGTGCTGCTGATCACTAACGGCCAGTCCACGTATGCCTTGTATACCTACAACAGAATGGGATGGACGGTGAGAGACGATATCCCAATTTACATCGGCTATGAAAGTTCAAATACGAGAGATAGAAGACAGGAGGTTCTTATCATGTCTGGAAAGCGGGCAGCTTATACCAACGCCGGCATCGGCAGCAACACGCGTAGGTAGCACGTCATCATCCAAGCAAAAGCTCCTCACATCATAAACGCAAACTCAACGGATACTCTGCAGTGAACCACGAGTGCCAATAAATATATCAAACGTGAGACATAAAGCGTGACCGCCTCTGTGGTGTAGTGGGTAAAGCGTCTGCCCGGAAAGCGTAAAGTCGGTGGTTCGATCCCGAGCCAAAGATGCACACGCAAACGCTGACGCACACACGCGTGCATGCACGTCCCTATGTTAGTGCAATATTCTTGGACACGACGTTAAACCATTTCACCTCACATCCCCTCACCTCAGATGAAGCATTATGATCGGTATGTCTTATCAAAGAAATGCTTAGGTTGAGGCGGGTGTATAGGGGGAGCACACAGCCTTAAAGTCGTCAATTCAAGGGGGTGTTGGGATGGCCCTGTGAGTAAACCGTTGTACCGGGATCGATTCCCTTCTTTTGTAAAACGTCTTAGGCAGACAAATATTCAAGCTTAATCTTAGCATTGTTGGAGTGCCACGTGGTTATCTTTTGAGGATATAGAGGATATTTCATGTGTCTGTACAAAATATTTTGGGTCACGAAAATTCTTTATCATACCTTAAAGATATGAGTAGATACAAAATCAACCTTTACAAAATATATTTTTGAAAACGACGAGACCGATTTGGAAAGAAAGAATACACGTTGGTCAAGTAATGAAATGGCGATTTGCGAAACGAACATTCTCGATTGACGAGTTGAATGAGAAATTTACAGTTTATAACGAAACATTTTCAAGAGAATAACAAACGGCATAAGGCGATATTAACTCCATAAATGATCATCTATTTCGCCTTGTTAATGTGGAACTAACGTAAAAAGGAGGTCAACAGTTTTTGAACAGGCCAGACATTTACAATAAAGGGGGACAATTTGAGGGGAGGTCACTCATTTATGACAATAGTTACGTCAAAGTGTTATGTTCACAGCAGTGAAATATGAAGTGTTATGTTCACTGCAGAAAAAATCGTGTTATGTTCACAGCAGAGAAAATATTACTTTTCTCAACTTCGGAAAACTCGGTCTTTCACACTATATAATAAAACAATAATCTTCAAAAAAACAACTTTTTAGTTTGAAACAAAATATTTTGAACAATTCAGATATCCCGGGCGTGTACATATTCGACATCGGGGGGACGGTGACGAACTTCGTATCGTTGTGTAAACAATGGTACACTGAATGGGTGCCGGATTACCAGTTTTGGTGGGCCTGGTTCCTGGATGACTGTCCCTGCAGCTCCGTGTGGATGAACAGAGACTGGAGGTTCTACCTGTCTGACTATAAATTCCAAAATGGTCGATTCAGTGTCTGTTACACATCGCGCCGCACTTGGTGGACCACTCCTTTGTCTCGGGTGAGTTGTTCACTCACACGTACATTACTGAGCGTATGACTTGGGGCGCACCACTATTTAAGTTTATTGTGCGAGGAGAGCAAAAGGCGACGCAAGGCCTACAGATGTACCACTATTTGAACTACAGATGGATAATTTTGAGTAAAAATATATTGGTTAAATGAAGATTGGGGTAAGAAGTATATTTCCCATCACATGTTTGAAATGCTGTAAAATTGTAGCGAAAAATGTTAATTTATTGATTTTCAAAGTTAACATGCCAAAGTTTTGTATTATGCGAATAAAAACTTTTAAAAGTTTTAAATTATATTATATTAAAATTAAAACCATGTAGAAGTATTCTAAGTGCCAGTGCAGTTCATATTTTTGGATATAATGTTGCGAACTTAAGCTATTTTCAATTGAAAAGCAAACATATGACAAACTCACCTGAGAGGTATAGTTTGCTTTGCTCATCAGTTGGTTTTCCGCCATCATAGTCCATCACTTACATAGCATATTGTAAATAGTTTCCTGAACAGATAAACGAGTTAAATGATTTGAATGTTCCACTTTGCATGGTTTGAATTCTGACATTTTTTTCTGCAGAAATGTTGCTACAGAGACACCAGATTATTGACGTCAGTTGAGGAATCTGGATCGCTGCAGAGGTTTGATCCCGTTTTTGTACGGCTTCATTACCTGGCGGATTACCTGGGAAGATATTATTGCTGTGAGCAGTCCAACAGGTGCGATCTCTTCTTCAGCATCCGGCCCCAGAGATTCTGTTCACTCACATTCCCCTTCTGGTGGGGTAAGTGAAGACTATTTACGTGACGAGTGAGTGAGTGGGTGGGTGAGTGGGTGAGTGAGTGAGTGAGTGAGTAGGATTAACGTCACTTTGAACAGGATGTATATCAAAGTATCATCTTGGAGATAAACAGATTCTTACATCACGCATTCATTCTCTCTAACATTAAAGGTACTGAGATGCCCGCTTCCGTTTTTCGTGCGAAGCAAAAATATTTATATATCTATTTCTGTTGAGTTGTACATGACGGTTTTTGTGCTACTCAAACATATATCTATTTCTTTAGTGGTGATATTGGTAACATAAGTAAGAGAATGGTGAGGGGCTAGAGGTTTCGTATGTCGGTGTATTTACTGAATGTGAGAAGAAAGCAGCTACATGAGGTCTGTCACTTTGATGAATCTTCGAGCGTGAATATGGTGCTGACAAACCAAAAATCAAATTCATGATGAACATGGGATTCATAAGACCCCACCACAACCCAACCCCAACCCCAACCCCACCAAACCCCCAAACCCCCACACCTCACCATCGGATTACCAAGTCACATTTATTTTCCATTAAACACACAATCACGCGACGTTTGTTATTATCAAATAATATGCAAAATACCAGTTTTGCAGTATAAGTTTCATGTCCTTCATGTTTTCTTCATTTTTATCATGTACAGTAATTTTGTGACTGTTGATATGGCCCTGTATTAGGGATGATTGTGTGTTCAATGGAAAAACTGGGTACCAAAATGATGGTTGACTGACTGTAGGTTTGTTGAGCTTGAGGTTTGTTCAATATTCTACCATGACATAGATGAATGCTTGATTCTGATTGGTAAAAAGAGGTTTCCTTTTTGCTACGGAAACCCCTTTCAAATACATTAAGCCTTTTCGTAATAAACGTGCGTATGAATACATAGAAAGCCTATATATTGATTCATAAAAAGTGGCTGCCGATCGATCACCACCATATATACTGTAAATCTAATACCAGCAAGGTCTCTAATACACGCTGAGTCAACGGCTGTCGCGAAATTAAAAGACGGCGAAGCGCCAAATAGAGGAAATACGGCAGTTTTATATCGGTTCTTTGGGGCGTTGTAGGCCGCACCCCTGACTGCTTCGATGATGACATTTAAATATTTAAAACGAAAGCATATCTTTTGCATACAAATGAAATGTTCATGAAACTGTTAGAGTAATGTTCTGTGGTGAATCGGAACAATTTAAGCTATTCCTCATTGAAACAACCAACAATGAAAGCATTATATAACATTATAATAATTGTTTGAAGAAACTTTATTCATGACAACATGTTGTTTACAAACCTTTTTGTGATCAATATTCGTTGCCATCTCCATCAACCACAACCGTTAGAAATTGTCAGGAGGGGATTTGAAAGTCCATCAGAAAACAATGTCCCAACTGATGTGGCAGCTTATCAAACTTGATGAAATTCATTTCAGAACACACACAGTCATACAAACAAATCATACACGACCCACTATTTCTGGGCCCCAAATGTCTAAGTTCTGTCACTATCTGGCTTTGGATCCGTGAAATCTTGAAATTGACAGGTCACACCATGACCAGGTTAAAATATCCGACTCGTCTGCAGCCTAAAAAGCGGCTGTTCAGTCATATTCAGTTACATTGGTAATCATATTCTGCCAGCAGGCTCGATCAATCCCAGATAATCTACAGGTTAATGTTGAACCACATCATAGATCGTGGTTGTCATCTTTCTTCATTCATTCAACTAGTTACGGAGAATGTAAAAACAAGATTGTCAGCCATTGACAGCTGCGAAGTGTACGTAACCGTGATGTAGGTCAAGTTCTGCCACATTCAAGTTTTTGGGGGAGAGGCATTTATTTTGATTTTATTATTGTTTACTGGGGGTAATTGCTAACTAACTAATAACACTTACACATGTTAAATGTATAATATAATGTTTATTCATAAAGTATGTAGTAGAAATAAATTCGTTTAGCATTTTAAAACCTTTTTCTATAACATGTCACCTACAATAGAAATGATAGCATGTTCAATTTCCAAGAAATTATCTCTCGCGCAAAATTCCGAGAAATGACAGTCAGTCCACTGTGTACAACAGTGTACAACAGGTTGGTAGAAATTAAAACATCTGTCTTTGGACTAAGTTTGGAGTGTAATTTGTCTAGTTCTTTTGAAAACCTATGTCTTTTGAACACTTATTATGAACTACTCACGACTATGGTATTATTAATCTTAAACTTTAGTAATAATTGTTACATATATAACTACCTGTGACCACTTTTCGGAATGTTCTAAGATTGCGGACCTGTGTACCTGTGTTGTTATGCATTGCAAGAGAGCACCATATTTCCCAAGCGTTGTTGCCGTCATGGTAGAATGGAGATAAACCTACTGTGTTTTGAAATTTGATGTAGTCCCACTGTAGAGTAGATACCTCTTTATTATAAAAGTGCTCTGTTCAAAATTAAAATAAAGAGGTATCTATTCTACAGTGGGACTACATCAAAATTCAAAACACAGTAGGTTTATCTCTTAATTCATGGAAGCACCTTGTTTCATGCAGTTGATACTGACAAGTATTGAAGCATTGTCGGGCCGAGATTGATAAGGTTATAACGACTATTTCAGGCAACGGGTTCGGTGACCCGCATATCACAACCCTTGATGATCTCACCTACATCTTCAACGGTTTCGGCGAGTACGTTATGGTTCATCGGGAGGACGCAAATGCCACTTTTACACTTCAAGCCAGAACAGAACGAGCACTTAATAAGGACGGCAACCTCACCACGGCAACCATCTTCACGGCCTTTGCTGCTACGGACACAAATGATACCTTCATCGTGGAACTTTCTCCATCTAAGGAAGGTAGGCAAATCCAAAGTATTGTTTTACTGACCTACAGTTCTAATACATAGCTTAGAGAGCTACAAATGATACACATCTGATGCAAACATGCTGCATTATTACCTCCCCAAGTAATAGGGCACAGATCATGCACACTTTCTACAGTTTTACCTCCCTTAGTATTAGGGCACAGATGATGCAAACTTTCTACAGTTTTACCCCCCTAAGTAATAGGGCACAGATCATGCACACTTTCTACAGTTTTACCCCCCTTAGTAATAGGGTACATCTGATGCAAACATACTACATTATTACCTCCCTTAGTAATAGGGCACATCTAATAAAACTTTCTACATTATAACCTCCCTTAGTAATAGGACACAGATCATGCAAACTTTCTATATCATTACCTCCCTTGGTTATAGGGCACATGTGTTGCAAACTAGTTTCATTATTACCTCCCTCGGCAATCAGAAAAGGATGATGTACACTAGCTACTGCATTACCTCCCTTGATAATAAGGCACAGGTGATGCAAATTAGCTACATTATTACCTCCCTTTGGCAATAAGAAAAGGGTGATGTACACTAACTACTGCATTACCTCCCTTGATGATAAGGCACAGCTGATGCAAACTATTTTCATTATTACCTCTTTTGACAACACGGTACAGCAAGCTCCTTCCCAGCGTGCTACACCTTTGTAGCAAACTGATGCAAACTAGCTACATTAATACCTCCCTTGGCAACAAGACACAGCTGATGCAAACTAGCTACATTATTACCTCCCTTGGCAACAAGACACAGCTGATGCAAACTAGCTACATTAGCACCTCCCTTGGCAACAAGGCACATTTGAAACAAACTAGCCACCTTATTACTTCCCTTGGCAATGAGGCATAGTTGATGCAAACTAGCCACATTATTACCTCCCTTGGTATAAGACAGAGCTGATGTAAACTAGATGATAGCCCTCATGGAGCCTGATCAACGAAGCGTTGTTATTGCATTGTGCATTACAACCAAGGGGAAATACATCTTTCAACTGAATTGTGAACCGTCCTAATCAAAGTACCTTTTCCAGTAAAGAAGAAAGAAATAATCAAATAGCAAGTATCATATGTCAGAAACCAATGCCAACTGGCTGAGATTAGCTTATTGCAGCTTTGGTACGGTAGGCGTCTCGACTCTGCGAGGATTTGCCCTGCGTCATGACTATGTTCCTTTAACTAGAATAAGTAAAATGGATAAAGTTATTAGAAGACGATCCGCACATCGGCCAGTTAATGGCAGACCTTAGGCTTCTATGATAATGAACGGAAAAATATCGTTACCATTATACGACATATACTGACGGAAATAAGATAGCATATGAAGTATGTGATACCCGTGTCATAGTTCATTTTTTACTTTAAGTTTGCTGTTTTTCTATGACTGTTTTCAACCCTGTAACATTTTATAAAGATTTTTATTTTGGGGTCAACTCCAACTTTCAAGTCTTTATTCTCTTTTGCCGGGGAATTTATGTAAAAGTGTATTAAAAATTGTAATGTTGTGTCACTAATTCAAGTCACATTGTAGTAGTTTTTTTCTAGTCAGCCTTTGTTAATATTTAAGGATTCATCATCTTCCGGAATAAGAAGGACTTATCTTTGGCCTTCGAGAGGGACGCCAACTTTACCGAGGACGGCAATGGCGGGTTGACAGTTAGTCGGCAAGATAAAGACGTTGTCGGATTCTTCCCCTCAGGTACACAGGGTAATGTGAGCTATGTAGAATGTGTAGTGTTTGTAGTGTCGGTGTGTTGTGTGTGTAGTGACGTCGTGTTGTGTTTGTAGTGACGTCGTGTTTAGTGTGTAGTGTCGGTGTGTTGTGTGTGTAGTGACGTCGTGTTGTGTTTGTAGTGACGTCGTGTTGTGTTTGTAGTGACGTCGTGTGTTGTGTGTAGTGACGTCATGTTGTGTTTGTAGCGTTGGTGTGTGTGTGTGTCTGTAGTGACGTCGTGTTGTATTGGTAGTTACGTCGTGTTGTGTATGTAGTGACGTGTTGTGTGTGAGGTGTGTTCTGGTGGACGGTATGTGGTTGTTGTGTGGTGTGTTCTGTGTGTTATGTTTGCAGTATGTTATGTATGCTGTGTGTTCGATATGTATGGAATGTGGCTGGTGTGCTCTTGTGGGTAGTGTAGTATGTGTGGTGTTATGAGTGTATCGTGTATCATCCGTGCCCTCGCGTTGTTTACGGTGGAGTTTGTGGTGTAAACCTTGATGTTTTAAGTGTCGTGTGTTCGGTACATGCAGTAAGTGGTGTGTGTGTCTGTAAATTGAAACATTAAGAACATAGGGTGTTATGTAATACAAATGAAATTCCCAAACGGTGGTTTGATAGTTTGGGTATCCGAGCTAATACAAAGGCCCTGTCCCAGCAGAATAATTACAACAGAAGGGAAAAAGCATACTCATTGTTTTCTGTCGACCGTGTAAACATAATGAAATATTAAATTGATCGGCTAAATGCCACAAGTATATCGCTGGACTTTCAGGCGTCTCCGTGCGAGTGGTGCTGGGACCCAAGCTGCTCACTGTCTCCGTAGGAATGCCGGCTGGTTTTAAGAACAAAGTGAGAGGGCTGATGGGAAATTTCAACGATGACAAGTCTGACGATCTTACTTTTCCAAATGGAACAATTCTAAATAATAACTCAACAGAGAGGGACATATACCAATTCGGGCAAACATGTAAGTACTTCTTATGTTCGTATATGTCATCCTATATTTTGGTCCTAGGACAAAAAGATACCTCAGTAGACTATACTTGGCATGGTGGGTGATTTACATGTGCCATGGTAAGTGATTTGCCGGTCATGTCGGCTGAAGATGATGAATAATAATCTCCGATGTACCTAACAGGATCCGCTGATCATGGATTCGAGCTCAGACTCGGGTAAGCATGTACTGGTCTACCGGCAGCACCCGTCACTCACAGTTTTCATTAAAATAAATTGTTGATTTTTGTTTGTTGCCCAGCAACACTCCACCTCTACGAATACGGCCTGTGAACAAGCGAGAACCAGAAGTGTAAGCTTGTGTTATGCTCCATGTTAAGGTCATATCAGGTCTTACAATCTTACATCATGCAGACATGCATGTCATATTAAGTACACTCCTCCAAAATCCCTCCATTAATTTCTGGAATGTTGAAACCTTGATTGAAAGGCTTAGTGAATGAATGAGTTTATTCCGTTAAGGGGCAACCGGTCCCATTATACAATTGCAAGTTACATTGATTCTAACCGTTCACCTGTACAGAGCGGACCGATCCATAAAGCGCCCGCTAGCCACGAACATTCATGGGTTTAAACTCCTCGAAGTGCACAGGAGGAGGCACAAAAGGTTGCTAAGGCCATCATAACATACGTATGCCCTGTGGATCGGATCCCAACACATGTTGGCAACAATCAGTTGAATGCTTAGTTGTAAGCATTTGTTCGTTGTGAGCAGCTCGGGTTCAATTCTCCACACGGAAGCCCATTTCTGGTGTTCCCGCCGTATTATTGCTGAAATATTTTTAAAAGCAGCGTAACCTCTCACTCACTCACACTAGTCTACTCCTCCCCCACCATCTGTTTTTAGGGCAGATCAACTTGACAGAATCTCTCTTTATGTATCCACCACGGAAGAACGCATCCGACTATTACCACCCAGACTTCGAGCCTCTGTACTATGACGAGGCAAGCGAGGCAGATAGGAATGCCTCTATTGCTGCATGTGGCGGGGACGAGAAGAACTTGCCCTGTATATTTGATTTCCTGGCGACCGGAGACCAGGCTGTTGCAGACTCTACTAAGCAGACGGACGAGGGTGTCAAAAAGGAGCGAGCCGAGCAATGTAAGTGGGACGGCCCTGTTTAACATAACATTTGGAGATAAACATTCGGTGTTTTCAGATTTGCAAATGTTGTTTAGTTATTTGTACTGAAACACTTTACAGTGCATCGTGGATTTTGACTCTTGATAAGTAACAAGTGCTGGGAAGATTTTATTTAGGTATGACATCGTGAATGAGAATTTAAAAGATCTTCAGGCCTCACTACCACAAACCCATTTCTTTGTTTTCTATCAGGTGGCTGACAATTATGTATACAGTGTACAGTACACACTTTTATTTGATGCTGCTTCTTACCAATCTTATATCATGTTGTTGGATTGTTAGGTGTTGTCTGTCATGAAGTGGCTAGAATGTTTTCAAAATGAGTTTGTTTGTATCATTTTGGAATGTGATATTCAATCTTGCCATATGAACACATTTGTTGTGCAGCCAACACGATACCGTCCATCTCTTCCAACGCCACCGTCCTGCACGTGACTGTCGGACAGGAAACTATCTTCTCCCTGAACGCAACAGACACCGACAGCGGCGACACCATCACCTACGAGGTTGTGGACAAGCCAGACGGTTTCAATCTGACAGAGGCTGACCAGATTGGAAACGAGAGAAGTGCCCAAGGCTCCTATACACCCACGTCCGCTAGCCCCGGTAAAATAAGGTGAGTGGGTCCAAAGCCAACTATCCGGAATCAATATATTTCTCAATCGCATGATCAAGTGGACTAAATTCAGCGTAGCTCATCAATACAGTGACTTCATATTTGTTTTCAGTTGGATGTCAAAACTACATTTGAACCTGGGTATTTATACATAATCATCAATTATACATCAATCAGATGTCAATTCAAGATAGTTGGGAAAGATCGTTAAATGACTGTGTAGGCCACAAGTTACACCAGTTGAATCATCAGCTATATGATGCTGCGAAACACGTGTGTATCTTCCCGAGGCAAGGGAGTTCACTGACTATAAAAGGCCAGTTGCTGAACTAGGCTGGTATTATGGAGTTACAGCTTGGCTGGACAACGAGTCTGTGCATAGTCCAATCAATTTTTATCAGTTAACTCCCTTGCCTCGGGAAGATGTAACAATACACGGTTACCACCATTGTGATGTCGTTGCTTTGTCTCCTATAAACTAGAAACATACTCCAACCGGTATTATCATCCACGCTAGTGTGTTATTCAATAGCAATTATTATAGCCACTGATACTGATGAATGATGAAGCTCCATCTATGTCCACAGCATTGTAGTAAAGGACTCAAAGAACACGTCGTCGGAGACGGTGGACATTAAGATACGGCTCTGCGACGGTTGCTCGGGCAATGGGTCTTGTGACTTCACTCGCACACGCGCCGACCAGAACACGGGGGCGTCGGCATCGTTCGAGATTGCGGCTTGTGTCTGTGACACAGGAATTACAGGTAACTGAGATCAGTTTAGTTTCAAATAGAGCGACAAAACGAATCATAAGAAATATCTGCAGTACGCTTTTGACTACATCATCAGCATGTGTTTATGAACCACTAGCAAACTGTGATGTTGCCAGGTGTTCGTAAACCAACGTCTACTACATCATTAACACCATAAGTATAACATATGGTTACTTATGATGTGGGCCTCGTAGTTGTGTTTGCGACCAAAGTTTGCAGTGTTTCGGCGACTGTCTTCAGTCCAATTTTCGAGTGCATACTTTCTTTTCCTCGGAAGTTCTATACCTTCAGTCATCTGTAAGCATTACTTAATACTCAGTGTAACTTCGTCAGTTATATACATAAATCGAACTGTATAATCTTTCACATGAATATCATTGTCCAATCCTCTAGTAGGCTAGTGTGGCCAATTCTGATGAATACAATGTTCTGTGTTCTCCAGGTGCCGACTGTAGCCAGGATGTTGACGGTTGTAACAGTTTGCCGTGTTTCACTGGCCAGAACTGCACCGACCTGGTCCCGGCGGAAGAGAAGCGCCTCGGACGAGGCTACAACTGCAGTGCCTGTCCCGACGGATTCCAAGCATCTGGGGACAAGTGTGAAGGTAAATTCTACTCTTCTACACAACAGTTCTAAAGGTTATACTCATTCCGGATTAGACAGACCATTTCCCACAACACACCGAACCAATACTTGTCCATGTGAAGTATTAAATAGTTTTAGCAAACTATTTTAGAACCTTTATTGTTTATATTTCTTTCGCTTTTGAACCCTTGAAAAGAGTGTGAGTCGGTGCGGTTTACGTAGTTTTTAACAATATGTCACCCATATCATAGCAGGGACACCAAGAATTTCACAAACAATATATGTGTTGGGAATCGAACCCGGGTCATATTGACGGTAGTTAATTATCGGGGCGACTTGACTACCTTCAGTATCAACATCATCTCTTGCAGTGTAAAACAAATTATGTATCTTAATTCTGTATGATATTCTTTCTTGTAATCAGATGTCAATGAATGCGAGCCAACAAACCCATGTGACCAAAACTGTACGAATACACAGGGGAGCTACCGGTGTTCGTGTATGGCCGGCTACAGGCTCGTGAACAACGTCTGCCAAGGTAAGCCAAATGACAATGCAGTCATCACCATGAACAAATAAACAAGGAAGATTTGTAGGACCGTGAGTGAGTGAGTGAGTGAGTGATGCTGAGAATAATATGCTGACCCATTGGCCGGTATAATAATTTGTATCAGTCGCTTAATATAGCATTTTAATTGAGTTCAGACACTCTTCAAGAAAGTCTGATGTGGTGAAAAGCATTTCACCTTTCTTCTCTTTTGTATGTGTTTAATAGATGGCTCTGAGTTTTCATGGGCACGTCAGTGAGGTATTATTGCCAATGCAAAAAAATAAAATAAAAACAAACAGATTATAATTTCGACCTTAGCATAAATACGTTACTATTATGCATGTTCTGTTAAGGCATGTCAGTTATTAGCGAATGGGGGAGTTTAAGCCTCTTTAGCAATATCCCTGCCATACCACTAGAAATGGGCTTCTTTAATTGTACCCATGTGCGTAAAGGACATCGGTAATCGGCTATTAAATACAAAAGGGTACAATGTGTGCAGCCCATTTCTTGTGTCCATTGCTAAAAGCAGTACTCACTGACTCACTATTAAATACAGACGTTTGACAGGCATGATGTCCAAATTGAACATGTTGCGGTTACAGACATTGACGAGTGTGTGGAGAACCTTCACGACTGCCAGCAGGTCTGCAACAACACTGTACCTTCCTTCGTCTGTGATTGTAATTATGGATTCAAGCGGGATACAACTGACTTGAACAAATGCGTGAAAGGTAGATAGATGATTCCTGCCTTTCTAAATGGTGATTATGTTTCTAGATAAAGCCACTTCAATCCTATCTCATTTAATAATACCTCGACATAATAACCTGAACGACCACTGCATCGAGGAAATGTGTAGTGTGTTGAGAGGATCAGCAGCCCTGCGGAGTCCTTCGCTAGACTGAAAAGTGAAACAGAACTTCAAGGCTTCCTGTTTGCTGCTGACGATCAGTTACTTCCCATTCGAAACCGTGATTTTGTATCAAAATGTAATATGAAACATAGATTATGCAATGAATAAAATGTGACTGTCCAATATATTGTCAGTGGATGCCCCGCTTTGGCACAAACACAGTATCATAAGCGACATGATGGTGTAGCTCGATCAATTTAGTACCTTCTTCGCCATGCTTCTGGTTTTGACACAGTGGTCCATCCATGGTACGACCCAGAATGTGTAGAGGCCGTCATGGAAAATGATAAATACAAAATTCTTTGGAATAGGCCTATTCACAGCCTCAGACGTATCCAGACCAACAAACCTGAACTTGTCCTTTTTGACAAATGCAATGAAATCCTTCATATGATTAAATTTTCTGTTCCTTTTGACACTTATGTGATTGACAAGATTGAGGAAAAACATGGCAAATATGCGGACCAAGTTGTCCGACTCCCCATTGTTCTCGGTGCCTTAGGTTTGGGACCTCCCAATCTGTTGACTGACATTGGGAGAGTATCAGGGATTGTTGACAATCTGGGTAATGCAGAAGGCTGCAGTGTTGGGGAGCCTTCACATTCTTCGAAAAGTTCCCGGTGGACTTTGGACTTCCTGGTCCCATTCGCTGTCTGGGCTGCGTGTAGAAGGGGCAAGGGCCGTGAGCCGATGGTGAGCCTAACCAGCCAGACAGTGCCAGTGCCATGAATGTTTTCTCTGTTACTTTACAGATGATCAGTTTGGAATTGGTTTTTGACCGGTGTGATCTTTTTTCCACCAAAAATGAGCTTGACACATTGCACAAACGTGGGGAATCGAACCCTACCACCCCGCAATAATAGACGTTAGCTCGTGGTCACATAGTGCGCTTACCGGACAAGTATGGTACACCGAGAACCTATTCTAACCGAATCACAACGGGGTTCATACGATCAGAAAAAATCAAAGTAAGATAATTAAAGCCACACGATAAGTGCTAGTTGTATTCTTTATTTGATTATATTTCAGATTCAACGACAGAAGCCATTGATGATTGCTCTCCTACAAATTGCAGCTACGGCTGCCTGAAAGACACTGCCAAGTGCTTCTGCGAAACTGGATACGAAATTGACTCAGATGACAACAGCACATGCAAAGGTATGTTTTGTCCCCTAATATTACACTAAGGTTGTATACGGTATCTATCACTTCATTTATACTTTCACAAATACTCCCTTTCAAATTAAGTCAATATTTGAACTCCAGATGATTATCTGATTCTCTAACATTACATATAATTTGTTAAACGGTTATTAATGGACATGAATCCAAGGTTTACATAGCACATACAGGTTTAGAGATGTTCAAAATAGTATCAGTATTATTTTTCCGCAATCGTTATACATACAATGTCTTGTTAATAATGAGAAAAATATGCAAGGATAATCCCATCAACTGATGCCTTTTAAGAGCGTGATTGGGCAACAAACAAACACTAAATGTGTGATTGGCCGTGCCTGCCGGTAGAGTCGGACACGCTTGCCCTTTTCGCGAGCACTTGATGTAATCATTTGTTATCAGTGATCCATTCATTTAGTCTTCGTCGTTGTTTTGCATTTTACGACCAATGGATTCAGTTTCGTCAGAAAATCAAAACTGACTATTCTTTTGCGTAAACCTGTTTTTATTTTATCTAAATGTTTATGCCTATCAGGATAGTTGGGAGAGATAGTAATCAATAACACTGTGAACGTCTTGGCCTGGTAGCTGTGATCTGCTAGGGTAGGGAGCTCGGATGATGCTGTTTGGCTTGTTATCAGATATTAACGAGTGCGACCAGCACGTGTGTTCCCAGGGCTGCAACAACACCGACGGTAGCTTCGTCTGCACGTGTCTCGACGGCTACCTGCTGGCTGCAGACAAGGTGACATGTGAAGGTAAGGTAATAATATTCATTACGTGTTAGCCAACTTTTAAGTGCATTGGTTGCAAGACATATGACTTTGGTTTCAAGCCAATTTTAGCAACAGTCCACGACGGATGCAAGAAATGGGCTTAACATATTGTACCCGGACATTTAGCACGACGAGTGAACACTATAAACCACACTGCCATCCCACCGCCCCTAGACAATTGACCCTCTGTAACATACGTATTCAGAGATAGAACTGACCACGAGTACGTGAATTTTCACAGCATGCGGAGACTTGTACTACGGCAAAGACTGTGCCCAACGCTGCGACTGTGGTGACCGTTCCACGAGTTGCAACAACGTTAGGGGCTGCATTTGCAAGACAGGTTGGAGCGGAATCAAGTGCGACAACGACATCAACGAGTGTGAGGAAGGTCCATGTCCAACGGGCCAACTATGCACCAACACCAGGGGATCATATACCTGCGCATGTCCAACGGGATACGACAAGCAGGCTAATCAGTCATGCACAGGTAGGGCAATACGTTTGTATCTCTTTGTTTTGTTTGTTGGCCGCAATCAGCAATATTCAAGCTATATGATGACGGCCTGTAAATAATCGAGCCTGGACCAGACAATCCAATGATTAACGTCATGAGCAATTGGGATACGATGACATGCATCAACCAAATCAGCGAGTCTGACCATCCAATCCCGTTACTAGCCTCTTCCGAGAAGCATGAGTTTCCGAAGACCAATTCTAATCCGGATCTTCACAGGTTAGTTGGTATCTCTCTGTTGGACAAAGAGAAAAATAGCTCCAGCGTTCATGGTTACTTGTTTCGAGAGTCATGATTAGTTGTTATAACCTTGCAGACAAGAACGAATGCGTCACGGATGCCAACACGTGTGATCAGATCTGTACCAACGTTCCCGGGTCCTTCACGTGCTCCTGCAGGGCCGGATTCACAGAGGACAGCCAGAAGAAGTGTGCAGGTGAGGAACCATTCGGGACTACTCGTGTCATTCCGGGACAAGCATAATGGCGACTCGTGTCACTTTCGTAGCCATTTTGCAATTAGGTTTTTAGAAAGTAATATCGGTAGGAAGAAAGGAGGGACGATAAGGGCTTTAATTACTCCAGATAAAATTTAGGGGTGAGTAAGGGACACTTTAGGGTGAGGACACCAGTATAAGGCCTGCACACACGGGTCTGTATTGACACCGGGTGTGTGCAGCAGTTTTTATCACTTGACATCATCTGAAGGTCTTTTATTAGATTAGAAGAACATGATTATTATGCATGTATGTTCAATTTAATGTTACCATCCTGAGCATGTTGTTGTAGATATCAATGAATGCACATCCGATCAGAGCTCCTGCAGCCAAAAATGTGTCAATGTAGATGGTAGCTATAACTGTGAATGTGAGTTTGGCTATCGACTTAAGGATGACCGGACGTCTTGTGAACAAGGTAAGCATAAAGAAGTGAATTCATATAAACACAACTGACTCTTGATAAGAGCCACAATACTACATCTACCACATTTACAAAAAAAACTGTTAAAATGCATAAATACACAGTCAAACACCGTTGTATTGAAGTTAAAGGGACCTAGTGATTCCTATTTACAGAGGCCACTTCAGACCGCTTTGACCTCTTCACTTATCTCCAGTTGCGCAAAGATACTTACGCCCACATGTACTACAGTGACCTTGACATTTAGGAATTATATTGGTCGTGCAGGACATAATGTATTACTTATAATGAAATTCTGCAATGTGTCGCAATGCAGTTGTGAAATGTATTCGAAGTCGTGTTGTTTGTATCATGTGTATTTTTTGTGTGTGTGTGTGTGTGTGTGTGTGTGTGTGTGTGTGTGTGTGTGTGTGTGTGTGTGTGTGTGTGTGTGTGTGTGTGTGTGTGTGTGTGTGTGTGTGTGTGTGTGTGTGTGTGTGTGTGTGCGCGCGTTGGGTACGAAAGGACTACGACTATAAGACGCATTATGTGTAGGCAAGTGTTTTTCAACTTTTTTAACCATGTTATGTATCGGTTTGTATTTGTCCACATTTTGTTTGCTGATATTTCCTGATATTCAATTCCTGAGCTGATGTGACGTCAACATACACTACTTGCTGATTTGGATAGTAGTAGTCAGTGTTGCTCTGTCCATTTCAGCGTAGATTGCGTAGCTTGACGCAAGGACTGGCGGGTAGTTTTAAGTTTCGGAGTCCGGGATAAAATGTAACTCAACTGACCACTACTTTGTCACATTCCAGTGGAGGACGTCTGCGCTGAAGTAAAGAACCTGAACTGTGACCAGGGCTGCACGGTCAAGGCGGAAACTGAAGAGGCGTTTTGCTTCTGTAACCTTGGTTACAAACTTGGAACAGACAATCGGACGTGTATAGGTGGGTCTTCTGTCGCCAAGGTAACTTGCAGATTTTGCTGGGTTGTTGTTTTACACCGCATTCAACAATATTCCACTATATGACGGAGGTCTGTAAATATTCCAAGCTGAACCAGGCAATCCGGTGATTGACGCCATGAATATAGATCCATGCAATTGGTATATGACTCAAACACGCCGAGCCTGACTATTTGACCATGCAGTCTCTTCCGGTAATCAAAAGTTGGTAGGGACCAATATTCGAACCCGGAATCCCCAAGAGTTGGGGAACTGCCAGAATGCAGTCACACATGTAAAGGTGTGTCTGTCGGTCACCGTGGGAACTCGCAGGATACAGTCAGACATGTAAAGGTGAATCCTCAGTCACAACTCACAGGATAAAGTCACACACTAAAATGTTGAACCTTACGGCCATAGAATCTTTTTTTTAATGTATGGTTAATAATGATCTTCAGCGTTAATATGTTATTGTAGCTAGAGGCGATGCTGTCATCGGTTTATCTGGTTAATGATAAGGCTCATCAATGCTCGATAAACTTTCTCTAAGGTGGCTCTCTAATTCTACAGATATTGTGGAGTGTGACAATCCGGAGCTGAACAAGTGCGTTAACGGTACCTGTGAGAACACCATTGGAGGCTTCAACTGCAGTTGCCCAATTGGCTTCAAACTCGACAATGATAAAACCACGTGCAGAGGTCAGTGTGTGTTTTATACCAAGACAAGCCTTGCACTGATGTAGCCCCATTTGTCTTTCAGAAAGGTGCATGAGATGGTAAGGAAGCACTTGTTTACATATTTAGGTTACTACTTGTATTCTTGTATGTTCCCCATACATGTGTAGTGACCTGTGATGACCATGCTAACCTTTGGCGTTATAAAAGGCCACAATTCCCGTCACCAACCGTGCTGAATGAGGTCTCGAAGACAAGCTACGGCCCGATTATTATACCTGGCCTGTCAGCACCAATACCGCTCTCACGTGTAATACCCAAATAGTAACTGTGATACTGATACTATCGGTATGTACTTACTGTTATCTCATACACTGTATCTTGTTGCCAAATAGTAAATAGTAATTAGAATTAACCGCGAGTATTTGGCATCATTATCAAGTTATTAAACTATATGAGTATATCCAGAAATTGGTACTGCAACCGATAATACTACATCTGAGTGACGTAGCTACTAATGGCAAAAAAGGTAAGCTACACTCTGAAATCAATTGTTTGATAGGAATTTCTTAGAAGTTGACTGATAACAAAGTAAACAAAACATAATTGATAGCGAATTCTTGATCATACTGTAACAGCGAGGTTTCGGTATTGATCCCCACATCGTTCTCAAGCAAGACTAAATAATGAACATGGTACAGAATAATACGGTGGGCCAAGGAATAACGGTAACAACAACTACCATAATGTTCTTGTTTTAAGCCGTTTGTTGTAGTTACATTGTCTCTGACCTGTTTACAGGTTGACCCGGCTACAAGTGTATAATTGCGGTTGATGAATTGGTTCATAATTACTGTGTGTGCTTGTTGCATTAGTTGAGGATACCTAAGTTTGATCATAATGATCAACGGTGAAGGGATATGTTTGATTTGTTTCAGATTGTCAGTGGCTGTTGTTGGTCTGTGTTTGATAAGCGTTATAAGTGTTTGATTAAAAGTACTGTCACATTTCTGCTTACATTAACAATGCCCCGAGCAACGTCCCTGTATCTGGCTTGAACAGAACATCCAGGTGTCACATGCTGTTTCTTGTTCAGAGTGCGATGACCAACACTGGGGGCAGGGATGTGCCAACGAGTGTGGGTGTGGCGTGGGCGCTTCCACCTGCGATTCAAAGGGGGGATGCCAGTGTCTGGACGGGTGGTTGGGGCTGAGGTGCGATCAGGACATGAACGAGTGTGTACAAGGGGCCGTGTGTCCGCAGAACTCCGACTGTGTCAACAATCCTGGTTCCTATAGATGCGTGTGCAGGACCGGCTACAGGCTCAACAACATCACCAACACCTGCAACGGTGAGACGACGTTAGAGTAAACAAAGCTTTGACAAATAGTGCTTTTCTGTTTTCCTTTTGACAAATTATTCGTATCGATTAGAGGGATTATCGGTTAATTAATATAGAATCTCCCGTTACGAATTCTAGGTGATCTCTTTCTTCTAGCACTGTTAGGTAACACTGCCTTCTACGTCAAACGTACGATATATGATTGAAGGAGAAGATAAAGAAGTTTGAATTTTAGGGACATCATATTTCTGACAGTTTAATCGGTACTCAAACGGAAATTCAAAAAATCGATTGAGACACAGACATTGCATCTCATTAACTCATTAATGACGTTCATTGTCAGACTAAACATATGGCATTAAAACATCTGCTCATTGACTTTAATTGTTAATCCCTTTAGTTGTTGCTTTTGGTGGATGACAACATGCAGACCAGTTCACTCACCCGACCCCGTGTACCATATGTCATTGATGATCTTGTATGTTTATATATTCAGATATCAACGAATGTGATGAAACAGCATTGAATACATGTGACCAGAAATGCGTGAACAGTGAAGGCTCGTTTGTCTGCGAGTGCAGCGATGGCTTCGTTAGGACGGCGGATACATGTAGAGGTCAGTGATAGCAGGACCTCGCACTAGGTCTACTGGCATCATTATGTGGACAACCAGAGCTTGCTCACATCAAACAATACTACTACTACTTCTACTACTACTACTATTACTACTACTACTACTACTAAAAATTAAATCATGTTCGGCCCCTTTTGATACTGATATGTTTGACAAGATACAGGAAAAACATAGCAAATGGTTTTCGAAATCATCTTGTCCCACTCCCCATTGTTCTCGGTGCCTTAGGTTTGGTACCTCCCAATCTGTTGACTGACATTGGGAGAGAACCCGGGTTTGCTGCCAGGAATACAGCCCTTCTGACAATCTGGGTAATGCAGAAGGCTGCAGTGTTGCGGAGTCTTCACATTCCCCCGATAACTAGGCCTTGATCTGACGATGAGCCAAACCAGCCTCACTGTGCCAAGATCACCCCGACTCTCTTAGCTGCATTTATTTATTTAATCTGTATAAAAATAAAATAATAACAGAATTTGTTGAGCGACTAGCTTCCAGCTCTGCTAGCAAAATTATGTGCATGAAAAAATAGTGTTTGTAAACAGAATGTTACTAGTTTGTTTTCTTGCTCGTTTTCTTGAAAAATATGAATACACAATAGAAGACTGTAAATTGTTGACGTTCAGTTTGAATGGTTTTGCACCAATTTTAGCAATATCTCCGCGGGGCACACAAAAGATATACCCATTTTGGGAATCGAACCCGAGTCTTCGGCGTGGCGAGCCAGCGCTTTAACCACTAGGCTACCCCACAACCGATGGTGACATGTGTTGACGTTGTTGTTGTTGTTGTTGTTGTTACAGATGTAGACGAGTGTGAGACCGGGAAGGACGACTGCCAGCACATCTGCAGGAACACTGTTGGGGGGTATGCATGCAGCTGTCGGCCTGGCTTCCTGCTCCAGGCTAGCGACAGACGCTCATGTGTAGGTCAGTGATCCATGGCCACAAATGTGACTTCTATCCAATAAAACACTGGACCTTTAACATAGCTCATCTGGTACTGTGACCCACGCACGATTATATAGAGCACGTACTATCCCACCCCAATGTTCAGCGCAGTTGGTCGCCTTATCCTTTTAATGTAATTGTGTCATAGAATCGTTCAGCGTCAATGCCCACCTTATTCCTTCTTGCAAACCTATGCTTATGTTATGGCGTCATGGCCAGGTTCGGCGTCAAATTTCGCTTATCTCTTCCTCGAGTCCCGCCTTTACGCTGCAACGTTATACAAGCGTTCAGCGTCATGGCTCATTTTAACCCTTCCTTCAATCCCATGTTTAGGAGATGGAATGGTGTCAGGAAAATATTCAGGTTCATAATTCACTGTACGTTTCATAAGGCGTGATCGTTGCTCACAATATCGATCACTGGACTGTCTGGTCCAGACTTTATTATTTACAGTTATATATGTCTGTGAGCGGCGTTAATAAATAAACACACACGCACACGCACACGCACACGCACACGCACACGCACACGCACATGCACACGCACACACTTCAAACGCGTCATGGCATATGCAGAGTCACAGTTGCTCATCTCATTTCTTCTTTTACATAAGCCCGTCTTAATGTTCGCTCACCTTACCACACACGCTTGTTTTACAGCGACGACCGTGTGTACGATTCTTCAATGTGAACAAGGATGCCAGGTGGATCAGGGGAACGAGTCCTGCTTCTGCAACAGCGGGTTCAAGGAGGACCCTTCCAACTCAACACTCTGCGTTGGTGAGTTCTACAAATACAGTCATGATCGGTTGCCTATGATTATGTCGGATTGACCAATATGCCGGATAAACAAAACAAAGTAGTAGCAACGTTCGTGATCGAACATCGGACAACTACGATAGATTCAGTTTAGTGTTTCTACCGTTGAGTTTTCCCTGTTGACACTTATATTTATTCCTTCTGTTATATTCCCTTTTGCTCCGGGGGTGTATGGGTTGAACGATGCACTGATATCTATTTATGTTAAGGACGGAACAGACTGAGTGAGTGAGTGAGTTTGGTTTTATTCATTATCATTCGGGGTTCTGCAATTACTTTCAGGGGATCAGCAAGGCTAGCAATAGGGAAGCGACGTGACGCGTCGTAAACCACTAGACCAGTCGTGTTCTAGCTCGACTCGTCACACCAAAGGCCCAGGTTTGATTCCCCACGTGGGTACAATGTGTAAAGCGCATTTCTGGTGTCCCCCTCCGTGAAATTGCCGGAATACTGCAATACAAAACAAACGGCAATAACGCCAATAAACAAGTGCGCCTTACTATCCCACGCACAGTTTCTTTTTTTTCAAACTGAAAGTGAGTGAGTGAGGTATGTTCAACGTCGTTTCAGAGCATTTCAGTTACCTTACGTCAGATGAATGGGAGAGAAAGACCAACAACATGCATGCAGATCACTTTGGTGAAACCCAGAGGCACGGGCATAATCAGCCCGATTTCGAACCCACGAACACTAGATTCCGGCACGACTAAACGTTGCAACTTTACACAGCGTATTCCGGCGTTTTAGACGTCTTGTCCACCCTCACTCACTCTGGCTGATGGAAAAAGGGGAACACACAGATGTGTTGTCAGAAATAATGTTTCGTCGTTACGAAAAGAGTCAATCAGTGAAATGTTTTAATAACGTGATAGGTTAACTACTGATAATGGATTTTGTAGTGATGGTGTACGACATTTCAGACGTTCCCATACATATGTCCATCAGATTATCTGCTACATAGTGGTACTCTGCTGAACACTGTTTCATACCCGGTTGTGTTGCAGTGTCTTGTTATATGATCGTGTAGTGCACTTCTTTTTATGCGCTGTATTTCACAAGTACTGAATGCGTTTAACGTCAAACTACGGAAACTACAACATCATGCTTTCAAATTCAGCACATTTAACATTCGTGAAATTGAAATGCTGTCATGTTACATTCAGATGCGGACGAGTGCGCAGTAGGAACGGATCCTTGCGCGAAAGGTGGCGCCACCTGCAACAACAAACCGAATGGCGGCGGCTATGAGTGCGTTTGTAACAATGGCTCCAAACTCCAGAGTGACGGCGTCACGTGCTTGGGTAGGTGGTTTCTGGGGCAATTACCACGTTCTACCGTAACCTCACACCTGAAACTTGATATCACCAGAACTTCCCCATTTCTTCATAGAGTTACTTATGTCCACTTTGTAAATACGGACCGACGTGTTTGAGGAGTAAGGACATTACCGCCTCATCCTACCGGGTACAAGTTTTATAAGAGAATATTCTGTTTCACACCAAGAACTCAACATGGGCACCTAGAGCAAAGTCTCCCTTTAAACACAATCTTTGCATTGGTGACGTAAGAATACCACGCTGTGACACAGTTCACCTCAGTAGGTGCATTTATAGTTCCGTTAGGAAACATTTAGACAAACAGAGAGCGTAGACCCACGCATCTGTACTAGACCGTACGTCTATTAAACCCCCTGCCACATTACTATCCTAAATGTTTCAGCAAAGAAAACACAAGCTTTCGCTTTAACCCCACCTTATCCTAAGTAAAATTAAATGTTATGAATCTGTATTTTAATTGATATATACATCTTGTCCATTAAGCAAATTTGTATAAATGCCATGTGTATCATGGGCTATATGGACTGACATTGTATACTTTTTATCAATATTTTATCGCCATACCTGATTTGTACGTTTTCTTCTTCATCTTTCTTCTCCTTCTCCTTCATTTTCTTCGTCTTCTTCTTTTTCATCTTCTCATTTAACGTCATCATCCTATTATCACTATTATTCTTTACCACCACCTTCTTCATAGTTTACTTCACATCTTTTTCTTTTTCTTTTTCTAAATCACCACCTTCTTCATCGTCATTTTTTCTCCTTCCTTTGTTTTGTTTATCTTCATCACCTTTTTCATCATCACCCTCTCCTTTATCTTCTTATTCATCATTTTCTCAGTTTCTTCCCATTTCCATCTCCCTAAGTCCTCATCATCTTCTCCTCTTTAGTCTTTACAAGACTCATCTTCTCATTTTTTATGTTCTTCATCATCTTCTTCGTCATCTGCTTCTTATTTCCATCTTCTTCTTTTTATCTTCTCATTCGTTTTCTTCTTTCTCTTTCTTTTTAATATGCATCTTAATCATCTACTTTATCATCATCTGCACCTTTTTCTTTACCCTCATCATCGTCCTTATATTTTTCTTTTCTTCATCATCTGATTCTTATCTTCTTCTCCTTCATCATCTTCTAGAATCATCTTAACCGTCATAAGCTTCTTCATCTTTTTCACCTTCTCGTCGTCTTCTTAATCTTCTCAGTTTTCATCTTCTTGTTCATAATCGTTTTATTTTCATATCATTTTCCTCTTCTATCTTGTTCATCACCTTCTCATATTCTTCTGCTTCATTTTTAATCGTTTTTTTCATTTTTTATACTCTTCTTCGTCATCTTCTTCTTGTCTTTACATTCCCCTATTTAATCGTTTCCTTATTTCTCTTTTTTTTAAATTGTATCGTCTTCATGGTCCTCCTCCTCCTCATCCTCCTCCTCCTCCTCCTCCTCATCATCATCATCATCATCTATTCTTAATCTTTTTTAATTTCTTTCATCATCGTCATCTCCTTCTTCTTCACGGTCCATCTTCTTATTATGTTCTTCTCCTTTTTCATCTCCTCATTCATCTCATCTTCTTCTTCATTGACATCTTTTTTTCACTTTCATATTATCTTCCTCATCTTTAATTTTTTCATCTTGTTCATCCTTCTTCATCGTCGCCTTCTCACTTCTCCTTTTCCATCTCCTTATTCCTCAGCATTTTCATCGTCTTTTTTCACCTCGTGATTTTCTACGTCATATTGTTCATCTTATATTTTTCGTCTTCTTGTTTTTTATCATTTTCTTTTCCTCTTCATCATTTGCTTCTTATCTTCATCTTCTCTTGTGTATGTCTTCTTTGTCTTCTTCATCATCATCTTCTTGGTCTTCTCCCTTTTCACTTCTTCTACTCATTCTTATCTTCTCCATCATTATCTCCTCCTTCATATTTTGTTTTCAAAATCTTCTCATTTTTTGCATCATCTTCGTGGTCATCAGCTTCTTCTTTTTCACCTTCTCATCTTCTTCTTCATCTTTTCATCTTCATGTTCATCCTCGTTTTCATTTTCATCTTCTTATCTCCATCTCCTTTTCCTTTTCTATAGTCTTCATCACCTTCTCATACTTCTCTTTCGTCATCTTCTTCATCATCATCTTCGTATCTTCTTCTTCTATTTGATCGTTTCCTTCTTTTTGTTCATTTTGTATTTCATCATCTTCGTCTTTTTCTTCATCTTCTTCTTCTCTTTTAACTTCCTCTTGTTCGTTTTATCTTCTTGGTCATCACCTTCTTCTCCTTTCTATTGTTCTCCTTCCTCAGCATCGTCTCATTTCTTCATTTTCTTCTCGTTTCCCCATCTTCTTATTCATCTCTTCTTTTTTGTCATCTTCTTCACTTTCTTTCTCACCTTCTCATTTTCTTCATCATTTGTCATTTTTCATATTTTTCATCAGCATCGTCTCGTCATTTACCATTATCTTCTAATTTTCTCATTGATCATCATCAATTTATCATGTTCTTTTTTTTACCTTCTAACTGTGTGCGTCATCTTCTTCATGTCATCATTTTTCATATTCTTCTTAATCATCTTCTCTTTCTTCTTATCTTCTTTTCTTCATCTATATTTTCTTTTTCAAATTATTATTCTTTTATTCAGTATCGTCTTCTTCTTCATGTTCTCAATTTTTTTTCATTTTCATCCTTTCCTTCATTTTCTTTCATTATCTTTTTCATCTTCCTTTCATCATGTTCTTCTGACGCCGCGATATAACTGGAATACTGTTAAAAGCGGCGTTAAACAAAACTCACTCACTCATGTTCTTCTGCATCATCTTCTTCTGCTTTATCTTCTCTTTTTTTTCATCAACCTATCTCCGACAAAGTCCTCTGCTTCATTTCCTCCTTCTCGTCTTCTGGTTCATCATCATCTTCTTATCTTCATCTGGTGACACGGGTTGCCCAGTCGTCTAAGGTGCCGTGATTCGCTGTGCAGAGTTGCATGGGCATGCCAGAAACCTATGATTATGGGTTCAAAACCCCGGTCGCACCGATTTTGGGTTTCAACGAAGTGGTAAACGTCTGAGACCTGCATCACTTCGGGCTTTCCTCACACATTTAACTGATACGCCGTGATCTAACTGGAATACTGTTAAAAGCGGCGTTAAACCCAACTCACTCACTCACTCACTCACTCTTATCTTCATCTGATATGTCTTTTCTATCGTCTTCATTTTAATCTTATTCGCCTTCTTTTTCACCTTCTTAGCTTCTTCGTCTTCTCATTTTTATCATCTTTATCATCTTTTTATTATCTTCATCTCCTTATCCTGTTCTCCTTCATCAGCAATTTCTGCTTTTGCTTTTTTCACCTTCCTATCTTCTTCATCGCCTTCTTCGTCATCGTCATCTCATTCTTCATCTTCATCTTGTTCTTCTTATCTTCTTCCTCATCATCATCGTATTTTTCTGCTTTTCCATCATCTTATCATCTTCTTCATCTTCTCATTTTTCTTCTTCTTGTCAATCATCTTCTTCTCCGTTTGTATCTTCTTCACCTTCTCCATCATCTTCTTCTTATTTTGTCATTTTCATCATTACTTTTAGTCTTCGTCATCTTTTTTCATCATCTTCCACTTCTCATTTTATCATGTTCATCAATTAAATTATATTCTTCTTCATCTCCTTCATCTTCTCCTATTCCTTCTTCTTTATCTCTTCTTTATCGCGTTCTCTTTTACCATCTTCATTGTCTCCATCATCATCTTCATCTTCTTCATCGTCGTCTTCTTCTATACCTTCTTAATCTTGATTAAACTAAAAACTAACTCCTTAAGTTGTAGTGTAGTTGTATCAAAACGTGTAACTGTTGTAACTGCAAATAAATCCTGTGAATCATCGTCTAAAACTGCATCTACTCCGAGAATAGAGTATCTATTACATATTACTGCAACATGTAACCAAAAAACTGTTGCTTCTTCTTTAAAAAGCAATACAGTTATCTGTCACTATAGCACGTTGTAATATTCAATATTACAATCAACTCATGTACGATCTGCTTATACAGTCCCGACATGGCTGAAATATTGCCGAATTGAGTCACGCACTCTTCTGAGTCTCTTTTTCTAAGTGGCTAAAAAAAGGACCGGTCAGCTCGGAGTCAGTATACTGTGTTTTCATGTTACACCGCGGCGTGGTATGGTATCTCAGTGGGCTAGCACTATAAAATCAGCATAAGGCCGGAATAGTAAAAGCAGACACACACACACACACACACACACACACACACAAAAACACACACACAAAAACACACACACACAAAAACAACAACAACACACACACACACACACACACACACACACACACACACACACACACACAAACACACACACACACACACAAACACACACACACACACACACACACGCACGTGCAATATTCATGAAAGTGACATTAAACCCTATTTCACCTCACCTCACCTACAACTTATCATACACTCTTATGTATGAAGAATATTCTTTGTTACAAGTAGCAACTTCTAACATTGACCATAATGTCTGCATATTAACATATCCTTTAAGATAAAAAAAATTATTTTTCTTATCCATGATTATGAAGAAAGTAAAACACAAAGTTTGACGGCCATAACATTATACTTCACGGATCATATCATGGTTCTTACACAAGTTTGAATGCATTTGCACGTAGTTTTTCATGTATATTTTCGCATTCAACATCCGCCTAACTGACTGCTTGATTGTGTGACAGATACGGATGAATGCCGGGACATAAGCACCTGTAGCGGGACACCAAACTCTACCTGTAGGAATTCTGTCGGCGGCTTTGCCTGCGACTGCGACAGCGGTTACGTCAAGAACGCCTCCACAAACAAATGTGATGGTAAGTCTGGAACTTCTGAAATTCGCTTAAAATTAATTCTCCCAATACACCCACACACTCCCTCACCCTTGCATAATGGTGTAAAGAAGCAAAGTCTAATGTGGTTTACATGGACCGAATTATTTTATTGTTCAATCTCCATATTGATCTTCTCATTGTTGGGGAGTCATAATCCAGCAGTGGTTAAGGAAACAGAAGATCAATACAGAATATCCCCTGATGACATAGCTGGGGGAATATGTTGATATTGGTGTGGAAACCAAGCTCAAGTACATCAAGCCAGTTTTGAAGATCATTACCGCTCTTTCAAGTAAACAACTTTGTTAAAAAAAAGCATCATATTTCTAGTTTACGGAACATATACTATACGTTTTATCTGTAAATTGTACTTTATATTTTATTAACTTGTCAGACGTGAACGAGTGCACCGCAAACATGACCATCTGCTCCGGACTGATCAATTCCAACTGCAACAACACAGACGGAAGTTACAGATGTGATTGTGGCTCAGGCTTCCTCAAGAACACCACCACCAATCGCTGTGATGGTAAGTGAAGTCATCGCCTACAATTATAGCACTGAAGGCTAAGCTACTCTTACAACCATAGCTTCTACATTTTTAAAATGTAGCATTTCCTCTTTTAATTGTATCAACCATTACTATCACTGAAACAACCTTTATTGTACAACCCTGGTATTGTCTAATTGTGACGTATAATCCAACCTTTATGATAAATACAATAATGTTTCTCATGCATGGTTACAATACAATATAAAACTCAAATATTGACTTCACAACTGTCCAAGTCAAGTCATGATTCTTACACTAGATTGATAACAATTAGACCCACATGTTGTATAACTTCTCATTCAACGTCGTCATACTGCCTGCTTTCGTGTGTGACAGATATTGATGAGTGCCAGGACACCCACAAATGTAGCGGTACACCAAACTCAACCTGCAGCAACTCCCCAGGCTCCTTCTCCTGCAACTGCGACAACGGCTACGTCAAGAACGTCACCACCACCAAATGTGATGGTAAGTCAGGTTTCTTTACCAGAACCAAACTCCAAAACTCGCAACCCACTAAGTATCCACGTTTATGCTCAGCTATCACTCAACTTATGTAATACTTCAAGATGTGCTTGTATGGAAGCAGAGATGCACAGGTCACTTTTATCCGCCGCACATTTGCCCCAAGACAGACCTAATTTTGCAACGTGATGCTTTCTTAGGATCGAACACATTTGCTGAAGGTGATCTGGCATCTCAGTCGTAAAGGTTACGTTAAGCTATTGTTTTCAGGAACAAAAGTGAGTGAGTTGGGTTAAGTACCCCGTTGAAAAATATTTCTGTTATATCAAGGTGTTTTACACTTTGGAGATACCCACTGGCACGGGTATGGTGCTGACAATTTAATGAAAGAGGACCTGAAATTCAAACCAACAGTGTATTCAAGCACATATAGAGCACGGCGAACAGCGAACTACACAGCGAACTGTGGTGCCTTAGATAAAAGGGCCAGCCGTTACCGTTGCCATTAGAATTGTCCTTGTTGACGAATTTTCAATTCCATGGTCCTGTGGCAATGTGTCTTTTGTAATATGTGACCTTATAGGTGCTGGGATGCAATTGTGCTGTGACATCATAAAGACGTTTGACGTCAATTTACTTCGATGAAAATCGCCATGTGTGCGGACTGTACAAACATATCACATTTTTCTCTCTTTAGTTCTTAATGGAATGAAGAGATTATTTCAAAACCTTTTATCATGCATGGTTACTTTCAATTCATCAGACATTATGTTTAAACCTGCAATTATTACATAATATCATCAGTCGGAATATGACTCCAAACGTTTGATGCAATGTATTTCTGTAATAGACATGAATTGAAGGAAACAGAAGATCAATACAGAATATCCCCTGATGACATAGCTGGGGGAATATGTTGATATTGGTGTGGAAACCAAGCTCAAGTACATCAAGCCAGTTTTGAAGATCATTACCGCTCTTTCAAGTAAACAACTTTGTTAAAAAAAAAGCATCATATTTCTAGTTTACGGAACATATACTATACGTTTTATCTGTAAATTGTACTTTATATTTATTAACTTGTCAGACGTGAACGAGTGCACCGCAAACATGACCATCTGCTCCGGACTGGCTGACTCCAACTGCAACAACACAGACGGAAGTTACAGATGTGATTGTGGCTCAGGCTTCCTCAAGAACACCACCACTAATCGCTGTGATGGTAAGTGAAGTCATCGCCTACAACTATAGCACTGAAGGCTAAGCTACTCTTACAACCATAGCTTCTACATTTTTAAAATGTAGCATTTCCTCTTTTAATTGTATCAACCATTACTATCACTGAAACAACCTTTATTGTACAACCCTGGTATTGTCTAATTGTGACGTATAATCCAACCTTTATGATAAATACAATAATGTTTCTCATGCATGGTTACAATACAATATAAAACTCAAATATTGACTTCACAACTGTCCAAGTCAAGTCATGATTCTTACACTAGATTGATAACAATTAGACCCACATGCTGTATAACTTCTCATTCAACGTCGTCATACTGCCTGCTTTCGTGTGTGACAGATATTGATGAGTGCCAGGACACCAACAAATGTAGCGGTACACCAAACTCAACCTGTAGCAACTCCCCAGGCTCCTTCTCCTGCAACTGCGACAACGGCTACGTCAAGAACGTCACCACCACCAAATGTGATGGTAAGTCAGGTTTCTTTACCAGAACCAAACTCCAAAACTCGCAACCCACTAAGTATCCACGTTTATGCTCAGCTATCACTCAACTTATGTAATACTTCAAGATGTGCTTGTATGGAAGCAGAGATGCACAGGTCACTTTTATCCGCCGCACATTTGCCCCAAGACAGACCTAATTTTGCAACGTGATGCTTTCTTAGGATCGAACACATTTGCTGAAGGTGATCTGGCATCTCAGTCGTAAAGGTTACGTTAAGCTATTGTTTTCAGGAACAAAAGTGAGTGAGTTGGGTTAAGTACCCCGTTGAAAAATATTTCTGTTATATCAAGGTGTTTTACACTTTGGTGATACCCACTGGCACGACGGGTATGGTGCTGACAATTTAATGAAAGAGGACCTGAAATTCAAACCAACAGTGTATTCAAGCACATATAGAGCACGGCGAACAGCGAACTACACAGCGAACTGTGGTGCCTTAGATAAAAGGGCCAGCCGTTACCGTTGCCATTAGAATTGTCCTTGTTGACGAATTTTCAATTCCATGGTCCTGTGGCAATGTGTCTTTTGTTATATGTGACCTTATAGGTGCTGGGATGCAATTGTGCTGTGACATCATAAAGACGTTTGACGTCAATTTACTTCGATGAAAATCGCCATGTGTGCGGACTGTACAAACATATCACATTTTTCTCTCTTTAGTTCTTAATGGAATGAAGAGATTATTTCAAAACCTTTTATCATGCATGGCTACTTTCAATTCATCAGACATTATGTTTAAACCTGCAATTATTACATAAATATCATCAGTCGGAATATGACTCCAAACGTTTGATGCAATGTATTTCTGTAATAGACATGAATTGAAGGAAACAGAAGATCAATACAGAATATCCCCTGATGACATAGCTGGGGGAATATGTTGATATTGGTGTGGAAACCAAGCTCAAGTACATCAAGCCAGTTTTGAAGATCATTACCGCTCTTTCAAGTAAACAACTTTGTTAAAAAAAAAGCATCATATTTCTAGTTTACGGAACATATACTATACGTTTTATCTGTAAATTGTACTTTATATTTATTAACTTGTCAGACGTGAACGAGTGCACCGCAAACATGACCATCTGCTCCGGACTGGCTGACTCCAACTGCAACAACACAGACGGAAGTTACAGATGTGATTGTGGCTCAGGCTTCCTCAAGAACACCACCACTAATCGCTGTGATGGTAAGTGAAGTCATCGCCTACAACTATAGCACTGAAGGCTAAGCTACTCTTACAACCATAGCTTCTACATTTTTAAAATGTAGCATTTCCTCTTTTAATTGTATCAACCATTACTATCACTGAAACAACCTTTATTGTACAACCCTGGTATTGTCTAATTGTGACGTATAATCCAACCTTTATGATAAATACAATAATATTTCTCATGCATGGTTACAATACAATATAAAACTCAAATATTGACTTCACAACTGTCCAAGTCAAGTCATGATTCTTACACTAGATTGATAACAATTAGACCCACATGTTGTATAACTTCTCATTCAACGTCGTCATACTGCCTGCTTTCGTGTGTGACAGATATTGATGAGTGCCAGGACACCAACAAATGTAGCGGTACACCAAACTCAACCTGTAGCAACTCCCCAGGCTCCTTCTCCTGCAACTGCGACAACGGCTACGTCAAGAACGTCACCACCACCAAATGTGATGGTAAGTCAGGTTTCTTTACCAGAACCAAACTCCAAAACTCGCAACCCACTAAGTATCCACGTTTATGCTCAGCTATCACTCAACTTATGTAATACTTCAAGATGTGCTTGTATGGAAGCAGAGATGCACAGGTCACTTTTATCCGCCGCACATTTGCCCCAAGACAGACCTAATTTTGCAACGTGATGCTTTCTTAGGATCGAACACATTTGCTGAAGGTGATCTGGCATCTCAGTCGTAAAGGTTACGTTAAGCTATTGTTTTCAGGAACAAAAGTGAGTGAGTTGGGTTAAGTACCCCGTTGAAAAATATTTCTGTTATATCAAGGTGTTTTACACTTTGGTGATACCCACTGGCACGACGGGTATGGTGCTGACAATTTAATGAAAGAGGACCTGAAATTCAAACCAACAGTGTATTCAAGCACATATAGAGCACGGCGAACAGCGAACTACACAGCGAACTGTGGTGCCTTAGATAAAAGGGCCAGCCGTTACCGTTGCCATTAGAATTGTCCTTGTTGACGAATTTTCAATTCCATGGTCCTGTGGCAATGTGTCTTTTGTTATATGTGACCTTATAGGTGCTGGGATGCAATTGTGCTGTGACATCATAAAGACGTTTGACGTCAATTTACTTCGATGAAAATCGCCATGTGTGCGGACTGTACAAACATATCACATTTTTCTCTCTTTAGTTCTTAATGGAATGAAGAGATTATTTCAAAACCTTTTATCATGCATGGCTACTTTCAATTCATCAGACATTATGTTTAAACCTGCAATTATTACATAAATATCATCAGTCGGAATATGACTCCAAACGTTTGATGCAATGTATTTCTGTAATAGACATGAATTGAAGGAAACAGAAGATCAATACAGAATATCCCCTGATGACATAGCTGGGGGAATATGTTGATATTGGTGTGGAAACCAAGCTCAAGTACATCAAGCCAGTTTTGAAGATCATTACCGCTCTTTCAAGTAAACAACTTTGTTAAAAAAAAAGCATCATATTTCTAGTTTACGGAACATATACTATACGTTTTATCTGTAAATTGTACTTTATATTTATTAACTTGTCAGACGTGAACGAGTGCACCGCAAACATGACCATCTGCTCCGGACTGGCTGACTCCAACTGCAACAACACAGACGGAAGTTACAGATGTGATTGTGGCTCAGGCTTCCTCAAGAACACCACCACTAATCGCTGTGATGGTAAGTGAAGTCATCGCCTACAACTATAGCACTGAAGGCTAAGCTACTCTTACAACCATAGCTTCTACATTTTTAAAATGTAGCATTTCCTCTTTTAATTGTATCAACCATTACTATCACTGAAACAACCTTTATTGTACAACCCTGGTATTGTCTAATTGTGACGTATAATCCAACCTTTATGATAAATACAATAATGTTTCTCATGCATGGTTACAATACAATATAAAACTCAAATATTGACTTCACAACTGTCCAAGTCAAGTCATGATTCTTACACTAGATTGATAACAATTAGACCCACATGTTGTATAACTTCTCATTCAACGTCGTCATACTGCCTGCTTTCGTGTGTGACAGATATTGATGAGTGCCAGGACACCAACAAATGTAGCGGTACACCAAACTCAACCTGTAGCAACTCCCCAGGCTCCTTCTCCTGCAACTGCGACAACGGCTACGTCAAGAACGTCACCACCACCAAATGTGATGGTAAGTCAGGTTTCTTTACCAGAACCAAACTCCAAAACTCGCAACCCACTAAGTATCCACGTTTATGCTCAGCTATCACTCAACTTATGTAATACTTCAAGATGTGCTTGTATGGAAGCAGAGATGCACAGGTCACTTTTATCCGCCGCACATTTGCCCCAAGACAGACCTAATTTTGCAACGTGATGCTTTCTTAGGATCGAACACATTTGCTGAAGGTGATCTGGCATCTCAGTCGTAAAGGTTACGTTAAGCTATTGTTTTCAGGAACAAAAGTGAGTGAGTTGGGTTAAGTACCCCGTTGAAAAATATTTCTGTTATATCAAGGTGTTTTACACTTTGGTGATACCCACTGGCACGACGGGTATGGTGCTGACAATTTAATGAAAGAGGACCTGAAATTCAAACCAACAGTGTATTCAAGCACATATAGAGCACGGCGAACAGCGAACTACACAGCGAACTGTGGTGCCTTAGATAAAAGGGCCAGCCGTTACCGTTGCCATTAGAATTGTCCTTGTTGACGAATTTTCAATTCCATGGTCCTGTGGCAATGTGTCTTTTGTTATATGTGACCTTATAGGTGCTGGGATGCAATTGTGCTGTGACATCATAAAGACGTTTGACGTCAATTTACTTCGATGAAAATCGCCATGTGTGCGGACTGTACAAACATATCACATTTTTCTCTCTTTAGTTCTTAATGGAATGAAGAGATTATTTCAAAACCTTTTATCATGCATGGCTACTTTCAATTCATCAGACATTATGTTTAAACCTGCAATTATTACATAAATATCATCAGTCGGAATATGACTCCAAACGTTTGATGCAATGTATTTCTGTAATAGACATGAATTGAAGGAAACAGAAGATCAATACAGAATATCCCCTGATGACATAGCTGGGGGAATATGTTGATATTGGTGTGGAAACCAAGCTCAAGTACATCAAGCCAGTTTTGAAGATCATTACCGCTCTTTCAAGTAAACAACTTTGTTAAAAAAAAAAGCATCATATTTCTAGTTTACGGAACATATACTATACGTTTTATCTGTAAATTGTACTTTATATTTATTAACTTGTCAGACGTGAACGAGTGCACCGCAAACATGACCATCTGCTCCGGACTGGCTGACTCCAACTGCAACAACACAGACGGAAGTTACAGATGTGATTGTGGCTCAGGCTTCCTCAAGAACACCACCACTAATCGCTGTGATGGTAAGTGAAGTCATCGCCTACAACTATAGCACTGAAGGCTAAGCTACTCTTACAACCATAGCTTCTACATTTTTAAAATGTAGCATTTCCTCTTTTAATTGTATCAACCATTACTATCACTGAAACAACCTTTATTGTACAACCCTGGTATTGTCTAATTGTGACGTATAATCCAACCTTTATGATAAATACAATAATGTTTCTCATGCATGGTTACAATACAATATAAAACTCAAATATTGACTTCACAACTGTCCAAGTCAAGTCATGATTCTTACACTAGATTGATAACAATTAGACCCACATGTTGTATAACTTCTCATTCAACGTCGTCATACTGCCTGCTTTCGTGTGTGACAGATATTGATGAGTGCCAGGACACCAACAAATGTAGCGGTACACCAAACTCAACCTGTAGCAACTCCCCAGGCTCCTTCTCCTGCAACTGCGACAACGGCTACGTCAAGAACGTCACCACCACCAAATGTGATGGTAAGTCAGGTTTCTTTACCAGAACCAAACTCCAAAACTCGCAACCCACTAAGTATCCACGTTTATGCTCAGCTATCACTCAACTTATGTAATACTTCAAGATGTGCTTGTATGGAAGCAGAGATGCACAGGTCACTTTTATCCGCCGCACATTTGCCCCAAGACAGACCTAATTTTGCAACGTGATGCTTTCTTAGGATCGAACACATTTGCTGAAGGTGATCTGGCATCTCAGTCGTAAAGGTTACGTTAAGCTATTGTTTTCAGGAACAAAAGTGAGTGAGTTGGGTTAAGTACCCCGTTGAAAAATATTTCTGTTATATCAAGGTGTTTTACACTTTGGTGATACCCACTGGCACGACGGGTATGGTGCTGACAATTTAATGAAAGAGGACCTGAAATTCAAACCAACAGTGTATTCAAGCACATATAGAGCACGGCGAACAGCGAACTACACAGCGAACTGTGGTGCCTTAGATAAAAGGGCCAGCCGTTACCGTTGCCATTAGAATTGTCCTTGTTGACGAATTTTCAATTCCATGGTCCTGTGGCAATGTGTCTTTTGTTATATGTGACCTTATAGGTGCTGGGATACAATTGTGCTGTGACATCATAAAGACGTTTGACGTCAATTTACTTCGATGAAAATCGCCATGTGTGCGGACTGTACAAACATATCACATTTTTCTCTCTTTAGTTCTTAATGGAATGAAGAGATTATTTCAAAACCTTTTATCATGCATGGCTACTTTCAATTCATCAGACATTATGTTTAAACCTGCAATTATTACATAAATATCATCAGTCGGAATATGACTCCAAACGTTTGATGCAATGTATTTCTGTAATAGACATGAATTGAAGGAAACAGAAGATCAATACAGAATATCCCCTGATGACATAGCTGGGGGAATATGTTGATATTGGTGTGGAAACCAAGCTCAAGTACATCAAGCCAGTTTTGAAGATCATTACCGCTCTTTCAAGTAAACAACTTTGTTAAAAAAAAAAGCATCATATTTCTAGTTTACGGAACATATACTATACGTTTTATCTGTAAATTGTACTTTATATTTATTAACTTGTCAGACGTGAACGAGTGCACCGCAAACATGACCATCTGCTCCGGACTGGCTGACTCCAACTGCAACAACACAGACGGAAGTTACAGATGTGATTGTGGCTCAGGCTTCCTCAAGAACACCACCACTAATCGCTGTGATGGTAAGTGAAGTCATCGCCTACAACTATAGCACTGAAGGCTAAGCTACTCTTACAACCATAGCTTCTACATTTTTAAAATGTAGCATTTCCTCTTTTAATTGTATCAACCATTACTATCACTGAAACAACCTTTATTGTACAACCCTGGTATTGTCTAATTGTGACGTATAATCCAACCTTTATGATAAATACAATAATGTTTCTCATGCATGGTTACAATACAATATAAAACTCAAATATTGACTTCACAACTGTCCAAGTCAAGTCATGATTCTTACACTAGATTGATAACAATTAGACCCACATGTTGTATAACTTCTCATTCAACGTCGTCATACTGCCTGCTTTCGTGTGTGACAGATATTGATGAGTGCCAGGACACCAACAAATGTAGCGGTACACCAAACTCAACCTGTAGCAACTCCCCAGGCTCCTTCTCCTGCAACTGCGACAACGGCTACGTCAAGAACGTCACCACCACCAAATGTGATGGTAAGTCAGGTTTCTTTACCAGAACCAAACTCCAAAACTCGCAACCCACTAAGTATCCACGTTTATGCTCAGCTATCACTCAACTTATGTAATACTTCAAGATGTGCTTGTATGGAAGCAGAGATGCACAGGTCACTTTTATCCGCCGCACATTTGCCCCAAGACAGACCTAATTTTGCAACGTGATGCTTTCTTAGGATCGAACACATTTGCTGAAGGTGATCTGGCATCTCAGTCGTAAAGGTTACGTTAAGCTATTGTTTTCAGGAACAAAAGTGAGTGAGTTGGGTTAAGTACCCCGTTGAAAAATATTTCTGTTATATCAAGGTGTTTTACACTTTGGTGATACCCACTGGCACGACGGGTATGGTGCTGACAATTTAATGAAAGAGGACCTGAAATTCAAACCAACAGTGTATTCAAGCACATATAGAGCACGGCGAACAGCGAACTACACAGCGAACTGTGGTGCCTTAGATAAAAGGGCCAGCCGTTACCGTTGCCATTAGAATTGTCCTTGTTGACGAATTTTCAATTCCATGGTCCTGTGGCAATGTGTCTTTTGTTATATGTGACCTTATAGGTGCTGGGATACAATTGTGCTGTGACATCATAAAGACGTTTGACGTCAATTTACTTCGATGAAAATCGCCATGTGTGCGGACTGTACAAACATATCACATTTTTCTCTCTTTAGTTCTTAATGGAATGAAGAGATTATTTCAAAACCTTTTATCATGCATGGCTACTTTCAATTCATCAGACATTATGTTTAAACCTGCAATTATTACATAATATCATCAGTCGGAATATGACTCCAAACGTTTGATGCAATGTATTTCTGTAATAGACATGAATTGAAGGAAACAGAAGATCAATACAGAATATCCCCTGATGACATAGCTGGGGGAATATGTTGATATTGGTGTGGAAACCAAGCTCAAGTACATCAAGCCAGTTTTGAAGATCATTACCGCTCTTTCAAGTAAACAACTTTGTTAAAAAAAAAGCATCATATTTCTAGTTTACGGAACATACACTATACGTTTTATCTGTAAATTGTACTTTATATTTATTAACTTGTCAGACGTGAACGAGTGCACCGCAAACATGACCATCTGCTCCGGACTGGCTGACTCCAACTGCAACAACACAGACGGAAGTTACAGATGTGATTGTGGCTCAGGCTTCCTCAAGAACACCACCACTAATCGCTGTGATGGTAAGTGAAGTCATCGCCTACAACTATAGCACTGAAGGCTAAGCTACTCTTACAACCATAGCTTCTACATTTTTAAATTGTAGCATTTCCTCTTTTAATTGTATCAACCATTACTATCACTGAAACAACCTTTATTGTACAACCCTGGTATTGTCTAATTGTGACGTATAATCCAACCTTTATGATAAATACAATAATGTTTCTCATGCAATGTTACAATACAATATAAAACTCAAATATTGACTTCACAACTGTCCAAGTCAAGTCATGATTCTTACACTAGATTGATAACAATTAGACCCACATGTTGTATAACTTCTCATTCAACGTCGTCATACTGCCTGCTTTCGTGTGTGACAGATATTGATGAGTGCCAGGACACCCACAAATGTAGCGGTACACCAAACTCAACCTGTAGCAACTCCCCAGGCTCCTTCTCCTGCAACTGCGACAACGGCTACGTCAAGAACGTCACCACCACCAAATGTGATGGTAAGTCAGGTTTCTTTACCAGAACCAAACTCCAAAACTCGCAACCCACTAAGTATCCACGTTTATGCTCAGCTATCACTCAACTTATGTAATACTTCAAGATGTGCTTGTATGGAAGCAGAGATGCACAGGTCACTTTTATCCGCCGCACATTTGCCCCAAGACAGACCTAATTTTGCAACGTGATGCTTTCTTAGGATCGAACACATTTGCTGAAGGTGATCTGGCATCTCAGTCGTAAAGGTTACGTTAAGCTATTGTTTTCAGGAACAAAAGTGAGTGAGTTGGGTTAAGTACCCCGTTGAAAAATATTTCTGTTATATCAAGGTGTTTTACACTTTGGTGATACCCACTGGCACGACGGGTATGGTGCTGACAATTTAATGAAAGAGGACCTGAAATTCAAACCAACAGTGTATTCAAGCACATATAGAGCACGGCGAACAGCGAACTACACAGCGAACTGTGGTGCCTTAGATAAAAGGGCCAGCCGTTACCGTTGCCATTAGAATTGTCCTTGTTGACGAATTTTCAATTCCATGGTCCTGTGGCAATGTGTCTTTTGTTATATGTGACCTTATAGGTGCTGGGATACAATTGTGCTGTGACATCATAAAGACGTTTGACGTCAATTTACTTCGATGAAAATCGCCATGTGTGCGGACTGTACAAACATATCACATTTTTCTCTCTTTAGTTCTTAATGGAATGAAGAGATTATTTCAAAACCTTTTATCATGCATGGCTACTTTCAATTCATCAGACATTATGTTTAAACCTGCAATTATTACATAAATATCATCAGTCGGAATATGACTCCAAACGTTTGATGCAATGTATTTCTGTAATAGACATGAATTGAAGGAAACAGAAGATCAATACAGAATATCCCCTGATGACATAGCTGGGGGAATATGTTGATATTGGTGTGGAAACCAAGCTCAAGTACATCAAGCCAGTTTTGAAGATCATTACCGCTCTTTCAAGTAAACAACTTTGTTAAAAAAAAAGCATCATATTTCTAGTTTACGGAACATATACTATACGTTTTATCTGTAAATTGTACTTTATATTTATTTACTTGTCAGACGTGAACGAGTGCACCGCAAACATGACCATCTGCTCCGGACTGGCTGACTCCAACTGCAACAACACAGACGGAAGTTACAGATGTGATTGTGGCTCAGGCTTCCTCAAGAACACCACCACTAATCGCTGTGATGGTAAGTGAAGTCATCGCCTACAACTATAGCACTGAAGGCTAAGCTACTCTTACAACCATAGCTTCTACATTTTTAAATTGTAGCATTTCCTCTTTTAATTGTATCAACCATTACTATCACTGAAACAACCTTTATTGTACAACCCTGGTATTGTCTAATTGTGACGTATAATCCAACCTTTATGATAAATACAATAATGTTTCTCATGCAATGTTACAATACAATATAAAACTCAAATATTGACTTCACAACTGTCCAAGTCAAGTCATGATTCTTACACTAGATTGATAACAATTAGACCCACATGTTGTATAACTTCTCATTCAACGTCGTCATACTGCCTGCTTTCGTGTGTGACAGATATTGATGAGTGCCAGGACACCCACAAATGTAGCGGTACACCAAACTCAACCTGTAGCAACTCCCCAGGCTCCTTCTCCTGCAACTGCGACAACGGCTACGTCAAGAACGTCACCACCACCAAATGTGATGGTAAGTCAGGTTTCTTTACCAGAACCAAACTCCAAAACTCGCAACCCACTAAGTATCCACGTTTATGCTCAGCTATCACTCAACTTATGTAATACTTCAAGATGTGCTTGTATGGAAGCAGAGATGCACAGGTCACTTTTATCCGCCGCACATTTGCCCCAAGACAGACCTAATTTTGCAACGTGATGCTTTCTTAGGATCGAACACATTTGCTGAAGGTGATCTGGCATCTCAGTCGTAAAGGTTACGTTAAGCTATTGTTTTCAGGAACAAAAGTGAGTGAGTTGGGTTAAGTACCCCGTTGAAAAATATTTCTGTTATATCAAGGTGTTTTACACTTTGGTGATACCCACTGGCACGACGGGTATGGTGCTGACAATTTAATGAAAGAGGACCTGAAATTCAAACCAACAGTGTATTCAAGCACATATAGAGCACGGCGAACAGCGAACTACACAGCGAACTGTGGTGCCTTAGATAAAAGGGCCAGCCGTTACCGTTGCCATTAGAATTGTCCTTGTTGACGAATTTTCAATTCCATGGTCCTGTGGCAATGTGTCTTTTGTTATATGTGACCTTATAGGTGCTGGGATGCAATTGTGCTGTGACATCATAAAGACGTTTGACGTCAATTTACTTCGATGAAAATCGCCATGTGTGCGGACTGTACAAACATATCACATTTTTCTCTCTTTAGTTCTTAATGGAATGAAGAGATTATTTCAAAACCTTTTATCATGCATGGCTACTTTCAATTCATCAGACATTATGTTTAAACCTGCAATTATTACATAAATATCATCAGTCGGAATATGACTCCAAACGTTTGATGCAATGTATTTCTGTAATAGACATGAATTGAAGGAAACAGAAGATCAATACAGAATATCCCCTGATGACATAGCTGGGGGAATATGTTGATATTGGTGTGGAAACCAAGCTCAAGTACATCAAGCCAGTTTTGAAGATCATTACCGCTCTTTCAAGTAAACAACTTTGTTAAAAAAAAAGCATCATATTTCTAGTTTACGGAACATATACTATACGTTTTATCTGTAAATTGTACTTTATATTTATTAACTTGTCAGACGTGAACGAGTGCACCGCAAACATGACCATCTGCTCCGGACTGGCTGACTCCAACTGCAACAACACAGACGGAAGTTACAGATGTGATTGTGGCTCAGGCTTCCTCAAGAACACCACCACCAATCGCTGTGATGGTAAGTGAAGTCATCGCCTACAACTATAGCACTGAAGGCTAAGCTACTCTTACAACCATAGCTTCTACATTTTTAAAATGTAGCATTTCCTCTTTTAATTGTATCAACCATTACTATCACTGAAACAACCTTTATTGTACAACCCTGGTATTGTCTAATTGTGACGTATAATCCAACCTTTATGATAAATACAATAATGTTTCTCATGCATGGTTACAATACAATATAAAACTCAAATATTGACTTCACAACTGTCCAAGTCAAGTCATGATTCTTACACTAGATTGATAACAATTAGACCCACATGTTGTATAACTTCTCATTCAACGTCGTCATACTGCCTGCTTTCGTGTGTGACAGATATTGATGAGTGCCAGGACACCCACAAATGTAGCGGTACACCAAACTCAACCTGTAGCAACTCCCCAGGCTCCTTCTCCTGCAACTGCGACAACGGCTACGTCAAGAACGTCACCACCACCAAATGTGATGGTAAGTCAGGTTTCTTTACCAGAACCAAACTCCAAAACTCGCAACCCACTAAGTATCCACGTTTATGCTCAGCTATCACTCAACTTATGTAATACTTCAAGATGTGCTTGTATGGAAGCAGAGATGCACAGGTCACTTTTATCCGCCGCACATTTGCCCCAAGACAGACCTAATTTTGCAACGTGATGCTTTCTTAGGATCGAACACATTTGCTGAAGGTGATCTGGCATCTCAGTCGTAAAGGTTACGTTAAGCTATTGTTTTCAGGAACAAAAGTGAGTGAGTTGGGTTAAGTACCCCGTTGAAAAATATTTCTGTTATATCAAGGTGTTTTACACTTTGGTGATACCCACTGGCACGACGGGTATGGTGCTGACAATTTAATGAAAGAGGACCTGAAATTCAAACCAACAGTGTATTCAAGCACATATAGAGCACGGCGAACAGCGAACTACACAGCGAACTGTGGTGCCTTAGATAAAAGGGCCAGCCGTTACCGTTGCCATTAGAATTGTCCTTGTTGACGAATTTTCAATTCCATGGTCCTGTGGCAATGTGTCTTTTGTTATATGTGACCTTATAGGTGCTGGGATGCAATTGTGCTGTGACATCATAAAGACGTTTGACGTCAATTTACTTCGATGAAAATCGCCATGTGTGCGGACTGTACAAACATATCACATTTTTCTCTCTTTAGTTCTTAATGGAATGAAGAGATTATTTCAAAACCTTTTATCATGCATGGCTACTTTCAATTCATCAGACATTATGTTTAAACCTGCAATTATTACATAAATATCATCAGTCGGAATATGACTCCAAACGTTTGATGCAATGTATTTCTGTAATAGACATGAATTGAAGGAAACAGAAGATCAATACAGAATATCCCCTGATGACATAGCTGGGGGAATATGTTGATATTGGTGTGGAAACCAAGCTCAAGTACATCAAGCCAGTTTTGAAGATCATTACCGCTCTTTCAAGTAAACAACTTTGTTAAAAAAAAAGCATCATATTTCTAGTTTACGGAACATATACTATACGTTTTATCTGTAAATTGTACTTTATATTTATTAACTTGTCAGACGTGAACGAGTGCACCGCAAACATGACCATCTGCTCCGGACTGGCTGACTCCAACTGCAACAACACAGACGGAAGTTACAGATGTGATTGTGGCTCAGGCTTCCTCAAGAACACCACCACCAATCGCTGTGATGGTAAGTGAAGTCATCGCCTACAACTATAGCACTGAAGGCTAAGCTACTCTTACAACCATAGCTTCTACATTTTTAAAATGTAGCATTTCCTCTTTTAATTGTATCAACCATTACTATCACTGAAACAACCTTTATTGTACAACCCTGGTATTGTCTAATTGTGACGTATAATCCAACCTTTATGATAAATACAATAATGTTTCTCATGCATGGTTACAATACAATATAAAACTCAAATATTGACTTCACAACTGTCCAAGTCAAGTCATGATTCTTACACTAGATTGATAACAATTAGACCCACATGTTGTATAACTTCTCATTCAACGTCGTCATACTGCCTGCTTTCGTGTGTGACAGATATTGATGAGTGCCAGGACACCCACAAATGTAGCGGTACACCAAACTCAACCTGTAGCAACTCCCCAGGCTCCTTCTCCTGCAACTGCGACAACGGCTACGTCAAGAACGTCACCACCACCAAATGTGATGGTAAGTCAGGTTTCTTTACCAGAACCAAACTCCAAAACTCGCAACCCACTAAGTATCCACGTTTATGCTCAGCTATCACTCAACTTATGTAATACTTCAAGATGTGCTTGTATGGAAGCAGAGATGCACAGGTCACTTTTATCCGCCGCACATTTGCCCCAAGACAGACCTAATTTTGCAACGTGATGCTTTCTTAGGATCGAACACATTTGCTGAAGGTGATCTGGCATCTCAGTCGTAAAGGTTACGTTAAGCTATTGTTTTCAGGAACAAAAGTGAGTGAGTTGGGTTAAGTACCCCGTTGAAAAATATTTCTGTTATATCAAGGTGTTTTACACTTTGGTGATACCCACTGGCACGACGGGTATGGTGCTGACAATTTAATGAAAGAGGACCTGAAATTCAAACCAACAGTGTATTCAAGCACATATAGAGCACGGCGAACAGCGAACTACACAGCGAACTGTGGTGCCTTAGATAAAAGGGCCAGCCGTTACCGTTGCCATTAGAATTGTCCTTGTTGACGAATTTTCAATTCCATGGTCCTGTGGCAATGTGTCTTTTGTTATATGTGACCTAATAGGTGCTGGGATGCAATTGTGCTGTGACATCATAAAGACGTTTGACGTCAATTTACTTCGGTGAAAATCACCATGTGTGCGGACTGTACAAACATATCACATTTTTCTCTCTTTAGTTCTTAATGTAATGAAGAGATTATTTCAAAACCTTTTATCATGCATGGCTACTTTCAATTCATCAGAATCTAAACCTGCAATTATTACATAAACAGTTACAATTGGGAAAATTAGTCCAAACGTTTGATGCAAGCTATTTCTGTAATACATATGAATTGAAACTTGTGAATTGTATTTTTGTCTTCCGAAGATACTGAAGTTTTGAGATGTAATGAAAAGTCAAAATGTGATCTCATGGTTGATCACATATATAGAATGTCCCTACAATCACTGTCCTGAAGCCGAGTTGTTTTGTTTTTTTGATTGACATGATACCTTTGAAACCGATATTCAATTCCCAGAAAACAAGTGTGACGGCAGTGACGGGTGTGAGGCTACTTGTGTTAACACAGGCGGCTCCTTCAAGTGTGAGTGCCCAGCAGGGCAAACTGTCAACCTGGATGGAAAGACGTGTGACGGTAATATATCCTCCTCTTTCAGATTACCACTGTGAATTAGAAACATGCACATATCAAAACATTTGAACTAGATCACTACTGAATATATTTAGTTTAAAGTCAATAAGATATGAAAGTAACTGGAGTAGACAAGTAAACGCAGATTAACAGCATTGAAACAAGTGGCTTTTTTCACTGATGTCATTATGCAACCCTTTGGTACAGAGCATGGCGAGTATTGTAGTTAACATATGCAAACTGTCCATCGTGTACATACATCCTTCGCAGTTCGGTTGAGAAATGATCATCCACTCTTCATAGTTCTTGCTGATTCAGATAGATGACATGAATTGTGTCTACCTTTTCAGCTGTTGAAATATTCGCTGCTAGTATCACCCTGAACAAAACTGTGCCCGAAAGCGCCTTCAATAACACCACGGCGGAATATACCAAACTACTCAAAGACATAGAGAGAGCGGTAAGATGACGTGGAGACTCGGTTGGACGTGTCTTGTTCCGTGACGGCTCTTAATCTTGCATTGTTTTACTAGATAGTCATTGCGTTTTGGCACGCCCAAGAAACGCAATTCCGTTGCCTTAGATGATTAGGACACAGGTGTTCTCCCTTTTCTTATTTTGTACCCGACAGGACACCAGTGTACAGCTGTAAGCGGATTACTCCGCTTTGAACATTACCGGTAGGGCAGGATATGCTCATCCTTTTCGCGAACACCTGGTGTCATCACTGATTTTCTTTTGTCTATTCAAAAAATTGTCACTGCTATTTTGCCCTTACGCCAAATGGAATCTGTTTCGGCGCTAAATGAAGATATTCTCTTGCACTGAAAATTCATATTATATTTACTTATATGAAGGCGTGCCAACTTGACATGGGCGGAAATCCCAAAGTGATCCAAGTCTTAGTAATTTACCACTTTGATTAAAGCTACGAGCATGGGTATGGTACTGACAGAGCATGAACCCTAATCAGAGTGTATCAGTGATTCGAACCAACGATCATGTGACGCCAGCACATTTCAATGTGTACAATACCCTGCCTATGTAAGCATCTGATGATTCAACATTCCCTTTATATACTGTATGTTTGAAAAGTTAATCTTTACAATACATTAACTATTCACAATGTTATCTTATGTTTATGTCAACGTTTCGTTGTTTTTGTTTCAGCTGATTATTTACTTCAAGAGCGAACTAGTTGATGCCTTTGTCACGCTTGTTGTCATCCGAATCAGGTGAGTAGTTCAACCTGGGATTGAGCGTGCATTTCAGCTGTTACTGAAGACCTTGAATAAGCACAGAGAGTGAGTGAGTGAGTTGAATTTAACGACGCTTTGAACAGTATTTCAGTTATATCACGACGTATAAGCTTGATATGGGAGGAAAATGATACTGTTTCCAGACGTTGACCTCTTTGATGAACTCTGCAAGCACGGTATAGTTCTGACAAACCTACAAATGTGATCAGGGCGAACCGGGCTTCGAACCCACGACCATCGGTTTTTGGCAAGCTGAAAGGTCGCAACTCTTCGTAGCGAAGTACGAGCCACAGCGGCCAAGTATTTGCACAGATAATTACTGAACCCAATAAGTCTAGCATGTCAATGTACCTTCATTTCAAAAAGCTATAAACGAATTTTCATAAATATGACGTTTGTCCTGTGTGTGCTTTAGATCGGGTAGTGTCGTCGCTGACTACACAACTGAAATTAACAAGATGGGAGACACTGACGCTGCCGCAGTGTTCGCCAAAGCCACGACCGCTCTGGTATCGGGTAACTTAACTATCGATGGAGTAAATGCATCCGTTCTGGCCCAGACAGTCAATGGGACTAATGGTGAGTGAGGCTTGACATGTACTGTTTGTTAGTTTATTTATTGTTTGACGCCGCACCCAGAAATAGTCAGGCTACACCGCTACTCGTCCGGAACATCATCTGTTCTTAGGTATTATCAAGCCCGAGTGATTTCAAACCTTTAAACTATAGGTTTCAAATAGACGGGAAGACCCCTATATGCGCAACTTGATACGTGAAATAGTAGCATATACAGAGCTAATAAAAAATACATAGAATATTGCTGTGATGATTACTGTAGAGTAGTTATCTGGTGAGACTTATCTAAAATGCGAGAAGTCTGTGAGACTAATGTTCTCAGCAGTCTCCTGTGCTAAAGTGTCACGTGTACCCCGTGACCAATGTTCTCAGCAGTCTCCTGTGCTGTATTGTCACGTGTACCCCGTTGACTGATGTTCACAGCAGTCTCCTGTGCTATATTGTCACGTGTACACCAGGTCTGATGTTGTCAGCAGTCTCCTGTGCAAGTGTCACTTGTAACCCATGGCTGATGTTCTCAGCAGTCTCCTGTGCTATATTGTCACGTGTACCCAGTGACTGATGTTCTCAGCAGTCTCCTGTGCTAGTGTCACTTGACATTCCTCGTGTTCCCAATAGTCTGCCGTGCTTTGTTTCAGTGACGGAAGATGCGTGTGACACTTACAGGACCAACTGTGAGAGTAACCAAGTCTGCGTCAATGATAAGGGTACACCAGTCTGCAAGTAAGAGATCCATTTTCTCAACTTGCGTCAAAAGATAAAAGATATTTCCAAAGTAGTTGTTTCTGTCAAATGTAAATTAACATGAGTTAAAATCAAATGTAGCATTTACTCTTCAGCTAATCAATCTGTGTTGCCTTTCAGGCTCGTTCCCGAAGAAAGTGAGTACATCGTTATGCGGCTCCACATTAAGATCTTCTTTTGCCTAAAACAGAACTTTATAGAGCGATTGGAAATCACCTTTCCAAAAAATGTTTTTAATTATGTAATGGTTTTGCAAATTACAGATGCTGTTATATATAATGATATAGAATTAATCACAGATGATACCATAAAGCTATATATAATTAATCACCCGTCAGAGATGAAATTATATAGCAATATAGAATTAATTTCAATCACAGATGATGTTATATAACCAAAAAGGACAAATTCCACATCGAACACAGTTGAAATTATATAGCGATATAGAATTTATTACCCATCAGTCACAGATGATGTTATAGAACCATATAGAACACATTCCTCATCGAACACAGATGAAATTATATAGCGATTTAGAATCAACCCCAGATGGTGCTGTAGAATCAGCCATAAATTAGCCATGATACACAACTAAATAGAATTCACTTCCTCAAATTGCAGAATATGGTTAATGACACAAAGTGTCAACAGACCATACTGCAGTGGACATCAGCCGAATACATTGTTTATATGATCGGCGTTGTTTCAATAAATGCTCAAAGCCTTCCTACTTATATTAACCCAATCAAATCATGTTTGTTTTCAGGCGACTATCGACTTATTATCGGCCTTTCCGTGGGTATCCCTCTCTTCATCATCATTCTGGCGTCCATCATCGCTATCATCTTTATGAGGATGAGAAACCAGAAGAAGAGTCTTGAGAGGTCGTCTGAGGAACGGTGAGTGGGACAAGTGCGCGTTCTGGTGGATGTAGTGAATGGTAGAAGCCAGCATTCCCAGTGGCGCTGTCTGCCTCATTCGGCAGTGAAACAGAGAAGCTAGTCTGACAGTTGTATAAGTATAAGCTGGGTAGTGAATCACAGTCTGGCAACTGCACATTGTTAGTATCCCCCGTCACGAAGTGGCGCGAGGTATAAAGGAACGGAGTTCGTCCATCCGTCCGTCCGTTCGTCCATCCGTCCGTCCGTCCGCTTTTCAAAATGGTCCAAATTTCTGACTGATGTTACTGGGCATGATCTGAAATGAGTTTGATAATTAGTGTCGTAAATTCATTTTTTACAGAGTTATGGCCTTGATCCGCGGTGTTCAACTTAGTGTATAGTGAAACTACTGACGTTGATCGAATGAGCATGTGTATGTTATCTAAGAGATACTTGTCAAGACTGATTTCGAAACTTGTCCAGTCAATTATTTTTTAAATGACCTACGGTCCTTGGCCCATGTTATTTTACTTGGGTTATAGTGTAAGCAATGGGAACAAGTTTTCTCAGAAACTGATAAAGTTAACTTATCCAAGAAATACTTATCAAGACTGAGTAATTTTATCAAGAGAAGGGAACATTTGCTTGTATCAATTTCACATTGAATCATTTTTTCTGATGACGTTCCAAGTGCCAATCCTTCAGACTCTATGGGACTCTTTGTTATAGTTCATATTCACTACCATATGACCAAAGAAAGTTCTAATGTGCCCCATGGCGCTTGATAGTGATAACGCTTTTTTTCTTGTTACATTGAGAAGTCTAGCTGTTGTATAAGTGGGGTAGTGAAATAGACCAGATGGACCTAGTTGTACATATAGGGCAGTGAAATGAAACCTTGAGAGAAATTGTTATGTTTGTTGAATAAAAAGCTAGCCTAGCTGCTGTTCACGTATTACAGAGGTTGATTTGATATAAGATTCAAGATAAGACTTGTCTGACGCAAGTTGTAGAAGTGAGTGGTGGTTATAAGCGATAGGTTTCACTAACTACATAATACTTAACACATTTCAGATACGACTCCTACCTACATCCATTCTCCAGTCAGCTCGCCACTCGCGACGGCTTCTACAGCGCCAACCGCGGCATGTACTCCCCCGACTCCCTCTCAGCAGCATCCAGTGATGACAGCAACAAGAGGAGGAAGAGGAATGGGCGGGGTAGTTTCAGAGACAGTGCTTGGTTCGCTAAAGAACAGCAGAATCAACGACGTGAGTTCATTTAAATGGGAGAGGCTTGCATTATACGAAAATATCAATAGTAACAAAAGAAAAAATGAAGCTAAACAAGAAATGAGGATGAAACTTGATGTAACTGGGAATGCAGATAATAGTGCAAATGCTGAAAAAGAAACTTAGAATGAAACTGAGATTAATGCTAAAGGTAATGACAATGAAAACAAGTAATGTTTGTTTGTTAACTGTTAAACGACAAAGACAGCTATGTTCAACATATATCACGGCAACCTGTAAATAATCGAGCGATTGATATTATGAGGAACGTCCCTCGCTGTCAGGATACAATGGCCCACAAGGACACCAAACCTGACATCAAATCCATTTAGTTGCCTCTTACGAGATAGGAGAATGTTTTTAATCCGGCTTTCCTACGGGGTTAATCACTGAAATTCAGACTAAGGAAATTAATAGGGATGTGCTGAAAACGACAATAAGGCTTTATGAAACTGATTGATATTAAAAGGTTAAAATATTCAAAATGATATCAACAAAGAAAATATATGATTACATTATTGTGAAATTGGCAACCTTCATTGGAAGATAAATAATGATTAAAATGAAATTGAAGCAGACTGGAGATCTGATAAACATAGTCTTAAGTCAAACTATTAAATATTATCTCCGACACTATATTAAACTGAGATGGACACGTACTGTTCAAAGTGGCGTTAAATGAATTCACGCCATATGTGTCTTTCTTAGATAAGCCTCATGTATGACATCGTTAAGATCATAGCAACACATTGATTGGAATAAGCTGCGTAGTACACAGAACATATAATACAGCTAGTAATGATAAAGTTGTCCACAACTGCTTCTTTGTACAGTATTTCAGTTTTAACACTGCCTATCAGCTTACAGGAAGTGCAGGTCTTAGGCGTTCACAACTTTGGCAAAACTCACAGCACGGGTATGATGCTCAAAAACCAAGAATCATTATCAGGAAGAATATGGGATTCAAACCCAAGATAATAGGATTCTGGTACACCCAAGGGATGCAACTCTGAACAGCGAATTGCGGCGACTACTTGGCCACCCGTACACCATATACACTGTAGTCAGCTGAGCAGTAGATATTATGTTGTACTCGCAGAGAAATCGGCCACATGTGTCTTTTTATTTGCATTCTTGTGTTTGAAATGGGGCTTAACGCATATATTTCCCGACAGCCGATGACAGCGACCTCTCCAACTTCTCCTGGGACTTCCTGTACCGGATCATGCCACCCAATGAAACAGTGAGTACTGCTGGGACAATGGTATAAAAATATATTTCATAGAAATATATCGTATATCGTACACATAAACTGGTGCTTCACATCAACAACAGGATAGCTGAAACCTTGTACATCAGTGTGTCGTCACACAGGTGAAGATTGCTTGTTTGTTGTTAAACCCCGCCCTTAGAAATATTCCAGCTTTATGACGGCGGTTTGTAAATAATGGAGGCTGGGCCAGACAAGCATAGATTGCTGGGTACCTATATTCTAACCCTAAATCCCCATGGGGTCACAAGGATGTAGGGCTTTAAACAATGCACATACCATGACATCCTTATGAAGTAAAATGTGTGACCGAAGTTCTTTGTTATTTCCATTATGTCTACAAAATTGGCTGAAATGAAATGGGGGAAGTATGTGTATAATCCAGACTTTTTGATACTTCATGAAGGCCCGCCATTGGATAATAATGCTTATTAGATATTTTGTTCATGACATATAAGCTTGTTTAAAATGGTTGAACATATGTAAATCAAAAAATGATACTTGATCATAAATCATTTTAACCGAATGATGTTCCAACATTAGTTTTAGGCACGACCCTTTCTTCTCCTCCTGGGAACCTTCAGAGGTCCAAACATTGACGTCTGATTTTATTCATCGTGTGTTTGAGGAAGCTACTTTTTTTGTACGGAATGTTTTAGCATATGAGTAACGCCTTAAACTGTGCAAGATTCTTTCATTGTGACCAAAGCCGGATCTGATCTGGAAAAACATGTCATGACTTCTATGTTTGAATGATCATGCAGTTATGATGTAGTCGGAATCTTACCATGACTTCTGCTTTTATTGAAAAGGGTTTTGTGGCTTTTAGTCAGTGAGGATATTAGTACTGACTGACTGACTGAAGATGAGCAGACAACTATTGCACTGAAGTGAAATATGGCGATGTGTTATGTACATCTACAGTATGCAAGGTAACATATATACCATAAACTTGTGTCATATTTCAGTTCGAGATAAGAAGACCACAAATCAACGCCTCCCCCTCGCCGAGATCACAACTGAAAGTAAGGTTCTACATGTATTTGAGCATTCAGTAGTAACATATCCAGTGAAGACAATGTATGGGTTCAGTTTAATACACGCACCTCCAATATTGCGGAGGGACACCATGTTCCCTACAATAAGGTCACGAGTAACACATTACGTTCGCATTACGTATGCAGGGTGTCCGCCTCATCGGTTGAAGTATTACAAAAGTCATACAATTATAATGGTTTACCAAGTAAACCCATATAACTGTAGGGGCGGTGAAGTAGTCTGGTGCTTCAGGCGTTCGCTCGTCACGTCGAAGGCCTGGGTTCGATTCGCCACATTGGTACAATGTGTGAAGAACATTTCTGGTGACCCCCGCCTAGATGTCACTGAAATAATGCTAAAAGAAGAGTGAAACCCAACTCACACTCACTTGTATAAATGTATGATACAGATTAGACCTTTCGGAGCCACACTACCCAGATAGCTGTACATATACAACCCTTGACCTGGCCCAGTATCTGCCAATGTGTCGTTGTGCACCATTGCCAGAGTTGCGTGTTGTGTTTTTGATTGGTTCTTTCAGAAAGCTTATTTTACGTGCATAATTGCTGGCGAAGGGTTGAACAGGTGTGAATGCGAATGTTCGCAGGGTGAGAATATGTGGGTTACTGACTTTTGAATGTGTGAGAATGTCTGCATGTAGTATATTGTCTTATGAATGTGTCAGACCGTGTGGTATATTGTCTTGTGAATTTGTCAGAGCATCTGCATGTCATATATTGTCATGTGGATTTGTGACAACATCTGTATGTGGCATGTTCTCTTGTGAATATGTCAGAATATCTGCATTTGTATATTGTCTTATGACTGTGTAAGGACATGAGGTATATTGTCTTGTGGATTTGTCAGAACATTTGAATGTGGCATGTTCTCTTGTGAATATGTCAGAAAATCTGCATGTCGTATTTTGTCTTTTGAAAGTGTGAGAACATCTGTATAGTGTGTAATCGTCTTTGTCTTGTGTATTTTCGGGAACTCGAGTACATGGTTTATTGTCTCGTCTCTTGTGTTACAGTCCAGCCGCCAGCACCCCTACTCCAGTGCCTGAGACACCTGCGAGAAACAACACAATCTTCAGTTGAGACAGATACGCCACTAGCAGGCGTCTTGCGCCACTGAATTATTCATGGACACCCTGGGATATTCCAATTATGCTTGAATGATATTGACATTTAATTGTCTTTATGTGCCATGGACTAATCCTTATAATCCTTGATGGCTGGTGGGCATATGCTTGTCATACTTGGTTTATGAAAGCCCACTTTCATTATTTTGAGATATGATATTTCGATATATGTTTGCATCTTCCGTCTTTCATCTGAAGAAATTAACGATACATCCAGTGACGACAATATACGCTTCATATCCCCTCATCTCATGCAGTATAATGGGTTTTTGACACATTTGGGAACATATAACGTTGTCGACAGTATTGGGCAACTGTACACACGTTCCTGGATATCATTCACTGTAGTTATTGCTGGGTCTGTTATTCCTTGTAATATCAACTAATACTTAACCCGTGAAGATCCGGGATAGAATATGTCCACAGCAAACCCATGCTTTTTTCGTAAGAGGCGACTATGCTTGTCGTAAGAGACGACTAACGGGACTTGATACATGTAATCGTATCCCAATGGCGGCTGACGTGACAATGTTTTGTGTCATCTTAATTATTTGAATATTTGATAAATCTAAACAAGGAAAAGTTATTCAACCATCACAATTGCATCTGTCGTCATTTCTGAAATTTTATGTCCTTGTTTTCAATTTCATGTTGCCTCATTCAAACCAGCATCGAAGATGCTGTAAAGTCTCTCTTAATGCTTTGTATAAAGCATCTATACAGTGTATACTTTCTGTTTTACTAAGATGATCACATGTGACGACAATAAAATACGTGTTACAGGTAGCGTATGTATATCCTTGTATCCCTCTGTTGTTATGACATGGCATTAATCCAACAGGACATGTGGTATGACGCATTCTAACACTCGGTTATTTTTCTTTGCGAGACAACGCAGGCGATGTCCGAAACTGCCTCAATTTGTTGTGCAGAGTTGCGCGCCTTAGATATGGTGGATTCGCTTATCTTAAATTAAATCTGAGATTCGCCCCAATTGGAAAGATGGAAGACAAAATTACTTGAATATTCTTTTTTAATGTATATCAAACTATTGATACACGTAATGATTGTATCACGGTGTCTAATGTTGAAGTAAACATCAGCCTGTCCAAAGATCCCCCGCACATGTAATGTAATTAGGAGAACTACAGATTAAAAAACATACATGTCGGTGATTCATTTTCCCCAGATTGTTTGGGGTATGGTCAACTTCGCGCTGGCGATAGGTAATCGACAGTCATTGCAAGTAAGATTAAGACCTCCTTTTCAAATTTGGTAACTAGCCATGTATAATGTAGATGAATCAAGTTATTCAATATCGCACTTTTTACACAAATTCACATTAAGGCACTGGTGGAACCCCCTAAAAAGCGACAAGATCGTGGTACATAGCCCTAGGTGCAGGTGGGGTCAAGGTTTCACGTTTATGGGATAGCGTGCCATAACTATACAGCGATTAATTCCCTTACGTGTATTGCAGTTGGATCATCTTGGATACCATATAAGAGTGTAGTATTTTTTGATGTATATACATATATATGTATGAAATATATGATGTCGATATCTTAAGTCAGGAACCATACTTATAATGTCATTGTAAATATATTCCATGTATGCCAACCGTGTATGAGAGATTAACAAACCATATTTCATTATTTGTTTATGTTATACATATTTACTATTAAAATATACCTATTCTTGAAATAAAATATGTATTTACATAACGTGTATTTTAAGTTGTGTTTTTTTATAAAGGGCAGCAAAGCTGAATTAGTCTTTCCTTGGAATGTTCGCAAGTACTGACAACGCTACATTGTGTCTGGGAGCGTCAAATAATCAATAACTGTAATTATTTATCAACTCTCCAAATATGCTCAAATCAGCCCTCATCATATTGAAGAACTGGAGCAGCAATACGGGCTTAATGGGATTTAAGTGTTTCTGTATTGGATTTGAGCGGGCAAGTATTGGATTGGAGCGGGCAAGTATTGGATATGAGCGGGCCAATATGGGATTTGAACGGTCCAATATCGGATTTGAGCGGTCCAAGACGGCTACGCCGGGCCAATGCATTCCTTATATTGCGAACACAGCAAGGCGATAAACTACTGTTAACACAAGATATTTTATGGATGACAACTTCTTTATTGTATTACGTTTCGATATAGATCCTCATACCGTTGTGAAGTAAGACAACACTGTACAGGTTTATATACACTTTATGAGGATTAAGAAAAACAGTATGAGAGTATACATATAATGGATTAACAAAGACAACAAAGGATAATACAAGAATCTATATCGAAACGTGGTTTGATTAACGTGGAGGTTCTTTATGGTCGAATTGCATTGTGCACTGTTGCACACAAGTTTTTTGTCTGATGATTCCCTTGTGAAGCATGTCTAGACACATGATGAAAACAAGGAATTCCACAATTTTCGTAAACGAACCAAGGATTTTGGACATAATCTCAATGTCAGTGTTGATTTTGTTGATGATTCCTTTCTGCTGAACGGTACAGAAATCAACCAAGTGAAGTGCCATATCAAATAGCTTTTTCAAAGAGAGGCTATCTGAACGACCAATGCATCGAGTTTATGTTTATGTGCAGTGTGTTGAGAAAATCAGCAACACTGCAGATTAGGTCGTCTGGCCTGAAAAGTGAAACAGAAGGCTTTCTGTTTGCTGCTCAGGACCAGTCACTTCCCTCTCGAAACCGTCAATGTGTGATTTTGCATCAAAATGTGAATGAAATGAAATGTAGATTATGTATTGAATTTAATGAGACTGTCCAACACATTGTGAGTGGATGCCCAGCTTTGGCACAGACACAGTATCTTAAGCGACATGATGGGGTGGCTCGATCATTTTATTACCGTCTTCGTCATGTTTGTGATTTTGACAGAGATCCATCCATGGTACGACCCGGAATATGTAGAGGGCGTCATGGAAAAAGATAAATACAAAATCTTTTGGAATAGACCCGTATACAGCCTCAGACATATCCAGGCCAACAAACCTGATCTTGTCCTTTTTGATAAATCCAATGAAATCATTTATATCATTGAATTTTCTGTCCCTTTTGACAGTGATGTGATTGACATGATTGAGGAAAAACATGGCAAATATGCAGACCTCGCTTTCGAAATGACACTCTTGCATCCCTAGTACCAAGTTGTCCGACTCCCCATTGTTCTCGGTGCCTTAGGATTGGTACCTCCCAATCTGTCGACTGACATTGGGAGAGTACCCAGGTTTGCTACCAGGAATACAGCCCTTCTGACAATCTGGGTAATGCAGAAGGCTGCAGTGTTGGGGAGACTTCACATTCTCCGAAAGGTTCTGGGAGGGTTTGACTAGGCATTGAAGTTTCTGTCCCTATTGACAAGATTCAGGAAAAATATGGCAAATACGCAGATTTCGCGTTCGAAATGTTACGCTTGCATCCCAAGTCCCAAGTACCTAGTTGTCCGACTCTCTCGGTTCCTTAGGTTTGGTACCTCTCAATCAGTTGACTGACAAAGGGAGAGTACACGGGTTTGTTGACTACATCACTTCTGACAATCTGGGTAATGCAGAAGGCTGCAGTGTAGAGGAGTCCTCACATTCTCCGAAAGGTTCTGGGTGGGCTTTGGATCCCCAGATAAAACAAGCCATCATCGCAAGCCTCACCCGACCTGCTAAATCCATTTATCATCCTGATGCCCTCAGCAGTGAACTGGACCATCTCAAGGAAACCTTCACTTCTCAACAGCTATCCTGCCCAACTAGGCTCCAAAACCATCCGCAAGACCCTCAAGAACTCCGACCCCAGGCCCATCAGAATCACCACACCCTACCAAGGCCCTGTCACTCATCATATTTCCCGCCTCATCAAGAATAAAGCTAACATAGGTGTCACTTTCTATAGAGGCAAGTATATCAAGACCCATCTACAAGCTAATGGCAGAGGCACAAGCAGCGCAAGTCCCAACCCCCGAGGATATATATACCAGATACACTGCAACTGTGTCCACCAGTACGTTGGAGAAACCCTTAGACCCATCAACGCAAGACTCAAAGACCATCGGACTCTGTTAACAAACTCGACCAGAAAGCCGCTATTTCCGAACACATCCTGAAGAACGAAGACCATAACATCATGTGGGAAGCCATCAAAGTCCTGTCTATCCCCAACAACAACTGGCGACAAAGGAGATACCAGACAGCCATGAACTGTGACCAGAGAATCTATCAGTGCTAATTACACCACCACCACTTTCATAGATACATGTATCATTACACATGTGAAATTCACAACCAAATATGATAACCCTAAGTGGTTTAGGGGAAATCTTTAATGAACACCCCTCGTACATATGTGTGATCTCTGCCTCATGGCATTCATTCACCTGATAAAGGAGTAAGCATATACTCCGAAACGTTGTGTTCCTCATAATAAAGAAGTTGGCATCCATATATTCTCTTCCTCAGAAATACAGAGATAAATGGAAAGTGTCCATCAGGTATACCATCGTACATGGATTAAAACCCTTATCTGTAAGTAAAATGTATTTCCCCATGAAATATGAATAATATATTACTTAAAAGAAGTAACGGTTAACGAAAACCTTTTATTTCATATAAAGTTGATCTAAAATGGTTGGCGGGTATTGCAATGCGCAGCCTTATAATTGTGGGCGTTCTTTATGTTTGTTTTGGTTTTTTTGGTGTTTAACGCCGTAGTAAGCAATATTCCGGGTATATGACGGCGGTCTGTAAATAATCAAGTCTGGACCAGACAATCCAGTGATTGACATCGCTCCACGCAATTGGTTGGTTGGTTTGTTGTTTAACGCCGCACTCAGCAATATTCCAGCTACATAAATAATCGAGTCTGGACCAGACAATCCAGTGATTAATATCATGATCATCAATCCACGCAATTGGGATCGATGACATGCATCAACCAAGTCAGCGAGCCTGACCACCCGATCCCGTTAGTCGCCTTTTACGGCAAGCATGGGTTGCTGAAGACCCCGGATCTTCACGGGTCGGGCGTTCTTTAACTGCTTTTGAGTAGTATGTGTACATGATCTTCAGTACCTAAGCAACTAGGAATAGAGACACCGTGAACTTGAGCTGAGACATTAACATGAGAATCGTTTCGCTTTATCCTTTGCCCATGGGCAGGCCCATAGGACAGAATATTTTCCTTTGCTCAAATCTAATGTTTTTGTTTTGGATATTTATAAAGCTGTCTCTACAAGTATCAATGACACACAATTCAACTCTTTTAGACTTAATTAAACGAATTTGTGGCGTTATTCAAATATTTCGTTCATTGGCGAAAAGGTTTGGCCCATGGGCGAGAATATTTGCCTTTGCTCAAAACTCATGTTTTTGTTTTGGAAATATATATAAAGGTGTCTTTACAAGTATCATGACACACAATTCAACTCTTTTAGATTTTTTTTATGAAACTAATTCGTGCCGTTATTCAAAAATCTCGTTCATGTGCGTGAATATTTTCTTTTGGACAAAACTCATGTTTTTGTTTTGCAAATGTATAAAGGTGTTTTACACATAATCCAACTCATTCTGACTTGATCCAACTAATATGTGGTGTTATCGAAATATATTTCGCCCATGGGCGAAAAGGTTTGGCCCTTGGGGTGGCCCGTTGGAGAGAATATTTTCCTTTGCTCAAAACCCATATTTTTGCAGTGGAAATATATAATGGCGTCTCTAGATGTATCATGACACATAATTCAACTCTTTTTGGCTTAATCCTACTAATTTGTGGCCTTATTAAAATATACTCTTCAACAAAAAAAACTTTACATAGATGTAAAACCACTTTTTGTCAAATATCTAAAATAATTACATTAACTGAGAACTAAATAAGTCAAAAAGAAAGATGATGTGTCTATAATTCGCGAAAACACATGCAAAGCACATAAACGTAGCGTTTGTGGGTCAATTTTACAGCTTCATCCAAACGCAACCGCCTGTAAAAAACGTGCAGCACAGGATCCTACATTTAGGCATGCAAGCCCCCCTGCTGAATGGGTATAAAAATCCACATCAACGGCTGTTTATACAGTCCTTATAACGGCAGTAGAGGCGGTGACAGAGTCTGAATGCAGCTCAACGGAAAAACGTCATTGGGAGATTACAAGCTGGAGCAACTTAGCATGAAGTGGCCAGGCACTTTGGCGTATCCAGACAGACAATCTCCGCACTGTGGACCCGATACAACAAAACCAACAGAGTTGACGATAGACCAAGGTCAGGAAGACCAAGGGTGACAACCCAAACACAAGATCGATACATCCGGATGCGACAACTCCGAGACCGCACTATCACAGCCACGTCTACAACCACACAGATCCCTGGGGTACGCAGAATATCAGATCAAACGGTACGCAACAGACTGAGGGAGGCTGGACTTTTTTTGCACGAAGACCTGTTCGACGTCATGTATTGACCCCACGTCATCTGGCGGACCGTCTGTTTTGGTGCCAACAGAGGGTTAGATGGGCATGTGCAAGGTGGAGAAATGTACTGTTTACTGACGAGTCCCGTTTCCTACTCACGCGTGCTGATGGGCGCGCACGTGTCTACAGACGTCGGGGTGAACGTTACACCCCCAACTGTGTGCAGCATGCTGTCCTATTTGGCGGCGGGAGTGTCATGGTATGGGCCGGAATTCATCACGGTGGTAGGACGCCTCTCGTGCATGTGGCAGGTGCATTTACAGGTGTTGCGTTACAGAGACTTGATCCTACAGCCTTACGTTCTTTCTCACGTCAACGTTCATGGCGGACAGTTCCAGCAGGACAACGCTTGACCGCATATTGCACGTGCTTGTCAGGACTTCTTACAGCACAACAACATCCAGACATTACCTTGGCTAGTCCGGTCACCAGATTTGTCCCCGATTGAGCATCGGTGGGACGAGTTGGATCGACACGTTCGCAGAAGGAATCCACCACCCCAAACACTTCCGGCGCTTCTTGATGCACTTCAGCATGAATGGCAGCACATCCAACAGCGAGTTATTGACAACTTGATTGCATCTATGGGTCGTCGGTGTCAAGCGGTGATTGATGTACGTGGTGGGCACAACCGATACTGACATTTTCTGTACACCTGTAACATTAACTGTATCGTGTACGTGTGTCTGTCTAGGTGACACGATTAATGTTTTGAACATTGTGTACATTGATCTTCAAACAGTGTTTCAATAATGGTTTCTATGTCCTATTTTGAAACAATCGCATTATATTACATTTTTAATGTAAGTGTCAAGTTTCTCTTTTTGAAGAGTATATTTTGCTCATGGACGTAAATAGTGTGGCCCATGGGCGAGAATATTTTACCTTTGCTTGCTCAAAACTCATGTTTTTTGTTATGGAAATATATAAAGGTGTCTCTCGAAGCATCATGACTCATAATTCAACCCATTTAATTTAATCCATCTAATTTGTGGCGTTATTAAAATATTTCGCCCATGGATAATAATATGGAAATTTTAGCAATTTACTATCAGAACGAAATAAAGGCTTTTTGTTTAACTTTGCCTATGATTGTTTGCATACACGTTTACATAATATTTTGATATCGAACTGTTACATACAAATAGCTACGCCCCAAAAGATGAATAAAAGAAAATTAGTGCACGTTGATATTGTTGAGCCTTAATAATTTCAAAATAGTCTCAAATATCACCTTTTTTTTAGTTTTTGATTGATAATGATATTTGATAATAAATACAATATCACATATCATATCAAATATATCAAAAGACGAAAAGGTCCTCTGCAAGCATAAGAATTTTGTTACTTTAATCATATATTCATATCTTTGATAAGGGCGCCAAGTGATATTCTCTATTCTTACATACCTGTGTGTGAAAAAACAATTAAGATAAGTTGTATCAAAGATATGTGTGATATCGAATTCCAGGTCCATGATTGGTTTCTCGATAGTGATGGCTTGATTGCAATTCATTGATACGTTACTCGTGCTAAAGTCGAAATCACCCTGGTCAGTGTTGAAACTTTATGGTTTTAGGGGGCACTTTATGCATCACCAGGGGCTTGTTAATCAACACTTATGGTGGAAACGTTTTTGTGGACGGTCACACTAGGTACACTGCAGAGCAAAAGTCTTTTACTTTAAAAACTACTTTTTTGTAAAACGTTTGCGTGGCTAAGCGGCGACTTCGCAGAATGTTTGTCAAATTTCTGCATAGTTACACAAACACACCACGGAGCTACTGCGGGACCAATTAGTTTTACATGTCCATGCCAAATGGTGACTGTTTTTCACTATTCATATTCTAATTCAATTCATAATGCCACATCATTACAGTACTCCTTTAAACTTTAAAATTACTAAAAACGAGAACAAAAAATAACTTATATATAGATTATTCTCTCTTTTATCAGCTGCTACGTTTGTATCGGTTGCACTGTACAAAGAAGGATTTTGTCTGTCATCTTGCAGATTTAGACTCAGAATGTGCTCATTTTGATTAGGAACGAAAATGTATTATACAGTTAAAAGTTATACATGTACACTGTAATGGTCCAGGTCCAAAGGAACGAAATGAAGAAAGAGTGTATAAGTGTTTGAATATGGAAGAATACATGTAGGTTTGTTAAATATGACTATACAACGAATTTCAATTCTTACAAGTTTGAATTTATATATGTATACAATTCGTATATTAGTCATGATGAATGTGCATATTTATAAAGATTCCTAAATTTTAAACAAGCCATGCACACCCTTGTAAGGTTGTCATCAATTGTTACTTAAGTATCATTTAACACATTGATTCGGAATAAAACTTTCTCAATTTTTTCAAAGTAAGTAACAATAACTTTTTATTTCGACAGGTGGTGGTCCATCACCATGCTCTACTTTGAGTGCCACGCCAGAGGTGATGTGGGATATTCTGGGACAAAAAAATGTATCCATATCTTGAATATCATCAGCTATGGACACATCACTCCTACAGATGGCTAGCCTTTCTGACACAGTTAATGCAAGGTAATTCTACTGATGTATTCCCTTGACCTTGTATTAAGTATATTCATTCATATAGCATAACACTACTTAACGGAGTTGCTATGAAAACCTATTATGTTAGCAAAGTACCTCCTGTGCATACGTGGTCATACACATAACTATAAAAGCATCCATATTAAATGATGTAAAACTTCAACGCCACAGAATAACCAATCTTGATTATCCACCGAAACAAATCTTGCAAAGTGCAAGATGGTGGTGAAAAGTGAAAAGATCACTAAAAGTCAGTGGTGACACCGGGTGTTCGCGGAAGATATTTCCTCATATCTTTACCCTATTCAGATACATAGATACTCAAAAATAACAATGACTAAAGATTTTTCTGTCCATTTAAATACAGTGAATACAGTGACATGGCAGCACTTGACATGCAGACACTCCAGACCATGGGAGGAGCTGTCCTACTGCATCAACAGTCTCTGTACCTTTACACCCTGAACCATCAGTGCCAGATCCGCCTCATCAACACAGGGATCCACGAAGAGACCTACAGGATGGAGCATTGTCCAGGATCCTGAGTCCTCGTGACAAACATTCCTGTTGGGTGAAGGTTATGATGAGTTACTACACAAAAAACTTAAATTTGAAATGTTTAAGCCTTAAGAAGAAAATCATGGAAAATCAGCTTCAGAAACTGCAGCATGAATAGAATTTATATTTATACCATGTATGAATATCATTTTTGATGGCCAGAGAGTTCACCATATTTTTCAAAATGTAATGTATTTCTTTGAAGAGAAACCTGGTTTTCAAAAGAACATTATTTTGACAGAACCATACTCCTTTTGATCAGTTTAAATTAATTTTTAATATGATAATATTTGCTTATGTGTGAGGTAACAGTGTGAAATGTCATTTATCAATAGATTCAATGATAACATGTCAGAATTTGAATATATATTTTCATTCAACCATATTCTCATGTTTTACTACTGCTTACAGCAACATTGCATTTGAGGGTTCAAAACCCTTGTATTTTGGTGCCTATGACATGGTTAAAATCAATTAATTGTAATACCTTAGCTGACTCAGCTTATAAAGCACTTGTTCCAGTTAAGTATTTCATTCAGCAGTATTGTGTATCTGTGTTGATGATGTCCATTTTTGGGTGTCTATTTCACTAAGTGTAGAAAGTACTGGCTCCGTCTGTTGAGACTATCACCTGACAGGTATGTTTATCAGTACTATAAAAGGTTGTCATCTTTGGTGCCAAGGTTGAATATCTTATTCTGTGTAACTGTGTTTGATATGATGACAAACATGACCAGTTACTTCCAGGAAATTATGACATGTATTGCAGCATTGCTTCTCTGTGTACTTTATCTCAAACAAAACAATTTCAAAATTTGCTAAATTTCTAATATATGTATTCAAAATGCGGGGAGGATTTAAAGGTGTATAAGTCTCAACAATAATTTATTGAAGACTTTATGTATTATGGTTCATTTGCCTTTACTACAATAAAATCTGACTGGCAGATAATGTTTCTTAAATGAAGATAAATGTATCAGCATCAGTTGACTGGGCAAATGCATTGCAAAAGAACACATGACCATGTTTAATGAACCTGGAGATTCAGAAATTATACATCATAATTTAATAATTACAGTAACAATGTCAATTTTAATGATCGGTTGTAATAAATTGTTTGTGAATTATAAAAAAGGAAAGCCTTGTCAGTTGTTTCGTATTTGTTACTCTTCTTTGTTAAAATAAACTGTGTTGTTTTCTGATACTTTTTGAATATAATTCCTTAAATAGTTGTTTTACTCAATTAAAAGAAGAATAATCACTCACACTGAAAGTGAGTGTTTGCAAAGTGATTCCTGGAGGTCAAGGTGTGGCCAGAAATATCTCCTTCTCTGAAGGGGGCTGTCATGCGGTCATCGGGAACAATGGAGTCACTATCTGGTAATGGGATATTCCTTATCTTGGAGATGTTATGCAGAATTCCACAATAAGTAATGATTTTACATGCTTTAATTGGAGAACCAGTTCAGAACTTGTCACACACACACACACACACACACACACACACACACACACACACACACACACACACACACACACACACACACACACACACACACACACACACACACAGAGTCACAAACACACAGAGTCACACACACACAGAGTAACACACACACACACACACATTTATAGAATTGTGTGTATTAGAGTCAACGTGTTCCATATGGAATTTTCACAAAATAGTTTTTGTTATTTTACAAATTGAGTGAAAAATCTGTCTGTTTTATTTATAATGATAATGAATTCCAAACATGTTTATGCTCTATTTCATCACTCAGTGATCGAACATGACAGGATTAAAAGAAAACGAAAGTATAACGAATGTATAAATATCTTATCCTATCCTAGCATGAGTAGTCAATTGTGAAGGGTCTAAGTCCTTTTGAACTCTAATAACGATAATCGATTATCCAGTCTGTTAACTGAATGGACAGATTTTTAGTCCCTTTATATAATGACTGAAATATCTAGGCCTTTATTAAATTGCCTAAGTGAATCACATTTAACACATTGACTGAAAGATATATATCTAATTACAGAGTCGGCCTAATTTACAGGTGATTCTACAATACTTGCTCTCTTTCAATAACAATCTGCCACACCACGCCTGAATAAACAGTTATGCGGGTGTTGCTGTGGGCAAATACCTAGCCTTTATACATGTACATTTTTTTTGTAGATACATGTATTACGTATTTTCGTTAATTGTGGATATATTAAGCACAAAGTCATAAAAAGTTATGAAACATGAATTGGTGCCTTGATATACAACAAGAAAGAATATTGTTTTTTCTCCGCTACCCTGATGTGTTTCATCGTTAAATGTTCACTCTATACCATGTGTGTTTGGAAGCGATATCCAAGGCGCCGCCCAGTAGACACAGATTGTGTCGTTCGTTTCGCGTGAACTACCATCCGGCTTCGTCACCCTGTAGCTAAGAGTTATGTAATCGGTACACAAATCACTTCGTCAGTGTGGAAGGAGTTTGAATTACGTCCGCCACTGGCCACAACAATCCTCACAGTATAAAAACATTCTACAAGGTCACTGCCGTTCAAATAACTTCGTGACGCACGTAACTCTCGTCGACAATGGCTGTCAAATCTGTCTGCTACAGCTACCATACAATCCTCCCTGTCACAACTGGCGTTTAACTGGCTTTTTCAAAATAGTAATAGTAAAATCGTCGTTAGCAGACTGACGTATGTCGCACAGAGTAATCTTATTTGATAAAAAAACAAAAAACAGTAAGTTAGATAACTAGAAGATCAACTGGATATTACATTCCTTATATCAAGTGACGGTCCTGTTTGTGAAAATATGCACTTTTAGAGACTAATAAAATCCATTTTAAGACCACATAGACAATAAAGCCAAATACAAAATGTCTTGGTATCATTTGGTGTGTATTAGTTGATCGGAATGATCTGAAATGTTATAACGTTAGATTAGAAAGGAAAAACGTAAATGTGTTTTATGGTGCACGAAATTTGGGAACACCCAAACACTCTGTTTAAAATCAGTCACTGACATGAGCAATAAGATTAAGCAACATCAACATGCATAAAAGGGTATAGAGAAAATGGTGGAAGCAAATTGAAATAGATTTTAATAAGACAGTATTGTACTAAACAAACTGCCTGTGCACAAGCGATCCCAAAACTTGTTTGACAGATTTGTGTTGTATTGTAGACTGACGTACAGCAAGTGATTTTCATGCTATACGTAGGCTTGCATATACATCTTACACATTCGGATATACCACCTGTATAAAGTATTATGAAGTTGAGAACTAAGATAGCGACCATTACCTGCATCCACTCACGGAAGCAATTAAAATTCTTGCGTGTATGCTGTCTCCTCTGAAAATATGCTACACTAAATTATTTTATACTGTAGTAGATTTGGTAATGAATAAAACTTGGTAACTCAAAGTTACTTGGTGTGCCACCGATAGATATGATTTTCAGTTAATTGACAGCTTGGAGTAATAGGGATTACGTACATAAAGTCATTTTGTCTCATTTTTCTGCTAAATAGAAATTTTAATTGTCATGATATATCACAGCTACTAAAATCTGGTAGTTTTTTTTATCGGGTAAGAAGAATTGATTCGCCTAGTCATACAGTCATTCGTACCTGATCGAATGATTGGCACGAAACGTTCCGGTAGAGAGTTTATTCTTGTATTTTGTTATATACATGTATTGTTAATTGTAGTCGATACTTACATCACTGTATATTAGAACGCGGAACTGGCAACATCCAAACATGTACCTAGTACACAGAGAATTGTTACGTATCAATTCCTGTATATTCCTACTTGAACAAAGAGCCTACATGTAAGCTGTAATCGGTGCAACTGCGTAACCACATGTACAGTCTCAGCAGTCTAACGTTACATCTCCCATCAAGTAAGCTGTATTTCTCAAGCATAATTTAACTTCCGGGGACATTTTGAATGAAAGGGGTTAAAAAGAAGTTCGTTGTATCGAAATAGGTCGTCTGCCAAAACTTTTGACTTTCGCGTTTTCAAAACTAAAGAGTCGTTTTTCGTTGCTAGTTATAGATCAGGGAAATAGAGAATACTACACTCATTCTCGTTAGATACCACTTTTACGAAACGAGTGGACTTTCTATGGTATCTGACCGAGCGAAAGCGAGGTTTGATAACATAGAAAGTTCACGAGTTTCGTAAAAATGGTATCTAACGAGAATGAGTGTGGTATTTTATTTATTACCCACGTTAAATATGTATGTAAGTGTAAATACATAACAACTTTTGTTCGTTGACAGACCAAACTGAAACCGGTTGCAAAATCTGGTTGCGCATGAATATTGATATATGCCCAAATATGGGCATTGCTTACATTCCTATGCATACGCATTAACAACACGCGCCTGCAGTTGTGTTTTCAAACATAACAGCACCGACGTTCAAGATCCTTTTGGAAGAATTTCTTCAACTTATGAGAATTCAAGCGCCATGTTGTTAGTACGCAGAACACCTATAAGAACATTTGAAAAGTCACATAAGCGACTTGGTCACTCGCATTGCCGGGGTCCCGTCTGTGCATTCAAAATGGTGCGGTTTCCTTGATCTATCAGCTGAATTTATATCATGTCCGTACCATTTTGGAAGAGGGAAATCAGAGTGTTCGCCAAAGACATTCATGTTTACTGTACCACCCTTTACTGAAGACGTGAAAATCAACACGCTCAAGTCTGCTTGCATGTCAGTGACAGCTTCGAACGAAAGGCATGGTCACCACCGGAATAAGAAAAGATCTACTCAGCGTTTTACGTTTGTTCACCTTTGAGATATTTGGGGCCACATAATCTGAAATCAGGCACAATTCTACGGAGTATTCGAATGGTTTGTATCGGAAATGTTCGCTTTGAGTGATCTGGTCGTGCAGTCGTGAACCAACAACTCCCGAAACAGTACCACAAAATAGACTTCAAAGAGGACACTGATGGCACAACCGGATCGTTACAAGTAAGTCTAGATATCTGTCAAGATAGTTTAAACTGACTTCATTTCACCTCGCTTATCCTTTTACGTTAAATCAAATTGGAAATTGCGAAAGTGGTCGGGTGCGTCACACTCATGGGGACCCTCGGACTATTGAACGGTAGTCGAACATTGTAAATGGATAAAGCTCGATTATATAATGTCTGTGGAAGCTCAATGCATAACTTATACAAGATGCAAACCGAATTTGATGCGTGTGACTATCTTGTTTGGTTTAATAAAGTGTTTGTTAATATCCCTCACTCACATGAGATATGAATGAAAAAAGTAGTCCGGGTGTGACAGAGGACACGATTATCCAATCAAAACGAATAATATAAGGTCAACTTTGTACGACACACGTGTGACGTACGGATTTAGTATCTTACCACCTGTATCGTCACCACGTGGGTAATAATCTCCAAAACGTCACTCGAAGGTGTTAAGAAAATTCTTAGTTAAAATTTGATATCCCAAGATGCAACGGGATACACTAAAAAATCTTATATATGATACTACTTTACTGAGAATCATACTGAGACTGTTTGAGTTTCAAATTGAGTTTTGAGTAAATGCAACGTTTTCGCCCGCGAACTATTTTAATAACGCCACATTTTGTTTATATTAGGTTTAAATGAGCTGAATTATGTGTCATGATACTTGTAAAAACACCTTTATATTTTCCAAACAAAAATATGATTTTGAGCAAAGGAAAATATTCGATGGGCGAAACATTTTAATAACGTCATAAATTAGTTGGATCATGTAAAAAAGAGTTGAATTATGTGTCATAATACTTGTTGGATTTTGATTAATTGTATGGGTTAATTTTACATGTAGCGGGCTTTATTTAAGTATTAAAGGGAAGTAACCATTTTTTGTTAGTATCACTAGGGGCTATTTGCGGGGCACCGTTGGGATTATAAAACGGTAATTATTCAATTAAATACAAAACTTCAGGAACCGAGAAGTCAGTCATTATTAAAGTGACCGTTTATTAACATATTTGTGTCTAAATATTAGTATATTTCATAGACATTTCTGCATTGTGCTCATACTATGGAAACTGAGGTAAAAAAAACGGAAAATAACAATGACATCGAAAGGATTTACGTACTAGTATTCTTGTCTGAATGTGAAAGCACTGTTAAAAGCAAAATTCTTGACAATACAGAAAACATCCGGAGACTGATTGCTATGCTACCTTATCATTACCAAGAAGTATTTAGGAATCGGATCCACACACACCGTGATTCAGAGGAAAAGTGTGAAATTTTCAGATTTTGTACAGTTTGTTCGGAAGGAATCATGGAAAGCCAATGACCCGACATTTGGCAAAGATGTATTGCAGAACAAGGACAAACATGGAAACACTAACAATGCTACTTTGAAAACAAGAAACTAACTTTCACGAACAAAATTGACTTTGGTAACAGAAGTGAATACCCGTCAAAGTTCACACGTTCGAAGATCACCAGCATCACCTAAACCTCAGACAAGTACGAAACAAACAGGTCAGCCAACGCCTGCAGATAGAAAATGTTCAAGTTGTGAACACACCTATTGAGGTACGTACTGGACCCGATGATGCGCCTCATGCTTCCAGAGCTAGCCTTGGTTGGGGGTTGTGGAATGTGACAGGACCTGAGAGTGCAGCTACATGCATAAGATGCACAATGAACAGAACAGATGATGCAGTTCATGATTGCAAGGATTTCAAACAGCTAAATAGGATGGTGCGACAATCATTCAAAATAGATTTCCCAGGGAGGATAATACATGATTAGAAGCAGGGCTCACAGGAAGATAAAGTATTCCCACAGGGAGTCGATGAGTCCATTAAACTCTGTGATGGACAATATGAAATACCTCTTCCTTTTAGGGAAAAGAAACAACTACTCCTTGGCATTCAAGCGTTTGGTGGGATTGAAAAGGCAGATGGAACAAGAAAACAAATTCCGCCTGGAGTATAAAGCCTTCGTGAATAAAATGCTGGATAAGGGCTATGCTGAACACATCCCAGATGATGAACAAGAACCAGAGGATGGACTTGTGTGCAACATCCCCAACATGGGGTATACCACCCAAAGAAGATGAAGTTGCGGGTTGTGTTTAACAGCTGTGCGCCCACTTACAATGGTACTTCTCTCAATCAACAGTTACTATCAGGACCTGATCTGACAAATAAACTCATGGGTGTTCTGATGAGATTTAGACAAGAGAATGTAGCTGCCAAGAGAAACAGAGAGGATTTGGGTAACAAAGGCTCATTGGAACTATCAGCAGTTTCTCTGGTGGCAAGATGGGGACTACTGTAATCCGCCATTGAAGTACAGGATGAAAGTCTATATGTTTGGTACTACAGTTGTACATCCTCACCTAGTTGTGCAAATGCTGCCCTCCTCGAGACTGCTAGTGACAATTTATAGAGGTATGAACCAGATATTGCAGAAATTGTAAGGAACAATTTCTTTGTGGACGATTGCTGGTTTTCTGAGCAAGATGTAAACAAGACTGTTAGTTGTGTGACCCAGGTAAGTTCTCTGTATCAGCAGGGTGGATTTAGACTGACTAAATGGGTACTCAACATTACAGAAGTTCTTGACGAAGACCACCTGAAGACCAAGCTTAAGGAGTGAGAGATCTAGATCAGCTGGAACAGATCAGAGCCCTTGGGGTTGTTTGGACAGTGCAAACTGACTCCTTAGGCTTCAACGTTAATGTGAAGTATGCTGATTGTACAAAAAGACATGCGTTATCAGTCGTCAGTTTAATCTGTGGCCCATTAAGCATGGTCTCACCTTTTGTACTCAAGGCAAATATTCTACTGCAAGACATGTGCCGTCAATGACTTGGATTGGATGAAGAGGTGTCAGGTAATAAGCTCATTGTGTAGCAACAGTTGTTTGCTGATCTTCCCCTCTTAGAAAAGGCTTCCATACCAAGATGCTACAAACCCTCTTTGGACTTACTTTGGAACAGTAAGGGCATGTCAACTGCACATCTTCTCAGATGCTAGCAACGAAAGTAACAGCTTACCTCCAATTGACAAATAAGATGGGCAAAGTTAATTGCTTACTGGTAATGGCCACGGCAAGAGTAACTCCCATAAAGAAAGTAACTACACCACAGCTTGAATTGACAGGAGCTTATGTAGCAGTTCAGGAAAGTCCCATTCTCCAGTGGGAACTTCAGTACCAGCTCACTGATATCTATTACTGGAGAGACTGCATGTCTGTTATCAGGTATGTCAACAATGAAACATCGCGTTTCAAGACGTTTGGGGCTAACAGAGTCACTATTATCCGAGATGGTTCAGATCCTCAGCAGTGGAAATACATTCCACCTGCACTGAATCCAGCTGATGCTGCTTCAAGAGGCATAAGGATAGACACATTCTTTAAGATGGATCAGTGGTTCCAATGACCAACCTTCCTTTTGGCACCTGAAGAGGAATGGCCAACTATTGTCAAGGCTGGTGTCAATTTTCCAGAAGATGACCTTGAAATGAAGCCTATTGTAGCTGCTATGACAACAGATGAATCTGTGAACATTATGAACAGACTCCTGAACTACAGCTCATCATGGCTGAAACTGAAAAAGATTGGAGGTTGGATCCCCCTTTTCATGGATAAAGAGAAACAAGAATCAGTAAAACGAACTCACTCAAGAGTGTGCTGAACACTTAGATAAGAATAAGAAAACCAAAGGGATAGTACAAGAGAAATCTAGATGTCACCCGACAGTCAAAATCATTGAGAAAGCTGAAGTCACAATATTATGTTACATTCAGCAGCGGTATTTCCATGACATCATCAGTGCTCTTAAAAACCCAAGCCAAGATTCAAGACTGAAGAAGTCAATTCGTAAATGGGATCCTATCCTCGTGGATGGACTGCTCGAGTTGGTGTACGCTTGAAGTCAGGCTTCATAACCTTATGAAGTGAAACACCCATTATATGGCCCAAAAAGTGCTATGCGTCTCAACTGATAGTACATGATTCTCGTGAATCCATCGGGCACATGGGCAAAGCTGCTATGATGACTTACCTGTGCCAAAGATATTGGATTCAAGGAGTGAAAAATCTAATTAAAAGGATTACATCCAGAGTGTGTATGTATGTTTGATATGTAGAAAGTGTAGTGCTCAGAGAAAATGACACCCTACGAACCACCCTTCTCATGCGTAGCCGTTGACTTCTTTGGTCTATCTGTGGTGAAAAGGGGTCGTTCAAATGTAAAGCGCTTTGGGGTAGTCTTCACTTGCTGTATTTTGAGAGCAGTGCATCTTGAGCCAAGTGCTTCCCTCAATACAAGCTCTTGTGTCAATGCTTTCAGACGATTCTTTGTATCCCAAGAAAGTCTGGATTGATAAGGGAACGAATCTAGTAGGCTGTGTGAGGGAAATGAGAGAGGACATACAACTATGGAATATCAAACAACTGCATCAGACTTCCTTCAGAGTACATTTCGTTGGAGTTCAATACTCTATCCGCCTCTCATCATGGTGGGGTATGGTAGCGCATGATACGTACCATAAGGAGGATCCTGTACTCTCAAGTCAAACATTTAGATGACAATGGTCTCTAGACTCTTTTCTCGAGGGTGAAGGTTATCGTTAACAGTCGCCCGATTACCAGTGTGACAAATGATGTCAAGGACCTGATGATCTGCAAATGCTTCGAAATGGTGGAGCACTACCTCCAGGACTATTTAGAGCAGATGACCATGACGCCAAAAGATAATAGGCGCACACAGTATCTGTCTGATTCCTTCTGGAAGCGATGGCCTAAGGAATATCTTGCCATGTTACAGGAAAATGTGAAATGGACTCCTGTCCCAAGGAACATCAGTGTGAATGATATTGTCTTGGTCATGGACAATTTGCCTCGAAATGCATGGAGCTTTGAGCAGTAGTCGAAGTGTGTGCTGAGAGAAACGGTTTTGTACGCATTGTGAGGCTCAAAACGCCCACATCGACTGTGCTGCGTCCCATAAGCAAACTGAGTATTTTTGGAAGTGAGCAGTGACTCAGTTAACAACTAGAACGTGGCATATGAAAGATGCCTTTGATGATGACAATAAAGATACATGCAGATGTATTCCAAGAATCTAAGTTAACATATGTAAAAGATCAGTTATGTTAAACAGTAAAACTGCTTCATTCGTACTCCACAATTAGTTGGAATGCTGGATTTTGATTAATTGTATGGGTTTATTTTATATTTAGCAGGCTTCATTTAAGTATAAAAGGGAAGTAACTCTTGTTGTTAGTATCATTTTGTGCAAGAGACTGTGCTGTGAGCGGGGCACCCTGGAGGTTATAAAAAAGTAATTATTCAATTAAATACAAAATTAGTCAATCAAGCCGACAGCGCTACCTCAGTATTTATTGCAACAGCACCCTTCAACAAGAACAAGTGTTAGAATATGAGACTAAGAATTAGAATAAACTTGATGAAGTTAAACAATGATTTGATCTCCTCAATTCTCGAAACCCGCACTTGTAGAAACACCTTGTTCCATTGTTTATGTCATGCGATCTTGCAAACAGATATCACTTCATACAACATCGACCCATTGTATGTTACATATTACATGGTGCTATTTTGATCTACTGAGTTTCATGACTTACAATTTGGAAACTTTAAATGCTATAGTTTTGCCTAATGCAGCCACACCCACTGAACAGTAATTACTGATAACCCATGTCACAACTTAGAGATGATTACTCTATATCCCTATGATAAGTCATGAATGTTTTTAACTTAAATAACAGTACTGTGAAAATTGAATTTATTTATGTCCTTTCTTCGTCAGCTTTAACCAAACTGAGCCGTGTGGAAGTTCCAGTTGGGTAGCTTCAGTTTGATTATCTCTCTGACTATCACTCAGTGTACCGAGTCTTGTTTCTTAAGCACAGACACTGGATATGAAGTGTCTTAGCGTGACAAGCCTCGTATGACAGTTGCCTCCCTTTGATATAGCTAAATCCGAGTTTATGGGATCTCCTGGTGTCGAAGAACCCAGGTTGTAATGCAAGCCTGACCAGTAAAGCGGAGAGGCTTCCACATTATCTTGCACAGTACGAATTGTGAAGTATACGGGGTAGGGGTATTTTCAAATTTCGCGTCTTGTTTGGAATTACACAGTAGTGCAGGCTTGGTGCAGGAGGGAACATGATTTGGAAAGGTAGGTTTTATTAAATTGCTTTTCACAGCGTGGTCAAGATTTTTATCAATGATTAAAGTAATGACCAGTGTTATCTTTTCTCGCTGAAAGCTTTAGAGTGTTAAACTGGAATACTAAGTAATCAGCTAAGTAACACATCAAAGATCATTGGTCATGGCAATGTGGTCGTGGCAATGTGATCATGAATGAACTTGTGTACATTTTCTTCAATGTAATATCGCAAGCCTATAAAGATCTCTTTAATCACAAAGTCGTTCATTGATATTGTTTCACGACCCTAACGATCTTGGGTACCTTCATAAAAATCGTGTTTCCACTGTAGTACTCATCTACTATTACGCCCAAGAATTACCGCCTAAAGAGACATGTGTGTAGGATTTAGGGCGTCCATTTTTGCCGGGTAGATACCCTGATCAAGACAACCAATCTGAGCTTATGTGTCGTAGCGGTCGGAAACAAGCCGGTCTGAAGGAACCCACATACACCAGGACTTCAATCTATATGACATTTTTATATCTTACTGTAGTAATAGCTTTTCACAAACCCAGTGGACGGTGTTCTATGGATAAAGAAGGAGATACCTCTCCATAAAACGTGATCCTGTTTTTTTTACATATATTTTGTGGTTGTCCACAACTATGCAAGGCACATGCGGTCGGTGTTTTGTCACAACTTGACTCAGGGGCCATTTTGGGTGTGGTATTCGCCTCAGTTGTTGTATATTCCTCTCACAAACAACCATGCTGTAATTCTGAAGGGTGCCGTCTTGGATTCCACATTCACATTCATTTCAAGGACACTGTAAACTTCCTGACTCACTGATGAACTATAGTCACGAACGTCGTCACCCTTAGGAATACACACTTGAACACACCCAATGTGAATCAATGACAACAGTATCTTATTGCAACAAAGTTTAAATGATGTTGCAATTTTACATGTAACATGATCCACATTCCCGAGGAAATACCGGTTCCCGATATAGGTGTGGCTTCCAAGTCATGAGATAGCTTCCTTAGGTGGCTGTGTCACCTTCGTTTAAGCCTTGATTGGACAGTTCCAGCAAACGCGAGCAGTCATTCAGGTGGTCAACCCCAAACCCTTCTTCTCCACACTAAAACTAGTAGATGGTACAATATCAATAAGGAAGATAGAATTTGCTCACTTTGTAAAATGAATATAAGGGATAACTATCATTTATATTTCTGAGTCGTGAGTGTACCATTTAAAAAAATAAACAGCTTTCATCTTATTATGGTAGACTGGTACACTATAGTATCGCGGTAGTTAATTTATAATGGATCGTAATGGCGAAAGTTTACTAACCTCTTAAATATGTCACAACAAAATGTTTCTTTTTCTTTGTTCAACTTTTATGACATATCACTTGGGATTGTTTGATACTGATTTTCTTTAACAAGTTCGGCAACTGTTTTTTTAGGTGTGATATATGTGGATTACGTGGTTAACATCACTTCCTAATTTCGATTATGCATAATCAGTTTGCATACGACCAAGGTTGGGTCAAGGGGCATCGCCGAAACAAATGGCTTCTTTTCTAACCAATTTCGAATTTGGGTAGGGGTAATTCCACTTCAAAAACATTCAGGAAACTTTCATAAAAAAAATAACTTGTATACCTACGAGTAGCCGTGACATACCGCAACGAGTCTTGTATACGATCAAGCAATGAAATATCATGCTTAGATTTGCATAACTAAACAGTCGACAGTGGTGTATAGAGCCCGCAAGAGGTTTGAGTCATACTTTAAAGATCTAAGTATGACAAAAGATATGTCACTTTATCATGCTCCTATTAAATGTTGATTGCGTATATTCAGTGCCATTTTCAGTACTAAGACTCAGGTGTTTTATAACATTGGGAAGAAACATCTGGGTATATGTTGTGACAGCTATCATTGTTATTTATTTATTGTTTTTGCCATAATATTAAGTTTCATCTTGTTTAGTTTTATGTCTTGTCTGCACCCGGCCGTCACGTGTGCTCATCTGATGACACAGAATCATGTACTTTTCATCACATGCTATACCCATGTGGGAAAAATAGCGAGTTCATTCGCGAATATTTTAGAGAAATAATTTCATCACTGAATACATACTAAATTGTGTCATTGTCAGGATTTTCACTAAAATGTAGTGCATTTTGAAGGACAGAAAACAATAGCTTTAGCCAGTCCAGTTGTATTTAAATGGCATGCTTAATATCTGATGTCCCGTATCAAAACCTGAACATATCGTAACACTATACAATGTGTTTAAGCAAGTTGATCTTTGGAATGACTTTTTATAGTTATTTGTTTATGACGAACTGTTTACTTTCCTACTTGAATAAAAACACCACTTAAGAATGACTGGTTTGAAAGCAAAAAATCCTTATTTGCAATGGCTGTGAACATGAATTCATACTAAGTTGATAATATTCAGTTTGAGAGGTATATCTTTATAACATGTGTCAACAAAGAACCTATGAAAACTTTTTAGAAAGGAACGTATTGTTATTTGAAAAACATATGTATTTGTCTCTCCGATAAGAGATGGATACAATTGCTAACCTGTTTGAGGTGTAAGCAACATATCACCTGTAATACAAACACTTATAGTCGTGCCAAACTCCTACATATTAGCCATCCCTGTCTTTCAGTAGTCCGCGAGACGAATTGAACATGCATTTAGGGGATTTGTTGGTGATGTGCTTTCATTGCCAGAGCCAGTTGAAAAATGTTATTAAACTAAAACCCAAATACACGGCTATGTGGTTAACTGAAAGAAAGATAGTTCAAGCACATAAACATTTGCTAATCCTCCGTAGACTTTGCTCAATACATGACCAGAGAATTCTCGATTAATGATGCCCCCTGAAAACCTTTATAAGATACGAATGAATCAGTGGTTTCCACGAAAGTGTTGCTACAGTGAAGTATATGGCGACAAAGGCCACTTCATGACATATTTCTCGTTTGTATCAGCACTACAACATATTCGTTTGTGTCTTCTCATACCAAAAAAATACATCGTTCGTATCTTCTCATACAAAAAAACTACGACACATTTATCATTTATTCTTCTCATACATGTACCAAATATCTACGACGTATCCCTGGTATATATATTCATACGTAGGGTTTGCGACGTCATGTTGACGTTATACTTCCGTCATGTTAACGTCTTGCTATTGCCATGTCCCCCTCATGCTGTCATCATGCCCAGCACCAGGCTGTCGCCATGCCCTTATCACATAGTCGTTGTCCTTACGTCATGCCACCGTCAGGCAACCGTCCTTTTACCACCATGTTACCATCTACTTTAGGCATTATTTTGAAGTCCTTCACTTACCGACATGTCCGAGCAGACGGTTCGTGTGTCTGATCCGTACGTACCCGTGTGTCTTTATGCTTTCAAAACAACATTCAGAAGTTGATGAGTCACGGTTGAACAATTTACTAGCCATGGTAATTAGTTCGAAACTCGTGAACCCGAAGTGAGTCGGGTCAGAATAGACCCCCAACACTCTACTGCTATGGCGACTAAAGCAGGTAGGTAGGTCAGTAGTGTGGTTGATCGCATGTCTCTATATTCCGACAGTGTGGGACGCTGCTTGTAATACCCACACTGGCTTATTTGGGCCAAACTCGCTTTATTTTATTGACAGGAATAGTGATAGCGCAAGAATTCTGATATAGCAGGAATACTGATATAGCAGGAATATTGATATAGCAGGAATACTGCTGAAGGCTGTGTTTAGAGATAGAGCCGATTTCGTGAAACAATTATCTTTTGATTTTGATCTTTAAACAAATATGATGATTAACCACATTACTACATCCATTGACTCTCCACGCGTTAAACCATCGTCAGACTGCACAGACACGAAAACTTCTTCATGAGAAGTATAGACGATGGGGGTTGTGGCGGAACCCACCCGAACTCTATCAATGCTTCTATTGGGGTCTTTTTATGCGAATTACGCGATGTGATCCAATGATCGTCGTCTACTTAAGCTAACTTGTAAAGAAAAGTGATTCTGCAGCAACCCACCCTAAACCATTCCTGAACCCTATCAATGCTTCACCATTTATGTGAATTATATGATGACTATCCATGGATCTTCATGTATCAAGATGCATATAGCGGATACAATATATTCTTAATTTCAAACCAGATCTTTGGTTTTGGGATGGAATGCTTGGCCCGCTTGTTGTCTCCTCTATTCTTTAAACTCTTTTTGCTCATCTTCACTAATGCCGCTGGTCTCAGATGCTACATCCAGTGCCGAAAAAAACCCATAATATACACAATCATATTATACAAGAGTCTTGAATTGGCCGATCAACAATGTCTTATTAGATATATATTATATGGCATAAATATCTTAGTAGCAAAATGCTCACCCCATTAACTGCAACATTAGGTTCTGTGAATATAACTTCTTTCCTCTTGTACACATTGCCCTCGATACTGAGTTTATGAGAACCTTCTGTGCCTCCAAGATTGGAGATGTGGTGATGCGTACCAGGACCTGAAGAATCAACCATTATTAATAATATGGAGTGATACACTCAAATATCCAATATGAACAGGCTGATGTTTTACATGAAATACAGAAACTTTGAGCTCTGTAATAATGCTCCGCTTTCCCTTTTTACTGTAATTAGGAGAAAGATTCTGTTTTCCACTATTGTATTTTTCATCTTTGACTGGAATACATCTTAGTAGAGTTGAAAGACTTTTGAGTTGAAAATTATTCGTTGTACTAACCTATTCAAGATGGATGCACAACTCTTGATAACAAACTCTATCGGGGAATTTAACTCCATGCACTGTTGTGTTGGGTGTCACTTCTCTTCTTATAAATCCAAGTGTATTTGCCTATAGAATTTGTTCCACTGCTTAAAATCAGCACCACATTTGACTCATTTAGTGTGAGACCAGCTCCCAAAGGTTTTCATGATTGAGTAAGCATACTCTGTAATATCCATCAGATATAATGCAATGTTCTTTATCTAGTAATAAATTATTGATACCTCTTTCAGTACTTATATTTGTCCGACGTAGGTAATATGTTATATCAAAGAGAGCAACTTCAAGTTACCAAGCTGAGTTATCAATAGCATGAAGCAGTTGAATAGACTGGCCATTTGTTATTCCCGGAAGTGTTACATACATATTAAATATATAAAGATACTACATTATATCTATCGTTAGAAATTACAGATTCACAGAAACGAACGTCAAAACAGTACACGATTGGTTCTCCAATCCAATGCAGTTCTGGCAAAACCAGCTAAACGTTGCTATTTGGTATGCTTCATCAGTCTGTGGAGTATCTTTTAGTCACAATCTTTGTAAGTATGTTTTCTTCTTTCACGTGTACTATCATATTAGGCATATCCTTACAGAAAAAAGTGCACCAATACCAAGGGTCAAGCATGGAATGCATCAAATAATCCGTACAATTAGAGGGCATATGAACGTATTTATTGGGAATTGCTATTTCTACGAGTAACGTCTGCATGGAGGTAACAATGGTCTAGGTAATCCATACACACATGGCACACACTCTGTTAAAGAAGTCAGTGATGATTTAATGAAAAGAGGTCGACTTCTTCTGAGCTTTGCTCTCTTGCGTAACGAGTGGAGAGACGATCATATGAACTTTAAGGGCCGATGTTGCTTTCACCGTCCAAAAGGTTGAACAACCATAAGATGTCGAAATTCTTGGAAAAAAATCATTTTAAATAAATCAGAAGGTTTTACTCACCTTGTCAAGGCTTCGTTATTCTCTAATACTGTATTCCAAGGATGCCTGTAATGTAGAATTATCATAGGTTGACAAGATTTATCCGAGACCGTCTGAATATATCTTTGCATGTTGTGGTATGTCTTCAAAATTATCTTTATCTATGGCAGCCACTGTTCAGTCCGCACTGTCTGAAGAACCTTAGTAGTCTTTGCAGAAAGATTTGCTTGTGAGTTGTCATAGTCTACAAGACCCAATTCATTACAAATAATGTTGATGCAACCATGGCGCCCAGCTACTGTAGACAACACTAGGGGTTACCGAGTATGAGAATTCATAAAATCAATATCTGGAGAGCCACGCAGTCGCATTATTCTTTTACTATCTATTGTAAACTTGGAATAGTCACTACCAATAGGAGTAACATATTTTTTGTCTTCTTTTAAGACATCGTAATAATCAGTAACAACTGATTGCAAATTTTCCTCATTTACATTAATTCCTTGTCCCATGAAGCTGGTTTCATAAGTCCCTCCTTCGACTGTTATAGTATCAGTTAGGTTATCAAGATAAATATGATCCATTTTTGTATTAAACATAAGGAAACACACTTTCAATATAATCAATGTCTTTGCAATACGGACGCAAGTTAAATCCACAACGTAGACTTCAGGATCCATTAGGAGTCAACGCAATTCGCCAGGCTGTAACTATAACTAATAACCTGAGTACTATCATGATCAGAATCAAACACTTATGGTTCGCTTCTCGGTGCTCATGATGTATTAGAACTGCCTGACTATCATTAACAATTAATTTGTCTTGTACTGACGTTAAAAGGGAGCTCGTTCAAAACATAGGTTGTGCAATTGTAAAGAAAATTAACGGTAATGAGGTCTTTAGTATTGATGACAGCGATGTATACTTTTGTTACATGGATCTCTGGAGAACAGCCAAAGAACAAGAACACTTATCAACAGTATCAAAGTATTGGTAATAAAAAATCAATGAGACTGCGTGTAGGTTCTGCTAGTGGTGATAATACCACCGTAGAAGATGAAGCTGTTGCCAATGCAATAGGTAACCGACTCTATATTCGGCTTGACTTTGAAGGACAGGGCCGATGATTTCATCGTGGTAGCACTGTCCAATGAGATTTCCCTCTACCACTATCAAAGGGGTCCTCTGTCTTGCTGTAATCCCACCCCATACCATAATGCTGCCGCCCCCGAACCGATCTTCTTCCATGACACAATGATTGACCTAACGTTCACCTCGACGTGGGTACACTCGAATCCATCCATCGCTGTAGCGGAGGTGAAAACGAGAGTCGTCAGTGAATAGAACTTGTCCCCACTACATGGCCATCCAGCGTAGATGCTGTCTGCACCACTGTAGACGTGCTTCATTGTGGTTTCCTGTCCAAATGGGACGTCTGGTGGTCTTCTGCCAACAATCCCTGCACATCTGAGGCGATAACGTACGGTTTGTTAAGATATTCGTCAAGGGCCAGGGATGCTTCGTGCAGTCACTGTTGCTGGCTGGAATCGATTTCGTAGGTGTGTTGTTCGAATCCAGTTGTCTTATTGATTATTGGTTACGCATGGCCTGTCACTCTGACTGCATTCGTCTGTTGCCAACGTTGCCGTAAACACCAAATGGTGTTTCTGCGGACGTTAAATTGTCTTGCAAGATCACGTTGACTCGATCCTGCTTAAAGCTTTACCAATAGCCCACAGACGCTCATTTTCGGACAGGCGTGGCATTTCGTAATGTTGAATAATTGGGTAATTTTGTTGTTTTTCTGAGTGGTTGTTGTCAGCACGATGCTAAACAATGCATATATAATCTCTTTAACACACATGTTTTTATACCCATTCTTGGGTAGTGAAATGCATGGGGCTTGCATAAAAGCCAACTTTTGCATGGAATGCATCCTTTTGCGTTTTTGTGATTTGATTCCATACATGTACTATAATAAACTAGATTCGGCTATGGTACAACTATACACAGATGTAGCTAGTACGTTTCTTTCCATCCCACCAGAAAATCGCCTGTATCTATTCGAATCTCTCAAGAAAGACCCATTTGTTGGACATGCTTTAAGTGCAGTAGGCTGTGAGTTTTACCATAGATACGGAATGTCCTTAGCACCATTTACCGTCGCTATAATAACGTCTAAGTACTGTTAATTTAAACATAATGGCCCACCTAATAATAATGGAAGCAGAAACACCACAAGTGAATGCGGAACTGTCACAAGTGAATGCGGAAATGCCTCAAGTTGTGAGAGTGACTAAGAACCCCCAAAAAGTAGCAACGGGTAAAAGGGGGGCTTTAGCCAGGAAGGCAAAACTCTTACTATACATTGAAAAGAATTCAAATACTTTATACAGTAGTACACCAGCTGAACGGATTAAAATTTGGGCTCCCTATGCACTAGGAGTTGTTGTTATAGCAGCAGTATTGGACTGGTAAATCTAACGGTGAAGAGAAAACACCACCAGTTTAAAACGTAGTTCAGTTAGAGTTAAATCCTCATGTTATGCTAAAGAGAGAAAATGACTACTCCAGTAACAGATGGTAAAATGTTGGCATATCATTCAGCAGTTGTTAGTGGCTTAGCTATGGGCTACAATGGTTACTAAAGCACCACCATCCAAGCTAAATTTTGATGGTTATGATATTGGTATGATGATCCTAGATGTAGGCTTAGCAATGGCTATTAAAGATATGCTAATCAAACAAGGGCTTATCCCAGAAGACATAATGAAATAATTAAACATTTGAACATTTATGAGCAAAGTTCGAAAAGGCATCAATTGCAATTATGGTCTGTGGAGCTATTGTTAATGATCTAGCTTTTTCCAGGAGTATTTTTTTTAATGTTTTAATATGAGACAATCAAACGCAGGAGAAAATGAAGAGGAGCGGAAACGACACAAAAAGCTTTAGAACAATTCGAAATCGCCCAGTCACAATGGGCATAGGATTGATTTTATCAATGAAGAGCTTCATAGGCAAAATCATTAAATTCAAACGTTTTAGGATGATGAAACTGCCATGCATCAATAGTACCTTGTTTACGAAAAAGACTCTTTGACCCAATTGGCACAAAGCAAAAACTGTCTCGATTTTACTCACCGTCAGAGGGATAGAAAGGCCACAAGCTAACATTCATTGCGCTGGGCTTGACTGCCACTGCTCTCATCAGCTATGAGCTGGTGACACAGCTCAACTGATGTGCATTTAGACAGATGATTCTGGAGGTGTATTAAGAGCCATGATGGGCAGCGACACGTCTGACACACATTTTGACATATGATACCAGAAGTGTAAAGTTATCACAATGGCAAAGGGTACATCTAGATGTAAGTTCATACTCATGGGCCAATCCCCAAAATGTTGTCAGACTTGTATGAACGATTTTGTGGGATACATGCCATTGCAATAAGAAACGCTAACTATACATGTTCCGTTTGCGGGATTGGGGTCAAAGGTCATTATTGTTTATGCAAAGCACACGGATCTGACAAGATACAAAACCCGATTGTTTATGAGAGGAAGAAGTATTACCTCAATGAGAGAAATAGATTTGGGAGAATAAGAATCTAGGTACATGAATCAATTCCAATTAGAGATTTGCTTTGCATGTAATTATACATAACAACGGTTTATGTCAGAGAGCTGAAAGCTGAAAGTGGTTATTTTCAGATGAGAAAAGCTGAATTGATTACCTTACTCAGTTTGGATTTCAACAAACCCCCGACTGTTAGAGAACTCAAAGCTCAAGTGAGAAACCGTGGGCTGAGAGGTTATTCCCGAAAGAGAAAACCTGAATTGATTGCTTTACTTGATAATCAGCTATAATCATGCCGTGACGAGGTTGGAATAAGGATATTAATTCCAACATGGATTTGTAATGATGTTAAACCCATCGTATCGAGCAAATTTAATGAGGAATTACATGATTTAAATAGTATAAAATACCTGCTAACAGTTAAAATGTCTTTAAGTCAAAATAACACAAATGATAGAGTTAAATATACCAAACCTTATTTCAAGGGCAACCAAGAAGTTATAACCGAATCTGATTCTATAACTTCATCATTAGATGTATCAATTCAGCAGATACAAGAAACATTAGAGTGCTGGACTAATAGAGGTTCGGTTTGGGATGTGGATAGAACCAATACTTTATATTTAGACATAGCAAATTATATGCCTTTGAAATGTGGATCTTATATAGATTTACCCTCATGCTATAAGAAGAAAAAAGCCATAAATGATTTTTAAAATAATGATGATAACTGTTTAAGATGGACATTACGATCTGCCTCATTTCCTACAGATTCTAAAATTGCGAATAGACCTTCGAGCTATCCCCAAAACGACAGACACAACTTTGAAGGCATTGATGCACCTACACCAATTTCGCAAATTAATAAGGTGGAAAAGCAAAATAATTTAGCTATAAATGTTTTGGGGAATTCTAAAGGATCTGTTGTACACAAGATAAGGTCTGCTCCAGAAACATTCCAGGTATCAATTTATTTCTGATTGAAAAAGATGGAAAACATCATTATACATGGATAAAGAGTTTAAGCAGGCTATTAGGCAATCAATCAAACCATAAGGAAAAGAACTATTTCTGCAAAAGATGTGTGCATGGATACAGCAGACAAGATCTTTTAGAAGCGCATAAAGAAAACTGCAGATGTGTTGGGCAGACTGCTATCAGGATCGATATGCCTTAAGAGGTGAAAAATATATATTAAAATTTGATCATATTGTAATCAAATACCAGTAGCATTCATAATTTACATTGACTTTGAAGCACTTATAAAACGAATAGATAATTCTTAATTCTTTACACGATACGTTTTAGGTTTACATGTCACCATAAATTACAATTAGTTCTTGTAAGCCCAACGTAATTGACAAATACTCGAAAACACATGATTGTAAACTATTAATGTACGTTGAAATGAATATATATTGTAAATGCCACAATGATATATCAAGGATCAAGTAGAAGATATATCGATAGTAGTGCTTTGAGTTAATTCAACAGATCTATGTAAACAGCACTACTTTATCCTTTTTAACTAACACCGTCAAAGCTCAATTTTATCTTCTCCTGGCGGCCATTATACAACGGCCATCTTATACACAACCCATCGCTCACATCTACAGGTCTCTTCCTGTGGTACGGCAATAAGTAGAACCCTCTTTCTCAAATGTATCCTCCATGATATAACCTACTCTCATTAAGTACATGCTGCTCTTTCTCAGCATCACGGCTAACGAGCTTAGACAAAGAGACCCAACCATCATTAAGTAATTACGTTTAATGTCAACTTTTCAATGACAAGAACATTTTCCAGGATTATGTATTCTCTTAACACCATCGCAAAAGATCACGTAGAAGCCAATGGTCGTATAAATAAGAAGGAACAGATTGATCACAACCGGTACTCATATTTTCCAACAAAATCACATCTGATTTCCCTGTGACTACTTGTTAAACCTACCTACCTACCTACCTACCTACCTACCTGCCTGCCTGCCTGCCTGCCTGCCTGCCTGCCTGCCTGCTTGCCTGCCTGCTTGCCTGCCTGCTTACCTACCTACCTACCTACCTACCTACCTACCTACCTACCTACCTACCTACCTACCTACCTACCTACCTACCTACCTACCTACCTACCTACCTACCTACCTACCTACCTGCCTGCCTGCCTGCCTGCCTGCCTGCCTGCCTGCCTGCCTGCTTACCTACCTACCTACCACCTTGTGTGTCACCCAGTAATTGGAATGACGTCTCTAACCCTCTAGAATCTTCGCTGTATGAAATATCATTGTAGCATATTATATCGCATGTATTGTGTATTGTCCGTCATACATGATGTGACACAATAATAATATATTTTTTCTTAATTAACGGTAAAATAAAACAACAGATATGCGATGATGATATCCCTAAAATCTGTGCAGTCGGGATCAGAATTGAACTGAAGGGTTTGACACTATGATCAGATAAATTCATCTACCGTAAACAAACCATTTAAGCGACTTAGACTTAATATAAGTATGTAACTTACACCTCCAGCAAACACTGGATCCATTTTTATTATATTAACAAAGTGCAGAAAATTGAATTCATATTTTAATTATTATTATTTATTATTATTAAGTCGGCGTGAGAGTTCTGGAGACAGCTGGTGAGATAGTAGTCCTGCACCATAACTGTGGAATTTTTATTTTTAAGGTATTTGTTTGCTTGATTCCACAACAGAAGAGGAAAGGTTATTTCAAAGAAAAAATAGAAAAATTTAAAGACTAGGTCTAGTGATAGGGCCTGGGAATACGGGGTCTGGCGAGGTAGACTTGCCGCCAGTCTATGTAACCCAAATCTCCCCTGGGTTCACCCTAACTGGCATTTCTTTGTGGCTCCCTGAACACGGCACATAGGAGTTCATCAAGGCACCCCTATGACTTAAGACTCTGAGTTCCGCAGTCCCACCTATGTCAGCTATTAGTTGCAATGGCTTGTTGCACGTCACCTGAAGCAGACATACTATGGATTTCATTTTAGACAGCTGATAAATATGATGCAGTTCTATAGCTATGTGTGTTATCTGGGGAAACCTTGACCCGAAGACAATCTTGATCATGAGCGTGCGTAGTAGACGCTTCGTAAACAGGAGATAGGGAGTCGACTGATTGACAGAAAATGCGTACACCCGACACCCAATACCCTACACCCTGATACCCGATCACCCTTCTGTGTCATAGTCCCGGATATATGACTGGCTCCGTGTCCTGTCCGTGTCAAATTCTGATGATTCTTTATGCACTCAGCTTTGTCTAATCCTAATTCCCAAAAACTATCTCTTCCCTCACGTATCTACTACCCACCCCTTCTCCAATTGCCCCTCTTTCTCTGTCCACTATTACATTCCCTATCCCCGACTGAAACTGTCACCGTGTCTTCCTCTTACCTCACTTTATTTCTTCCCCTTGCGAATATATTATATTTATTCTCTTCTCTCCTCTCTCGTCCTTCCATCTGTATAACTGTCATGTATTTTCTCTTCTGTCCATCCAAATTCTTAAATGATCTCTTCATGCTATCTTCTTTCTTCCTGTACAACTTATAACATGAGGACAACAAACTAAGCAGTCAATACAGGGGAAATAGGTTGAAATGGTTTAAGGAAGATCCTGTAACTGGCGAACATCAAACTGAACAGTATATACAGGGGATAAAGGGTGATACGTTTTAAGTAAGATGCTATAACAATGAGAACATCACACACACACACACACACACACACACACACACACACACACACACACACACACACACACACACACACACACACACACACACACACACACACACACAGTGACGTGGTTTAAGCAAGATGCTATACCATGCGAACTTCAAACACACCAGTATATGGAGGGGAAATAGGGTATTATGGTTGAAGAAAAATGCTGTACCATGCGAACATCAAACACACCAGTATATACAGGGGAAATGGAGTGATATGATTATGGTAGGAACCATAAGTTAGGATAGCATGGATCGGAAACAATGTCTGGTTCATGAATATTATTTTTTAAATACCATCAGCATATCAATAGTTATAGATTGAATTTTGTGTTGGGAGGGGAGAGGGGGCGCATGTTATACACCATGCCCAGAGAGGATGTGAATTTGAGGGATAAGTCAAAATGTAATATTTCGAGTTCCCGATTTCTCCATTAACGGCACTCGATAGGGGCATCGACGTATTATTTACATCTGTATAAATGCATTCAAAACCGATAGAAATGTTTATTTCTCTTCCTGCTATCAGTTAAACTTGGTTTATTGGTAAAGAAGCATTGACCCACTGATGAAACATGTGTTTAGTTCGTGAGGTCAGACTATTAAGGTAGCCGCCGACAAAGTACGTGTCTGCCCCCTGTTGTGAGTACTTCCCGGTTGTCTCACACGCTTTGTACTCACACAAAATAAAGCGTAGTTGACAGCATATGCGGGTGACAATGATGGTAGGGTAACCAATCAGATCCTTGCACATACTCTTCCACTCCGTTGGGGAAGGCCCACGATCACCGGGCATGTTTCCAAGCCCCTCCCTCCTATATATATCAGTAGTCCCAAATATATATGCAGTCACTTTCGTTAACACATTGACTTTTAAGCACACCTCACAGTCTCACATGTAGCCTTTTTTCATATATTAGTGGTATCAAATATATACATGAAATACCATCTCTATCGAGTTCACACAAGTCTTATGGATGGCTGTGTCGACATCATACAACATGGCACTCTTCCCATTTAGGCATTTAGCAGGTAAGAAGTGGTATGCACATCAGGTTTATGTTTAAAACTTCCATGTTGATGTTTTAGTATGAGACTGATAGGAATAGTAGTAATTTGAAGTTGCAGTCTGTAAAAGTGCATAGGATGTCGACAAGGATCTTCAGTGCTTTGTATTGTAGATCTTACTCATTCAAGGGTAATCGCTGATGACTGATGCCGATGAGTGAGTGAGTGAGTTGGATTTAACGCCGCTTTTAAGATTATTCCGGGTATATCACGGCGTATCAGCTTAATGTGTGAGGAAAGCCCGAAGTGTTGCAGGTCTCGGATGCTTATCACTTCGGTGAAACCCACGAGCACGGGTATGGTGCTGCAAACCTAGAAACATTATCATGGTTAACCGGGATTCGAACCCGAATAGGTTCATAGGTTTCTGGTGTGCCCAAAAGACGCAATTCTGCACGGCGAATCGCGGCGCCTTAGGTGACTGGGCCATTATGTTGGGAGACGAAGTGAAGGATACTACTTAATGGTACATCACATATTCATAGTTCTTGGTTCTCAGGTTGTCATGACGTGTGTATATGGATGGATTTAACAGTCCGTGCCATTTCAATGATGATGGTCGCTATACATGGTAATTCATTTCTGTCACATTATACCTGTGGACGTTGGAGCTACCTTTGTTGATGTTTATGAATTTGTATTGTTCTATATACGACTGACATTATTACATTTTCACTCATATTCAATTCTTATTAAAGGGGTTTTCGAAGTAGTATTGTTCTATAATAAAATTATTACTTACTGTATTGTATGAATGGCGGGTGCTACCATTAGGGCAGGACATGCTTGCCATTTTCGAAAACACAGGTGTCATCACTCATTTTTAGCTTTATTGCCCTCTACGCCCTCTACGCCCTCTACGCCCTCTACGCCCTCTACGCCCAATGGAGTCTGTTTCTGAAGGCACATACATAGGGATTCTACATTTGATTTCACTTCCTATTTTTTCATGTATGCATTACTAGTAATAACAACAAAGACAATTATAACAAAATTACAGATTTAAACCCATGAAAAATCACTACCGTATGAGAAATCTCGGTAACATTGTTGTTTTCAAGAAAATAGTTTGGTTTCTTAAATTTAACATTACCTTGTCCTGAAAAATGAAATTTGATGATAAAAAAACAAAGCAGGTGTCAATAAAACCGATCGCCCGTACGCATCACGGCAACAGCCATGGTAACCCGATGCACGTGAGTCCATGCACATTGAAATGCACATGCGTTCCCCCATTTCTTGCCCTATAAAAATACACCCGGATCGGATAACATTCACACGTTATTGAATTGCTACCACATGCCAAGATTGACAAGAAACAAGCGAGACCAAGCCCTTGGACGATTGCAAGCTGAACAATTCGCCGGGCAAGTAGCCAATGCATTTCAAGTCCACGTAAGGAACATATAAAGGCTCCAGCAACGGTACCAGACCACTAACACTACAGATGACCGACCACGTAGTGGAAGACCAAGGGTCACCACCCGACGTCAAGATCGTCAGATTGTGCGACATCATCTTCAAGATCGCCTTGTTACTGCTACGGAAACTGCTCCACAGACAATGGGGACACACAATCGACACATTAGTGCGGACACCGTGCGTCGACGATTGACGACTCCTCCACTGTCACAGGCCACACCGAGGACCCATTCTGACACCACGTTATCGCCGTGACCGTCTTCGGTGGGCAACACAGCACCAGCATTGTCGCCACCAGCAACAACAGATGGCAGAGGGAGAGAGAGGGTCTGACGTGTGATGCCATTTTCTCAGAGACTGGTGTTGTGTTTCACTTTAAGGACATTTGACACTTTAATTTCAACCTTGATTATCAGTTTGGCCAAGTTTCATCTTTTTAATATATCTCAAAGTATGTTAACAGTGTTTGTACAAATAAGGTTTCTCATATATCTATCCATGGTGACGTTTCATTTGCGGTTCAGTATATATAGTACTGCCTTTTTATGAACATCCGGCTTAACACAGATTTATATCGATCATGTCAATAACTGATAAACATATCCCTAAAAAACTATCAGTGTTCATTTATCATGCTATGTTAGAGAATAACCTGTTTATCATATCAGCAACCACTCCAGGAAACAGAATTGTACTATGAGCCTGTGGCTTCTCAGTATGCAATAAAACTTATCCTACTACTGTAAAGGTTTCAGAAGCGAAGTCACACCAGGAACGATATAGCGTGTCACATTATGTCTAGACGAGTGATGTCGTGTGAACACTTTAGGATTGCAGTAGCGATATAGCGTGATCACATTAGGATTTCAGTAGCGATGTAGCGTGATCACGTTAGGATTTCAGTAGCGATGTAGCTTCATTTCAGGAATCAGTACTGATGCAGAATGAGCTACATAATAATTTCCGCAGCACTGTAAAGTGAGTCACATCATGATTTCAGTACTGGTGCAGCGAGAGTTAGATTAGGTTTTCTGAAGCGATGTGAGTAAACCAAATCAGGATTTCGATAGCGATGCTTTTCGTCACATCAGGATTTCAGTAGCGATGTAGCGTGTGTAACATCGTGATTTCACATTGTGATTTCACTCGATTTGGCGTTGAGTAGCTGTGTAACGATGTACAGGATTTCAGTACTGACGTAGCGTCTGTCATATTTGGATTTACGTAGCCGTGTAGGTTAAGCACTTGATTCATTTGCATAATCTGTTTTCTTCCTGTGTTTGACAAGGCTGTTTATTATCAGACTTTACAAGGATCATATCGACGCACGATACCTGCCCAACATCGACCTGACAGCAGACAATGCCAGACACGTTCTTCCACTTGATAATACAAGACATATCACGTCAATATTTTTTACTCCAGTAAATTGTTTAAAGCTGTCCTGTGTTCCAGGACTTGTAGCGTGAGCACATTAGGATTTCGATAGCGATGCAGTGTGTCACATTATGATTTCAGGAGCGGTGTAGCTTGTGTAACATCATGATGACACCAGATGTTTAAAACATTTAAACAACAATTTAAAAAAAATCTTTTAAGGTCGGGTATCTGTAAATAAAGTAAAGGCAAAAAAGAAAAGCAATGCAACAATCTGCTATATACGCTACATATCATGTGTGTTACGGCAGTTTTGTGTGAGTGGTGGGTTCTACCGGTAGGGCCATCACTGATTTTCAGTGATCCATTTATGTTATTTTCATCATTTGACTTTAATTCCCAGTGGAGGCTGTTTTGTCAGATTATCGAAATTGCCGTTCTCTGGCTTTGCCATTTTGTTCCTGAGGAAATAACGAGTTTTGGATAACCTGAACCTCAGTGGATACCTCACACGTCACAAATAGCAATTACTCTGTCAATCGGATATTATCAATCATAGAATGGGGTGATTGGGGTGAGTGTATGTAAAGTATATTTTGTATAAGGGTATCAGAATTATGCTTTAATTCTACCATGTAATGACACCTATGTTTTATTTGCAGGTGTTCAGAGACTGTTTCCTCATAGACGGAAAGTTCCCCTGCTGCTTGTTGTTGCTGCTGTGTTTTTGCTGCAACCACGTCTTACAGCTGCACACGCCCAAACAGGTGGGAATTCTTGACAAGGCCTCAACGCATATGTCATGTCGCAGAATGTCTCATGTCATATCAAGGATAAACATATGCTATAAAATCGAATTATATGACACAGTTGTACCTCATGTCATATATAACGCATATGTATAATGCATATGAATAACGCATATACATGTTTCGTCGCGGTTAAAATATACGGAGAAATAAACTAAGGGGCAAAAGAAAGTATAGGTTGGCAATTTCTAATTTTCCTAAAAACAGCGATAACTAGTGGAAAGTGGGTATTGGGAATATGACTGCCCAGGAACAGGTACCAAAAACACCTCGCCCGAACGCGCCACCTTTGACGGCGCTCGTGCGGTGACAAAATAAAATGGTGAAACAGATTTCCGCCTAGGGCATAAAATGCACGTGCATGTTAGCTGTATAAATGCGTTCGTCTGCAGGGTATAACCACACGTGATGAAAGCACACAAAAGAAATGCCTCGACTGTCACAGGAGCAGAGAGAGAGAGAGAGAGAGAGAGAGAGAGAGAGAGAGAGAGAGAGAGAGAGATATGTAAGGCCGAAATGGGGGCAACACAGGTCCAAATTGCCAGAAGGTTTGGTTGTACACCATTGACAGTAGCCAGGCTGATTCAACGGTACAGGCAGACAGGGAGGACACAGAACAGGCCTAGAACCGGACGACCCCGAGTGACAACACCACTGGAAGACTGTCAGATACGGCTCATTCACCTGCGAAACAGTTTCATAACGGCGACGGCGACGGCAACAGCGTTGGGACATCCCATTAGCCAACGTACAGTACTACGACGACTTCGTGCTGCTGGAATCCGAGCGTATCGTCCTTTCCGAGGAATGGTACTGACTGCTGAACATCGACGCCTGAGACTTCGATGGGCGAGGCAAGTTCGACGCTGGAAAGTCAGAAATTGGCGTCGAGTGCTGTTTACTGATGAAAGTCGGTTTAACTTTTTTCGAAATGACGGCAGAGAACGTTTTTATCGACGCAGAGGAGACCAAGTGTTGCAGACAGTTGTGCTTCCGTTCTTACAAAACCAACATCAGGGGACATTGTTTCAACACGACAATGCCAGGCCCCATACTGCAAGAATGACTCGGAAAAACCAGCAGAACGTTGACGTTTTGCCCAGGCCTGCCCACTAACCCGATATAAATCCTATTGAACATCTCTGGGACCATCTTGACAGACAGATTAGAGCACTCCATCAGCCTCCCGTCAACAGACAAAAATTGCAGGAGGTCCTGAGAGACGAGTGGCAACGAATTCCAGTCCACGTCATCAGAAGCCTGACGTCATCGATGAGGCGGCGTATCACAGCATGCATTGAGGCAGCTGGAGGTCATACACTCTGTTGAAGGCAACTGTGTCGACAATGAACTTGTAGTGTGTCTGACAATTTTTTGGTGACATTTCAAACCACTTTGGAAAACGAAATTTCTTACCCCACCATTGTTTACCTTTAGGTTACATTACCTGTGATTGCACAAATTCATTCAAACTGTGGTTGATCAATCATTTGTTACCCCTCCCTAGATTATATTATAATTCACAACAAAACCTCTTCTTGTTATTTTTTTATCGATCATGGAACTCGACCTATACTTTCTTTTTCCTTCCAGTTTGCATAAATTGCAAGTAATTCCGTGGCATTTGATAGGCTAACCAAGCAATACTGTTTTAGGTGAAAAATGTCAGGCTGCGCCCACTAACAGACTACTGTTTCGTGATTGGATGATAACTGAATGGGGCGGGCTTCAGGTGCATTATGGTGCAGAAATATGTCACTGATTTTGCCCTGTTGTCTAGAGTTAGTTTTGTATCGATGACTAAACTAAGCAGTTTGTGAAGTTATTATTATTGGCGTATGTATCTATAACAACTGACTTCGATATCTGTTTTGCGCTTATGGAGTTAAAAACGTAGAGATCCTTGTGCACAGTTTGCGTAGATTCACAAATATTCAAATCAATTCGTAAATACATATCCAGTCCACTTCCACTGGAGCGGGATTCATATACCTATACTGCTACTACAGGTGGCATTTTTTATGCCAAAATGATGATGCGATTCAATGATAGTCATGAGTTGTATCAAACGAAACATCAATATTAATTAATAATGGATAAGTCCACGAGGATATTGGAAAGGTGTAGGAGCAATAAAACAATTAGCCACCGCGGCTAAGGTATCTAAAGATGTGGCCAAGGATTCGTTAAAGAAACAAGCGATGTGGCAAATATATTTACCAGCACCGCGTTATATACCGAGGAAAAAGTTTGATATTTTTACAACGAATGATGTCAAAATCAGGCGTGGTGAATGAGAGGCCCACCGCAGTCAAGCCATCGTCGAAACATTAGCGGAACGTTTGTTTGGCTATCAGTATGGGATCGAAATGAAATCGGAACGATTGAGATCAACCGAATTGGTGACACGTTTATCAGCTGTTGTATCAGCGCTGAATAATGAAGTGACCAGATTAATAGGGAAGAAACCATCCGATGCGATTAAAATGAAATCCGTGACTTCCGAATCTTCAGCACCGAGGAGAGGCAAAGAACGAAAACTTCCAGATAGAGTAAGGGTAAGATATTTATACCAGCCCGGTGAACTCGAAGGAGGCCTACATCGTGCAACCGATCCCATATGGTCCCTTAAGACGTATAACATTAGTCGATTGGTTATGAAAGAAGGAGAGCCTATTCTTTATTATCTTCAAGATGGACCGGGTAGGGCATTTGTACAAGAAGAGTTGTTCATAGTTCCCGACGGTACGGTATTACCACCATAACCATAAGCATAGGTAGTTACACCATCATTATCAATCCATCTCTTTGTATCTAAGGGGGATAATGATGTCTTGTTCATTCTTAATCCATATATCCTATGATTGTAACTTCTTAAAGAGTTAATCTCGTGTTTGAACGTTCTACCGTTGAATAATGATTCTTAATACTGTTCGTGTTTAATATGCTTTTTTACAAAAAACTTCTTAACGCCCTTAGCTTTTCTTATCTCCCCATTATCGGACTTTTTTATAGAATACATCTTAGGTCTTAATCCGACATACTCCGCTATAGGAGTCCCAGCACATTCATCCTTCAGCTTACCTAACACCTTTTTATTTACTACGCTGTGCAGTGGATTATCTTTAGGGTAATCGCTCGTGTCGTACATATCTATTTTTTCTGCCATATCTTTATACACATCCTCGGTTTGTATTTCCATCAACAAAGAATCTGTGTCGGTATATAACACCTCGCATCTATCGCCGTAATGCTTCTTAAGTTCGTTGTAATAAAAGTCATACATTAAGTGTTTTGACAAGTCGAGAATACTCATACCGACGTACACCGGTCTGTTGAATTTTATATTACTCTTCTGCATATGCAACGCGGCTAAGTCGTTATCTAATATCTTGCTTCTGTTAAAAGCCGGACTGGCTATAAGTTTCCTGAGTCTTTCTTCCTCATTAGATCTGACTAATTTAACATCAACATGCTTCCTTAGATTCTCCATAGTTTTACCAAATACTGAGTTATTCATGAGCTTATACAGATTCTTTTCGAAATCGCTGGTAGCTATCTTTCTTAAACCTTATATAGGGCTCCATCCAAGGGCTTTGATCGAACTTTAGAACTCTGTGTATTTTCTTAAGTTTTATACCTAACGATAGATACAACTGGAGATTTCTGTAGTGAACTATATATTTTGTCTTATCCATCAAATTTGGTACGAGTTTTTCTACGTTAGCTAACCTACTATAACCCATCAAGGAGCGTTGATATTCCGACATCCAATCTTTATTAACCATTAATCTTTCGGGAGCTAGTGGATAACTGTTATGATCTTTATGCAACGAACTTGGATATTCCAAGTCAACTTCTAGTATGTACCCTTTATTTGCATCATTCACATTGATATTATTGATATCATTCACTTCGACCCACTCAAAACCACCCGTGGGTAAAGGTTGACTCATAGCCCATCCGTACAAATTGTTAGCGTCGAGATATAATATGTGCGTGTCGGGTTTACTCGGATCGTATCCTTCCACTAATTTATTATTAGCCTTAGAATACCTTTTCGCTGCCATCGATATACCACCTCTTAATCCTTTCTCAATAAACAAGTGCATATCGTAATCTGTGAGTAGTTTTAGTTCTATGCCGGTCTTCTTCAACAATGCATCCCACGATAGTCCGGGACTGGAATAGTACCATGCCGGGTCCAAGCCGTATTGTTTTAAACATGTCTTTCTAAATATCTCGAATATATCGGCGAGTAACAGTACATCGGTTTTTAAGTACAGATCGTGATAATCGCCTAAATTCTTACAACCTAATTTATCCCAGACCCTCAGAGTGTGTTCATAATCGGCATCTGTTATTTTAGATTCTGTTAAGTTACTATAGAATGATTCAAGGGGTGGTAATTCAGTTTCTTCGAATCTAGACCAATCATCCATATGTTTGTAAGGATATACAACTTTTCTCAGCAACAAATGACGAGTTATCTTATCGATATATTCATTTGTTATCGCAAAGTCATCGGGATTGTTCGCATTAGCTAAATTGTCCAGGGAAGATAACAGAAACTCTACAGAGTCTATGAATCTAAGCCCATTACTTTGCTTTATTCTAGATTTCCCATCCTTGTCCCTATAATGTATAGGTTTAGTCAACAAGAACAATATGTATTTTTCCATATTATTAGGAATGCACGTTAAACCGCCGTCGGTCTTTGAGATAGCTTGCATAATGAGATGTGAATCGTATCCCCTAAGGTTATGAAACACAACGGGGATGGGTATTGTTTGAGAATTCATTTTTAGTTTTAAGTTACACTCGTTATGAGCGGCCCCCCGATAATTACCCGTGACGTGGCAATGATCTCTTACGGAATCCCCATCCAGGGGTTTATTACAAACGTGACAACTCGTTGACTTCTTATGGGCCCTCCAATCATCCCTCCTCATACACATGGGTTTCTTACACGATAAATTTTCCCTGATTATTCTCTCTTCATTTTGTAGATATTCTAGGAACTTTCCCGCTGCATCGGGACCTCTGTAAATCACGGGCGGGTTTGTTTTCCCATCATACCTTACAACTATATATCCAAACCCACAAGGAATATGTTCTTGAGTTTTGTACGTAAAACTACTATCTTGATTATTATGGTTGGTATTTTCTATGGGTTTGATAAGCGCTTCGAAGTCGGCGTTAATTACGTACGGTACTGGCATTTGATTACAATAATGTTCAAATTTTAATATATTTTTTCCCTCTTTAGGCATATCGATCCTGATAGCATTCTGTCCAACACCTCTACAGTCTTCTTTATGCGCTTCTAATGGATCTTGTCTGCTGTACCCATGCAGGCATCTTTCGCAGAAATATTTCTTTTCCTTATGTTTTGTTTGATCGTATAATAGCCTGTTTAAACTCTTTATCCACGTATAATGATATTTACCATCTTTTTCGATCAGAAATGAATTGATTCTGGGAATATGTTCCGGAGCAGAGCTTATCCTGTGTACAACAATTCCTTTAGAATGTCCAAAAACATTTATAGCTAAATTATTTTGTTTTTCCACCTTATCAATTTGTGATATTGGTGTAGGTTCGTCTATACCATCGAGGTTCAGTCCATCGTTTTCGGGATAGCTAGAAGGTCTATCCGGATGCTTGTCTATGGGGAACAATGCAGATCTTATCATCATTCTTAAACAGTCATTGGATTTATTTTTTACGTTAATTATGGCTTTTTTCTTCTTATAATACGGGGGTAATTCTATATAAGATCCACCTTTGAAGGGCATATAATTTGCTATATCTAAATATAAACTATCGATTTTATCCACACCCCAACCCGAGCCTCTATTAGTCCAGCGTTCTAAAGTTTCCTGTATTCTCTGAATTGATGTATCAAATGATGCGTTTATAGTATCGGATTCGGTTATAACTTCTTGATTGCTTCGGAAATATAGTTCGGTATATTCGGTGCTATCGTCTGTGTTACTTTTACTCAATAACATTTTAATTGTCAGCTGGTATTTTATACTATGTAAATCATCTAACTCCTCGTTAATTTTACTCGATATGATGGGCTTAATATCGTTAACATCCATGTTGGAATTAATATTCATCTTCCAACCTCTTAGATATTTACCAACGTCGGAGGATGTGGGTACAAATATTAATTCTTGTTGTTTATTCTCAACATCATTATCAATATCAACATTATCATCATTATTATCTAGTAAAGCAATCAATTCAGCTCTTCTCATTCGAGAATAACCTCTCAGCCCACTGTTTCTCGCTCGAGCTTTGAGTTCCCTAACAGTCTGGGGTTTGTTGTATTCCAAACCTAGTAAGGTAATCAATTCAGCTTTTCTCATTCGAGAATATCCACGTAGGCCACTTTGCTTTGCCATAGCCTTCAACTCTCTGAGAAAACCATTGTGGTTGAATTGTATATGCAAAATGAGACAAATGTCTAATTGGTTGTTTTCATATATCTAAATACGTATTCTCCCCAACCTATTCCTCTCATTTATGTAATCTCTCTTCCTAGCATAAATAATCTGGTTCCTGACCCTATCAGCACCGTGTTCCTTACATAAACAATAACGACCTTTGACCCCTATCCCCAATACAGAACAGGTATAGTTTATGTTTCCGCGCCTGATGTAATAATTGTGTATGCCACAGTAAATTTCAACACAGCGTCGGTTACATAAAGTCATCTTACCCATGAGTGTAAATATGCAATTATTCATGGTTATACATCTATCATATCATTTGTCTAAATGCAAATCACATCTACACTGGTGAGATATTGATTAGGCAGTCAGCCAACGCTATTTATAGATTAGGTAACTAGGTCATGGATTATGCATAGCCACAGCTGTCACTCTGACTTATGCATAATTGTATAGCTGAAAATCAATTCAGAAGTCAATCCCATAATCACAAATGCGACCTCGCGGTTCTTTTGAGCCTCTGACGGTGTATAAAACTGACTCATTGTTGGTCTCGGTATTGGGTCGAGTTTTTTCTCATAAACGAGGTAGTATTCGTGCATTCGACATCCTTAAACGTTTGAATTGAATGTCCTTCCTGAAGCAGTTTTTCATGAATAAAGTCTAATCTCTTCATTCTCTGCCGCTTATATTGTGACTGGGCTGCTTGGAGTTGTTCCCTTGCTTCGTTATGTCGTTTACGTTCCTCTTCAACTTCTTTAGCATTTGATTCCCTCATACTAGAAAATAAAAAATTACTCCCCGAAAAAGCTAGAGCATTAACAATGGCTCCAACGACCATCATCGCAATTTTTGCCATGGTTTATATGAATATAATATATTCAAATGTTTAATTAATAATTCATTATGTCTTCCGGGATAAGCCCTTGTTTGATGAGCATATCCTTCGTTGCCATTGCTAATCCAATATCCAGAATCATCATACCTATATCAAATCCATTAAAATCTAGCTTGGGAGGTGTGGCTTTAGTAATCATTTTAGCCATACGGGCATAGCCAATGGCCAAGCCGGTAACCACCGCTGAATGATACGTCGCGTTTACCAACATTTTACCGTCTGTAACTGGAGTAGTCATGCTCATTATAGCATTATATGCGGGCTAACCTCTTATTGAACTTGTTGTTGTATTGGGGGTGACGTTTTCTCTTCTCCGGTCTTATAAAAGAACCATACAGCCGCTATACCAGCAACTCCTACTAGTGCCCATGTTTTAATCAGATTAATATTTGAATTATTTATTAATTTCGCTCTGCGCGCCAGTCCTCCCTTTCTTCCTGCGGCTATTTTCAAAGGATTCTTTGTCACTCTGGGTTTTAGTATTTTCTCATTCATATGTGGTGCATTCACATGTTGTATTTTCTCATTCACTGGTGGTGGTTCCTCATTCACTAGTTGTTCAGCAATCTGTTGTGGTTGTGCAGTTATTTCCTCGTTCACAATCTGTTGTGGTGTCACCTGTTGAGTCTCCATTATTTAGTTGAACTTCGTTCTTTATATTATTAAGTGGGCACGTATGTTTAAATTGACAATACCTAGCCGTTATTAAAGCTGTGGTGAACGGAGCTAAGAACATTCCGTATCTATGATAAAACTCACAGCTCACTGAGCTTATAGTGTGTTCGATGAATGGGTCTTTCTCTAGAGATTCGCATAAATACATGCGATGTTCTGCCGGGATAGGGAGAAACGTACTAGCTACGACTGTGTATAGTTGTAACATAGCTGACCCTATCGTTTTAGTCATGGTAGCTCCCAGTCTAGACATGTAACGCGCGTACAGTTTTTTAATCTCTTCGTCGGTCATGTTATCAATTTTTTCGATGGTATCATTTTCCTCCAAATATTGGGAACATTTTCCACCGGCTACCAAAGCGGCGAGTCTTTCTCTATGTTTATCTAAAGATTTATCTAAAGATTTATCTATATGTTGATCAGGCTCAGATTCTTTGAGCATTTGTTCGATGAGTTCGTCCCATTCCATAATGTAATACCTAAGGAGATATTTAAGTCTAACATAATATAATATGACATATCCAAAACAACCCGTAATAATGAACTGTTGCGAAAGAATGATGATTTCGAACCACATTTTATGTCATATTAACAGCTTATGTTCAATTTGCTACATTTGCTACAATTTGCTATAATTTTCCTATATTTGCTATGATTTTGCTACATTTTGCTAAGCAATTGCATAAGCAGCTGGTTGGTCGGTTTTTAATGCGAGTTTACAGTGTTTCGTTGCCGCTAACAGTTTTCTGACTTTATCTCGTTCGAGCTTGGTATAAATAACATCATTTTCGCGTAAACATTCCTCGAATGAATCTCTGTCTTTGCAATGAAAGAGTGCTACCCATTTGGTCTGCTCTCTGAGATCTTTCAGGACAGAGTTGTATTTTTGAGTAAGTACCCAAACGCTATGTTTAGTATGCCGTCCGGAGAATGCTAAATACGAAAGCATATCTTTCTTTTTTGTGAGTTCTTTACTCGCACTGCAATCATCTATTACGAAAAGGGTTGATTCTCCTTTGTATCTTTCGTGACATACTCGGAGGCAGTCTTGTAAACGATTGCCCGGATCGACTCTGTGTACCCTGTCGTCATTCATTACCCTATCTCTGGATAGGTATGTTTTATTAACGCTTATAGTCGGGCACAGAATAATAATATGATCGAAAACGTCCCGATAATGACTTTCTAAAATATCTAGAATAAAAGCTGTTTTTCCACAGCCCATTTGACCGCATATGATAGCGCAGTGCTGATCTTTAGGTAAAAGATTATTAATAGATTGCTTGCACGAATCGTCCATTCTGTATATTAAGTTGCGCATCCATAATCACGTACAAATATATGTTTAATTTACCAGCCGTTTCCTGGAGCTTCGTTATCTGTATGGTAACACCCTCGCTAGCATTTTCTATTCTCCTCCCATTGCCATGTAGTTGGTCATCATCCGTTGTTCGCATGTCGAGCCATAGCGCGTACTTCGTGGTGAGGTATTCACCCATCGATACACTCCCGAGAGACCGATCTTTCACGACCGTGTTAACTTCCGGGGAACGTTTTATAGAAGGAAGTTTTTTAATCTCATCCCACTGGTGATACGCTTGCATTCCTTGGCTATACAGTTGATTAGGAACGCGCTCGATAGTCAATTCTACTTTTGTAATCTTGGGATTGTAGAACTTCTCGGTATTTCTTTTAAACGCATTGGAGGGGTCCTCGAACAACATTAAAATACCCTTCAACGACCTCGTGGGAACGTTTAGATTGATATTCCACATCGTATCTTTTTTGTCCCTCGTGATCTTTCGGTGTCGCAGCACGTGATCGTACAAAATGGCTAAACTTCCCGTATAATGGTTACGAATTTGTCTGGCTAATTCGGGATCCGTTATCATATCGTACTCCAGCGTGATATTGTCAATGGAATAGCTAGCATCTTCACCACCGGTTCTGATTACTCTACCGTAGTCATTAAAAGTGAGTTTGTATTCTAACCTATCGCCTAGGGATGCTTGATAAAAGGGCATGTTGGAATCTAGTAATTCAAAGTCTAGGGGAACATAGAATCGGTTACCTAATGCGTCTGCAACGGCCTTATCTTTTTCGTTGGTATCAACACCATTTTCAGCGCCCATGCGCAGTCTCAATGTGTTTTTATTACAAATACCTTGGTACTGTAAGTTTTCCCGCTCTTTATCCGTTCTCCAGAGATCCATGTAGCAATAGTATACATCGCTATCGTCGATACTCAAAACCTCATTACCGCTAATTTTAATGGCGATTTTCTTAACGATAGCACGACCTATGTTCTGAACGGGCTCTCTGTTAACGTCGGTAGAAGTCAAAATAATCATAAATGCTAGTCGGACAGTTCCCGGAACTAACACATCGTGTGCGCTGAGATTAGGAAAGCGAACCAGAAGCGTTTGATTCTGATCGATGGTACTAGGGTTATTAGTTATAGTTACAGACTGACGAATTGCTTTGACCCCTAATGGATCTCGAAGTCTACGTTGCGGGTTTAACTTGCGTCCATATTACGAAGACATTGTTATATTGAAAACATGTACCCTACGTTTAATATAAAAATGACTTATTTTGATCTTAATAACTTTGATCTAGATACCTTTGATGACTTTGATAATACAAACGAAGAGGGTACTGATGAAACCAGGTTTAGTAGTCTTAACGATGAACTTTTACAATCGTCCGTCAATGATTATTACGATGCCTTAAAAGATGATACAAATTATGTGACCCCAATAGGTCGTGACTATTCAAAGTTTGAGATAGATAGTAAAGGAATATTGCGACTGCGTGGCGCTCCGGATATTGATCTTATGCATTCTCGTACTCGTAAGCCCCTAGCCTTGTCTACGATAGCCGGTAAACACGGTATCAGCAATGTTCGTGCTAAATTAGGTTTTGTAGACTACTCACGACTTTCCGCGAAGACTACTAAGGTTCTTCGAACCGTGCGTGATGAACTTGGTAATACAGATGATTTGGAAGCTTCCTCGATGGTGGCCTCGGACGGACTCGAAAAAATCTTAGATACCTATTACGATAATTCCACGTTACAGGTACCATCCTCTGAGTTTAGTATTAGGGATTTACGAGGTCTTGACAAGGGAATGCAAACAATGCGGGGAGAACTCATGAATAATACGGCCAAGATATCCGAAATCGACAAGCATATAGCTTACGAGAAAACAAAACTTGAACAGGCGGACGATGAGTTCAGTAGACGCCACGTAGCGGAAAGATTGCGTAACTTAGAAGACGAAAGATCGGCCCGCCTCGAAGCACCTTCCAGTTATAGAAAGGCCCTTCGTTCGCAAATCAGTCCTCAACGATGACACTACACTGACCGATAAAATTAAAACATTGTTCAGAGAACAGGGAATAACCATTGCCAGTATTTTAACCGCGTTGGGATTTATTATATCGACTTTGACTCTCGCGTTAACCAGTGGCACAGGTGGTACAGGTGGTGGCGGATCACCGCCTACGTCGGATGGTATAAAAGAGTGGATAAAAAAGCATTTAAAAGCATTAGGTTCAGCACTGGGAAAGCTCGCTGAGTAAGCCGCGGCCGCACTTCCCGGTATAAAAGGTTTCCTGGCTATTGAATTTATTAGCTAAGACAACAACTTGCCTTAGTCAAAACTTGTGGACACTGATCATAGCAATTGCAGGGCTGTTGTACGTATCCGCTAAGAACTATTTATCCAAATCAGTTCGCTAAGAACTATTTAACCAAATCATGAGTAAACCAACCGTGACTCCACCTAATACAAGCGCTGTTTTTTCATCGATATGTTGTTGATTTTTAGCCTCAATATGTGGTGGCACTTGTGTTTGTGCGTTAGTAGATGTTTGTGCGATAGTTGGTGTTTGTGGCTTGACTATACCCTTTTCGCCCGTGATTGTTTGCGTTATTAATTCGACGTTAATATCTGAATTTATACCTGGTTTTTGTTTATCGGTAGCGATAACAATTTTATTATTATAACCTATCACTTGACCGATCTTAAGTTCCATATTACTCGGAGACATGTATAGTCCCGGCGCATAAACGTAGTCCACTTTGGATTGAGCGTACTGTAATGCATCTTGAAAACGCTTTATAGACGATGGTATGTCAACTGGTGAATTAATGGCGTCCTCCACGTTTGCGACAAACTGTTTTTGCGCATCGAACGCCGTCCCAGTACCGATAATGGACGTTTGTGTTTGCGATTGTGCACCGAGAATTGCCCACACATAAGTTCTTATCGATTCATTAAATCTTACAAATCCTGGGTTAGTAAAATTATTTTCCGTTTTATCATTAAGAAATTCATTCCAAGCGTCATCGTTCAGTTGTACAAATTTTTTAACAATATAAATTAACCCACTCTTAAAACTCATAATATCCCCTCTCCAATCGTTACTATAAAGTTCCCAGCCTTTATACCAATGACTGGTTTTATGCCAATGATCATATATTCTTGATTAAAGTTTGCTGTCCTGCCGTAACTTATAAAAAATAAGACCAGGTTTATGAAGTTCTCTATATACATAATCGCTTTCTTCTTTGAGGGTTGTTATTTCATCTGCGTAAGGAACTCCTAGACCATGGTTTGCTCCTTTAATACGCCAATCTTTACTCGTAGAAACATTAAACTCCTGACAAATAGGCTCATACGCAGACCTATCATAATTATTATTTGTGGAATTCCACGCTCGATCCTGCGGTAATGGAGCACTAATTTCTTTAAGTATACGTCTAATCTGATAATACACGTGAAATAATAAAACAGACTTATATAGTTTAAATCCTGGGGCATTAACAGATACGCCACATCCCGTTGTGGCACACCATATGGCAAAGTTTAACTGATTCTGCCAAAATTGCATCGGATTGTGAAACCAATCATGCACCATTTTATCGCTAGTTGCCGTGACCCTGTACTTTTCAAAGATATCAGGGAATTTAACGAAAAAATCATCACCATAGGAATTTACCATAATCGATAGATTAGTAATCTGTCTCGATTTCATATTTAAGTTATGATATAGTATCATTGTATATTTAATATGTATGTTACACTCCCGGGAATAACAAATGGTCAGTCTATTGAACTGCTTCATACTATCGATAACTCGGATGGACAACTCGAAGTAGCTCTATGCGATGTAACGTATTACCCACGGTGGACCAATATAAATGCTGCGAGGGGTTATAATAATGAGACAGAAATAAATGGTGAAAAATACATTATACCTGATGGGTATTACAGCGTATGCTCACTCAATGATTATTTTTTTAAGCCTAATGGAGTTAGTCTAACACAAAATGAGTCGAATGGGTTACTGATTTTAAACGCTGGAAAAAAGGATGTAAAGCTTTACGAGAACTTAGCATACACACTTGGATGGAGAGGAGAAATAACAGTACTCAAGACATCAGATCAGGGACTCGATTTACCTGATTTAGTTCCCTATAAAGAGTTGTGCATCCATCTTGATCAGATCAGTACGACGGATAACATTCAACAAGAAAGTCCTTCAACTCTGCTCAGATGTGTTCCAGTGAAAAATGAAAAATACAATAGTGGTAGAACGGAATCTTTCACAACATTACAATATAAAAAATTAAAGCGTGGTATTATTTCAGACCTCAAAATTTCTGTATTAGATGTAAAACACCAACCTGTACATATAGGATACTTAAGTGTAACACTCCATATTATAAATAATGGTTGATGCATCAGGCCCTGGAACGCTCAGACAATGTAATACAATTGCGCTTTCCGATCTCGGAGACACAGAAGGATTCGGTAAACCCGGTACCAATGGTAAGTTATACGCTTTACTCTTACACGACAATGTATACAAGCGGAAAGAAGTCACATTCACAGGTAATCTAGAAGATTTAAGCGATGTCAACGTTTGTAGACTCCTTAAAAACACTTCGTACAATATTATTCGCAACGACGATAATAAATGGACTATGGTCGAAGCAAACATCGAGTGGCTACTGAATATCGTCATTACCCCACCCTATGCGATGATGGGTAAGGGACATAATTGAACTAAGATAATAAATAGTGGCATCGTACTCGCGGCTTAAATCCCATCAAAACGAAAAAGTGTGTTAGTTACCCCCCTGCCAGAAAACCCAGGTCATATGTTATATAGTCGTCCGGCCTTAAAAAATGTTACTTTAAATTTGGTTACTGAATTCGAAGATAATAAACAGAACTTGAGTGCAATACCTAATATTTCTACTCTTATTATTGAAGTCTTGTTCGGAGATGTACTGGAAGATGCCCTCGAAATATTACCAGGTCTATCGATTAAATGGCTCAAGAAACACGAGCGCCGACGTTGTAGTATTATTCATATCGGAGCATCGCCCATTGCAACCCTCGAGGGGGTTCAAATTATTAAAAGTGGTAGTATTTCTCTTACTAAGATATTCTTGCCGTATAATATACATTTGATAAGGTTGATGTATAGTCTCAAAACATTTAAGCAAGACCAATTAAAGACTATTATATGATCGTAATATACACTATGAGTTTATATCCAGCGCTCGATGAAGCAATTGAAAAGATGGAAACTGTTGATGGATTTCGATTACATCAAATAAGCGACATAAAACATCGAATAGAGAATGATAGAGAGTTGAGACTTGGATTGTATAAAAAGTATCGCAGAGGCGTGAATGCTCTCCTATCGTGCTCGCCTATCGTGCTCGGCATGGAAATAGCCGCTGCAGTCTCAGGACTGGCAGGAATAGCGATAAAATTCATTTCTCGTAGATTACAAAAGAAAGCATTAAAACACGATAGTATTCGGATACTCGACGAAGCACAGTTGAACAGCATTGAGGATCATATTTCGACAGCAATGGTCGATTGTAAGATATCCGAGGATGAGTTTCGTTTAGTGCTGTCGGAACTCACCAAATACAACGCAATGAAGCAGGAGATTCGATCAAAATCTCATAAAACCAGTGGTATTAGCGAAGACTAGAAAAAAAAGTTCATAGAACAGGGGAGGCAACACGCGCGTCAATTATTCCGTGCCAAAACCAAAGAACTGGTTGGAGATTAAAAATAGATTGCTTACTATCGTTTGATCACATTTAGACAAATGCTTACATACATATATATAATAATGGAGATCGAAAAAGCTAATAAATGGAGAGAATTACCACAAGGTTTTTATTATATCAGTGATGTCAAACCAACCAAATACGGTTATCAATTGTTTCTTATCAATTTACAAGAAGAGTGCAGTTATATAGTCTGGTCTCCTAGTAAAATGAATGAAGAACTTAATAAAAATGTTGAATATCGCTTTATTGATAAAAATAATGAAGAATATTTTTATTACCATTAAGGCTCATCTAAAGCAATGATTGGCCCCAGGTATTGGTGAGCTAGACCCAATTTAACTTAATCTCATGACTATCATTGAATCGCATCATCATTTTGGCATAAAAAATGCCACCTGTAGTAGCAGTTTAGGTATATGAATCCGGCTCCAGTGGAAGTGGTCCAGAACCCCCATTACCTATACTACTACATGTAACGACGCAGTAGAATTATATTGCATAACGCGGAGGCAGGTCGCGTAGCAGGGGTACACATGTCACGTCACGGTGAAATACCTTTCACGTACCAGTGCAATATATCAGTTTGATGCACATATATTCAAATGCAAAACACAAGTAATGTTAAATGACCCTAAAAGTACAAGTGGACATTCAGCTTATAGCAATCAGACATATTTGATACATAACAAAATACAGGTTGTGGCACGTTGACACATGTCAAGCGTAGTTTATCCAAGGTCTAAGTAAAGCTTTCGAAAACATTTTATGTAGAGGACCTTTTCAAATTTGACGCATCAGTTTCCTTGTTGCACCGCCATCTTGTCATGAATTTTCAGATTTCGAGCATGAGGACCTCTCCACACTGCTGGAGGAAGAATCCCTTTTTTCAATGAAGAAACAAAGAAACGTCAGTTTGAAAAAGACGCGTGATTTTCAAACTTTCGAAAAAGGTTCAGATGTAGTCAGGTTCACATCTCTAGATCGGAAATACATATCAGAGGTCGACCTGTTATCAGAGGACGCTTTGAATTCAGACCTACTCCCCTCGGAGTACAACCTGGAACACGAGCGGCACAAGAGAGAGGTATACGAATCCTCCGGATCAGGTGAGTACAAGTTAGTGCATGTCATGCATAAATTAACCCATCTATGGGGTTTCTAAACAGGAATTTATATGTCCCACAAAACTGTTGTAACACAGGAGGAGGGGTTGCAATGGTCGTCCCAAGTGTTGATATTCAAGTACAGTAGTAACTCCGTCGGGCTGAATACCCAGATGCACACGTATTATTTTGAGCTGCGGTTTGACAACAAAGGACGACTTGGTGTACGCCCAAGTGATCACATTGTTCTGTTGTAATGCATCTGTGTTTGCCGTGGTGAATACACTCCCTTTTCCCCTTTCTGAAGTAGAGCATCACCAATGAAACTGTGTTTATGATGTGATGTCTTTGTTGATGTTAGAACATTGTGTCCTTGTGTGACATACCTCTCCACACAAGTTAGTCGATTTTCACTACGTGAAAATAACACATACGCAAATCCTTTCGGTTACACATAAAGATAGCGAATCCACAGAGGCAATCTATGTTCCCTCGGTATAAAACATTCACATGTTTAATTGCTTCAGTAAGATTAATGTTATACTATCTATTGTTTTCGTGAATGTTTGACATCCTACGTATCCTTATCACTGACGATAAATACCAATCACGTGATAGGTAAATATGAATTACGACAGAGAATTATCCACCAAAACAGATTCCTGGACAGAACAGAAGGAAAAATAGGTGTGAACATTAAAGGAATCAGGGATGACACCAGGTGTACGCGAAAGGATAAGCAAGTAATGAAGGCGAAGGGCGGTAGGGTGGTAGCCTAGTATGACTAGTGGTAGCCGACATGGGTACAATGTGTGAAGCATGTTTCTGATGTCCCCTGCCGTGATATTGCTGGAATATTGATAAAAGCGGCGTAAAACCATACTCAATCACTCACTGCAATGTACGCGAATTACTAATTTTCAATTCATCGAGGGACATTCAATGTCATATTGTTCCTGTGGTTGTTGAAGCGCGGATGACAAATGGATGGGACAGTACACCCACAAAACACTTACCATAGATGAGGATTTGAGTTTGTCAACCTTTGTTGAAACGTTGGCGAAACTCTTGTGACACTGGTGATCATGAACACTTTGTTAAACCAGAAACTTTGTGACCTTTGCTAATACGTTTGGGAACCCAGGATGAACCCTTGAGGAACCTTATGTGAACACTTGGCCAACCTTGTGTGAATACTTGGCGAATCCTTTACGAATCCTTTGTGAAACGTTTGTGAACCAAACGCAGCGGTCAACCAACAGTGAGTGAGTGAGTGAGTGAGTGAGTGAGTGGGTGAGTGATTGAGGGTGTCAGTCAGCCAGGGAGTGTGTGAGGAAGGGAAGGAGGGAGTGAGATTAAGGCCGCTTTGAACAATATTTCAGTCACATCTCCGTGTGACAGCTTATGTGTCACTGTGTTTCACACGTGAGGGAAAGCCCAAAGTGATATGACCAAAAAACTGTTAAACCCAATTCTCCTGGAGATCGACCATTATCTTTTCCGGGATATTTGGGAACACGATATTCTTTTTAAAGATACCAGGTTGGTGAATATTCTGCTTGGAGTTGGTATGAGGTTTTTTGCCACAAAAGATGTTCCTAACAAAATTAAAGTTGTTTGACATAGAGGTATGTTTTGAAGAAACTGACGTACAAAAGAAAATATACACTTGAAACTGGCCAAAAAATGGATTTGGCCCTTATTCATAAGATTGAACTACAGTATATTTTTTAGTTTTTTTGGAGATATAAACTAAAACTTCCAGTGCATGGCTTTACGTTTATACTTCTAAAATTAAAATAGAAACCATTGAAATCAAGTATTAAAAAACAGTAAGCGCAAAAGGTCCGTAGTGAAGCAGTGTATTTTGATTGGAAAACATATTGTCAGCGAAAGAGAATTTTTGGATTTATTTTGTTTGATATCTTGTAGACAATGAGCATAGATGGAAACGGAATGCTATATAGAAGCGTATTAGTGCCATATTATAAAAGCATATCACCGACGTAGTTGAAAGTATAGTCTTTGTGGATGTAAGTATCATCCACGTAGATGATGATATTTATTTTAGAATGTGGTACTAATACGCTTCCATAGAATGTATTTTGATAATAGCGAAAATAACATTAAGATGTTCTCAGAACAGAATTGTACTGACCTGAGGAGGTCTTATTATAAGTTTCAGGAGTATTAGGATGTCTTTGTTAGGATACATCTTCTTATGAAAATTATGGAAACTAGAAGCATAACAAGAGAATTTTGTTTTAGTAAGGATGTCCACTCTTAACATGTCAATATGAAAAAGTTTCTAAACCACAAGAATGCAAATGTCTCATACAAATACGAATATATGGTGAAAGTTGTGTTGAAACTTCATTGTTTGTAAATGTAAATACAGAAGACGTCATTTTTAATTGTTCCTTATAATATTTGCCTTACAACAAATGACAGTTTATCAAGCGAAAATACAGTTCACTTTTTAATGCATTCTTTTCTATAAAAAAAATTCACATAGTTTCCCTGAGATAAAAATTCACAAACCCAGGACGTTTGACTTTAATCGTCTCCGAATTTCGAGACAGACGATTTCCTCACTGTAATTAATTGTCATGTAAAATGAAGGAAACATTCCGACATAATCGAACGGTAATTCTTCGTATTCTGATGAAAGACATTCATAATCGTTCAGAAGAGTGATGTCCTTATAGCACTAGACATGCCAAAAAATAATCATATGGTTTCTAATAGGTGAGGTGAAATGGGGTTTATCTTCGCGTCCAAGATTATTGCACTTTTATAGCGACGTGCGTGCGTGCGTGCGTGTGTGCGTGTGTGCGTGCGTGCGTGCGTGTATGTGTGTGTGTGTGTCCGTTGCTTGTTCTACTAGTCCGGACTAATTCTGATTTCATAGTGCTTGCCCACTGAGATAACATGCCCCAGTTTAACATGAAGACCATGCTCAGATACAGTATACTGTAACCTTGTTTTGGACCCTTAATGCCGGGCACCAGACAGGGTAACAACAAGTACTATCTTTTAACGTCTTTGGTATGACGCGGCCGGGAATCGAACCCCGGAACTTCCACGGACGCTCTACCACAAGACCACGGAGCGGTCTATGGTTTCTAATAAATGCATGTTGAGCTATCGTATGTATCATGTCATTTATACTGTATATTTTCAGAAAACGAGTGTGAGTACTGCAAGGGCCCCTTTCATGTGTGTACAGATCTGACGACGGGCTACAACTGTACATGTGAGGTCGGATTCGTCCGAGAAGACCAGGAGTGCTACGCAGGTAACACAAACATACATTTCACAGTTTCTAGTTCATAGTTAACATATCCCACAGCACCCAGTTCACATGGTTAACATACCTACGACACCCACATCACATGGTGAGCATATTCGAACACACTCACTTCACATGGTCAGCATACCCCATCACACCCAGTTCACACAGTCAACATACCACATCACACTCAGTTCACACAGTCAGCATACCCCATCACACTCACTTCACACAGTAAGCATACCCAATCACACTCAATTCACATGGTCAGCATACCCCATCACACTCAGTTCACATGGTCAACATACCCCATCACACTCACTTCACATGGTCAACATACCCTATCACACTCAATTCACACAGTCAGCATACCCCATCACACTCAGTTCACATGGTCAGCATACCCTATCACACTCAGTTCACATGATCAACATACCCAATCACACTCAGTTCACATGGTCAGCATACCCCATAACACTCACTTCACATGGTCAACATACCCCATCACACTTAGTTCACATGATCAACATACTCCATCACACTCAGTTCACATGTTCAGCATACCCTATCACACTCAGTTCACATGATCAACATACCCAATCACACTCAGTTAACAGGGTCAACATTCCCCATCACACTCACTTCACATGGTCAACATACCCCATCACACTCACTTCACATTGTCAACATACCCCCATCACACTCAGTTCACATGGTCAGCATACCCCATCACACCCAGTTCACACAGTCAACATACCCCATCACACTCAGTTCACATGGTCAACATACCCAATCACACTCAATTCACATGATCAACATACTCCAACACACTCACTTCACATTGTCAACATACCCCATCACACTCAGTTCACATGGTCAGCATACCCCATAACACTCAGTTCACATGGTCAGCATACCCTATCACACTCACTTCACATGGTCAACATACCCCATCACACTCACTTCACATGGTCAGCATACCACATCACACTCACTTCACATGGTCAACATACCCTATCACACTCAATTCACACAGTCAGCATACCCCATCACACTCAGTTCACATGGTCAGCATACCCTATCACACTCAGTTCACATGATCAACATACCAAATCACACTCAGTTCACATGGTCAGCATACCCCATAACACTCAGTTCACATGGTCAGCATACCCTATCACACTCATTTCACATGGTTAACATACCCCATCACACTCACTTCACATGATCAACATACCCCATCACACTCACTTCACATGATCAACATACCCCATCACACTCACTTCACATGGTCAGCATACCCCATCATAATCAGTTCACATGGTCAGCATACCCCATCACACTCACTTCACATGGTCAAGATACCCCATCACACTCACTTCACATGGTCAACATACCCCATCACACTCAGTTCACATGGTCAACTTACCCCATCACACTCAGTTCACATGGTCAGCATACCCCATCACACTCACTTCACATGGTCAACATACCCTATCACACTCAGTTCTCATGGTCAGCATACCCCATCACACTCACTTCTCATGGTCAATATACCCCATCACACTCAATTCACATGATCAACATACTCCATCACACTCACTTCATATTGTCAACATACCCCATCACACTCAGTTCACATGGTCAGCATACCCCATAACACTCAGTTCACATGGTCAGCATACCCTATCACACTCACTTCACATTGTCAACATTCCCCATCACACTCACTTCACATGGTCAGCATACCCCATCACACTCACTTCACATGGTCAGCATACCCTATCACACTCAATTCACATGGTCAACATACCCCATCACACTCAGTTCACATGGTCAGCATACCCCATCACACTCACTTCACATGGTCAACATACCCCATCACACTCAATTCACACAGTCAGCATACCCCATCACACTCAGTTCATATGGTCAGCATACCACATCACACTCAGTTCACATGATCAACATACCCAATCACACTCAGTTCACATGGTCAGCATACCCCATAACACTCAGTTGACATGGTCAGCATACCCTATCACACTCATTTCACATTGTCAACATACCCCATCACACTCAGTTCACATGGTCAGCATACCCCATCACACTCACTTCACATGGTCAACATACCCCATCACACTCACTTCACATGGTCAACATACCCCATCACACTCAGTTCACATGGTCAACATACCCCATCACACTCAGTTCTCATGGTCAGCATACCCCATCACACTCAGTTCTCATGGTCAGCATACCCCATCACACTCAGTTGTCATGGTGAGCATACCCCATCACACTCAGTTCTCATGGTCAATATACCCCATCACACTCAGTTCACACAGCCAGCATACCCCATCACACTCAGTTCACATGGTCAACTTACCCCATCACACTCACTTCACATGATCAACATACCCCATCACACTCAGTTCACATGGTCAACATACCCCATCACACTCAGTTCTCATGGTCAGCATACCCCATCACACTCAGTTCACATGGTGGACATACCCCATCACACTCAGTTCACATGGTCAACTTACCCCATCACACTCACTTCACATGGTCAACATACCCCATCACACTCAGTTCACATGGTCAACATACCCCATCACACTCAGTTCTCATGGTCAGCATACCCCATCACACTCACTTCACATGGTCAACATACCCCATCACACTCAGTTCACATGGTCAACATACCCCATCACACTCAGTTCTCATGGTCAGCATACCCCATCACTCTCACTTCACATGGTCAACATACCCCATCACACTCAGTTCACATGGTCAACATACCCCATCACACTCAGTTCTCATGGTCAGCATACCCCATCACACTCAGTTCTCATGGTGAACATACCCCATCACACTCAGTTCTCATGGTCAATATACCCCATCACACTCAGTTCACACAGTCAGCATACCCCATCACACTCAGTTCACATGGTCAACTTACCCCATCATACTCACTTCACATGGTCAACATACCCCATCACACTCACTTCACACAGTCAGCATACCCCATCACACTCAGTTCACACAGTCAGCATACCCCATCACACTCAGTTCACATGGTCAACTTACCCCATCACACTCAGTTCACATGGTCAACATACCCCATCACACTCACTTCTCATGGTCAACATACCCCATCACACTCAGTTCACACAGTCAGCATACCCCATCACACTCAGTTCACATGGTCAACTTACCCCATCACACTCAGTTCACATGGTCAACATACCCCATCACACTCAGTTCACACAGTCAGCATACCCCATCACACTCAGTTCACACAGTCAGCATACCCCATCACACTCAGTTCACATGGTCAACTTACCCCATCACACTCAGTTCACATGGTCAACATACCCCATCACACTCACTTCTCATGGTCAACATACCCCCATCACACTCACTTCTCATGGTCAACATACCCCATCACACTCAGTTCACACAGTCAGCATACCCCATCACACTCAATTCTCATGGTCAACATACCCCCATCACACTCACTTCTCATGGTCAATATACCCCATCACACTCAGTTCACACAGTCAGCATACCCCATCACACTCAGTTCACATGGTCAACTTACCCCATCACACTCACTTCACATGGTCAACATACCCCATCACACTCACTTCACACAGTCAGCATACCCCATCACACTCAGTTCACACAGTCAGCATACCCCATCACACTCAGTTCACATGGTCAACTTACCCCATCACACTCAGTTCACATGGTCTACATACCCCATCACACTCACTTCACACAGTCAGCATACCCCATCACACTCAGTTCACACAGTCAGCATACCCCATCACACTCAGTTCACATGGTCAACTTACCCCATCACACTCAGTTCACATGGTCAACATACCCCATCACACTCACTTCTCATGGTCAACATACCCCATCACACTCAGTTCACACAGTCAGCATACCCCATCACACTCAGTTCACATGGTCAACTTACCCCATCACACTCAGTTCACATGGTCAACATACCCCATCACACTCACTTCACAGTCAGCATACCCCATCACACTCAGTTCACACAGTCAGCATACCCCATCACACTCACTTCACACAGTCAGCATACCCCATCACACTCAGTTCACATGGTCAACTTACCCCATCACACTCAGTTCACATGGTCAACATACCCCATCACACTCAGTTCACACAGTCAGCATACCCCATCACACTCAGTTCACACAGTCAGCATACCCCATCACACTCAGTTCACATGGTCAACTTACCCCATCACACTCAGTTCACATGGTCAACATACCCCATCACACTCACTTCTCATGGTCAACATACCACCATCACACTCACTTCTCATGGTCAACATACCCCATCACACTCAGTTCACACAGTCAGCATACCCCATCACACTCAATTCTCATGGTCAACATACCCCATCACACTCACTTCTCATGGTCAATATACCCCATCACACTCAGTTCACACAGTCAGCATACCCCATCACACTCAGTTCACATGGTCAACTTAACCCATCACACTCACTTCACATGGTCAACATACCCCATCACACTCACTTCACACAGTCAGCATACCCCATCACACTCACTTCACACAGTCAGCATACCCCATCACACTCAGTTCACATGGTCAACTTACCCCATCACACTCAGTTCACATGGTCAACATACCCCATCACACTCACTTCACACAGTCAGCATACCCCATCACACTCAGTTCACATAGTCAGCATACCCCATCACACTCAGTTCACATGGTCAACTTACCCCATCACACTCAGTTCACATGGTCAACATACCCCATCACACTCACTTCTCATGGTCAACATACCCCATCACACTCAGTTCACACAGTCAGCATACCCCATCACACTCAGTTCACACAGTCAGCATACCCCATCACACTCAGTTCACATGGTCAACTTACCCCATCACACTCAGTTCACATGGTCAACATACCCCATCACACTCACTTCACACAGTCAGCATACCCCATCACACTCAGTTCACACAGTCAGCATACCCCATCACACTCAGTTCACATGGTCAACTTACCCCATCACACTCACTTCACATGGTCAGCATACCCCATCACACTCAGTTCTCATGGTCAACATACCCCCATCACACTCAGTTCTCATGGTCAACATACCCCATCACACTCAGTTCACACAGTCAGCATACCCCCATCACGGGCTCTTCAAAGTCAATGTCGCAGGTTCAGGCTTCTAGTCGTCCCAGACAAATATTGAAGACGGAGTTTCTTTTAAAATGTATTTATTTGCCTGTAACATGAAACGTCAACATTAGAAATGTGTTGAGTGCTGTCGGCCAATCCTACCAGGCTGACAGGTGACAATTGACTGTCCGTATAATATATGATGTATATAATAATGATAGGAATAAAATAGGCAAAATATATATCTAAGCACTGTGGCTATGCATAGAGTGTTTTTATGATGAGATAATATGCTGACGTCACACTTATGGCGCGAAGTCAGTGATCCATAACATTGTGTTTTTGGTATAATATGTTATTAAAATATGAAACATATATACATATAGTGTTATTCCTTTCACACACTGTCTTACGTGCTATGCTAGTGCAGTGATTAAGTTAGTAATAGCAATTAGCGCGATGTTTACAATATACGCGATCGATTCTTTACTAACTTGAAGTTACATTACTTGATTGGTTATTAAGTAGTATATTCCCTATAATTGATACACTAGCAATAATATATAGATGAAGAAGGCATATATAAGGAAGGTGCTTACCTGTAACATGAAATGTTATTAGAAAAGTGTTGAGTGCTGTCGGCCAATCCTACAAGGCTGACAGGTGACAATTGACTGTGCGTTCAAATTGCCGTGACGTCACAGGTAGAAGCCCGTGAATTAGGCGTTAAGCCAGGTACGGGTAGCACGTACAACTCATTACATGCAGACAGTGGAGGAGCGGCCTTACGATGGATAAAAGTAGAAATAAGGCTGCCGGCGACATCAACATACTCCATCAGTCTACCTATGAGACGGCCTCCGTGGTATAGTGGATAGAGCGTCTGCCCGGACAGGGGAAGTTGGGTGGTTCGATCCCCAGAAGCGTCATACTCAAAGACGTTAAAAATGGTACTTGTTGTTACCCTGCATTGTGGTCGGCATTTAGGGGCTAAAACTGATCGGCTCTCTAGTCAGTACAATGTGCCAGGGTGGTTTAGCACATGTTACACTGCGGCATGGTATCTCAGTGGGCAAGCACTTAAACTGGCATAATATAATTGATATATGATTATTGGCTTGCATTCCATTCAACAGAAATGTTCACTTACGGTCCGAGCGCTTCAGATTCAACCATGTCTAGCCAGGATGAAGGTTTTCAGGCGATAGACGTTGAGGATGGAATCCCATTTTCATCAGAGATATACTATATCATATATGTAAGTTCAAAAATACCACGTTATATACGGAGAAGCAAAAGACACTATACCTCTCAGTTGATCTTTACGTCAGCGATATCATATTTAAAAAATAAACTGTACTGGCGCTTATTAAAACTCAACGAATACAATATTATTCAAAACTTTTAAAAAATCGCATAATACAAAACTGTTGTTGGGTATCTTAGACACCTTATCGTCGAAATAAATAAATTTGCTATTTTCGGCAAAACATTACAGCATTTCAAACATGGTTACAAATTCATTTCGTACCCCATTTTTCAGCAATCTCTTTAAAATCAGATCTTAGTTCTTGCTGCCGCTAAACAAAGATCTGAGGACATCCCATTACGGAACACGTCAGACCGACCTTGCGCGAACTTTGGCCAATCAGAAGGCAGCTTTCTCGTGCTTTACGGCACTAATTTCAAATTGGCGACTACGCTTCGAAAAATATTTTGACAAATTCTCGATTAAAAAATTGAAACCTGAACAAAAGAACATTCTGGAATGGCTATTAGATGGCCTAGATTGTATGGATTCAGTCGTTAAACCCATAACTATCGTTCGGAATACCCCGTGTTAAAGTTTTCAAGGTTGCAAGATTGAAAATCACATTCCGACTATCACTTTCATGATCTGGTAAGCGACGCTCTGATTGGTCGGATGAGAGGTCGTTCTGACGTGACCCCTAATAGGATGTCCTCAGATCGTTGTTTAGCGGGTAGCGAGAACTAAGATCTGATTTTAATGAGATTGATTTTTCAGCGAACCAATTTTTTTTAATCCAGCCACAGATTGCTGTTTACAAACTGTTTCAGGCATTAGTGATGGTTATATTGACACCATCAAAATTAACAGCAGTTCTTTCAATTTTCAATTACATGAAAACAAACTCGGCTCACTATATTTTGCAAATATGTTATAGTATATCTAAACTTACATATACACCACAGTCTATCTTAACTTACATATATATCACAGTATATCTGAACTTACATAAATGTCACAATGTTCTTTAACTTGATATATTTACACCACAGTCTATCTTAACTTACATATATATCACAGTATATCTGAACTTACATAAATGTGGTGTATATGTAAGTTTAGATATAATATAACATATTTGTAAGCAAAGGTACATTGTGACGTATATGTGAGTAAAGATATACTATTGCATACATATATATAAGTTAAGATATACTGTGATATATATGTAAGTTAAGATAGACTGTGGTGTATATGTAAATTTAGATATACTATTCCCTATTTGTAAGCAAAGATATACTATTGCATATATATATAAGTTAAGATATACTGTGACATTTGTAAATTACCATGACTTATTAGTGACTTTAATGTGAGTGCATCAATCACATTTCCTATTCCATCCTCGGCAAAAAAATATTTTTTTACCAATTTTCTTTTTTTGTATGTCATAATATCATCTGCCTATGAGTACATGTACAGTTCTTTCAAAATAGATTGTGTGGTTCCATGCAACTATTGAAATAAATTTTAGTACCTTACGTATTACAGGCCAGTATATATCTATATATACTGAACAAAAAGTTAGGGATCATGACTATTTGTAGAATACCTTTATGAAAATATGTGCTCGGCGTTCACTTCAAAAATACCATATTTTTGTTCAGTATACATACTCATCTTACCTTGCATTAAGATACTCGTGTCTATGGTTTCTATGTACCCTTCCAAGGTACAAAATTCATATACAGTAAACTACGCTTACAACGAACTGACCGATATTACGAACTTATTTTTTAGTCCTGGCCATTTGTTGCATATATGATGTATATATATATATGATTATGACGAACTACGGTTATTACTAACTAAAGTTATAATCGTAGTTTACTGTATTCCGCTTGGAGGCGCCGAACTTCTTACCAATGCGAATATATGACATGATTATATTAGCTCCAAACTGAACATCAAATGTGTTTAGTGAACGTAACCAGTACATAGGCGCTCACGCAGGATGTATCACGCAGGGTATATCATATCATATAACCTTCGAGACTGGCTGCCTACTTATACTTCCTTCTTTTACTCCTGACTGTTTTGTGTTCATCCCTCCGTCTAGATCTCTACAAACGGCGTGATTAGTTTTGGGACGCGGTTTGGTTCGTACTCGCCATCATTACCCACCACAACCCAGAACATCTTGTGTCCTTACTGGGCCGACATTGACATCACGTCCGACTATAGCCCAAACACAACTGCCATCTACTACCAGGCATACAATGGCACCAGCAATAGGCTTGAAACAGCTTCCACTTGGATTAAGAAATACATCTCTGACAGCACATTCAAAGCAACATGGGCGTTGGTGGTCACGTGGTATCACGTGCCACAGAAGGGACAATCCTCATCTGACGAGGTAAGAAATCATAGTAAGTAAATGAGTGCAAGAGTGAATGAGTGAGTCTATGCTTGATTCAATGTGTGTGTGTGTGATTCAGTGATTGTTTCAGTGTGTCTGTGATCCAGTGAGTGATTCAGTGACAGACATATAGACAGATAGTTATACACTTGGAGTTGCACTTTTTGTTTAATAATTTACGTCCTCTACGAAAGGATCAATATATTAAATTGATTTGGTTTCTGTGAAGGTTGCAACGTTCCAAGTGCTGCTGGTCACTAACGGTCAGTCCACGTATGCCTTGTATACCTACAACAGAATGGGATGGACGGTGAGAGACGATATCCCAATTTACATCGGCTATGAAAGTTCAAATACGAGAGATAGAAGACAGGAGGTCCTTATCATGTCTGGAAAGCGGGCAGCTTATACCAACGCCGGCATCGGCAGCAACACGCGTAGGTAGCACGTCATCATCCAAGCAAAAGCTCCTCACATCATAAACGCAAACTCAACGGATACTCTGTAGTGAACCACGAATGCCAATAAATATATCAAACGTGAGACATAAAGCGTGACCGCCTCTGTGGTGTAGTGGGTAAAGTGTCTGCCAGGAGAGCGTAAAGTCGGTGGTTCGATCCCGGGCCAAAGACGCACACGCAAACGCTGACGCACACACACGTGCATGCACGTCCCTATGTTAGTGCAATATTCTTGGACACGACGTTAAACCCCATTTCAACTCACATCCGCTCACCTCGGATAAAGCATTATGATCGTTATGTTTTATCAAAGAAATGCTTAGGTTGAGGCGGGTGTATATGGGGAGCACACAGCCTTAAAGTCGTCAATTCATGGGGGGGTTTGGATGGCCCTGTGAGTAAACCGTTGTACCGGGATCGATTCCCTTTTTTTGTAAAACCTCTGAGGCAGACAAATATTCAAGCTGAATCATAGCATTGTTGGAGAGCCACGTGGTTATCGCTCGAAGATATAGAGGATATTTCATGTGTCTGTGAAATATCACGTTTCTCTCATTTCGTAGCCACGAGTGAAAATATCTTCTTTTTCCCCGTCGCGAGATGAGAGAAACATGATATTTCACGAGACACATGGAATATCCTTTCATATATAGATATATATTTATACTTTTTGTGTAGTTATCTATCGGAAAATTAAATTATTTCATTACAAATGTAAAACATTGAAACGTAAATTCTCCCTTCCTAACACACAGAGACGGTTCACCACCCCTGGTATTTGTGACTAAAAATGTAGCTTCGTGTTTTCAAATTCTTAAATAATATAACCAAAAATAACACAAAATATTTTGGGTCACGAAAATTCTGTATCATACCTTAAAGATATGAGTAGATACAAAATCAACCTTAACAAAATATATTTTTGAAAACGACGAGACCGATTTGGAAAGAAAGAATACACGTTGGTCAAGTAATGAAATGGCGATTTGCGAAACGAACATTCTCGATCGAGTTAGATGAGAAATTTACAGTTTATAACGAAACATTTTCAAGAGAATAACAAACGGCATAAAGACATTTTAACTCCATAAATGATCATCTATTTCGCCTTGTCAATGTGGAACTAACGTAAAAAGGAGGTCAACAGTTTGTGAACAGGCCAGACATTTACGATAAAGGGAGACAATTTGAGGGGAGGTCACTCATGTATGACAATAGTTACGTCAAAGTGTTATGTTCACAGCAGTGAAATATGAAGTGTTATGTTCACTGCAGAAAAAATCATGTGTTATGTTCACTGCAGTGAAAATATCCCTTTTCTCAACTTCTGAAAACTCGGTCTTTCACACTATATAATAAAACAATAATCTTCAAAAAAACACTTTTTAGTTTGAAACAAAATATTTTAAACAATTCAGGTACCCCGGGCGTGTACGTATTCGACATCGGGGGGACAGTGACGAACTTCGTATCGTTGTGTAAACAATGGTACACCGAATGGGAGCGGGACTACCAGTTTTGGTGGGCCTGGTACCTGGATGACTGTCCCTGCAGCTCCGTGTGGATGAACAGAGACTGGAGGTTCTACCTGTCTGACTATAGATACCAAAATGGTCCATTCAGTGTCTGTTACACATCGCGCCTCGTTTGGTGGACCACTCCTTTGTCTCGGGTAAGTTGCTCACTCACACATTACTGAGCGTATGACTTGAGGCGTACCACTACTTAAGTTTAATGTGCGAGGAGAGCAAAAGGCGACGCAGGGCCTACAGATGTACCACTATTTGAGCTACAGATGGATAATTTTGAGTAAAAATATATTGGTGAAATGAAGATTTGGGTAAGAGGTATATTTCCCATCACATGTTTGAAATGCTGTAAAATTGTGGCGAAAAATGTTAATTTATTGATTTTTAAAGATAACATGCCAAAGTTTTGTATTATGCGAATAATAAATTTTAAAAGTTTTAAATTATATTATATTAAAAATAAAACCATGTAGAAGTATTCTAAGTGCCAGTGCAGTTCATATTTTTGGATAAAATGTTGCGAACTTAAGCTATTTTCAATTGAAAAGCAAACATATGACAAACTCACCTGAGAGGTATAGTTTGCTTTGCTCATCAGTTGGTTTTCCGCCATCATAGTCCATCACTTACATAGCATATTGTAAATAGTTTCCTGAACAGATAAACGAGTTAAATGATTTGAATGTTCCACTTTGCATGGTTTGAATTCTGACATTTTTTCTGCAGAAATGTTGCTACAGAGACACCAGATTATTGACGTCAGTTGAGGAATCTGGATCGCTGCAGAGGTTTGATCCCGTTTTTGTACGGCTTCATTACCTGGCGGATTACCTGGGAAGATATTATTGCTGTGAGCAGTCCAACAGGTGCGATCTCTTCTTCAGCATCCGGCCCCAGAGATTCTGTTCACTCACATTCCCGTTCTGGTGGGGTAAGTGAAGACTATTGACGTGACGAGTGAGTGAGTGGGTGGGTGAGTGGGTGAGTGAGTGAGTGAGTGAGTGAGTGAGTGAGTGAGTGAGTGAGTGAGTGAGTAGGATTAACGTCGCTTTGAACAGGATGTATATCACAGTATCATCTTGGAGATAAACAGATTCTTACATCACGCATTCATTCTCTCTGACATTAAAGGTACTGAGATGCCCGCTTCCGTTTTTCGTGCGAAGCAAAAATATTTCTATATCTATTTCTGTTGAGTTGTACATGACGGTTTTTGTGCTACTCAAACATATATCTATTTCTTTAGTGGTGATATTGGTAACATAAGTAAGAGAATGGTGAGGGACTAGAGGTTTCGTATGTCGGTGTATTTACTGAATGTGAGAAGAAAGCAGCTACATGAGGTCTGTCACTTTGATGAATCTTCGAGCGTGAATATGGTGCTGACAAACCAAAAATCAAATTCATGATGAACATGGGATTCATAAGACCCCACCACACCCCAACCCAAAACCCCAACCCCAACCCCAACCCCACCAAACCCCCAAACCCCCACACCTCACCATCGGATTACCCAGTCACATTTATTTTCTATTAAACACACAATCACGCGACGTTTGTTATTATCAAATAATATGCAAAATACCAGTTTTGCAGTATAAGTTACATGTCCTTCATGTTTTCTTCATTTTTATCATGTACAGTAATTTTGTGACTGTTGATATGGCGCTGTATTAGGGATGATTGTGTGTTTAATGGAAAAACTGGGTACCAAAATGATGGTTGACTGACTGTAGGTTTGTTGAGCTTGAGGTTTGTTCAATATTCTACCATGACATCGATGAATGTTTGATTCTGATTGGTAAAAAGAGGTTTCCTTTTTGCTACGGAAACCCCTTTCAAATACATTAAGCCTTTTCACAATAAACGTGCGTATGAATACATAGAAAGCCTATATATTGATTCATAAAAAGTGGCTGCCGATCGATCACCACCATATATACTGTAAATCTTTATTTCCTCTAATACACGCTGGGTCTCTAATACCAGCAAGGTCTCTAATACACGCTGAGTCAAGGGCTCTCGCGAAATTAAAAGATGGCGTAGCGCCAAATAGAGGAAATACGGTAGTTTTATATCGTTTCTTTGGGGCGTTGTAGGCCGCAACCCTTACTGCTTCGATGATGACATTTAAATATTTAAAACGAAAGCATATCTTTTGCATACAAATGAAATGTTCATGAAACTGTTAGAGTAATGTTCTGTGGTGAATCGGAACAATTTAAGCCATTCCTCATTGAAACAACCAACAATGAAAGCATTATATAACATTATAATAATTGTTTGAAGAAACTTTATTCAGGACAACTAGTTGTTTACAAACCTTTTTGTGATCAATATTCGTTGCCATCTCCATCAACCACAACCGTTAGAATTTGTCAGGAGGGGATTTGAAAGTCCATAAGAAAACACTCCCCTTCGAAAGTCCACGAAAACAATGTCCCAACTGATGTGGCAGCTTATTAAACTTGATGAAATTCATTTCAGAACACACACAGTTAAGAAAATCATACACGACCCACTATTTCTGGGCCCAAAATGTCTAAGTTCTGTCACTATCTGGCTTTGGATCCGTGAAATCTTGAAATTGACAGGTCACACCATGACCAGGTTAAAATATCCGACTCGTCTGCAGGCTAAAAAGCGGCTGTTCAGTCATACTCAGTTACATTGGTAATCATATTCTGCCAGCAGGCTCGATCAATCCCAGATAATCTACAGGTTAATGTTGAACCACATCATAGATCGTGGTTGTCATCTTTCTTCATTCATTCAACTAGTTACGGTGAATGAAAAAACAAGATTGTCAGCCATTGACAGCTGCGAAGTGTGAGTAACCGTGATGTAGGTCAAGTTCTGCCACATTCAAGTTTGGGGGGGAGAGGCATTTATTTTGATTTTATTATTGTTTACTAGGGGTAATTGCTAACTAACTAATAACACTTACACATGTTAAATGTATAATATAATGTTAATTCATAAAGTATGTAGTAGAAATATATTCGTTTAGCATTTTAAAACCTTTTTCTATAACCTGTCACCTACAATAGAAATGATTACCAAGAAATTACCTCTCGCGCAAAATTCCGAGAAATGACAGTCAGTCCACTGTGTACAACAGTGTACAACAGGTTGGTAGAAATTAAAACATCTGTCTTTGGACTAAGTTTGGAGTGTAATTTGTCTAGTTCTTTTGAAAACCTATGTCTTTTGAACACTTATTATGAACTACTCACGACTATGGTATTATTAATCTTAAACTTTAGTAATAATTGTTACATATATAACTACCTGTGACCACTTTTCGGAATGTTCTAAGATTGCGGACCTGTGTACCTGGGTTGTTACGGCATTGCAAGAGAGCACCATATTTCCCAAGCGTTGTTGCCGTCATGGTAGAATGGAGATAAACCTACTGTGTTTTAAAATTTGATGTAGTCCCACTGTAGAGTAGATACCTCTTTATTATAAAAGCGGTCTGTTCAAAATTAAAATAAAGAGGTATCTATTCTACAGTGGGACTACATCAAATTTCAAAACACAGTAGGTTTATCTCTTAATTCATGGAAGCACCTTGTTTCATGCAGTTGATACTGACAAGTATTGAAGCATTGTCGGGCCGAGATTGATAAGGTTATAATGACTATTTCAGGCAACGGGTTCGGTGACCCGCATATCACAACCCTTGATGAGCTCACCTACATCTTCAACGGTTTCGGCGAGTACGTTATGGTTCATCGGGAGGACGCAAATGCCACTTTTACACTTCAAGCCAGAACAGAACGGGCACTTAATAAGGACGGCAACCTCACCACGGCAACCATCTTCACGGCCTTTGCTGCTACGGACACAAATGATACCTTCATCGTGGAACTTTCTCCATCTAAGGAAGGTAGGCAAAATCCAAACTATTCTTTTACTGACACACAGTTCTAATACATAGCTTAGAGAGCTACAAATGATACACATCTGATGCAAACATGCTGCATTATTACCTCCCCAAGTAATAGGGCACAGGTCATGGACACTTTCTACAGTTTTACCCCCCTTAGTAATAGGGTACATCTGATGCAAACATACTACATTATTACCTCCCTTAGTAATAGGGCACATCTAATAAAACTTTCTACATTATTACCTCCCTTAGTAAAAGGGCAGATATGATGCAAATTTTGTACATTATTACCTCGCTTAGTAACAGTGCACAGATCATGCAAACTTTCTATATCATTACCTCCCTTGGTTATAGGGCACATGTGTTGCAAACTAGCTTCATTATTACCTCCCTCGGCAATCAGTAAAGGATGATGTACACTAGCTACTGCATTACCTCCCTTGATAATAAGGCACAGGTGATGCAAATTAGCTACATTATTACCTCCCTTGGCAATCAGAAAAGGGTGATGTACGCTAACTACTACATTACCTTCCTTGATGATAAGGCACAGCTGATGCAAACTATCTTCATTATTACCTCTCTTGACAACACGGTACAGCAAGCTCCTTCCCAGCCTGCTACACCCTTGTTACTCTCTCGGTAACATCGCTGCCGTCAGTTTGGGAGTGGCCATTACAAGAATCTTGAAATTTGCCTACTTATCCCAAATGTAGTAACGTTTTTACTTTTGTTTATGTCTTTGGGAATGCCTTCATAGTAAATTTTTAAAGGTTCACGACAAGGCACAGCTGATGCAAACTAGCTACATTATTACCTCCCTTGGCAACAAGACACAGCTGATGCAAACTAGCTACATTATTACCTCCCTTGGCAACAAGACACAGCTGATGCAAACTAGCTACATTAGCACCTCCCTTGGCAACAAGGCACATCTGATGCAAACTAACTACATTATTACCTCCCTTGGCAACAAGGCACATTTGATACAAACTAGCCACCTTATTACTTCCCTTGGCAATGAGGCACAGTTGATGCAAACTAGCCACATTATTACCTCCCTTGGTACAAGACAGAGCTGATGTAAACTAGATGATGTCCCTCATGGAGTCTGATCAACAAAGCGTTGTTATTGCATTGTGCATTACAACCAAGGGGAAATAAATCTTTCAACTGAATTGTGAACCGTCCTAATCAAAGTACCTTTTCCAGTAAAGAAGAAAGAAATAATCAAATAGCAAATATCATGTCAGAAACCAATGCCAACTGGCTGAGATTAGCTTATTGCAACTTTGGTACGGTAGGCGTCTCGACTCTGCGAGGATTTGCCCTGCGTCATGACTATGTTCCTTTAACTAGAATAAGTAAAATGGATAAAGTTATTAGAAGACGATCCGCACGTCGGCCAGTTAATGGCAGACCTTAGGCTTCTATGATAAAGAACGGAAAAATATCGTTACCATTATACGACATATACTGACGGAAATAAGATAGCATATGAAGTATGTGATACCCGTGTCACAGTTCATTTTTTACTTTAAGTTTGCAGTTTTTCTATGACTGTTTTCAACCCTGTAACATTTTATAAAGATTTTAATTTTGGGGTCAACTCCAACTTTCAAGTCTTTATTCTCTTTTGCCGGGGAATTTATGTACAAGTGTATTAAAAAATGTAATGTTGTGTCACTAATTCAAGTCACATTGTAGTAGTTTTTTTCTAGTCAGCCTTTGTTAATATTTAAGGATTCATCATCTTCCGGAATAAGAAGGACTTGTCTTTGGCCTTCGAGAAAGACGCCAACTTTACCGAGGACGGCAATGGCGGGTTGACAGTTAGTCGGCAAGATAAAGACGTTGTCGGATTCTTCCCCTCAGGTACACAGGGTAGTGTGAGCTATGTAGAGTGTGTAGTGTTTGTAGTGTCGGTGTGTTGTGTGTGTGTAGTAACGTCGTGTTTAGTGTGTAGTGAGGTCGTGTTTAGTGTGTAGTGACGTCGTGCTGTGTATGTAGTGACGTCGTGTTGTGTAAATAGTGACGTCGTGTTGTGTTTGTAGCCTCGGTGTGTCGTGTGTGTAGTGACGTCGTGTTGTATAGTTACATTGTGTTGTGTATGTAGTGACGTGTTGTGCGTGAGGTGTGTTCTAGTGGACGATATGTGGTTCTTGTGTAGACTGTTCTAGTGTGTGGTGTGTTCTGTGTGGTGTGTTTGCAGCATGTTGTGTATGTAGTGTGTTCGATATGTATAGTATGTGGCTGGTGTGCGGTTGTTCTAGTGTGTTGTGTTTGTAGTGTGTTGTGTGTGCTAGTGTGTAGCGTGTTCTAGTGTGTGGTGTGTTCTAGTGTGTTGTGTTTGTAGTGCGTTGTGTGCTCTAGTGTGTTGTGTTTGTAGTGAAGTGTTGTGTATGTAGTGTGTTCGGCATGTATAGTATGTGACTAGTGTGTGGTGTGTTCTAGTGGGTGGTGTTGTAGTTTGTTCTAGTGTGTGGTTGTTTGTAGTGACGTCGTGTTGTGTATGTAGTGTGTTCAGCATGTATGGTATGCGGTTGGTGTGTGGTGTGCTCTAGTGTGTGGTGTGTTCAAGTGTGTAGTGTGTTCTGTATGATGTGTTTGTAGTGACGTCGTGTTGTGTATGTACTGTGTTCGGCATGTATAGTTTATGTATGCAGTGAAGTGTTGTGTGTGAGGTGTGTTCTGGTGGACGGTATGTGGTTGTTGTGTGGTGTGTTCTGTGTGTTATGTTTACAGTATGTTGTGTATGCAGTGTGTTCGATATGTATGGAATGTGGCTGGTGTGCTCTAGTGGGTTGTGTAGTATGTGTGGTGTTATGAGTGTATCGTGTATCATCCGTGCCCTCGCGTTGTTAACGGTGGAGTTTGTGGTGTAAACCGTGATGTTTTAAGTGTCGTGTGTTCGGTACATGCAGTAAGTGGTGTGTGTGTGTGTAAATTGAAACATTAAGAACATAGGGTGTTGTGTAATACAAATGAAATTCCCAAACGGTGGTTTGATAGTTTGGGTATCCGAGCTAATACAAAGGCTCTGTGCCAGCAGAATAATTACAACAGAAGGGAAAATGCATACTCATTGTTTTATGTCGCCTGTGTAAACATAATGAAATATTAAATTGATCGGCTAAATGCCACAAGTATATCGCTGGACTTTCAGGAGTCTCCGTGCGAGTGGTGCTGGGACCCAAGCTGCTCACTGTCTCCGTAGGAATGCCGGCTGGTTTTAAGAACAAAGTGAGAGGGCTGATGGGAAATTTCAACGATGACAAGTCCGACGATCTTACTTTTCCAAATGGAACAATTCTAAATATTAACTCAAAAGAGAGGGCGATATACCAATTCGGGCAAACATGTAAGTACTTCTTATGTTCGTATATGTCATCCTATATTTTGGTCCTAGGACAAATAGATACCTCAGTAGACTATACTTGGCATGGTGGGTGATTTACATGTGGCATGGTAAGTGATTTGCCGGTCATATCGGCTGAAGATGATGAATAATAATCGCCGATGTACCTAACAGAATCCGCTGATCATGGATTCGAACTCAGACTCGGGTAAGCATGTCCACAGTTTTCATTAAAATAAATTGTTGATTTTTGTTTGTTGCCCAGCAACACTCCTCCTCTACGAATACGGCCCGTGAACAAACAAGAACCAGAAGTGTAAGCTTGTGTTATACTCCATGTTAAGGTCATATCAGGTCTTACATGCATGTCATATTAAGTACACTCCTCCAAAATCCCTCCATTAATTTCTGGAATGTTGAAACCTTGATTGAAAGGCTTAGTGAATTAATGAGTTTATTCCGTTAAGGGGCCACAGGGCCACAAGTTACATTGATTCTAACAGTTCACCTATACAGAGCGGACCGATCCATAAAGCGCCCGCAAGCCACGAACATTCATGGGTTTAAAATCCTCGAAGTGCACAGAGGAGGCACAAAAGGTTACTAAGGCCGTCATAACCTACGTATGCCATGTGGATCTGATCCCAACACATGTTGGCAACAATCAGTTGAATGCTTAGTTGTAAGCATTTGTTCGTTGTGAGCAGCTCGGGTTCAATTCTCCACACGGAAGCCCATTTCTGGTGTTCCCCGCCGTATTATTGCTGAAATATTTTTAAAAGCAGCGTAACCTCTCACTCACTCACACTAGTCTACTCCTCCCCCATCTGTTTTCAGGGCAGATCAACTTGACAGAATCCCTCTTTGTGTATCCACCACGGAAGAACGCATCCGACTATTACCACCCAGACTTCGAGCCTCTGTACTATGACGAGGCAAGCGAGGCAGATAGGAATGCCTCTATTGCTGCATGTGGCGGGGACGAGAAGAACTTGCCCTGTATATTTGATTTCCTGGCGACCGGAGACCAGGCTGTTGCAGACTCTACTAAGCAGACGGACGAGGGTGTTAAAAAGGAGCGAGCCGAGCAATGTAAGTGGGACGGCCCTGTTTAACATGACATTAGGAGACAGACATTCGGCGTTTTCAGATTTGCTAATGTTGTTTAGTTATTTGTACACACTCACATTTGATGCTGCGTCTTAGCAATCTTATATCATGTTGTTGGATTGTTAGATGTGGGCTGTCATGAAGGTAGCTAGAATGTTTTGTATATCAGTTTGTTTGTATCATTTTGGAATGTGATATTCAATCTTGCCATATGAACACATTTGTTGTGCAGCCAACACGATACCGTCCATCACTTCCAACGTCACCGTCCTGCACGTGACTGTCGGACAGGAAATTATCTTCTCCCTGAACGCAACAGACACCGACAGCGACGACACCATCACCTACGAGGTTGTGGACAAGCCAGACGGTTTCAATCTGACAGAGGCTGACCAGATTGGAAACGAGAGAAGTGCCCAAGGCTCCTATACACCCACGTCCACTAGCCCCGGTAAAATAAGGTGAGTGGGTCCAAAGCCAACTATCCGGAATCAATGTGTTTCTCAATCGCATGATCAAGTGGACTAAATTCAGCGTAGCTCATCAATACAGTGACTTCATATTTGTTTTCAGTTGGATGTCAAAACTACATTTGAACCTGGGTATTTATACATAATCATCAATTATACATCAATCAGATGTCAATTCAAGATAGTTGGGAAAGATCGTTAAATGACTGTGTAGGCCACAAGTTACACCAGTTGAATCATCAGCTATATGATGCTGCGAAACACGTGTGTATCTTCCCGAGGCAAGGGAGTTCACTGACTATAAAAGGCCAGTTGCTGAACTAGGCTGGTATTATGGAGTTACAGCTTGGCTGGACAACGAGTCTGTGCATAGTCCAATCAATTTTTATCAGTTAACTCCCTTGCCTCGGGAAGATGTAACAATACACGGTTACCACCATTGTGATGTCGTTGCTTTGTCTCCTATAAACTAGAAACATACTCCAACCGGTATCATCATCCACGCTAGTGTGTTATTCAATAGCAATTATTATAGCCACTGATACTGATGAATGATGAAGCTCCATCTATGTCCACAGCATTGTAGTAAAGGACTCAAAGAACACGTCGTCGGAGACGGTGGACATTAAGATACGGCTCTGCGACGGTTGCTCGGGCAATGGGTCTTGTGACTTCACTCGCACACGCGCCGACCAGAACACGGGGGCGTCGGCATCGTTCGAGATTGCGGCTTGTGTCTGTGACACAGGAATTACAGGTAACTGAGATCAGTTTAGTTTCAAATAGAGCGACAAAACTAATCATAAGAAAAATCTGCATTACGCTTCTGACTACATCATCAGCATGTGCTTATGAACCACTAGCAAACTGTGATGTTGCCAGGTGTTCGTAAACCAACGTCTACTACATCATAAACACCATAAGCTGCTGGGCAAAAGAAAGTATAACATATGGTTACTTATGATGTGGGCCTCGTAGTTGTGTTTGCGACCAAAGTTTGCAGTGTTTCGGCGACTGTCTTCAGTCCAATTTTCGAGTGCATACTTTCTTTTGCTAGGAAGTTCTATACCTTCAGTCCTCTCTAAGCATTACTTAATACTCACTGTAACTTCGTCAGTTATATACATAAATCGAACTGTATAATCTTTCACATGAATATCATTGTCCAATCCTCTGGTAAGCTAGTGTGGCTAATTCTGATGAATACAATGTTCTGTGTTCTCCAGGTGCCGACTGTAGCCAGGATGTTGACGGTTGTAACAGTTTGCCGTGTTTCACTGGCCAGAACTGCACCGACCTGGTCCCGGCGGAAGAGAAGCGCCTCGGACGAGGCTACAACTGCAGTGCCTGTCCCGACGGATTCCAAGCATCTGGGGACAAGTGTGAAGGTAAATTCTACTCTTCTACACAACAGTTCTAAAGGTTATACGCATTCCGGATTAGACAGACCATTTCCCACAACACACCGAACCAATACTTGTCCATGTGAAGTATTAAATAGTTTTAGCAACCTTTATTTTTTTTATTTTTTTTATTTCTTTCGCTTTTGAACCCTTGAAAAGAGTGTGAGTCGGTGCGGTTTACGTAGTTTTTAACAATATGTCACCCATATCATAGCAGGGACACCACGAATTTCACAAACAATATATGTGTTGGGAATCGAACCCGGGTAATTTTGACGGTAGTTAATTATCGGGGCGACTTGACTACCGTCAGTATAAACATCATCTCTTGCAGTGTAAAACAAATTATGTATCTTAATTCTGTATGATATTCTTTCTTGTAATCAGATATCAATGAATGCGAGCCAACAAACCCATGTGACCAAAACTGTACGAATACACAGGGTAGCTACCGGTGTTCGTGTATGGCCGGCTACAGGCTCGTGAACAACGTCTGCCAAGGTAAGCCAAATGACAATGCAGTCATCACCATGAACAAATAAACAAGGAAGACTTGTAGGACCGTGAGTGAGTGAGTGAGTGAGTGATGCTGAGAATGATATGCTGACCCATTGGCCGGTATAATAATTTGTATCAGTCGCTTAATATAGCATTATACTTGAGTTCAGACACTCTTCAAGAAAGTCTGATGTGGTGAAAAGCATTTCACCTTTCTTCTCTTTTGTATGTGTTTAATAGATGGCTCTGAGTTTTCATGGGCACGTCAGTGAGGTATTATTGCCAATGCAAAAAAATAAAATAAAAACAAACAGATTATAATTTCGACCTTAGCATAAATACGTTACTATTATGCATGTTCTGTTAAGGCATGCCAGTTATTAGCGAATGGGTGGGTTTAAGCCTCTTTAGCAATATCCCTGCCATACCACTAGAAATGGGCTTCTTTAATTGTACCCATGTGCGTAAACGACATCGGTAATCGGCTATTAAATACAAAAGGGTACAATGTGTGCAGCCCATTTCTTGTGTCCATTGCTAAAAGCAGTACTCACTGACTCACTATTAAATACAGACGTTTGACAGGCATGATGTCCAAATTGAACATGTTGCGGTTACAGACATTGACGAGTGTGTGGAGAACCTTCACGACTGCCAGCAGGTCTGCAACAACACTGTACCTTCCTTCGTCTGTGATTGTAATTATGGATTCAAGCGGGATACAACTGACTTGAACAAATGCGTGAAAGGTAGATAGATGATTCCTGCCTTTCTAAATGGTGATTATGTTTCTAGATAAAGCCACTTCAATCCTATCTCATTTAATAATAACTCGACATAATAACCTGAACGACCACTGCATCGAGGAAATGTGTAGTGTGTTGAGAGGATCAGCAGCCCTGCGGAGTCCTTCGCTAGACTGAAAAGTGAAACAGAACTTCAAGGCTTTCTGTTTGCTGCTGACGATCAGTTACTTCCCATTCGAAACCGAGATTTTGTATTAAAATGTAATATGAAACATAGATTATGCAATGAATAAAATGTGACTGTCCAATTCATTGTCAGTGGATGCCCCGCTTTGGCACAAACACAGTATCGTAAGCGACATGATGGTGTAGCTCGATCATTTTAGTACCTTCTTCGCCATGCTTGTGGTTTTGACACAGTGGTCCATCCATGGTACGACCCAGAATGTGTAGAGGCCGTCATGGAAAATGATAAATACAAAATTCTTTGGAATAGGCCTATTCACAGCCTCAGACGTATCCAGACCAACAAACCTGAACTTGTCCTTTTTGACAAATGCAATGAAATCCTTCATATGATTGAATTTTCTGCTCCTTTTGACACTGATGTGATTGACAAGATTGAGGAAAAACATGGCAAATATGCGGACCAAGTTGTCCGACTCCCCATTGTTCTCGGTGCCTTAAGTTTGGGACCTCCCAAACTGTTGACTGACATTGGGAGAGTACCAGGGATTGTTGACAATCTAGGTAATGCAGAAGGCTGCTGTGTTGGGGAGCCTTCACATTCTTCGAAAAGTTCTGGATGGGGTTTGACTAGGCAGCTCTTCCTGGTCCCATTCGCTGTCTGGGCTGCGTGTAGAAGGGGCAAGGGCCCTGAGCCGATGGTGAGCCTAACCAGCCAGACAGTGCCAGTGCCATGAATGTTTTCTCTGTTACTTTACAGATGATCAGTTTGGAATTGGTTTTTGACCGGTGTGATCTTTTTTCCACCAAAAATGAGCATGACACATTGCACAAACGTGGGAAATCGAACCCTACCACCCCGCAATAATAGACGTTAGCTCGTGATCACATAGTCCGCTTACCGGACAAGTATGGTACACCGAGAACCTATTCTACCCGACACGCAACGGGGCCCATACGATCAGAAAAAATCAAAGTAAGATAATTAAAGCCACACGATAAGTGCTAGTTGTATTCTATATTTGATTATATTTCAGATTCAACAGAACCCATTGATGATTGCTTTCCTACAAATTGCAGCTACGGCTGCATGAAAGACACTGCCAAGTGCTTCTGCGAAACTGGATACGAAATTGACTCAACTGACAACAGCACATGCAAAGGTATGTTTTGTCCCCTAATATTACACTAAGGTTGTATACGGTATCTATCACTTCATTTATACTTTCACAAATACTGCCTTTCAAATTAAGTCAGTATTTGAACTCCAGATGATTATCTGATTCTCTAACATTACATATAATTTGTTAAACGGTTATTAATGGACATGAATCCAAGGTTTACATAGCACATACAGGTTTAGATGTTCAAAATATTATCAGTATTAATTTTCTGCAATCGTTATACATACAATGTCTTGTTAATAATGAGAAAAATATGCAAGGATAATCCCATCAACTGATGCCTTTCAAGAGCGTGATTGGGTTACAAACAAACACTAAATGTGTGATTGGCCGTGCCTGCCGGTAGAGTCGGACATGCTTGCCCTTATCGCGAGCACTTGGTGTCATCACTTGTTTTCAGTGATCCATTCATTTAGTCTTCATCGCTGTTTTGCATTTTACGACCAATGGAATCAGTTTCGGCAGATAATCACCACTGACTATTCTAAAGGTTTATGCCTATCAAGATAACTGGGAAGGATAGTAATATCCTGATTGATAAAACTGTGAAGACCACAAGTGACACCAGTTGAGTCGTCTACGCTAGGACATTATGAGTTACATAGAAAAGGTCATCACTCGTATGATGCTGCCAAACACGTGTTTATGTGCGTCGTTAAACGTTAACGGTATGATGGTTCAATTGGTTACCTGTGACGGGTTGGCCTGTTAGCTGTGATCTGCTAGGGTTGAGAGCTCGGATGATGCTGTCATTGGCTTGTTATCAGATATCAACGAGTGCGACCAGAATGTGTGTCCCCAAGGCTGCAACAACACCGACGGGAGCTTCGTCTGCACGTGTCTCGATGGCTACCTGCTGGCTGCAGACAAGGTGACATGTGAAGGTAAGGTAATAACATTCATTACGTGTTAGCCAACGTTTAAGTTTATATGTTACAAGACAACATACGAGTTTGGTTTTAAGCCAATTTTAGCAACAGTCCACGACGGATGCAAGGAATGGGCTTAACATATTGTACCCGGACATTTAGCACGAGTGAACACTATAAACCACACTGCCATCCCACCGCCCCTAGACAATTGACCCTCTGTAACATACGTATTCAGAGATAGACCTGACCACGATATGTGAATTTTCTCAGCATGCGAAGACTTGAACTACGGCAAAGACTGTGCCCTCCGCTGCGACTGTGGCGACCGTTCCACCAGTTGCAACAACGTTAGGGGCTGCATCTGCAAGACAGGTTGGAGCGGAACTAAGTGCGACAACGACATCAACGAGTGTGAGGAAAATCCATGTCCAACGGGCCAACTATGCACCAACACCAGGGGATCATATACCTGCGCATGTCCAACGGGATACGACAAGCAAGCTAATCAGTCATGCACAGGTAGGGCAATACGTTTGTATCTCTTGGTTTTGTTTGTTGGCCGCAATCAGCAATATTCAAGCTTTATGATGACTGTCTGTAAATAATAGAGTCTGTACCAGACAATCCAATGATTAACGTCATGAGCAATTGGGATACGATGGCATGCATCAACCAAATCAGCGCGTCTCACCATCCAATCCCGTTACTCGCCTCTTCCGAGAAGCATGAGTTTCCGAAGACCAATTCTAATCCGGATCTTCGCAGGTTTGTTGGTATCTCTCAGTTGGACAAAGGGACAAATAGTTCCAGCGTTCATGGTTACTTGTTTCGAGGATCATGATTAGTTATTATAACCTTGCAGACAAGAACGAATGCATCACGGATGCCAACACGTGTGATCAGATCTGTACCAACGTACCCGGGTCCTTCACGTGCTCCTGCAGGGCCGGATTCACAGAGGACAGCCAGAAGAAGTGTGCAGGTGAGGAACCATTCGGGACTACTCGTGTCATTCCGGGACAAGCAGAATGGCGACTCGTGTCCCTTTCGTAGCCATTTTGCAATTAGATTTTTAGAAAGTATTATCGGTAGGAAGAAGGGAGGGACGATAAGGGCTTTAATTACACCAGATATAATTTAGGGGGTGTGGGGGGTGTGAGGGACACTTTAGGGTGAGGACACCAGTATAAGGCCTGCACACACGGGTCTGTATTGACACCGGGTGCGTGCAGCAGTTTTTATCACTTGACATCATCTGAAGGTCTTTTATAAGATTAGAAGAACATGATATGCATGCATGTTCAATTTAATGTTACCATCCTGAGCATGTTGTTGTAGATATCAATGAATGCACATCCGAACAGAGCTCCTGCAGCCAGAAATGTATCAATGTCGATGGTAGCTATAACTGTGAATGTGAGTTTGGCTATCGACTTAAGGATGACCGGACGTCTTGTGAACAAGGTAAGCATAAAGAAGTGAATTCATATAAACACAACTGACTCTTGATAAGAGCCACAATACTACATCTACCGCATTTACAAACAAACTGTTAAAGTACATAGATACACAGTCAAACACCGTTTTGTCGAAGTTGAAGGGACCTACGTAAATACTTCGAGTTATCTGAGGTTCGATATAACCGAAAATGTTAAATAGAGAAGGAAATACGCAGGGACCATGATTTTACTTCGAGACAAGCCAAGGTTCGACACATCAAAGTTCGACACAACGATGTTTGACCATATTCAGATCCGTTTATCCATATTAATACAATATAACGCTCACTAACACTGACTATAATTCGCATCAGTTAGAGTTACTTATTATCATATTCTCTTTATCGTGATAAGCTTCCTAAGACGAGTTTCTCAACATGAATTAATTCTTTTCCGGAGTCTCGGTACAGGTTGCGAAACGACATGTGGGGAAATAGCCTAATCGGGTTCCCTCATGAAAGACAAGCGATTGCCAAACACATGCAACTGATTTGTCGATATGCGTATCAGTGCCATATACTCAGTCCCAGATGCACCACGTGCGAAGGCTTTGTTTATGTAGGCATTTAATTCCAAAAATACTCCTCCGTGAGATGAGCTTCTGCAGTGTTGACAATTTCTACATGGCTTCCTGCAGAGTCTCAATGATACTTCCAAACGCTTTTACCGTTTTCATATCACTCATGACAAAACAATACGATATTTAAATAAAGAAGTTACGGCAGTGTTACCATAGTGACCTTGACCTTCAGTTGACAATGGCGGGTTGTTCTGCAATGCAGGCCGCCAATTCAGCGAGTGCGCGATTTCCATGAGCATTTGTAGTGATTCCTATTCACAAAGGCCACTTCAGACCGCTTTGACCTCTTCACTTATCTCCAGTGGCGCAAAGATACTTACGCCCACATGTACTACAGTGACCTTGACATTTAGGAATTATATTGGTCGTGCAGGTCATAATGTTTTAATTATAAATGAAATTCTGCAATGTGTCGCAATGCAGTTGTGAAATGTATTCGAAGTCGTGTTGTTTGTATGATCCATTTGGTGTGTGTGTGTGTGTGTGTGTGTGTGTGTGTGCGTGTGCGTGCGTGCGTGCGTGTGTGTGTGTGCATTTTGTACGAAAGGACTACGACTATAAGACGCATTATATGTAGGCAAGTGTTTTTCAACTTTTTTAACCATGTTATGTATCGGTTTGTATTAGTCCACGTTTTGTTTGGTGAAATTTCCTGATATTCAATTCCTGAGCTGATGTGACTAAAAACAATAACGTCAACTACCTCATGACAAGTTGGAATGTAGTCAGTGTTGCTCTGTCCATTTCAGCGTAGATTGCGTAGCTTGACGCAAGGACAGGCGGGTAGTTTTAAGTATCGGAGTCCGGGATAAAATGTAACTCAACTGACCACTACTTTGACACATTCCAGTGGAGGACGTCTGCGCTGAAGTAGGGAACCTGAACTGTGACCAAGGCTGCACGGTCAAGGCGGAAACTGAAGAGGCGTTTTGCTTCTGTAACCTTGGTTACAAACTTGGAACAGACAATCAGAAGTGTATAGGTGGGTCTTCTGTAGCCAAGGGAACTGGCAGATTTGGCTGGGTTGTTGTTTTACACCGCATCTATATGACGGAGGTCTGTAAATATTCCAGTCTGAACCAGGCAATCCGGTGACTGACGTCATGAATATAGATCCATCCAATTGGTATATGACTATTTCCACACAAACAAGTAACCGAGCCTGACCATTTGACCAGGCAGTTTCTTACGGTAATCAAAGATTTTTAGGGACCAATATTCGAACCCGGAATCCCTAAGAGTTGGGGAACTGCCAGAATGCAGTCACAAATATAAAGATGTGTCTGTCGGTCACCGTGGGAACTCGCAGGATACAGTCAGACGTGTAAAGGTGAGTCTTAGGTCACCATGGGAACTTGCAGGATACAGTCAGACATGTAAAGGTGAATCCTCAGTCACAACTCACAGGATAAAGTCAGACATGAAAATGTTGGTCTACACCCCAGTCAAATATGAAAGTTGAATCTTAGGGCCATAGAATTTTTTTTATTTATGGTTAATAATGAACTTCAGCGTTAATATGTAAATTGTAGCTAAAGGCGATGCTGTCATCGGTTTATCTGGTTAAGGCTCAGCAATACTCGATTAACTTTCTCTTAAGGTGGCTCTCTAATTCTACAGATATTGTGGAGTGTGACAATCCGGAGCTTAACAAGTGCGTTAACGGTACCTGTGAGAACACCATTGGAGGCTTCAACTGCAGTTGCCCAATTGGCTTCAAACTCGACAATGATAAAACCACGTGCAGAGGTCAGTGTGTGTTTTATACCAAGACAAGCCTTGCACTGATGTAGCCCCTTTTGTCTTTCAGAAAGGTGCATGAGATGGTAAGGATGCACTTGTTTACATATATAGGTTACTACTTGTATTCTTGTATGTTCCCCATACATGTGTAGTGACCTGTGATGACCATGCTAACCTTTGGGGTTATGAAAGGCCACAATTCCCGTCACTACCCGTGCTGAATGAGGTCTCGAAGACAAGCTACGGCCCGATTATGATACCTGGCCTGTCAGCACCAATACCGTTCTCACGTGTTTTACCCAAATAGTAACTGTGATACTATCGGTATGTATTTACTGTTATCTCATACACTGTATCGTGTTGTCAAAGAGTTAATAGTAATTAGAATTAACCGCAAGTATTAGGCTATATGAGTATATCCCGAAAATGGTACTGCAACCGATAATACTACATCTGAGTGACGTAGCTACTAATGGAAAAAAAGGTAAGCTACACTCTGAAATCAATTGTTTGATAGGAATTTCTTAGAAGCTGACTGAAGACAAAGTAGTCAAAACATAATTGATAGCGAATTCTTGATCATACTTTAACAGGGAGGTTTCGGTATTGATCCTAATATCGTTCTCAAGCAAGACTGAATAATGAACATGGTACAGAATAATACGGTGGGTCAAGGAATAACGGTAATAACAACTACTATAATGCTCATGGTTTAAGTCGTTTGTTGTAGTTACATTGTCTCTGACCTATTTACCGGTTGACTCGACTACCAGTATAACATTGTGGTTGATGAATTCGTTCATAATTACTGTGTGTGCTTGTTACATTAGTTGAGTATGTATTAGTTACCTAAGTATGATCAAAACAGTGTGTAATGTCCAGAACGTGGAAGGGATATCTTTGATATATCTTTGTTTCAGACTGTCAGTGGCTGTGGTTGGTCTGTGTTTGATAAGCGTTATAAATGTTTGATCAAAAGTACTGTCACATTTCTGCTTATATTAACAATGCCCCAAGCAACGCCCCTGTATTTGGCTTGAACAGAACATCCAGGTGTCACATGCTGTTTCTTGTTCAGAGTGCGATGACCAACACTGGGGGCAGGGATGTGCCAACGAGTGTGGGTGTGGCGTGGGCGCTTCCACCTGCGACTCAAAGGAGGGATGTCAGTGTCTGGGCGGGTGGTTGGGGCTGAGGTGCGATCAGGACAGGAACGAGTGTGCACAAGTAGCCGTGTGTCCGCAGAACTCCAACTGTGTCAACAATCCTGGTTCCTATAGATGCGTGTGCAGGACCGGCTACAGGCTCAACAACATCACCAACACCTGCAACGGTGAGACGACGTTAGAGTACACAAAGCTTTGACAAATAGTGCATTTCTGTTTTCCTTTTGACAAGTTATTCGTATTGATTAGAGGGATTGTCGGTTAATAAATATAGAATCTCCCGTTACAAATTCTAGGTGATCTGCTGATGCGACATCTCTTTCTTCTAGCACTATTACGTTTGGACACAGACATTGCAACTCATTCACGAATTCATGACGTTCATTGTCAGACTAAACATATCACATTAAAACATCTGCTCATTGACTTTAATTGTTAATCTTTTAAGTTGTTGCTTTTTGTGGATGACAACATGCAGACCAGTTAGCTCACCCTCTACACCCTCACTTCCACGTGTACCATTTATTATTGATGATCGTATATGTTTATTTATTCAGATATCAACGAATGTGATGAAACAGCATTGAATACTTGTGACCAGAAATGCGCTAACAATGAAGGCTCGTTTGTCTGCGAATGCAACGCTGGCTTCGTTAGGACGACGGATACATGTAGAGGTCAGTGTTGGCAGGACCTCACACTAGGTCTACAGGCATCATTATGTGGACAACCAGAGTTTGCTCACATCAAACAATACTACTACTAGTAGTAGTCTTACTACTACTACTACTACCACTACTACAACTACTACTACTACTACTACTACTACTAAAATTAAATCATCTATATCATTGAATTTTCGGTCCCTTTTGATACTAATGTGTTTGACAAGATACAGGAAAAACTTAGCAAATAGCTTTCGAAACGTCACTCTTGCATCCCAAGTACCAAGTTGTCCCACTCCCTATTGTTCTCGATGCCTTAGGTTTTGTACCTCCCAATCTGTTGACTGACATTGGGAGAGTACCCGGGTTTGCTTCTGGCAATCTGGGTAATGCAGAACGCTGCAGTGTTGGAGAGTCTTCACATTCTCCGAAAACTGGGATGCGTGTAGAGGGGGCAAGGGCCCTGAGCTGATGATGAGCCAAACCAGCCTCTCTGTGCCAAGATCACCTCTTAGCTGCTTTTTATTTATTTTAATCTGTATCCAAATAAAATAATAACAGAATTTGTTGAGCGACTAACTTCTAGCTCTGCTAGCTTAATTATGTGCATGAAAAAATAGTGTTTCTAAACAGAATGTCAGTAGTTTGTTTTCTTGCTCGTTTTCTGGAAAAATATGAATACACAATAGAAGACTGTAAATTGTTGACGTTCAGTTTGAATGGTTTTGCACCAATTTTAGCAATATCACCGCGGGGGACACAAATGATATACCCATTTGGGGAATCGAACTCGCGTGACGATCCAACGCTTTAACCACTAGGCTACCCCACAGCCCTTTGACGTTCAGAACCGATGGTGACATGTGTTGACGTTGTTGTTGTTGTTGTTGTTACAGATGTAGACGAGTGTGAGACTGGGAAAGACGACTGCCAGCACATCTGCAGGAACACTGTTGGGGGGTATGCATGCAGCTGTCGGCCTGGCTTCCTGCTCCAGGCTAGCGACAGACGCTCATGTGTAGGTCAGTGATCCATGGCCACAAATGTGACTTATATCCAATAAAACACTGGAGCTTTAACACAGCTCATCTGGTACTGTGACCCACGCACGATTATGTAGAGAACGTCCCATCCCACCCCGATGTTCAGCGCAGTCGGTCGCCTTATCCGTTTCCTCAAGCCTATTTTATGTAATTGTGTCATTGAAACGTTCAGCGTCAATGCCCACCTTATCCCTTCTTGCAAACCCATGTTTATGTTTTGGCGTCATGGCCAGGTTCCGCGTCAAATTTAGCTTATCTCTTCCTTGAATCCCGCCTTTACGCTGCGACGTTATACACGCGTTCAGCGTCATGGCTCATTTTAACCCTTCCTTCAAGCCCGTGTTTAGGAGATGGAATGGTGTCAGGAAAATATTCAGGTTCATAACTCACTGTACGTTTCATACGGCGTGATCGTTGCTCACAATATCGATCACAGGACTGTCTGGTCCAGACTTTATTATTACAGTTATATGTAGCTGGACACACACGCACAGACACACGCACACACTTCAAACGAGGCATGGAATATGCAGAGTCATAGCTGCTCATCTCATTTCTTCTTTTACATAAGCCCATCTTAATGTTAGCTCACCTTACCACACACTCTTGTTTTACAGCGACGACCATGTGTAAGACACTTCAATGTGAACAGGGATGTCAAGTGGATCAGGGGAACGAGTCCTGCTTCTGCAACAGCGGGTTCAAGGAGAACCCTTCCAACTCAACACTCTGCGTTGGTGAGTTCTACAAATACAGTCATGATCGGTTGCCTATGATTATGTCGGATTAACCAATATGCCGGATAAACAAAACAAAGTAGTAGCAACGTTCGTGATCGAAAATCGGACAACTACGATAGATCGGTTCAGTTTAATGTTTCTACCGTTGTGTTTTCCCCGTTATCACTTATATTTATTCCTTCTGTTATATTCCCTTTTGCTCCGGGGGTGTATGGGTTGAACGATGCACTGATATCTATTTATGTTAAGGACGGAACAGGCTGAGTGAGTGAGTGATTTTGGTTTTATTCATTATCATTCGGAGTTCTGCAATTACTATCAGGGGATCAGCGACGTGACGCGTTGTAAACCAGAAGGCCAGTCGTGTTCTCGCTCGACTCGTCACACCAAAGTCCCAGGTTTGATTCCCCACGTGGGTACAATGTGTAAAGCCCATTTCTGGTGTCCCCCCTCCGTAAAAACCATACGGAGTAACCAATGCTCGCCAATAAACAAGTGCGCTTTACTATCCCATGCACAGTTAAAAAATTTCAAACGGAAAGTGAGTGAGTGAGTGAGGTCGGCTCAACGTCGCTTTCAGAATATTTCAGTTCGTTACGTCAGATGAATGGGAGAGAACATCATGCATGCAGATCACTTTGGTAAAGCCCAGAAGCACGGGCATAGTCAGCCCGATTTCGAACCAACGATCATTAGATTCCGGCACGACTAAACGTTATAACCTGGCACAGCGAATTCCGGCGTTTTAGACGTCTTGTCCACCCTCACTCACTCTGGCTGATGGAAAAAAAGGGAACACAGATGTACGATATTTCAGAGGTTCCCATCAGATTATCTGTTACACAGTGGTACTCTGCTGAACACTACACTGATTCCTACGCGGTTGTACTGCAGTGTCGTGTTATATGATCGTGTAGTGCACTTCATTTTATGCGGTGTATTTCGCAAGTACTGGAATGCGTTTAACGTCAAACTACGGAAACTACAACATCATGCTTTCAAATTCAGCACATTTAACATTCATGCAATTGAAATGCTGTCGTGTTACATACAGATGTGAACGAGTGCACAGAAGGGACGGATCCTTGCGCGACAGGGGGCGCAACCTGCAACAACAAACCGAATGGCGGCGGCTATGAGTGCGTTTGTAACAATGGCTTCAAACTCCAGAGTGACGGCGTCACGTGCTTAGGTAGGTGGTTTCTAGGGCAATTACCACGTTCTACCGTAACCTCACACCTGAAACTTGATATCACCAGAATTTCCCCATTTCTTCATAGAGTTACTTATGTTCACTTTAAAATACGGACCAACGTGTTTGAGGAATAAGGGGCCAAACAAAGACAATTGTGTTTAGTGGCATTTATGCATTTAATATTAGGAGAAATATAAATTAATGTATATCAGATAATATGTTTTTCCATGAGTCCATTGCACGATTCCGACTGTATCAGATTACTGTTAAAACGTGATAATAGCTGGTGTCCGCGAAATGATGAACGCATCCTGCCCTACAAGGGGCACCTGTCACAAACACATACACAGGCAGCTCAATGGTACACCTGAAACCACATGGGAACATATGGTACAAATCAAAATAGGGAATTGCATCGGATATGAGTTTGTCCACTGATGCGTCAAATTCGAAATGTCCCACACGTGTCTACCATAAAACGTTTTTGAAAACTTTGCTGAGGACTTGAATGTCGTAGCATCATAAGAATTCTCTGCTAAAAATATAGTCCATTACGACTCCGACTATATCAAAACCATGTGTTTATGAATCACTATCAAATATATATCATGACCCTTCTATCATCACCAGATTGTGTACAAGGTACCTATGGCCAAGAGTGCGGGAGCAACTGTAGCTGTAACGTTGCCAATACTGTGACGTGTAATCAGGTGAACGGCACATGCACCTGCCTCACGGGGTGGGAGGGGGTCACATGTTCCGGCGACGTGAACGAGTGCGACAATAACACCTGTGGCAATAACAGCTTCTGTACAAACACAAATGGAAGTTTCATCTGCGAGTGTGATGAAGGATTCTTCAGGACAGCATTAAATACGTGTGAAGGTGGGTGGATATATCACTTACTGTATCTAACGATATGGTAAAGTCCTAAATGATGTCGTATACAATGAGCGAGTATGGTTTTACGCCTCCTTTAGTAATGTTCCAGCAATATCACAGCGGGGGACTCCAGAAATGGGCTTCACACATTGTACCCATGTGGGAAATCGAACCCGACCTTCGGCTTGAGGAGCGAACGCTTTAACCACTGGATGGTGTCAAATCTGGAAATGCCGCTTGTCGTATAATATTAATATTAATATTAATTAATAGATGTGCTCAATAAACTCGTTAATGATCCAGCGCGCACCATTATTACTCCAGTCAATGGATCAGTGTGCACTCGATTTTTCATTTCTCAGCTCCTTCGATGTATACAACCCAAGTTGCAGTCACACTCACATTACCACCTCATCCTACCGGGTACAAGTGTTAGAGATATGATGCAATCATCCAAAAACAACACACCGATCATACCTTATATTTTTATGATAGTTATACGTACGCTCGTCTTACAAGTATATGTATATAGGTTACAATGCATAATTGGATAATTCTGGGGAAGTATTGGTCTTGATCATCCGACGAAACCGATTCCATTGGGGGTAAAAGGCAAAATAGATTTAATTATTTGAATCGATCACTGAAAATCAGTGATGACACCAGGTGTTCGCTCGTGTGTGTAGGTGCTTGTACTCTCCCGGACTCATGCTGGTTTTGTAGGGTTAGCCCTCTGAGTACCATGCCACCCACTGAGTTTAGCATGAATACTCCACTTAGACACAGTATACTGCCACCGAGCTGACCACTTGTTGTTTTATCCTCTAATAATTTACATCTTATGGTATGACAAACCATCGACCTTCCGCTCTGCGTGCAGATGGACAAGCCTTATGAAAAATGCGAATGACTTTATTTTCGGGGAAATATCATTTCAGAAATGTGATATGATTTGAATTCAATTTGGAGACCACTGGGTAACATTGTTACCTCTGTGAAGGAGATATTTGCTGTTCTGCAAATATCATGTATCAATTGGCATGACACAATGAAATGCACTGAGTCTCCGTCTACCAATCGCCCAATACGTAGATGTTACTGAAGAAGCAATTCAAATATTTCAGCCTGTGACGCAAACCACTGGGGTAAGAACTGTGCCAACAGATGCACGTGTGGCGTCAACTCCGTCAACTGCAACAGTGTTAATGGCACGTGCACGTGTGTGAATGGGTGGAAGGGCGATAATTGTAGCACCGATGTTGATGAATGCACGGACAACGCCAACATATGCTCCGGCACACCCAACTCTAACTGTAACAACACCGTCGGCTCCTTCTCCTGCAAATGTAACAGCGGGTACCTGGAAAAGCCTATCTCTAAGATGTGTGATGGTAAGTACTAGTATGGTATGGCGTATGGTGACATTCCTTGCTTGTTTGAGTCAAGAAGTTCAAGATTTATTATTTTTTATTAAAGATTATCCTCACTATATAGAAGAGAATGTTCTGTTTCACACTAAGAACTCAACGTGTCCCTTTAAACACTATCTTTGCATTGATGACGTAAGAATACCACGCTAGTGAACAGCTGCGGTTGTGTGACACCTCAGTCGGTGCTTTTATAGTTCTGTTAGGAAACATTTAGACAAACAGAGAGCGTAGACCCACGCTTCTGTACTAGACCGTACGTCTATTAACCCCCAGCCGCATTACTATCCTAAATGTTTCAGGCGAAGAAAACACAAGCTTTCGCTTTAACCCCACCTTATCCTAAGTAAAATTAAATGTTATGAATCTGTATTTTAATTGATATATGCATCTTGTCCATTAGGCATATTCATTTTCTTCGTCTTCTTCTTTTTCATCTTCTTTAACGTCATCATCCTATTATCACTATTATTCTTTACTACCACCTTCTTCATAGTTTTCTTCACATCTTTTTCTTCTTCTTTTTCTAAATCACCATCTTCTTCTTAATCATTTCTACTTCATCATCATTTTTTCTCCTTCCTTTGTCTTGTTTATCTTCATCATCTTTTTCATCATCACCTTCTCCTTTATCTTCTTATTCATCATGTTCTCAGTTTCTTCCCATTTTCATCTCCCTAAGTCCTCATCATCTTCTTCTCTTTAGTCTTTAGAAGACTCATCTTCTCATTTTTTATCTTCTTCTTCATCATCTTCGTCATCTGCTTCTTATCTTCATCTTCTTCTTTTGTATCTTCTCATTCGTTTTCTTCTTTCTCTTTCTCTTCTTTTTTCTTTTTAATATCCATCTTAATAAGCTACTTTATCATCATCTGCGCCGTTTTCTTTACCTTCATCATCGTCCTCATATTTTTTCTTTTCTTCATCTTCTGATTCTTATCTTCTTCTCCTTTATCTCCACCTTTTTCATCATCTTCTAGAATCATCTTAACCGCTTCTTCATCTTTATCACCTTCTCGTCTTCTTCTTAATCTTCTCAATTTTCATCTTCTTGTTCATAATCTTTTTATTTTCATATCTTTTTCCTCTTCTATGTTTTTTTATCACCTTCTCATATTCTTCTGCTTCATTTTTTTCGTCTTCTCAATTTTTATCCTCTTCTTCATCATCTTCTTCGTGTCTTCATATTCTTCTATTTCATCGTTTCCCTCTTTTTCTTATTAAAAATTGTATCGTCTCCATCATTCTCTTCATCATCATCTTATTCGTAATCTTTTTTTAATTTCTTTCATCATCGTCATCTCCTTCTTCAACACGTTCCATCTTCTTATCATGGTCTTCTTCTTTTTCATCTCTCATTTATCTCATCTTCTTCTTCATTGACATCTTCGATTTCTTTTTCACTTTCATATTATCTTCCTCATCTTCAATTTGTTTCATCTTGTTCATCCTTCTTCATCATCAACTTCTCACTTCTCTTTTTCCATCTCCTTATTCCTCAGCATTTTCATCGTCTTTTTTCACCTCGTCATTTTCTACGTCATATTCTTCATCTTTTCATTTTTCATCTTCTTATTTTGTATCATTTTCTTTTCCTCTTCATCAGCTGCTTCTTATCTTCATCTTTTCTTGTGTATGTCCTTTTATCTTCTTCATCATCATCTTCATATTCTCCCTTTTCACTTCTCCTCCTCATTCTTATCTTCTTCATCATTATCTTCTCCTTTATCTTTTGTTTTCAATATCTTCTCATTTTTTGCACCATCTTCATGGTCATCAGCTTCTTCTTTTTCATCTTCTCATCTTCTTCTTCTTCATCTTCTCAATTTTCACCTTCATGTTCATCCTCGTTTTCTTTTTCATCTTCTTATCTCTATCTCCTTTTCCTTTTCTATCGTCTTCATCACCTTCTCATACTCCTCTTTCGTCATCTTCTTCATCATCATCTTCGTATCCTCTTCTTCTATTTGATCGTTTCCTACTTTTTGTTCATTTTGTATTTCATCATCTTCGTCTTTTTCTTCATCTTCTTCCTCTCTTTTAACCTCCTCTACTTCGTCTTATCTTCTTGGTCATCATCTTCTTCTCCTTTCTATTGTTCTCCTTTCTCAGCATCATCTCATTTCTTCATTTTCTTCTCGTTTCCCCATCTCCTTATTCATCTCTTCCTCTTTGTCATCTTCTTCACTTTCTTTCTCACCTTCTCATTTTCTTCATCATTTCTCTTTTTTTCATATTGTTCATCAGCTTCGTCTCGTTATTTACCATTACCTTCTAATTTTCTCATTGATCATCATCAATTTATCGTGTTCTTTTTTTTATCTTCTCATTGTGTGCGTCATCTTCTTCATGTCATCATTTTTCATATTCTTCTTCATCATCTTCTTATCTTTCTTCATTATCTTCTTTTCTTCATCTTCATTTTCAAATTATTATTCGTTTTCTTCACTATCGTCTTCTTCTTCATGTTCTCATTTTTTTCATTTTCATCGTCTCCTTCATTTTTTCCTCCTTCTCGTCTTCTTGTTCATCTTATCTTCATCTGGTGGCACGGGTTGCCCAGTCGTCTAAGGCGCCGCAATTCACTGTGCAGAGTTGCGTCCCTTGGGCATGCCGGAAACCTATGATTATGGGTTCGACCCCCGGTCGCACCGATTACGTTTCTAGGTTTGTGAGCACCATACCCGTGCCATACCGAAGTAGTTAACGTCTGAGACCTGCATCACTTCGGGATTTCCTCCCACATTAAGCTGACACGCCGTGATCTAACTGGAATACTGTTAAAAGCGGCGTTAAACCCAACTCACTCACTCACTCACTCTTAGCTTCATCTGATATGCCTTTTCTATCGTCTTCATTTTAATCTTATTCGCCTTCTTTTTCACCTTCTTCGCCTCTTCGTCTTCTCGTTTTTATCATCTTTATCATCTTTATATTATCTTCATCTCCTTATCCTGTTCTATCTTCTTCATCATCAATTTCCGCTTTTGCTTCTTTTTTCACCTTCTTTTCTTCTCTATCGCCTTCTTCATCATCGTCATCTCATTTTCATCTTCATCTTGTTCTTCTTATCTTCTTCATCATCATCTCCGTTTGTATCTTCTTCATTTTCTCCATCATCTTCTTCTTATTTTGTCATTTTTATCATTACTTTTAGTCTTCTTTGTCATCTTTTTTCATCATCTTCGACTTCTCATTTTATCATCTTCATCAATAAAATTATATTCTTCTTCATCTCCTATTCCTTCTTTATCTCTTCTTTATATAATGCGTTATCCTTTACCATCTTCATTGTCTCCTTCATCATCATCTTCATCTTCTTCATCGTCGTCTTCTTCTATACCTTCTCAATCTTGATTTAACTAAAAACTAACTCCTTAAGTTGTAGGGTAGTTGTATCAAAACGTGTAACTGTTGTAACTGCAAATAAATCCTGTGAATCATCGTCTAAAACTGCATCTACTCCGAGGATAAAGTATCTATTATTACAACCGTAGTATGTACCGATAATGTAGCATATGCATAACTGTAATGTCAGCAACAACTATTGTATAAACACATATTACTGCAACATCTAACCAAAAAACTGTTGCATCTACTTTAAAAAGCAATACATTTATCTGTCACTATAGCACGTTGTAATATTCAATAATACAATCAACTCATGTACGATATGCTTATACAGTCACGACATGGCTGAAATATTGCTGATGTGACTCACGCACTCTTCTTATGCAACAGAATTATGTGCACCTAGAACTGAAGCATACCATTAACTCCGATCCGTCGTCTAGTTGTAGAGCGCCAGCCCGGAGAGCGAAAAGTCGGGGGTTTCAGTCACGGAAAATACGTTAAAAGATGATAACACTCAAATATTGACTTCACAACCTTCCAAGTCATATATCAATTCATGCTTCTTACACTAGATTGATAACAAGAAGACCCACATGTCGTATAACTTCTCATTCAACGTCGTCGTACTGTCTGCTTTCTTGTGTGACAGATATTGATGAGTGCCAGGACACCAACCAATGTAGCGGGACACCAAACTCAACCTGTAGCAACTCTCCAGGCTCCTTCTCCTGCAGCTGCGACAGCGGCTACGTCAAGAACGTCACAACCACCAAATGTGATGGTAAGTCAGATTTCCTTACCAGAAACATACTCCAAAACTCGCAACCCACTAAATATCCTCGTGTTTGCTCAGCTATCACTCAACTTATGTAATACTTCAAGATGTGCTTGTATGGGAGCAGAGATGCACAGGTCACTTTTATCCGCCGCACATTTGCCCCAAGACACATCTAATTTTGCAACGTGGTGCTTTCGTAGGATCGAACACATTTGGTGAAGGTGATCTGTCATCTCAGCTGTCATGGTTACGTTAAGTTATTGTTTTCATGAACAAGAGTGAGTAAGTTGGGTTAAGTGCCCCGTTGAAAAATATTTCCGTTATATCAAGGTGTTTTCCACTTTGATGGTACCTACTGGCTGACAATTTAATGAAGGAGGACCTGAAATTCAAAGCAACAGTGTATTAAAGCACATATAGAGCACGGCGAACAGCGAACTACACAGCGAAATGCGGTGCCTTAGATGAAAGGGCCAGCCGTTACCGTTGCCATTAGAGTAGTCCGTGTTGACGAATTTTTAATTCCTTGGTCCTGTGGCAATGAGACTTTTGTAATATGTGACCTTATAGGTGCTAGGATACAATTGTGCTGTGACATCATAAAGACGTTTGACGTCAATTTACTTCAGAGAAAATCACTATGTGTGCGGATTGTAAAACATACCATATTTTTCTCTCGGGGGTTCTTAATGCAATGAAGAGATTATTTCAAAACCTTTTATCATGCATGGCTACTTTCAATTCATCAGACATTATGTGTAAACCTGCAATTATTACATGAACACTTATAAGTCGGAAAATGACTCCAAACGTTTGATGCAATGTATTTCTGTAATAAATATGAATTGAAGGAAACAGAAGATCAATACAGAATGTTCCCTGAAGACACAGCTGGGGGAATATGTTGATATTGGTGTGGAAACCAAGCTCAAGTACATCAAGCCAGTTTTGAAGATCATTACCGCTCTTTCAAGTAGACAACTTTGTTAAAAGAAGCATCATATTTATAGTTTTTAAGGAACATATACTATATGTTTTTTCTGTAAATTGTACATTTTATTTTAATCACTTGTCAGACGTGAACGACTGCACCGAAAACATGACCATCTGCTCCGGACTGATCAACTCCAACTGCAACAACACAGACGGAAGTTACAGATGTGATTGTGACTCAGGCTTCCTCATGAACACCACCAACGATCTCTGTGATGGTAAGTGAAGTCATCGCCTACAACTATAGCACTGAAGGCTATAGCTACTCTTACAACCATAGCTTCTACATTTTTAAAATGTAGCATTTACTCTTTTAATTGTATCAACCATTACTATCACTGAAACAACATTTATTGTACAACCCTGGTATTGTCTAATTGTGACGTATGAATCCAACCTTTACGATAAATACAATAATGTTTCTCATGCATGGTTACAATACAATATAAAACTCAAATATTGACTTCACAACTTTCCAAGTCACGTCTCAAGTCATGATTCTTACACTAGATTGATAACATTGAGCCCCACATGTTGTTTAACTTCTCATTCAACGTCGTTATACTGTCTGCTTTCTTGTGTGACAGATATTGATGAGTGCCAGGACACCAACCAATGTAGCGGGACACCAAACTCAACCTGTAGCAACTCTCCAGGCTCCTTCTCCTGCAACTGCGACAGCGGCTACGTCAAGAACGTCACAACCACCAAATGTGATGGTAAGTCAGATTTTCTTACCGGAACTACACTCCAAAACTCGCAACCCACTAAGTATCCACGTGTATGCTCAGCTATCACCAAACTTATGTTATACTTCAAGATGTGCTTGTATGGGAGCAGAGATGCACAGGTCACTTTTCTCCGCCGCACATTTGCCCCAAGACAGACCTAATTTTGCAACATGGTGGTTTCTTAGGATCAAACACATTTGGTGAAGGTGATCTGGCATCTCACTCGTAAAGGTTACGTTAAGCTATTGTTTTCAGGAACAAAAGTGAGTGAGTTGGGTTAAGTACCCCGTTGAAAAATATTTCCGTTATATCAGGTGTTTTACACTTTGGTGATAGCCACTGGCACGGGTATGGTGCTGACAATTTAATGAAAGAGGACCTGAAATTCAAAGCAACAGTGTATTCAAGCACATATAGAGCACGGCGAACAGCAAACTGCACAGCGAACTGTGGTGCCTTAGATAAAAGGGCCAGCCGTTACCGTTGCCATTAGAATAGTCCGTGTTGACGAGTTTTCAATTCCATGGTCCTGTGGCAATGGGACTTTTGTTATATGTGACCTTATAGGTGCTGGGATACAATTGTGCTGTGACATCATAAAGACGTTTGACGTCAAATTACTTCAGAGAAAATCACTATGTGTGCGGATTGTAAAACATACCATATTTTTCTCTCGGGGGTTCTTAATGCAATGAAGAGATTATTTCAAAACCTTTTATCATGCATGGCTACTTTCAATTCATCAGACACTATGTGTAAACCTGCAATTATTACATAAACACTTATAAGTCGGAAAATGACTCCAAACGTTTGATGCAATGTATTTCTGTAATATATATGAATTGAAGGAAACAGAAGATCAATACAGAATATCCCCTGATGACATAGCTGGAAGAATAAGTTGATATTGGTGTGGAAACCAAGCTCAAGTACATCAAGCCAGTTTTGAAGATCATTGCCACTCTTTCAAGTAAACAACTTTGTAAAAGAATCATCATATTTATAGTTTTTAAGGAACATATACTATACGTTTTATCTGTAAATTGTACATTTTATTTTAATCACTTGTCAGACGTGAACGACTGCACCGAAAACATGACCATCTGCTCCGGACTGATCAACTCCAACTGCAACAACACAGACGGAAGTTACAGATGTGATTGTGACTCAGGCTTCCTCATGAACACCACCAACGATCTCTGTGATGGTAAGTGAAGTCATCGCCTACAACTATAGCACTGAAGGCTATAGCTACTCTTACAACCATAGCTTCTACATTTTTAAAATGTAGCATTTACTCTTTTAATTGTATCAACCATTACTATCACTGAAACAACATTTATTGTACAACCCTGGTATTGTCTAATTGTGACGTATGAATCCAACCTTTACGATAAATACAATAATGTTTCTCATGCATGGTTACAATACAATATAAAACTCAAACATTGACTTCACAACTTTCCAAGTCACGTCTCAAGTCATGATTCTGACACTAGATTGATAACATTGAGCCCCACATGTTGTTTAACTTCTCATTCAACGTCATCATACTGTCTGCTTTCTTGTGTGACAGATATTGATGAGTGCCAGGACACCAACCAATGTAGTGGGACACCAAACTCAACCTGTAGCAACTCTCCAGGCTCCTTCTCCTGCAACTGCGACAGCGGCTACGTCAAGAACGTCACAACCACCAAATGTGATGGTAAGTCAGATTTTCTTACCGGAACTACACTCCAAAACTCGCAACCCACTAAGTATCCACGTGTATGCTCAGCTATCACCAAACTTATGTTATACTTCAAGATGTGCTTGTATGGGAGCAGAGATGCACAGGTCACTTTTCTCCGCCGCACATTTGCCCCAAGACAGACCTTATTTTGCAACGTGGTGGTTTCTTATGATCGAACACATTTGGTGAAGCTAATCTGGCATCTCAGCCGTCATGGTTACGTTAAGCTATTGTTTCCATGAACAAGTGCCCTCCTTAAAAACTATTTCCGTTATATCACGGTGTTTTCCACCTTGGTGGTACCCACTGGCACGGGTATGATGTTGACAATTTAATGAAGGATGATCTGAAATACAAACCATCAGTGTATTCAAGCACATATAGATCACGGCTTACAGCGAACTGCGTTCCCTTAGATGAAGGGGCAAGCCGTTACCGTTGCCATTAGACTAGTCCGTGTTGACGAATTTTCAATTCTATGGCCCGTGGCAATGTGTTATATGTTTTCTTATATGTGACCCACCCGGAGAAAACGGACCTTATGGCGATGTGATTTGTGCTGTGAATTCATAAAGACGTTTGACGTCAACTTACTTCAGAGAAAATCGCCATGTGTGCGGACTGTACAAACATATCAAATTTTTCTCTCGTTAGTTCGTAATGTAATGAAGACATAATTTCAAAACCTTTAATCATACATGTCTACTTTCAATTCATCAGAATCTAAACCTGCAATTGTTACATAAACAGTTATAAGTCGGAAAATGAGTCCAAACGTTTGATGCAAGCTATTTCTGTAATACATATGAATTGAAACTTGTGAATTGTATTTTTGTCTTCTGAAGATACTATAGTTTTGAGATGTAATGAAAAGTCAAAATGTGATCTCATGGTTGATCACATATATAGAATGTCCCTACAATCACTGTCCTGAAGCCGAATTGTTTTGTTTTTTTGATTGACATGATACCTTTGAAACCGATATTTCAATTCCTAGAAAACAAGTGTGATGGCAGTGACGGGTGTGAGGCTACTTGTGTTAACACAGGCGGCTCCTTCAAGTGTGAGTGCCCAGCAGGGCAAACTGTCAACCGGGATGGAAAGACGTGTGACGGTAATATATCCTCCTCTTTCAGATTACCACTGTGAATTAGAAACATGCACATATCAAAACATTTGAACTAGATCACTACTGAATATATTGAGATTAAAGACAATAAGACATGAAAGTAACTGGAGTAGACGAGTAAACGCAGATTATCAGCGTTGAAACAAGTGGCTTATTTCACTGATGTCATTATGCAACACTTGGGTACAAAGCATGGCGAGTATTGTAGTTAACACATGCAAACTGTCCATCGTGTACATACACCCTTCGCAGTTCGGTTGAGAAATGATCATCCACTCTTCATAGTTCTTGCTGATTCAGATAGATGACATGAATTGTGTCTACCTTTTCAGCTGTTGAAATATTCGCTGCTAGTATCACCCTGAACAAAACTGTGCCCGACAGCGCCTTCAATAACACCACGGCGGAATATACCAAACTACTCAAAGACATAGAGAGAGCGGTAAGATAACGTAGAGACTCGGTTGGACGTGTCTTGTCCATGACGGCTCTTAATCTTGCATAAGCCGCTGCATTGTTTTACTTGATAGTGGGTGAGTTTTGGCACGCCCAAGAAACGCAATTCCGTTGCCTTAGATGAATAGGACACATGTGTTCTCCCTCTTCGTACTTTGTACCCGACAGGACACCAGTGTACAGCTGTAACTGGTTTACTCCGCTTTGAACATTACCGGTAGGGCAGGACATGCCCACCCTTTTCGCGAACACCTGGTGTCATCACTGATTTTCTTTTGTCTATTCAAAATAAATTCACTGCTATTTTGCCCTTACGCCAAATGGAATCTGTTTCGGCGCATAATGTAGATATTCTCTTGCACTGAAAATTCATATTATATTTACTTATATGAAGGCGTGCCAACTTGACATGGGCGGAAATCCCAAAGTGATCCAAGTCATAGTAATTTACCACTTTGATTAAAGCTACGAGCATGGGTATGGTACTGACAGAGCATGAACCCTAATCAGAGTGAATCAGTGATTCGAACCAACGTTCATGTGACGCCAGCACAATTCAATGTGTACAATACCCTGCCTATGTAAGCATCAGCATTCCCTTTAAATACTGTATGTTTGAAAAGTTTGTCTTTACAATACATTAACTATTCAAAATGTTATCTTATGTTCATATAACGTTTCGTTGTTTTTGTTTCAGCTGATTATTTACTTCAAGAGCGAACTAAGTGATGCCTTTGTCACGCTTGTTGTCATCCGAATCAGGTGAGTAGTTCAACCTTGGATTGAGCGTGCATTTCAGCTGTTACTGAAGACCTTGTATAAGCACAGATTGTGAGTGAGTGAGTGAGTTGAATTTAACGACGCTTTGAACAGTATTTCAGTTATATCACGACGTATAAGCTTGATATGGGAGGAAAATGAAACTGATTCAAGACGTTGACCTCTTTGATGAACTCTGCAAGCACGGTATAGTTCTGACAAACCGGGCTTCGAACCCACGACCATCGGTTTCTGGCAAGCTAAAAGGACGCAACTCTTCGTAGCGAAGTACGAGCCACAGCGGCCCAGTATTTGCACAGATATTTACTGAGCCCAATACAGCCTTTCATGTCAATGTACCTTCATTTCAAATAGCTATCAACGAATTTTCATAAATATGACGTTTGTCCTGTGTGTGCTTCAGACCGGGTAGTGTCGTCGCTGACTACACAACTGAAGTTAACAAGAAGGTCGCAAATGACCCTACCGCAGAGTTCGCCAAAGCCACGACCGCTCTGGTATCGGGTAACTTAACTATCGATGGAGTAAATGAAAAAGTTCTGGACCAGACGGTCAGTGGGACTAATGGTGAGTGAGGCTTGACATGTACTGTTTGTTAGTTTATTTGTTGTTTGACGCCGCACCTTGAAATAGTCCAGCTACACCGCTACTTGTCCGGAGCATCATCTGTTCTTAAGTATTATCTAGCCAGAGTGATTTCATATCTTTAAACAAAAGGGGTCAGGTAGACGGGAAGACCCCAATACGCGATACTTTGAAACATGAAATAGTAGCATATACAGAGCTAATAAAAATACATAGAATATTGCTGTGATGATTACTGTAGAATAGTCATCTGGTGAGAATTATGTAAAATCCGAGAAGAATATGAGACTAATGTTCTCAGCAGTCTCCTGTGCTAAAGTGTCACGTGTAACCCATGACTTAGGTGCTGTGCTATAGTGTCACGTGTAACCCATGACTGATGTTCTCAGCAGTCTCCTGTGCTATATTGTCACGTGTACCCCGTGACTGATGTTCTCAGCAGTCTCCTGTGCTATATTGTCACGTGTACCCAGTGACTGATGTTCTCAGCAGTCTCCTGTGCTATATTGTCACGTGTAACCCGTGACTGATGTTCTCAGCAGTCTCCTGTGCTATATTGTCACGTGTAACCCGTGACTGATGTTCTCAGCAGTGTCCTCTGCTATATTGTCACGTGTACCCCGTGACTGATGTTCTCAGCAGTCTCCTGTGCTATATTGTCACTTGTACCCCGTGACTGATGTTCTCAGCAGTGTCCTCTGCTATATTGTCACGTGTACCCCGTGACTGATGTTCTCAGCAGTCTCCTGTGCTATATTGTGACGTGTACCCAGTGACTGATGTTCTCAGCAGTCTCCTGTGCTAGTGTCACTTGTATCCCGTGACTGATGTTGTCAACAGTCTCCTGTGCTATATTGTCATGTGTACCCCGTGACTGATGTTCTCAGCAGTCTCCTGTGCTAAATTGTAACTTGTACCCCGTGACTGATGTTCTCAGCAGTCTCCTCTGCTATACTGTCACGTGTACCCAGTGACTGATGTTCTCAGCAGTATCCTGTGCTATATTGTCACGTGTACCACATGTCTGATGTTCTCAGCAGTCTCCTGTGCTATATTGTCACATGTACCTCGTGACTGATGTTCTCAGCAGTCTCCTGTGCTATATTGTCACGTGTACCTCGTGACTGATGTTCTCAGCAGTCTCCTGTGCTATATTGTCACGTGTACCCCATGTCTGATGTTCTCAGCAGTCTCCTGTGCTATATTGTCACGTGTACCCCGTGACTGATGTTCTCAGCAGTCTCCTGTGCTATATTGTCACGTGTACCCCATGTCTGATGTTCTCAGGAGTCTCCTGTGCTATATTGTCACGTATACCCCATTTCTGATGTTGTCAGCAGTCTCCTGTGCTATATTGTCACGTGTACCCCATGTCTGATGTTCTCAGCAGTCTCCTGTGCTATATTGTCACGTGTACCCCATGTCTGATGTTCTCAGGAGTCTCCTGTGCTAAAGTGTCACCTGACATGACTCGCGTTCCCAATAGTCTGCCGTGCTTTGTTTCAGTGACGAAAGATGTTTGTGACACTTACAGGACCAACTGTGAGAGTAACCAAGTCTGCGTCAAGCATAAAGATACACCAGTCTGCAGGTAAGAGATCCATTTTCTCAACTTGCGTCAAATGATAAAAGATTTTTCGAAATTAGTTGTTTCTGTCAAATATACATTTCTTTGTAAATTAACATGAGTTAAAATCAAATGTAGCATTTACTCTTCAGCTAATCAATCTGTGTTGCCTTTCAGTCTCGTTTTCGAAGAAAGTGAGTACATCGTTATGCGGCTCCACATTAAGATCTTCTTTTGCCTAAAACAGAACTTTATAGAGCGATTGGAAATCACCTTTCCAATAAATGTTTTTAATTATGTAATGGTTTTGCAAATTACAGATGCTGTTATATAATGATATAGAATTAATCACAGATGATGTCATAAAGCTATATATAATTAATCACCCGTCAGAGATGAAATTATATAGCAATATAGAATTAATTTCACATGCACATGTCAAAATGATGTGTCAAACTAGATAGTTCCTGAATATATTTAGTTTAAAGACAATAAGACATGAAAGTAACTGGAGTAGACGAGTAAACGCAGATTATCAGCATTGAAACATGTGGCGTAATGAAATGATTTGATCACCACTGATGTCATTATACAATACTTGGGTACAGAGCATGGCGAGTATTGTAGTTAACACATGCAAACTGTCCATCGTGTACATACATCCTTTGTAATTAGGTTGAGAAATGATCATCCACTCTTCATAGTTCTTGCTGATTCAGGTAGATGACATGAATTGTGTCTACTTTTCAGCTGTTGAAATATTCGCTGCTAGTATCACCCTGAACAAAAATGTGTCCGACAGCGCCTTCAATAACACCACGGCGGAATATACCAAACTACTCAAAGACATAGAGAGAGCGGTAAGATAACGTGGAGACTCGGTTGGACGTGTCTTGTCCATGACGGCTCTTAATCTTGCATAAGCCGCTTCATTGTTTTACTTGATAGTGGGTGAGTTTTGGCACGCCCAAGAAACGCAATTCCGTTGCCTTAGATGATTAGGGATGTGACCTCCCTCTTCGTACCCGTCAGTACACCAGTACACAGCTGTAACCGGTTTACTCCGCTTTGAGCGTTACCGGTAGGGCAGGACATGCCCACCCTTTTCGCGAACACCTGGTGTCATCACTGATTTTCTTTTGTCTATTCAAAATAAATTCACTGCTATTTTGCCCTTACGCCAAATGGAATCTGTTTCGGCGCATAATGTAGATATTCTCTTGCACTGAAAATTCATATTATATTTACTTATATGAAGGCGTGCCAACTTGACATGGGCGGAAATCCCAAAGTGATCCAAGTCATAGTAATTTACCACTTTGATTAAAGCTACGAGCATGGGTATGGTACTGACAGAGCATGAACCCTAATCAGAGTGAGTCAGTGATTCGAACCCACAATCATGTGACGCCAGCACATTTCAATGTGTACAATACCCTGCCTATGTAAGCATCAGCATTCCCTATAAATACTGTATGGTTGGAAAGTTAATCTTTACAATACATTAACTATTCACAATGTTATCTTATATTCATGTCAACCTTTCGTTGTTTTTGTTTCAGCTGATTGAATACTTCACGATGAAGCTGCGTGAGGCCTTTCTCTGGCTTGTTGTCACCGAAATCAAGTGAGTAGTTCCACCTTGGACTGAGCGTGCATTTCAGCTGTTACTGAATAACTTGTATAAGCACAGATTGTGAGTGAGTGAGTTGAATTTAACCTCGCTTTGTACACTATTTCAATGTTATAAACACGTATAAGCTTGATATGGGAGGAAAATGATATTGATTCCAGACGTTGACCTCTTTGGTGAAACCTGCGACCACAGTATAGTTCTGACAAACCTACAGATATGATCAGGACGAACCAGGCTTCGAACCCATGACCATCGGTTTCTGGCAAGCTGAAAGGACGCAACTCTTCGTAGCGAAGTGCGAGCCACAGCGACCAAGTATTTGCACAGATAATTACTGAACCCAATACAGTCTAGCATGTCAATGTACCTTCATTTCAAAAAGCTATCAACGAATTTTCATAAATATGACGTTTGTCCTGTGTGTGCTTTAGATCGGGTAGTGTCGTCGCTGACTACACAACTGAAATTAACAAGATGGGAGACACCGACGCTGCCGCAGTGTTCGCCAAAGCCACGACCGCTCTGGTATCGGGTAACTTAACTATCGATGGAGTAAATGCATCCGTTCTGGCCCAGACAGTCAATGGGACTAATGGTGAGTGAGGCTTGACATGTACTGATTGTTAGTTCATTAATTGTTTGACGCCGCACCCAGAAATAGTCAGGCTACACCGCTACTCGTCCGGAACATCATCTGTTCTTAGGTATTATCAAGCCCGAGTGATTTCAAACCTTTAAACTATAGGTTTCAAATAGACGGGAAGACCCCTATATGCGATACTTGATACGTGAAATAGTAGCATATACAGAGCTAATAAAAAATACATAGAATATTGCTGTGATGATTACTGTAGAGTAGTTATCTGGTGAGACTTATCTAAAATGCGAGAAGTCTGTGAGACTAATGTTCTCAGCAGTCAGCTGTGCTAAAGTGTCACGTGTACCCCGTGACCAATGTTCTCAGCAGTCTCCTGTGCTGTATTGTCACGTGTACCCCGTTGACTGATGTTCACAGCAGTCTCCTGTGCTATATTGTCACGTGTACACCAGGTCTGATGTTGTCAGCAGTCTCCTGTGCAAGTGTCACTTGTAACCCATGGCTGATGTTCTCAGCAGTCTCCTGTGCTATATTTGTCACGTGTACCCCGTGACTGATGTTCTCAGCAGTCTGCTGTGCTATAGTGTCACTTGACATGCCTCGTGTTCCCAATAGTCTTGTGTGTTTTGTTTCAGTGACGAAAGATGTGTGTGACACTTACAGGACCAACTGTGAGAGTAACCAAGTCTGCGTCAATGAAAACGATACACCAGTCTGCAGGTAAGAGATCCATTTTCTCAACTTGCGTCAAAAGATAAAAGATATTTCCAAAGTAGTTGTTTCTGTCAAATATACATTTTTTGTAAAATAACATGAGTTAAAATCAAATGTAGCATTTACTCTTCAGCTAATCAGTCTGTGTTGCCTTTCAGGCTCGTTCCAGAAGAAAGTGAGTACATCGTTATGCGGCTCCACATTAAGATCTTCTTTTGCCTAAAACAGAACTTTATAGAGCGATTGGAAATCACCTTTCCAATAAATGTTTTTAATTATGTAATAGTTTTGCAAATTACAGATGCTGTTATATAATGATATAGAATTAATCACAGATGATGCAATAAAGCTATATATAATTAATCACCCGTCAGAGATGAAATTATATAGCGATATAGAATTAATTTCAATCACAGATGATGATATATAACCATATAGAACAAATTCCACATCGAACACAGTTGAATCTATATAGCGATATAGAATTTATTACCCATCAGTCACAGATGATGTTATATAACCATATAGAACACATTCCTCATCGAACACAGATGAAATTATATAGCGATTTAGAATCAACCCCAGATGGTGCTGTAGAATCAGCCATAAATTAGCCATGTTACACAACTAAATAGAATTCACTTCCTCAAATTTCAGAATATAGTTAATGACACAAAGTGTCAACAGAGGATACTGCAGTGGACATCAGCCGAATACATTGTTTATATGATCGGCGTTGTTTCAATAAATGCTCAAAGCCTTCCTACTTATATTAACCCAATCAAATCATGTTTGTGTTCAGGCGACTATCGACTTATTATCGGCCTCTCCGTGGGTATCCCTATCTTCATCATCATTCTGGCGTCCATCATCGCTATCATCTTTATGAGGATGAGAAACCAGAAGAAGAGTCTTGAGAGGTCGTCTGAGGAACGGTGAGTGGGACCAGTGGGAGTTCTGGTGGATGTAGTGAATGGTAGAAGCCAGCATTCCCAGTGGCGCTGTCTGCCTAATTCGGCAGTGAAACAGGGAAGCTAGTCTGACAGTTGTATAAGTATAAGCTGGGTAGTGAATCACAGTCTGGTAACTGCACATTGTTAGTATCCCCCGTCGCGAAGTGGCGCGAGGTATATAGGAACGTAGTTCGTCCATCCGTCCGTCCGTTCGTCCGTCCGCTTTTCAAAATGGTCCAAATTTCTGACTGATGTTACTGGGCATGATCTGAAATGAGTTTGATAATTAGTGTCGTAAATTCATTTTTTACAGAGTTATGGCCTTGATCCGCGGTGTTCAACTTAGTGTATAGTGAAACTACTGACGTTGATCGAATGAGCATGTGTATGTTATCTAAGAGATACTTGTCAAGACTGATTTCGAAACTTGTCCAGTCAATTATTTTTTAAATGACCTACGGTCCTTGGCCCATGTTATTTTACTTGGGTTATAGTGTGAGCAATGGGAACAAGTTTTCTCAGAAACTGATAAAGTTAACTTATCCAAGAAATACTTATCAAGACTGAGGTATTTTGTCAAGACAAGGGAACATTTGCTTGTATCAGTATCACATTGAATCATTTTTTCTGATAACGATCCAAGTGCCAATCCTTCAGACTCGATGGGACTCTTTGTTATAGTTCATATTCACTACTATATGACCAAAGAAAGTTCTAATGTGCCCCATGGCGCTGGATAGTGATAACGCTTTTTTCTTGTTACATTTAGAAGTCTAGCTGTTGTATAAGTGGGGAAGTGAAGTAGACCAGATGGACCTAGTTGCACATTTAGGGCAGTGAAATGAAACCTTTGAGAGAAATTGTTAGGTTTGTTGAATGAAAAGCTAGCCTAGCTGTTGTATATGTATTATAGAGGCTGGGTTGTTATATGAGTACAAGTGGAAATAATTGTACAAGTGAGTGGTGGTTATGAGCGATAGGTTTCACTAGCTACATAATACTTAACACATTTCAGATACGACTCCTACCTACATCCATTCTCCAGTCAGCTGGCCACTCGCGACGGCTTCTACAGCGCCAACCGCGGCATGTACTCGCCCGACTCCCTCTCAGCAGCATCCAGTGATGACAGCAACAAGAGGAGGAAGAGGAATGGGCGGGGTAGCTTCAGAGACAGTGCTTGGTTCGCTAAAGATCAGCAGAATCAACGACGTGAGTAAATTTAGAGGGAGAGCCTTGCATTATTTAAAATATCAATAGTAACAAAAGAAAAAATGAAACTAAACAAGAAATGAGAATGAAAATTGATGTAACTCGGAATGCAGATAACAGTACAAATGCTGAAAAAGAAACTTAGAATGAAACTGAGATTAATGCTAAAGGTAATGACAATGAAAACAAGTACTGTTTGTTTGTTAACTGTTAAACGACAAAGACAGCTATGTTCAACATATATTACGGCAACCTGTAAATAATCTAGCGATTGATATTATGAGGAACGTCCCTCGCTGTCAGGATACAATGGCCCACAAGAACACCAAGCCTGGCATCAAATCCATTTAGTTGCCTCTTACGAGATAGGAGAATGTTTTTAATCTGGCTTTCCCACGGGGTTAATCACTGAAATTTAGATTAAGTAAATTAATAGGGATGTGCTGAAAACGACGATAAGGTTTTATGAAACTGATTAATATTAAAAGGTTAAAATATTCAAAATGATATCAACAAAGAAAATATATGATTAAATTATTGTGAAATTGGCAACCTTCATTGGAAGATAAATAATGATACAAATGAGAATGAAGCAGACTGAAGATCTGATAAACATAGTCTGAAGTCAAACTATTAGATATTATCTCCGACACTATATTAAACTGAGATGGACACGTACTGTTCAAAGTGGCGTTAAATGAATTCACGCCATATGTGTCTTTCTTAGATAAGCCTCATGTATGACATCGTTAAGATCCTAGCAACACATTGAAAGGAATAAGCTGCGTAGTACACAGAACATATAATACAGCTAGTGATGATAAAGTTGTCCACAACTGCTTCTTTGTACAGTATTTCAGTTTTAACACTGTCTGTCAGCTTACAGGAAGCTCTACGTGCAGGTCTTAGAAGTTCACCACTTTGGCAAAACTCACCAGCACGGGTATGATGTTCACAAACCAAGAATCATTATCAGGAAGAATATTGGATTCAAACCCAAGAGCATAGGATTCTGGTACACCCAGGGGATGCAAATCTGAACAGCAAATTACGGCGTCTAAGACTACTTGGCCACCCGTACACTATATACACTGTAGTCAGCAGTAGATATTATGTTGTACTCGCAGAGAAATCGGTCGCATGTGTCATTTTATTTGCATTCTTGTGTTTGAAATGGGGCTTAACACATATTTTTCCCGACAGCCGATGACAGCGACCTCTCCAACTTCTCCTGGGACTTCCTGTACCGGATCATGCCACCCAATGAAACAGTGAGTACTGCTGGGACAATGGTATAAATATATATTTCATAGAAGGTATATCGTAGACATAGGATAGCTGAAACCTTGTACATCAGTGTGTCGTCACACAGCTGAAGTTTGTTTGTTTGTTGTTTAGAAATATTCCAGCTATGTGACTGCTGTCTGTAAACAATGGAGTCTGGACCAGACAAACCAGCAATGAGCATCGATCCACGTAATTGGAATGGATGACACGCAATCAATCAAGTGACCAAGCCTTCACGAACAGATCTATTTCGTTACCTCATTCAACAATCATAGATTGCTGGGTACTTATATTCTTACCCTGAATCCCAATGGGGTTACAAGGATGAAGAGCTTTAGACAATGCACATACCATGACAACCTTTTGCAGTAAAATGTTTGACCGAAGTTCTTTGTTATTTCCATTATGTCTACAATTGTCTGAAATGGGGAAGTATGCGTATAATCAAGGCATTTTGATACTTCATGTCGGCCCGCCATTGGATTATAATGCTTATTAGATATTTTATTCATGATATAAAAGCTTGTTTAAAAGGTTTGAACATATGCAAATCTGATATAAATGCTACTCGATCATAAATATTTTCAACTAAATGATGTTCCATACATTAGTTTTAGGCACGACCCTTTCTTCTCCTCTTTGGAACCTTCAGATGTCCAAACATTGACATCTGATTTTATTCATCGTGTGTTTGAAGAAGCTACTTTTTTGCACGGAATGTTTTAGCATATGAGTAACGCCTTAAACTTTGCACGATTCTTTCAATGTGACCAAAGCCGGTTCTGATCTGGAAAAATAAACATGTCATGGCTTCTATGTTTGAATGATCATGTAGTTATGATGTAGTCGGAATCTTACTATGACCTCTGCTTTTATGGAAAAGGTTTTTGTGGCTTTTAGTTATGTGAGGATATTAGTGATGAATGATCTAACATAACCAGTCCAATATGTCGTGGAATTGTGATCAGGAACAGAGAACTATTGCACTAAAGTGAAATATGGAGATGTGTTATGTACATCTACAGGATGCAAGGTAAAATATACACCATAAACTTGTGTCATCTTTCAGTTCGAGATAAGAAGACCACAGATCAACGCCTCCCCCTCGCCGAGATCACAGCTGAAGGTAAGGTTCTACATCTATTTGACCATTCAGTAGTAACATATCCAGTGAAGACAATGTATGGGTTCAGTTTAATACATGCACCTCCGATATTGCGGAGAAACACCATGTTCACTGCAATAAGGTCACGAGTAACACATTACGTACGGGAGCACGGTAATATCAACGTATCCGTTCTTGATAGTTCGGAATGCAGGGTGTCCGCCTCAACGGTTGAAGCATTACATAGAGTTATAATGGTTACCCAGTAAACCCATATAACTGTAGGGGCGGTGAAGTAGTCTGGTGCTTAAGGCGTTCGTTCGTCACGTCAAAGGCCTAGGTTCGATTCGCCACATGGATACAATGTGAGAGGACCATTTCTGGTGACCCCCGCCTAGATGTTACTGAAATATTTCTAAAAGTAGAGTGAAACCCAACTCACACTCACTTGTATCACTGTATGATGCAGAATAGACCTTTCGGAGCCATACAATCAAGATAGCTGTACATATACAACCCTTGACCTGGCCCAGTATCTGCCACTGTGTCGTTGTGCACCATTGCCAGAGTTGCGTATTGTGTTTTTGATTGGTTCTTGATTGATTTTGATTGGTTACGTACATAATTGCTGGTGAAGGGTTGAACAGGTGTAAATGCGAATGTTCGCAGGGTGAGAATATGTCGGTTATTGACTTTTAAATGTGTGAGAATGTCTGTATGTAGTATATTGTCTTATGAATGTGTCAGAACATGTGGTATAATGTATTGTGGATTTGTCAGAACATCTACACGTGGTATATTGTCTTCTGAATGTGTCAGAACATCTGCATGTGGTAGATTGTCTTGTGACTATGTGAGAACATGTTGTATATTGTCTTGTAGATTTGTCAGAACATCTGCATGAGGCATATTGTCTTGTGAATGTGTCAGAACATCTGCATGTCATATATTGTCATGTTGATTTGTGACAACATCTGTATGTGGTATATTGTCTTGTGAATATGTCAGAATATCTGCATGTTGTATATTGTCTTGTGACTGTGTGAGGACATGTGGTATATTGTCTTGTGAATATGTCAGAATATCTGCATGTTGTATATTGTCTTATGACTGTGTGAGGACATGTGGTATATTGTCTTGTGAATATGTCAGAATATCTGCATGTTGTATATTGTCTTATGACTGTGTGAGGACATGTGGTATATTGTCTTGTGAATATGTCAGAATATCTGCATGTTGTATATTGTCTTGTTACTGTGTAAGGACATGAGGTATATTGTCTTGTGAATATGTCAGAACATGTGCATGTTGTATTTTGTCTCTTGAAAGTGTGAGAACATCTGTATAGTGTGTAATCTTCATTGTCTTGTGTTTTTTCGGGAAATCGAGTACATGGTATATTGTCTCGTCTCTTGTGTTACAGTCCAGCCGCCAGCACCCCAACTCCAGTGCCTGAGACACCAGCGAGAAACAACACAATCTTCAGTTGAGAAAAATGCGCCACTAGCAGGCGTCTTGCGCCACTGAATTATTCATGGACACCCTGGGATATTCCAATTATGCTTGAATGATATTGACATTTAATTGTCTTTATGTGCCATGGACTAATCCTTATAATCCTTGATGGCTGGTGGGTATATGCTTGTCATACTTGGTTTATGAAAGCCACTTTCATTATTTTGAGATATGATATTTCGATATATGTTTGTATCTTCCGTCTTTCATCTGAAGAAATCAACGATACATCCAGTGACGACAATATACGCTTCATATCCCCTCATCTCATGCAGTATAATGGGTTTTTGACACATTTGGGAGCATATAACGTTGTCGACAGTATTGGGCAACTGTGCACACGTTCCTGGATATCATTCACTGTGGTTATTGATGGGTGTTGCATTTCCTTGTAATATCAACTAATACTTAACCCGTGAAGATCCGGGATAGAATATGTCTTAGGCAAACCCGTGCTTTTTTCGTAAGAGGCGACCATGCTTGTAAGAGGCGACTTACGGGACTTGATACATGAACTCGTATCCCAGTGGCGGCTGACGTGACAATGTTTCGTGTCATCTTAATTATTTAAATATCTCAGAAATCTAAACCAGGAAACGTTAATCACAATTGCATCTGTAGTCATTTCTGAAATTTCATGCCCTAGTTTTCAATCGCATGTTACCTCATGCAAAACAGCATCGAAGAATCTCTCTTTGTGCTATGTATAAAACATATAAACAGTGTATACGTTCTGTTTTACTTAGATGATCACATGTGACGACAATAAAATACGTGTCACAGTTAGCGTATGTATATCCTTGTATCCCCGTGTTGTTATGTCATGACATTAATCCAACAGGACAATGTGGTATGACGCATTCTTCCACTCGTTTTTTCTCTTTGTTCTTATTAATAGTGATTACACTGCATGAAAGTGATACAGTGAGATTGATACACACATCCACTCATTTGAAACTTCTTTTCGAATATGAAATTATTACTTTAGTTTCACCACAGCTGATTTTTCCGTTGAGGATTAGCAATGATATATGCGAAACAAAACAAGTTAGGGATCGTGAATATTAGGGGGGTATTTTTCTGTAGTGAAGACTGAACACAAAGTTTTATAAAACTATCCCCCAAAATATTCATTATCCCTAACATTTTTTGTTCAATTTACCATTAAGGGATCATATACTGTTGGACATACAGTATGGGGATTGCTTTACTGAAGCAGGGAGATGTGCTCTTTTGTTGACCTTTCATCAGACCATTTTTGTCACTGTGTCAAATGATACTACCCTTGTCGTAGTCTTCATGAATATTTGGGGGGATATTTTTCTGTAGTGAAGACTGAACACAAAGTTTTATAAAACTATCCCCCAAAATATTCATTATCCCTAACATTTTTTGTTCAATTTACCTTTAAGGGATCATATACTGTTGGACCATACAGTATGGGGATTGCTTTACTGAAGCAGGGAGATGTGCTCTTTTGTTGACCTTTCATCAGACCATTTTTGTCACTGTGTCAAATGATACTACCCTTGTCGTAGTCTTCATGAATATTTGGGGGGATATTTTTCTGTAGTGAAGACTGAACACAAAGTTTTATAAAACTATCCCCCAAAATATTCATTATCCCTAACATTTTTTGTTCAATTTACCTTTAAGGGATCATATACTGTTGGACCATACAGTATGGGGATTGCTTTACTGAAGCAGGGAGATGTGCTCTTTTGTTGACCTTTCATCAGACCATTTTTGTCACTGTGTCAAATGATACTACCCTTGTCGTAGTCTTCATGCTGTTATCTTGTGAGTTGATAACGTGCTGTGTTGATCATGATGCAGCGGCTGGTTCCGCGCATGTCACTCATTCACTACAGGTCTCCCAGCATCAAAGCCGTGTCAAAACCAAGACTGAATATGATAGACGTGTATTTACCGACAGAAAATATCATAGCCCTGACTCCCGAGGATGGGTAATATACGGGTCACAATGGGAAACTATGCAGAATGTAGTGAAAGTAAGGTCTTTTGTTCAGGAAATGTATCGACACAGAAAATGAAGTGCTTACTCAGTACTCGACCTGCGCACTTTGATGATCACATGTGACGACAATAAAATACGTGTCACAGTTAGCGTATGTATATCCTTGTATCCCCGTGTTGTTATGTCATGACATTAATCCAACAGGACAATGTGGTATGACGCATTCTTCCACTCGTTTTTTTCTCTTTGTTCTTATTAATAGTGATTACACTGCATGAAAGTGATACAGTGAGATTGATACACACATCCACTCATTTGAAACTTCTTTTCGAATATGAAATTATTACTTTAGTTTCACCACAGCTGATTTTTCCGTTGAGGATTAGCAATGATATATGCGAAACAAAACAAGTTAGGGATCGTGAATATTTGGGGGGATATTTTTCTGTAGTGAAGACTGAACACAAAGTTTTATAAAACTATCCCCCAAAATATTCATTATCCCTAACATTTTTTGTTCAATTTACCATTAAGGGATCATATACTGTTGGACCATACAGTATGGGGATTGCTTTACTGAAGCAGGGAGATGTGCTCTTTTGTTGACCTTTCATCAGACCATTTTTGTCACTGTGTCAAATGATACTACCCTTGTCGTAGTCTTCATGCTGTTATCTTGTGAGTTGATAACGTGCTGTGTTGATCATGATGCAGCGGCTGGTTCCGCGCATGTCACTCATTCACTACAGGTCTCCCAGCATCAAAGCCGTGTCAAAACCAAGACTGAATATGATAGACGTGTATTTACCGACAGAAAATATCATAGCCCTGACTCCCGAGGATGGGTAATATACAGGTCACAATGGGAAACTATGCAGAATGTAGCGAAAGTAAGGTCTTTTTTTCAGGAAATGTATCGACACAGAAAATGAAGTGCTTATTCAGTACTCGACCTGCGCACTTTGAGGATACGTTCACGTACTTGCGACAGCGGTAGAACCCGGAGGTAGATAAGATCGGCTTTCAACATAAAGAGACAATGATAGAGACGATGTCCGAAACTGCCTCAATTTGCTGTGCAGAGTTGTGCGCCTTAGATATGGTGGATTCGCTTATCTTAAATGAAATCTGAGATTCGCCGAATAATAGAAAGATGTCAAATGTCAAATGTACTTGAGTATATTTTAATGTATATAAAACTATTGATACACGTAACGATTGGCGAAATGCATTCGACGCGGTCTCTAATGTTGAAGTAAACATCCAGAGATCCGTAGCGCATGTTATTAGGAGAACAACAGATGTCGGTAATTCATTCTCCCCAGATTGTTCGGTATGTGGTCAACTTCCCACAGGCGATAGTTAATCGACAGTCATTGTAAGTTTGAATAAGATCTCCTTGTTAAATTTGCTAAATAGCCATTTATAATGTAGATTAGTCAAGTAATTCAATATTGCACTTACACAAATTCACATTTAGGCGCTGATGTAACCCCCTAGAAAGGGACAAGACCGGGGTACATAGCCCTAGGGGAAGGTGGGGGTCAAGGTTTAACGTTTATGTGATAGCTTGTCATAACTATACAGCGATTATCTCCCTTACGCGTATTGCAGTCAACACAGTTGGACAATCTTGGTTACTCTATAAGAGTGTAATATTTTTTAAATGTATATACATATATATGTATGAAATATATGATGTTGATATCTTAAGTCAGGAACCATACTTATAATGTCATTGTAAATATATTCCATGTATGCCAACCGTGTATGAGAGATTAACAAACCATATTTCATTATTTGTTTATGTTATACATATTTACTAATAAAATATCAAAGAATTTACCTATTCTTGAAATAAAATATGTATTTACATAACATGTATCTTGAGATGTTTTTATAAGGGGCAGCAAAGCTGAATAGGTCTTTCCTTGGAATGTTCGCAAGTACTGACAACGCTACATCGTGTCTGGGAGAGTTAAATAAGCAATAACTATAATTATTTATCAACTCTCTCTAATACGCTCAAATCAGCCTTTATCATATAGAAGCACTGGAGCAGCAATACGGGCCAATATGGGATTTGAGCGGGCCAATATGAGATTTCTTAAATAACGTGGGAATCCTAATGTCAATGTTGGTTTTGTTGATGGTTCTGTACTGCTTGACGATACAGAAACAAGTGTCAACCAAGCGAAGTGCCATATCAGATCGGCCGAGACTCAAGGAGAGGCTATCTGAACGACCACTGCATCGAGTTTATATGCAGTGTGTTGAGAGAACCAGCAACCCTGTGGAGTTCCTGGCTTGGATGAAGTTGGCTGGCCTAAAACATGTGAAACAGAATGCTTTCTGTTTGCTGCTCAGGACACAGAGGTCCATCCATGGTACGACCCAGAATATGTAGAGGGCGTCATGGAAAATGATAAATACAAAATTCTTTGGAATAGGGCCGTGTACAGACCCAGAAGTATCCAGGCCAACAAACCTGATCTTGTCCTTTTTTTATAAATCATTTATATTATTGCATTTTCTGTCCCTGCTGACACTAATGTAATTGACAAGATTGAGGAACAATATGGCAAATATGCGGACCTCGCTTTCGAAATGTCATGCTTGCATCCAAGTACCAAGTTGTCCGACTCCCCAATGTTCTCGGTGCCTTAGGTTTGGTACCTCCCAATCTGTTCACTGACATTGGAAGAGTACCCGGCTTCCTGCCAGGAATACAGCCTTTCTGACAATCTGGGTAATGCAGAGGGCTGCAGTGTTGGGGAGTCTTCACATTCTTTGAAAAGCTCTCGATGGGTTCGACTTCCTGGGAGAAGTCCCACTCGCTGTCTTGGCTGCGTGTAGAGGGGGCAAGGACCCTGAGCTGATAATGAGCCTAACCAGCCTGACTGTGCCAGGATCACCCAAACCCACTTAGCTGCATTTATTTAATTTAATCTGTTTAAAATAAAATATTAACACAATTGTTGAACTTCCAGCTATAATAAAAATAATAATGATGATGATGATGATGATAATAATAATAATAATATCAGCAGCAGCAGAAGCGCAACTACTACTATGTATACAGATTAATGATAATTATGATTATTTTATTATTATTGTTATTATTATTCCATTTACATTGCGCCAGATTCCATTCACTAAGTGAATGCTCATGGTTCTGTATTATTATTACGCAGGACAATGGATCAGTGTGCACTTGTCATGTTACGTTCGAGCGTTTTCTTTCAAAGAACAGCGTGACATTTCGTATCGCAGCTACGCCTACTCACTGTCTCTTGTCCTCCTTCTGTGTTCTGCACGTATACCCATGCCACGCCTAGCCACATCGCTATATCAGACAGATTCGTGTCAAATTTGTCAATTCAGTTTGCCTGGACTTCGACCTCCCCCAGCTATTGATTGTTTCTCACCGCCGCAATCAGCAATACTCCAGCAACAAGACGGCGGCGGCGGCGGCCTGTTCATAATCAAGTCTGACAAAATCCAGTGATTGATATTGTCCAACTGCATCAGCACACGATAATACGCAATCAACCAAGTCACTGAGCCATTTAGTCGCCTCGTACTGCACACCGCGAAAGATTAAATCTTCCCCAGCCCAACTTATCACCACTACACTCATCATCCCGAGGCAAGGGAGTTAACTGACTATAAAAGTCCAGTTTCCAGCCTTGCCGAAATAGGCTGGAAATATGGAGTTTTATTTTGGCTGGAAAAACGAGTCTATGCATAGTCGAATCAAAATCGCGTAACGAAATGAACATCCGGTTCGTAATCTGCCGTGCAGATTTCGGTCGATTGCAAGATTTTGCAAAGCATGTGTACCGTCAACTTAGCGTCAAAAGGTTTTCAAATCTGTCCATGTTTTCATGAAGGTGCTCACGTAATTTGATGCACTACGTGAAGTAAGACCCGTTTTATTACATTATCGATATTGATTATCGATCAGATCGTCTTCACTAGGCGCCGCCATTTTGTTTTCGACTAATGCAGGTGATATTAGAGGTGGAATCTGATTGGTCAATAGAAAGGACATAGAAAAGACATAACTCGTGTAGTCACTGGTGGCGCTACGATCGAGTCTAGAAATTACATCCTCGTAAGGCAAAGGTGGAAACTGGTCAGTCAGTTAACTCCATTGCCTCGGGAAGATGCACTACACACTGAATCTTCACCAGCCCAACTAACCACCACTACACACTGAATCTTCACCAGCCCAACTAACCACCACTACACACTGAATCTTCACCAGCCCAACTAACCACCACTACACACTGAATCTTCACCAGCCCAACTAACCACCACTACACACTGAATCTTCACCAGCCCAACTAACCACCACTACACACTGAATCTTCACCAGCCCAACTAACCACTACCACTACACACTGAGTCTTCACCAGCCCAATTAACCACCACTACACACTGAATTTTCACCAGCCAAACTAACCGCCACTACACACTGAATCTTCACCAGCCCAACTAACCACCGCCACTACACACTGAATCTTCACCAGCCCAACTAACCACCACTAAACAATGAATCTTCACCAGCCAAACTAACCACCACTACACACTGAATCTTCACCAGCCCAACTAACCACCGCCACTACACACTGAATCTTCACTAGCCCAACTAACCACCACTACACACTGAATCTTCACCAGCCCAACTAACCACCACCACTACACACTGAATCTTCACCAGCCCAACTAACCACCACTACACACTGAATCTTCACCACCCCAACTAACCACCACTACACACTGAATCTTCACCAGCCCAACTAACCACCACTACACACTGAATCGTCACCAGCCAAACTAACCACCGCCACTACACATTGAATCTTCACCAGCCCAACTAACCACCACTACACATTGAATCTTCACCAGCCCAACTAACCACCACTACACATTGAATCTTCACCAGCCCAACTAACCACTACCACTACACACTGAATCTTCACCAGCCCAACTAACCACCACTACACACTGAATCTTCACCAGCCCAACTAACCACCACTACACACTGAATCTTCACCAGCCCAACTAACCACCACTACACATTGAATTTTCACCAGCCCAACTAACCACCACTACACACTGAATCTTCACTAGCCCAACTAACCACAACTACACACTGAATCTTCACCAGCCCAACTAACCACCGCCACTACACACTGAATCTTCACCAGCCCAACTAACCACCACTACACACTGTATCTTCACCAGCCCAACTACCCACCACTACACACTGAATCTTCACCAGCCCAACTAACCGCCACTACACACTGAATCTTCACCAGCCCAACTAACCACAACTACACACTGAATCTTCACCAGCCCAACTAACCACCGCCACTACACATTGAATCTTCACCAGCCCAACTAACCACCACTACACACTGAATCTTCACCAGCCCAACTACCCACCACTACACACTGAATCTTCACCAGCCCAACTAACCGCCACTACACACTGAATCTTCACCAGCCAAACTAACCACCACTACACACTGAATCTTCACCAGCCCAACTAACCACCACTACACATTGAATCTTCACCAGCCCAACTAACCACCACTACACACTGAATCTTCACCAGCCCAACTAACCACCACTACACACTGAATCTTCACCAGCCCAACTAACCACCACTACACATTGAATTTTCACCAGCCCAACTAACCACCACTACACACTGAATCTTCACTAGCCCAACTAACCACCACTAAACACTGAATCTTCACCAGCCCAACTAACCACAACTACACACTGAATCTTCACCAGCCCAACTAACCACCGCCACTACACACTGAATCTTCACCAGCCCAACTAACCACCACTACACACTGAATCTTCACCAGCCCAACTACCCACCACTACACACTGAATCTTCACCAGCCCAACTAACCGCCACTACACACTGAATCTTCACCAGCCCAACTAACCACCACTACACACTGAATCTTCACCAGCCCAACTAACCACCACTACACACTGAATCTTCACCAGCCCAACTAACCACCACTAAACATTGAATCTTCACCAGCCAAACTAACCACCACTACACACTGAATCTTCACCAGCCCAACTAACCACCGCCACTACACACTGAATCTTCACCAGCCCAACTAACCACCACCACTACACACTGAATCTTCACCAGCCCAACTAACCACCACTATACACTGAATCTTCACCACCCCAACTAACCACCACTACACACTGAATCTTCACCAGCCCAACTAACCACAACTACACACTGAATCTTCACCAGCCAAACTAACCACCGCCACTACACATTGAATCTTCACCAGCCCAACTAACCACCACCACACATTGAATCTTCACCAGCCCAACTAACCACCACTACACACTGAATCTTCACCAGCCCAACTAACCACCACTACACACTGAATCTTCACCAGCCCAACTAACCACCACTACACACTGAATCTTCACGAGCCCAACTAACCACCACTACACACTGAATCTTCACCAGCCCAACTAACCACCACTACACACTGAATCTTCACCAGCCCAACTAACCACTACCACTACACACTGAGTCTTCACCAGCCCAATTAACCACCACTACATACTGAATTTTCACCAGCCCAACTAACCACCACTACACACTGAATCTTCACCAGCCCAACTAACCACCACCACTACACACTGAATCTTCACCAGCCCAACTAACCACCACTACACATTGAATCTTCACCAGCCCAACTAACCACCACCACTACACACTGAATCTTCACCAGCCCAACTAACCACCGCCACTACACACTGAATCTTTACCAGCCCAACTAACCACCACTACACACTGAATCTTCACCAGCCCAACTAACCACCACCACTACACACTGAATTTTCACAAGCCCAACTAACCACCACTACACACTGAATCTTCACCAGCCCAACTAACCACCACTACACACTGAATCTTCACCAGCCCAACTAACCACCACTACACACTGAATCTTCACCAGCCCAACTAACCACTACCACTACACACTGAGTCTTCACCAGCCCAATTAACCACCACTACATACTGAATTTTCACCAGCCCAACTAACCACCACTACACACTGAATCTTCACCAGCCCAACTAACCACCGCCACTACACACTGAATCTTCACCAGCCCAACTAACCACTACCACTACACACTGAGTCTTCACCAGCCCAACTAACCACCACTACACACTGAATCTTCACCAGCCCAACTAACCACCACCACTACACACTGAATCTTCACCAGCCCAACTAACCACCACTACACACTGAATCTTCACCAGCCCAACTAACCACCACTACACACTGAATCTTCACCAGCCCAACTAACCACCACTACACACTGAATCTTCACCAGCCCAACTAACCACCACTACACACTGAATCTTCACCAGCACAACTAACCACCGCCACTACACACTGAATCTTCACCAGCCCAACTAACCACCACTACACACTGAATCTTCACCAGCTCAACTGACCACCACTACACACTGAATCTTCACCAGCCCAACTAACCACCACTACACAACTGAATCTTCACCAGCCCAACTATCCACCACTACACATTAGAGGGCTGGGTACCCCTGCCTACCCACACACCCATCCCTATGGATCCTCGTTGTTATGAAATCGTTGTGTAAATAAAACTGTTGAATTGTGTAAAGGTTTCTAGGCTCACGCTGTGTGGTTTACCTGCTACCCTTAATTATACGTGTACCTGGTTCCGGGCTGAATTGTATACACCTTATCATAGGTCAATAAGCAATCACGTGATGAGCCTGTTTTACTTGATCGCGTATGAATACAATAGCAACAATTTGGCCACGTGACCAGCTGTCACCTTCAGAATCCTGTTCATGTTATCAGTGGAGGTAAGTTTTGTTTTTTCCTTATCCTCAAAACACATTTCATATGTACGAAAGACGAAACAAGGACTCAGTACCTCATGCTTGTCGTTTTTTAAATGCCGCCTTGATTTACCCTGAATATTGCCGGCTGTGATAACCGCATCTCTATGCTACTTCCTCTAAACGATTTTGATTTTGTCTTTCCGCTACACAGAGACGCGGGCGTAGTTTTTTCGTCATAGATCCCGAGGCTCGCTAAATACATAAGGACCGCCTCCGTGGTTTAATGGTAGAGCGTCCGTCCGGAGAGCGGAAGGTCCGGGGTTCGATCCCCAGCCGCGTCATACCAAAAGACGTTAAAAGATGATATTTGTTGTTACCCTGTCTGGCGCTCGGCATGAAGGACTCGTCGGACAGGAGTCAGTATACTGTGTCTGAGTGGGGTATTCATGTTAAACTGTGGCATGGTATCTCAGTGTGCTAGCACTATAAATCGTCATCAGTCCAGACTAGTACAAGCAGCCACACACATTCACGTGCATGCACGTCGCTATATAAGTGCAATAATCTTGGACGCGACGTTTAACCCCATTTCACCTCACCTCACCTAAATACATAATGTTTATTCCTAATTTGGGGATATCTACCAACCCCAAACACACAAGCGTGATAACCTCTTTATCATTTAATGTCACTCTTCAATTCTGTGTTCGAAAACTCTCTTCCCATCTCTCACAAACATTACCTAAACATTGCATGTATCCTGGAATGTGCGCATTAATATATATTACGTCAGAAGGTAAGTGGTGTGTCAGTCGGACAGTGTCAACAGTCAATATAGCTCCAGCTGAAACATGTTTCTTATACAGTGGAGTAACTTAATATAGGCAAAACAACAACTGCCTCACAAATCATTTCTAGTTGCCTTCGCGGCAATCCACCCGTCTGTCCCCTAGAGTAACTGTCCGTTATCAAAGGGAAGCTAAACTAACCATAGTCTATGAGACGTCACGTTTGTTTATAGTCTGTCTGTCCTGTCATGACGTTACGAAGCGCGGCCCGATGTACACATAGCGACAACGCGAAACAAGGTAACATTCGGACATATTTTGGCCAAATCCAACTGTTATAATTTGGGGAAAACGTTCCAAGCCGCAGAGGTCTAGCCTACAAGCAGAGCTATAAAAAGTTGGAAACTGATCCCGCTTGGCTAGTGTCCTCGCTAAATTGTTTCGCAAATTATCTCCAAAGTTATCAAAACTTGTAAAATGCCTTGGCTACGTCACAGTTAGACATTGATTTTCAGTATTTTAGACTATTCTTTTGATAATGATAGCAATTATCACAGTAGTTTCTCAATATTCTCGATGGTTAATTCTGACACGATCGCCGAATGACAAGCGCGACGCCATGTTTGTTTCTAAACACTGAAAGTAGTCCCAACTTGACCTTTGACATTTGCATCTCTATCCGCATATGACCCCAACGGACATCGTTTTATCCGTTGGCTTTATCCTGCCGAAAAACCTACCCAGTATATGATAAATGTACTTATCGAGTTTGAAACTGGGCGGTAAAAAAATGTCATCCATTTTGGCGCTCATGAATGGCGAAGAAACATTCCTTACCTCTGGATGAAGCAAACCCGGTATGTACATTGAAAGTTGCATGATCTAGAAATAATTACACATATTTGAAGTTTTAGGAAGGGAATAATGTTGCCGTTTTCGATTCATGTACATTTTGGCTGGGTTGTTAGTGCGGGTTGTTCCGAATCGGAAATATCAGGAAAACACTCCGTAACTCGTGTAGCGAAAAGTCAATATATACATAGGCCTAATATTTATATAATAACAAAGTAAAACAGAAGCATTTGTCAAATGTAAATTACACATCTACATGCATTTTAGTCACGTCACTCCATTCAATAAATGCGCTATCACGTCGGAGTTTCTCAAAATTTTCCTACAAACCGCGGTACAGCTGTGCGGCGTCAAACAACAAAAACTTTCTTTTTTATGACAAATTGTGTGTAAGCGGTAGGACAGGACATTCTTACACTTCCTGAGATCACCTTGTGTCCATTCATATACTTTTCACCGCTAATTTGCATTTTACGCCCGATGGAATCCGTTTGGGCGGATAATCGAGACTGGTTATTCTCTGGCGTTGACGTTATATGTTATCACGGAATCATTATCACTTCTTTCAAATATAAGAGTTCGACTTATCAGGGTAAGTTTTACTTATTGTTCTACTCTTTGGACTATGAATTGAATTCGAGACAGCCGGGAGTTCGTAACATCAGTTCAAAACACCCACTTTAAACAAAGTAAAAACAGTTTGCCTGGACCGGGTTGTGAGTTCAACACAGCTAGGGTTTTGGACATATCCGAGTTCGAGAAAACGGGGTTCGACTGTATGGCATTAGTCACAACAACTTTGTCTATTTTCCACTTGCATCAGATAAGGCTGCCGGACTCCCTAAGTTTACACCTGCAACATGACTGCGAGATATCGGAAAGCAACGAACGGAGGAGGTGTTATAAAAAAATATTTCACGCACTACAATAGACTCTGTAACCCGAGAGTGCAATATTAAATACTAGCGTATCCCAGCTGATACGGTGGTTTGTAAGACATTGTTATCGGCACGTTTTGTTGTTGTCAGTATATGATTGGAAATTTGAATGCGCGCCATGCAACTCTTGCTCAATAGTTGTGTTGTTTGATTAGAGACACACCGTTCAAGGCCCCAGTAAAGCATTCAGTGAGTTTTATGGTAGACATGTGTGTGGGGGTGGGTGTTGGGGGTTGGGGGGGGGGATGTTGGATGTTGGTGGTGGTATTTCGAACCTTGACGCATCAGTGACAAAAATGACGTCCCTATTCTGTCTTGTACCATATGTTCCCGTGTTTTATTCAGGTGTACAATTGACTTCCTTCTGCATGTGTTTGTGACGGGTGCCAACGCGGCTGTTTGACTTGTACACAGCAGACGTAATACAAAATTAGCATATCGCTTTTAGTTTTCCGTAAAGTCCGTAAAATATTAGCAAGAGTTTTTATGACGCTCTTTGAAATCATCGCAGAAAGAGCAAGGTCAATTGTACATGTTGACACTGGAATATTGCTCGACATGAAGGGAAAGTGAACCATTGGAAAGTTTAAGTCATCCCTCTTGTCACACAGTCATATGGAAATCCCTTGTCACTTTGAATCTTTATGAAACAGATGAGGCTCCTTTATTTCTAGTTCTGGTGGGTAAATCAGAGGAAGGGAATTTCCTGTCTGATGGTTATTTAACGATATCAGATCATCGATCTACCTGAAGCTAAGTTAAACTTCTTGGCCAAAATGAATTGTTCTGACTTTGCCAATCCGACCAGAAATTCCGATTCATATTCATTAAGAAACACATCAGCAAGAAGGGGAGCACAGTTGGTGACCATGGGGACGCCAACTTCTTGCCTAACTGTCATTTTACATGGATGTCATCAATGAGGAAGTCCAACATTTCACATTTTGTTTTCTCAGTAAACTTCAGATGGCATTTTTGACAAATCCGAAAGTGGCAGGAAACATAAGCAAAGATCGGTGTGATTGTGTGTACCTAAGAATAGTAATGGGTCGTTATGTGGATTTGTCACCTTTAAGTGATACTAAATCTTTCGAAATAAAAGGAAAGTACTCCTTCGTAACAACAGTAGACTTGGTAGTTGAACTCTCTCGTTAATGACATCTGAAATAGGCTGGGACATGACATTCCAAAAGAATGGGGTGAGGTCTCCTCTTATTCTTTTTGAAATTTTGTTTCCTCTCTTTCTCTTTGAAATTCAAATTCCAGCTTTTTAAGTTCAAAACTTCAAACAGCAACGCCAATGCTTAATATGCCAAACGGTCTTCAAATGCTGCAACCTAAAAATCCACATGAAAGATACTGATTTCACAAATATCCCTGAATGAAATGCCAAAGTTTACCAAGGAATCGTCCAGGAATAAATTATAAATTCAGCTGAAAACAACACAAAATCAATGAATAATCAACAAATTACAATGAAACATACAGTTTTGGGCTTACAGTCAAAACAGGATCAAACAAGTGGCCGCTGCCACATGTAACATGCCTTACAATATACGTCAGTGCACTCATGACTGTCCAGAATGTTTCACCGTCGAATGTTTTGAAACAGGCCTGATTGTTGGACCCTGGCAGAACTTCGGTGTTGTCAGATTGTTATCCATTCCGCTCTTAGCACGTTGACGCAGATCGGGTCGGAAAAGCCTTGACTCGCCCCGGTGTCGCTTTTATTAAGATACTGCCAGCTTACTAGAAAGCGCCCATCCCGAAACTTCACGAACGATGAAGCCTGTAATGTCTGTCAACAACCAAGGGAGGTAACTCTAAATTCCACTCACTCGCTGCAGTCGCCGGTACTCGACATTTTATAAGCGCTTCAATCATTTGCTACTACAGACAGTCGCTTCAAATAAACTTATAAAATAAACAAATAAACAATCTCTGCTGCCTCATACACCTAATTATTTAGGACCTCTAAATATTGATTCCAGTTTGAAAACCTGTACAAGATGAAAACAATATGACGACCCCGAGGTAACCACTACTGGTTATTTTACTCTTAACGCTGCACAAGGGCTGTCTATTTTTCCATGACATACGAGACTGATAACCCAGGTAGCACTTCTGCATTAAAATAACAAACATCAAATAGATAGATGTTATATCTCATGACTAATGCTCAGTAGTATCCCTATGTTCACATAACACTTAACGCACATTATTCAAGGGCTGATGAATGTTTAGATTCAACCGTTATCAGAGGCGCCGATTCGACATGCAGAGTTGCGTCCCTTATGCATGCCGAAAACCTGCGATCGTTGTTTCGAATCCTAGATTTGCCTGATTATGTTTCTAGGTTTCTCGTCACCATACCCATGTGTTTCGCTAAAGTGTTAAACGTCTAAAACCTGCATTATCCCTTTGGGCTTTTCTCCCACATCAAGATGACCTGTGATACGAGGATAAGGTGGAAGTGGGCTCAGTTAAAAATCGTCTAGAATCATAAATGCTCACACATTATTTGTCAACATAACCCCTATGGGATGATACTTCTTTCGAAAGTAAAAACTTTGTTTATTTCCAGGTGCCAGAGGCATGTGTCCTTACGGGTGGAAGCGCTACCTGTGGCTAGCAATTGTGATAACATCCCTCACTCAGGCCATGCTCAGCCCTGCTGCCGTCCTCTCTGAAGGTAACACTCGTGTATGAGATAACACATGAAGCTATTTAACTGCTTACTTGTTTGCAAGAAAATATTGTAGGGGTCGTATAAATAGCGAATAGTCATTTTTTCTAAATGTTCAAAACAAGAATATTTTAAGTAATAATTCAAAGTTATTACATATTTTCCTTAATCTGTTAATGTTTTTGTCACATCTCGATATGAAAAGGGGTCATCTCAATATTTTGGCTTTTTGGTGAGTGAGTGAGTTGGGTTTAACGCCGTTTTTAACAGTATTACAGTTATATCGCGGGGTGTCGGCTTAATGTGGGAGGAAAGCCCGAAGTGATGCATTACTTGCATATTGTTAACCATTTCGGTGAAACCCACGAGCACGGGTATGGAGCTGACAAACCTAGAAACATAATCGGGGCGAACCACTTTGGCTTTTGTTTTAAACACTTATGATGTCTTTTTAGATTATGATAATATCGAATTCTTAGAAGCATTTCAAGTAAATAGAAACATAAAAATATCAAACTAAGTACAAATGGATATATTATATTCACACTAACACACTATATTCTCGACATACATGTGGCTTAGGAAACAAGGACTATAAAGAGTTACTGTTTAAGTGTAAGTGTAATGTATGTGAACAACTGAGTACATTCAAAACAAATATTGATGGTGCAGCAATTAATAAATAACCTAGTTCTAACACTAGAGGCATTGTGACGGCTGATAATTAATTTCAATTAATAATTTGGACACTTATCTGACCAGTACCTTCTTGGAATGTCTACATGACAATCGCCCTGGCCGCGGCATGAAGAGTTTGTAATTATTTTAACATTAGGACTGGATTGTATGACACTAGACACCGTGGCGCAATGTTTAAGAAAGCCTTAACCAATTTGGGATGCTTAAGACTCCTTGATCCTTTCTGACGGGGGTTTCCTTCACCGCTATTTTGCAAATTTTGTCAGACACTGTCATCTATTGATGTATAAACGTTTTCCAGTGGCAAGGCGACATTAGTTTTATACCAAGTCCATACAAACATATTCATGGGGCCTGAAAAACACATACAGGTCTCTGTACGGGTTCACAGAAAGAAAGTACGCATCCAACGAGTCTGACAAAGAAGTGAAATACGTAACTGCAATTTTTCAGATACAGAATCAGTTTATTCAGAATTCAAGGCCATCTGACCCATAGAACATTACATATGTCTAACATTTATAGGTGCATCTTAATATCTCCTTTAATACAAATAACTTTGTACATAACATTGGACAGCTCAAACAATTTTTTGTGAATTTAAAGACGTACATAAGTTTGCTGTACAAATAACGTTCTACTGCATGACATGGTCAATAAAATAGTACATATAATAATAATGAAATAGGATGTATTGAGACACAGTTGTTATTGGGATATGCTGTACAGTTTATGGGGCTGTCGGGTAGCCCAGTGGTTAAAGCGTTCGCTCGTTACACCGAAAACCCGGGTTCGATTCCCGACATGGGTACACTGTGTCAAGCCCATTTTTGATGTCCCCCGCCGTGATATTGCTGGAATATTGCTAAAAGCGGCGTAAAATTAAACTCACTCACTCACACTGTACAGTTTATGTTTCTCATGTTTTGTGAACTCTCAATATCTTATTTACATAAGGACGCAGACAGACGGCAAGAGCTGTCTTTGAAAAATCCTAATTCTTTGATGATTTTATAATTCCAGAAGATGAATCTGACAAAGATGTATTCATGTTTTTATACCGGAATGTTACGTCAGAGGTGGACCTATCACCAGAGGACGCTTTGAATTCCGACCTAATCCGCTCTGAGTACAACCTTCAACAGGAGCGAGAGAAAAGAGACATTGAGTCTTCAGGTGATGGTGAGTAGAGGTGGTGTCCCTGGCCCAGGACCTATCAAGCACACTGGTGCTTTCTACTACAGAATTATTCATAACTGTCTTCCCAGATCGAAACAGGTATCCGTCATCCCGGTTGACCCAAACGTGGATTGGATACCAACGTCTGCTGAGAGTGGCTGGCTAACATCTGATGAGTTAGATCCTGACGGAGGGGAGTGTGGAACAGGAGTAAAATATTTGTTAATAAGACTGGAAGAACACGGAAGACCAATTTTCAAACGTGTGTTAAGGTTTATAACGTGTCATCATATTCACCTTGAAAAACTTGAAGCACTCCCTGGAGCTGCTATTTTATGAAAACCAGCGGCTTGCCTATAATCCAGGGCATAGAAACCAGAACAGTACTATTCCCTGTAAGAGTAAACCAGGACAACATTCAGGGCATTTTAGAAAATATAACATTGTGGACATTTCAGTGGGCGCATTACTTACAAATCTGGCCTCAACAGGATTTCCTGTAATGAAATTGTCAATATTGTGCATTGTGGATGAACGCCTCAGCCCTCCTCTTCATGTCCTCAGTAGGGGGCACGGGTGGCCCAGTCGCCTAAGGCGCCGTGATTCGCTGTGCAGAGTTGCGTGTCTTGGGCACGCCAGAAACCTATGATTGTGGGTTCGAATCCCGGTTCGCTCCGATTATGTTTCTAGGTTTGTCAGCACCATACCCGTGCCCGTGGGTTTCACCGAAGTGGTAAACGTCTGAGACCTGCATCACTTCGGGCTTTCCTCCCACATTAAGCTGACACGCCGTGATATGACTGGAATACGGTTAAAAGCGGCGTTAAACCCAACTCACTCACTCACTCACTCATGTCTTCAGTGAGACGTTCCTGGGGTAGGCTATGCTATTCTCGGTGCAAGGCTTGTGGCACTTCCTGTAGATTAGCTACCGGTATATTTAGCGTCCGTATCTTGCGTCCCAGAATGCCCTAGATGTGTTCCAACGGGTCGATCTCATCTTATCTCATTGCGGGCTAAAGGAATGGTTGTGAAGGCGTTCTCCTGGATCCGGACCTGTCAGCCCAACGTTGTCTTCCTCGTAGGCGGGTCTGGTAGCCAGACGATGGTTTTCAAAATAGATCGGATCCAGGATTTGACGCATGTACCTGCCACCCATCAGATTCCCCTACACAGTGGTCATGTCCAACTTCTAGTCATGGGACTGACAACCCGACATCATGACTGGTCCTGCACCAAAGGGGACTGTGTGACGAAAGTTCCTTGGCATCTATGCAGTGTTATTTTTACCGTCAGACCCGAATACGCCCAGCTGTGACACGCAACAAGAACCTTCTCTCATCCGACCAGTGGATCTTCCTCGTCATCAGGTGGCATCTACACACCGCCACGTACCATGCCAACGGTTACTGTCATGGCGGTCTGACAGCATAGGACGTTTGATCGCATTCTTTGACCTGAAACATGTTGTTTGGGTCGATTTCAATGGCCGTGATGACAATTATCTGCGAGGCATCCAGTTCTCCTTCATAAGGGTACTGGTGCCAAAGAGTCGCAACCTTCGAGTGCCCTGGCCAGACCTTGGGCGGCCCTTTACCTCATTACTTTGCCGATTTGCTAATCCGCTTATACCCGAATGGTGGTAACCAAGCTGACGCCCAACCGCTTTGTAGGACGTTTTGTGTTAGCTCAATGTGGGAGGACATGTGGGAGGTCGTAGATGTTTACATCTTTGGTGAAACGTACAAGGATTGTTATGGTGACCCTAAATCAAGAATCATTAGTCAGAGTGAATCTGCAAATTCGAAACAAGGACCAGCGGATGATTCTGACACGCCTAAGGGACGTAACTGTACAAGATGTTTGGTGCCTTTGACGAACATATAATTTGTGCTCATGGCAGAATATATGTTCAGTGACTTCCTATTATGAGTTGAGGGTCTACCTAGTTATGTGACTAGGGTCTATTTAGGTATGTGTCCAGTGTCAACCTAGTAATGTGTCCAAGGTCAGCCTCGTCATGTGGCCAGTGTCAGCCTAGTTATGTGTCCAGGGTCAGCCTAGTTATGTGTCCAGGGTCTACCTAGTTATGTGTCCAGGGTCAGCCAAGTTATGTGTCCAGGGTCAGCCTAGTTATGTGTCCAAGGTCAGCCTCGTTATGTGTCAAGGGTCAGCCTAGTTATGTGTCAAGGGTCCGCTTAGTTATGTGTCCAGAGTCAGCCTAGTTATGTGTCCAGGGTCAGCCTAGTTATGTGTCCAAGGTCAGCCTAGTTATGTGCCCAGGGTCTACTTCGTTATCTGTCCAAGGTCAGCCTAGTTATGTGTCCAAGGTCAGTCTAGTTATGTGTCCAGTGTCAACCTAGTTATGTGTCCAGGGTCAGCTTAGTTATGTGTCCAGGGTCAGCCTAGTAATGTGTCCAGAGTCGGCCTAGTTATGTGTCCAGGGTCAGCCTAGTTATGTGTCAAGGGTCTTCTTAGTTATGTGTCCAAGGTCAGCCTAGTTATGTGTCCATGGTCAGCCTAGTCATGTGTCCAGGGTCTACCAAGTTATGTGTCCAAGGTCAGCCTAGTTATGTGTCCAGGGTCAGCCTAGTCATCTGTCAAGGGTCTTCTTAGTTATGTGTCCAAGGTCAGCATAGTTATGTGTCCAGGGTCAGCCTAGTCATGTGTCCAGGGTCTACCAAGTTATGTGTCCAAGGTCAGCCTAGTTATGTGTCCAGGGTCAGCCTAGTTATGTGTCCAGGGTCAGCCTAGTTATGTCTCCAGAGTCAGCCTAGTTATGTGTCCAGGGTCTACTTAGTTATGTGTCCAGGGTCAGCGTAGTTATGTGTCCAGGGTCAGCTTAGTTATGTGTCAATGGTCAACCTTGTTATGTGTCCAAGGTCAGCCTAGTTATGTGTCCAGGGTCTACTAAGTTATGTGTCCAGAGTCAGCGTAGTTATGTGTCCAGAGTCAGCTTAGTTATGCGTCCAGGGTCTACTTAGTTATGTGTCCAGGGTCAGCCTAGTTATGTGTCCAGGGTCTACTTAGTTATGTGTCCAGGGTCAGCCTAGTTATGTGTCCAGGGTCTTCTTAGTTATGTGTCCAGAGTCAGCCTAGTTATGTGTCCAGGGTCTTCTTAGTTATGTGTCCAGAGTCAGCCTAGTTATGTGTCCAGGGTCTACCTAGTTATGTGTCCAGGGTCAGCCTAGTTATGTGTCCAGAGTCAGCCTAGTTATGTGTCCAGAGTCAGCCTAGTTATGTGTCCAGAGTCAGCCTAGTTATGTGTCCAGGGTCAGCCTAGTTATGTGTCAAGGGTCAGCCTAGTTATGTGTCCAGAGTCAGCCTAGTTATGTGTCCAGAGTCAGCCTAGTTCTGTGTCCAGGGTCAGCCTAGTCATGTGTCCAGGGTCAGCCTAGTTATGTGTCCAGAGTCAGCCTAGTTATGTGTCCAGAGTCAGCCTAGTTATGTGTCCAGGGTCAGCCTAGTCATGTGTCCAGGGTCAGCCTAGTTATGTGTCCAGGGTCAGCCTAGTTATGTGTCCAAGGTCAGCCTAGTTATGTGTCCAGGGTCAGCCTAGTTATGTGTCCAAGGTTAGCCTAGTTATGTGTCCAGGGTCTACTTCGTTATCTGTCCAAGGTCAGCCTAGTTATGTGTCCAAGGTCAGTCTAGTTATGTGTCCAGGGTCAGCCTAGTTATGTGTCCAGGGTCAGCTTAGTTATGTGTCCAGGGTCAGCCTAGTAATGTGTCCAGAGTCAGCCTTGTTATGTGTCCAAAGTCAGCCTAGTTATGTGTCCAGGGTCAGCCTAGTTATGTGTCCAGGGTCAGCCTAGTTATGTGTCCAGAGTCAGCCTAGTTATGTGTCCAGGGTCAGCCTAGTTATGTGTCCAGGGTCAGCCTAGTCATGTGTCCAGGGTCAGCCTAGTTATGTGTCCAGGGTCAGCCTAGTTATGTGTCCAAGGTCAGCCTCGTTATGTGTCCAGGGTCAGCCTAGTTATGTGTCAAGGGTCTTCTTAGTTATGTGTCCAGAGTCAGCCTAGTTATGTGTCCAGGGTCAGCCTAGTTATGTGTCCAAGGTCAGCCTAGTTATGTGTCCAGGGTCTACTTCGTTATCTGTCCAAGGTCAGCCTAGTTATGTGTCCAAGGTCAGTCTAGTTATGTGTCCAGTGTCAGCCTAGTTATGTGTCCAGGGTCAGCTTAGTTATGTGTCCAGGGTCTACCTAGTTATGTGTCCAGGGTCAGCCTAGTTATGTGTCCAGAGTCAGCCTAGTTATGTGTCCAGAGTCAGCCTAGTTATGTGTCCAGAGTCAGCCTAGTTATGTGTCCAGGGTCAGCCTAGTTATGTGTCCAGGGTCAGCCTAGTTATGTGTCCACAGTCAGCCTAGTTATGTGTCCAGAGTCAGCCTAGTTATGTGTCCAGGGTCAGCCTAGTCATGTGTCCAGGGTCAGCCTAGTTATGTGTCCAGGGTCAGCCTAGTCATGTGTCCAGGGTCAGCCTAGTTATGTGTCCAAGGTCACCCTAGTTATGTGTCCATGGTCAACCTTGTTATGTGTCCAAGGTCAGCCTAGTTATGTGTCCAAGGTCAGCCTAGTTATATGTCCAGAGTCAGCCTAGTTATGTGTCCAGGGTCAGCCTAGTTATTTGTTCAGAGTCAGCCTAGTTATGTGTCCAGGGTCAGCCTAGTTATGTGTCCAGGGTCAGCCTAGTTATGTGTCCAGGGTCAGCCTAGTTATGTGTCCAGAGTCAGCCTAGTTATGTGTCCAGGGTCAGCCTAGTTATGTGTCCAGAGTCAGCCTAGTTATGTGTCCAGGGTCAGCCTAGTTATGTGTCCAGGGTCAGCCTAGTTATGTGTCCAGGGTCAGCCTAGTCATGTGTCCAGGGTCAGCCTAGTTATGTGTCAAAGGTCAGCCTAGTTATGTGTCAATGGTCAACCTTGTTATGTGTCTAAGGTCAGCCTAGTAATGTGTCCAGGGTCTACTTAGTTATGTGTCCAGGGTCAGCCTAGTTATGTGTCCAGGGTCTTCTTAGTTATGTGTCCAGAGTCAGCCTAGTTATGTGTCCAGGGTCAGCCTAGTTATGTGTCTAGGGTCTACTTAGTTATGTGTCCAGGGTCAGCCTAGTTATGTGTCCAGAGTCAGCCTAGTTATGTGTCCAGAGTCAGCCTAGTTATGTGTCCAGAGTCAGCCTAGTTATGTGTCCAGGGTCTACCTAGTTATGTGTCCAGAGTCAGCCTAGTTATGTGTCCAGAGTCAGCCTAGTTATGTGTTCAGGGTCAGCCTAGTTATGTGTCCAGGGTCAGCCTAGTTATGTGTCCAGGGTCAGCCTAGTCATGTGTCCAGGGTCAGCCTAGTTATGTGTCCAGGGTCAGCCTAGTTATGTGTCCAAGGTCAGCCTCGTTATGTGTCCAGGGTCAGCCTAGTTATGTGTCAAGGGTCTTCTTAGTTATGTGTCCAGAGTCAGCCTAGTTATGTGTCCAGGGTCAGCCTAGTTATGTGTCCAAGGTCAGCCTAGTTATGTGTCCAGGGTCTACTTCGTTATCTGTCCAAGGTCAGCCTAGTTATGGGTCCAAGGTCAGTCTAGTTATGTGTCCAGGGTCAGCCTAGTTATGTGTCCAGGGTCAGCTTAGTAATGTGTCCAGGGTCAGCCTAGTAATGTGTCCAGAGTCAGCCTAGTTATGTGTCCAGAGTCAGCCTAGTTATGTGTCCAGAGTCAGCCTAGTTATGTGTCCAGGGTCAGCCTAGTCATGTGTCCAGGGTCAGCCTAGTTATGTGTCCAGGGTCAGCCTAGTTATGTGTCCAAGGTCAGCCTCGTTATGTGTCCAGGGTCAGCCTAGTTATGTGTCAAGGGTCTTCTTAGTTATGTGTCCAGCGTCAGCCTAGTTATGTGTCCAGGGTCAGCCTAGTTATGTGTCCAAGGTCAGCCTAGTTATGTGTCCAGGGTCTACTTCGTTATCTGTCCAAGGTCAGCCTAGTTATGTGTCCATGGTCTTCTTAGTTATGTGTCCAAGGTCAGCCTAGTTATGTGTCCAGAGTCAGCCTAGTTATGTGTCCAGAGTCAGCCTAGTTATGTGTCCAGGGTCAGCCTAGTTATGTGTCCATGGTCAACCTTGTTATGTGTCCAAGGTCAGCATAGTTATGTGTCCAGGGTCAGCCTAGTTATTTGCCCAGAGCCAGCCTAGTTATGTGTCCAGGGTCAGCCTAGTCATGTGTCCAGGGTCAGCCTAGTCATGTGTCCAGGGTCAGCCTAGTTATGTGTCCAGGGTCAGCCTTGTTATGTGTCCAAGGTCAGCCTAGTTATGTGTCCAAGGTGAGCCTAGTTATGTGTCCAGAGTCAGCCTAGTTATGTGTCCAGGGTCTACTTAGTTATGTGTCCTTTATCTACTTAGTTATGTATCCATGGTCTTCTTAGTTATGTGTCCATGGTCTACTTAGTTATGTGTCCAGGGTCTACTTAGTTATATGTCCATGGTCTACTTAGTTATGTGTCCATGGTCTACTTAGTTATGTGTCCAGGGTCTACTTAGTTATGTGTCCATGGTCTACTTAGTTATGTGTCCAGGGTCAGCCTTGTTATGTGTCCATGGTCAGCCTAGTTATGTGTCCAGGGTCAGCCTTGTTATGTGTCCATGGTCAGCCTAGTTATGTGTCCAGAGTCAGCCTAGTTATGTGTCCAGGGTCAGCCTAGTTATGTGTCCAGAGTCAGCCTAGTTATGTGTCCAGGGTCAGCCTAGTCATGTGTCCAGGGTCAGCCTAGTCATGTGTCCAGGGTCAGCCTAGTTATGTGTCCAGGGTCAGCCTAGTTATGTGTCCAGAGTCAGACTAGTTATCTGTCCAAGGTCAGCCTAGTTATGTATCGAGGGTCTACTTAGTTATGTGTCCAGGGTCAGCCTAGTTATGTGTCCAGGGTCTTCTTAGTTATGTGTCCAAGGTCAGCCTAGTTATGTGTCCAAGGTCAGCCTAGTTATGTGTCCAGGGTCAGCCTAGTTATGTGTCCAAGGTCAGCCTAGTTATGTGCCAATGGTCAACCTTGTTATGTGTCCAAGGTCAGCCTAGTTATGTGTCAAGGGTCTTCTTAGTTATGTGTCCAGAGCCAGCGTAGTTATGTGTCCAGGGTCAGCCTAGTTATGTGTCCAGGGTCTACCTAGTTATGTGTCCAGGGTCAGCCTAGTTATGTGTCCAGAGTCAGCCTAGTTATGTGTCCAGGGTCTACTTAGTTATGTGTCCAGGGTCAGCCTAGTTATGTGTCCAGGGTCTACTTAGTTATGTGTCCAGGGTCAGCCTAGTTATTTGTCCAGGGTCTTCTTAGTTATGTGTCCAGAGTCAGCCTAGTTATGTGTCCAGGGTCAGCCTAGTTATGTGTCCAGGGTCTACCTAGTTATGTGTCCAGGGTCAGCCTAGTTATGTGTCCAGAGTCAGCCTAGTTATGTGTCCAGAGTCAGCCTAGTTATGTGTCCAGAGTCAGCCTAGTTATGTGTCCAGGGTCAGCCTAGTCATGTGTCCAGGGTCAGCCTAGTTATGTGTCCAGGGTCAGCCTAGTCATGTGTCCAGGGTCAGCCTAGTTATGTGTCCAAGGTCAGCCTAGTTATGTGTCCATGGTCAACCTTGTTATGTGTCCAAGGTCAGCCTAGTTATGTGTCCAAGGTCAGCCTAGTTATGTGTCCAGAGTCAGCCTAGTTATGTGTCCAGGGTCAGCCTAGTTATTTGCCCAGAGCCAGCCTTGTTATGTGTCCAGGGTCAGCCTAGTCATGTGTCCAGGGTCAGCCTAGTTATGTGTCCAGGGTCAGCCTAGTCATGTGTCCAGGGTCAGCCTAGTTATGTGTCCAAGGTCAGCCTAGTTATGTGCCCATGGTCAACCTTGTTATGTGTCCAAGGTGAGCCTAGTTATGTGTCGAAGGTGAGCCTAGTTATGTGTCCAGAGTCAGCCTAGTTATGTGTCCAGGGTTCACTTAGTTATGTGTCCTTTATCTACTTAGTTATGTGTCCATGGTCTTCTTAGTTATGTGTCCATGGTCTACTTAGATATGTGTCCAGGGTCTACTTAGTTATATGTCCATAGTCTACTTAGTTATGTGTCCTTGGTCTACTTAGTTATGTGTCCAGGGTCTACTTAGTTATGTGTCCATGGTCTACTTAGTTATGTGTCCAGGGTCAGCCTTGTTATGTGTCCATGGTCAGCCTAGTTATGTGTCCAGGGTCAGCCTAGTTATGTGTCCATGGTCAGCCTAGTTATGTGTCCAGGGTCAGCCTAGTATAGTGTGTCCATTGTCTATTTAGTTATGTGTCCAGGGTCTACTTAGTTATATGTCCATGGTCTACTTAGTTATGTGTCCATGGTCTTCTTAGTTATGTGTCCAGGGTCAGCCTAGTAATGTGTCCAGGGTCAGCCTAGTTATGTGTCCAGAGTCAGCCTAGTTATGTGTCCAGGGTCAGCCTAATCATGTGTCCAGGGTCAGCCTAGTTATGTGTCCAGGGTCAGCCTAGTTATGTGTCCAGGGTCAGCCTAGTTATGTGTCCAGGGTCAGCCTAGTTATGTGTCCATGGTCAGCCTAGTTATGTGTCCAGCGTCAGCCTAGTTATGTGTCCATGGTCTACTTAGTTATGTGTCCATGGTCTACTTAGTTATGTGTCTAGGGTCAGCCTTGTTATGTGTCCATGGTCAGCCTAGTTATGTGTCCAGGGTCAGCCTAGTTATGTGTCCAGAGTCAGACTAGTTATCTGTCCAAGGTCAGCCTAGTTATGTATCCAGGGTCTACTTAGTTATGTGTCCAGGGTCAGCCTAGTTATGTGTCTAGGGTCAGCCTAGTTATGTGTCCAGGGTCTTCTTAGTTATGTGTCCAAGGTCAGCCTAGTTATGTGTCCAAGGTAAGCCTAGTTATGTGACCAGGGTTTACTTAGTTATGTGTCCAGGGTCTTCTTAGTTGTGTCCAAGGTCAGCCTAGTTATGTGTCCAGGGTCAGCCTAGTGATGTGTCCAGGGTCAGCCTAGTTATGTTTCGAGGGTCAGCTTAGTTATGTGTCCAAGGTCAGCCTAGTTATGTGTCCAGGGTCAGCCTAGTCATGTGTCCAGGGTCAGCCTAGTTATATGTCCAGGGTCAGCCTAGTCATGTGTCCAGGGTCAGCCTAGTTATGTGTCCAGGGTCAGCCTAGTTATGTGTCCAAGGTCAGCCTAGTTATGTGTCCAAGGTCAGCCTACTTATGTGTCCAGGGTCTATTTAATCATGTGGCTAGGGTTTATATATTTATTTGTCCAGAGTCTACCTGGTTACATGTTACAAAGTACTGGTAATAGGTTTATGTTAACGTAATGCGCTTCGTGTTTCAGATGTCAACGAATGTTTGGATCAAGTTCTCAACACGTGTCTACAGAATTGCACCAACACCGATGGAGGATTTAATTGCTCCTGTTTTGATGGCTTCGAGGGGACGGGTAACAACTGCACTGGTGAGAGATTTGTAACGATTTAGCTGGTAGAAATACAGACATATACTCATATGTTAAAGTCTCTCTTTCGTAATGTATAAAATACACATATGCTCTGAATATAGTTTGTTGTAACTTGGGGTGTTTCTGTAGATGCAGTCATTATCCGACGGTACATTTACCAAATAAAGTTATATTTTTAAAATGTCGTTTAACACTGATTGTGATAAAGCGTGTATTGCAAATACAGTTCTATATTAAATATCCCTCATCAGATTATTATCTAGTGTCCAAATGATGTGTAATAAGGTCAGATGTAACCGTGTGATGCTTTAGAAGCTGATTGGAGAGTGCGTGTTAGTGAAGGGAGAGAAGTTTAGAGAGGTGAAAGTGCAAGCGAGAGGGATGAGAGACACGTGTGATGAGTTGATAGACTGTTGAGCTAGACAAGGAACTGGAACAACAGGAGGTAAGTCGTCAGGGGATACTCCGATGCCACCACTGCAGGATAGGAAAGATGGTCCAGACACCGATCCAAGGTATGTGTCATGCAGGTGGTCTTGCAATACATGGCTACCGGGTTGAGTCCCGTAAATTTCCACTCTACATGTTTTTGTCGTATGCAAATATAAAGTCATAAAATTAGATAAACCGTGTTTAATGGTTCTGTTGTATTAGGCAGGAATTGATGATTTCCATGGGGTGTGTGCTGTGGAGAACATCCCATCCCCCATGGAAATAAACCCATAACAATTTAAGGCAAACAAAGAATGATTTGGCAACAGAACAATATATTAATATCCATGACACATGAATTTACCATGACAGTGTGCTCTGTAACACACGTGCTCTGTAAACGTCATCTCAGCCTGAAAGTGGCGTTGGGCATGACCACCATTAGCAGTGACACAAGTTTGATAGCGACGCTCCATTGACGACACAAGGAAGGCTTTTAGGATGTCCTTCCAGATCTGGACCAAGGGCTGTCGCAGCTGGACCAACGTCACCGGTTGACTTGTAAGTCGACATAAACGATGTTTCATTCCACACAGGTTCTTTGGGCGTCAGACCTGGCGAACAGCTGGTCAAGGGAGCGTGGAAATGTTCTGTTGTCCAATGATGTACGTGACCACGCGTGCAACGTGAGAGCGGCCCCTGGTGTTGATGGTACCGACCCCAGAGTGACTGTATAGTGTTACAATGAACACGAAAACGCCTAACAACGTTTTGTGCAATTTCGGTTTTAAGCATTCCAATTGCACGCAACCACTATATTTCGTTTTGTTTGTTTTGTTAGTTTGTTTGGTTAGCGCCGCACTCAACAATATTCAAGCTATATGACGGCGGTCTGTAAATAATCGCGTCTGGACCAGACAATCCAGTAATTGATATCATGAGCTTCGATCCACGTAGTTGGGATACGAAGGCATACATCAACCAAGTCAGCCACTATATTTCAGATACGCGTCACCCAAAGTTGCTTTTCACAGATAAGCATGTCAATGAGTTACTTACTCTGTTTGAATTGACTCGGTACCACGTGTACTGTGAATGTGTGACGAATTTCTTACTCATGGGATTTTATGCATGCAATGACCAGGATGCAATTTCAGGGTCGTCATGGGTCATCAGGACAAGGTGTTTGTACATCTTTAAGATTCTATAGCAATTTTATTGTAATTTGATCCTTTCTAGTGCATATGAATTTATGGTGCATATATATTTTCGCTCTGTTAAAAATGAAAGAAAGTTTCAGAGCCTCTCTGTTTCAGAAGGATATGCACAAAAGAAGGAACGCTGACGACATCTTCGTTTTTTCCCAGTCTTGTGCCATCTCTCCGTATTTGTCACCTTGCTTAACGTCTTCCATCAGCTACGAATATTGGACTGTACATGTCCGTACGAATATACATAATAACGATTGGAAAACGTTCAAAATCCATGACCAGTTTTGAAAGTTTTTGGTCAAGATTCCAATGATAAACCGTTTCTATATACCTTAACATGCAACAAAACTTCTCAGTTGTATCTTGAAGCAAAGGCAGTTAATTTTTCATTTTGTTTCAAAAAGTCCTCCCAGTGAAGCGGGGCAGGAGCAATGCCCAGAATCAAGTGGATGGCCTGGTACCCCTGAGGTCACTTCAATGGTACGGTTAATGTAAGTAGACATTGCTTTTTTGAATGTTCAGACACTCTCCCGCTTGGTGTAATCAGAGCCTCTCGGATCCGTTGTTTTAAATTGCCATACCAGCTGTTCCAACCGTTCATACGTTGAACCCGTGAAGATCTGGGTTAGAATAGGTCTTTTGCACCCCAACGAGGCGACTATGCTTGTTGTGAGAGGCGACTTCCGGGATCGGGTGGTCGGGCTCGCTGACTAGGTTGATGCATGTCATCGATCCCAATTGCGTGGGTCGATGCTCATGATATCAATCACTGGATTGTCTGGTCCAGACTCGATTATTTACGGACCGCTGTCATATAGCTGTAATACTGCAGAGTGCGGCGTTAAACAACAATCAAATTATCCGTGGATACTTTTCTTTTGTATAAAAAGACGACAAAAGTACAGGGACACACCAGAACAAGAGGGAGACGCAACACTATGAAAACATCAATGGTTGGAGATTTGGTGTACGACTTGTACGTTGTGAAACGGGAAATGACAAGACATACACAGGGGATACCATGAGTAAACAAAGGAATGGATGCTTACGATCAAAACGATCTGTAGAGCTTCAACAAAGAGAATGCCTTAACAATGAGACAAATGGACGCTATGTAATGCACACAGCTCGACCCCAATACTAAACAGTCCATCTGAGTCTATAACATTTACAATTCCTTCAGGAAATAATATACACTGAGGAGCAAAAGAAAATATACCTTGCAGCCCATTTTGTCATGTTTGATATTTAATTGAAAATATCTTAAGTTAGCGATAACTGTATTCGGCACTAAGAGTATTTCTCCATGGTTATATTGTTAATAAATATAATTTGATTCAGCTTTTTTCCGTCTAGTATTCATTCAATAATTTTACAAACTGTTGTAGGAATGAACGATGGTTAAATAGACATAATCAAATATAACAGTTCTTTCAATTTTCAATTTCACAAAAACAATCTAACACTATCAATGACCCTTCGGTTTGTAATGTGGGCTCCTTCCAATCACATATAATGTATGACTTTATTAGGTAAAGGGCCACCGGCCCATTATACAGTGACAATACATACATAAGATACCTGGCTGGACATTTGGATTATGAGTGAGATCGACAGATGGTGGCATGTCTGTACTGTAGGAGAAATAAATAATATTTTGGGATATGAGTCTAACTGGCATAGAAGGGGGCATTCCAAGCAAGGGTGATACTCACATTCTTGTGCACAGAGTATACAGAAATGATATATATCCTAGCACAATACAAAAACAAAATATTACAATATCTCATTTCAGAGATTTAATCGGGGCCCAGATCAAGTCACCTCCTCCAGCGGTAAGAAGACAGTAGAGTATTATCACAATGCCACGCGATCGCGATGCAATTGAGGTGAAGATTTTGTTGCCCACAAATATGTTTCACGTGACAGTGGAATCAGGGAGAGGGTTACTGGATGTGTAGCAGACATATTGGACATTAGGGCCTCGTTCGAATACAGAAAGCCCTTCCTTCCATTCAGGTGGTCCTCTGAGAGTGAGTGAGTGGTTGAATTGCAGAAATAGATGTATACATTCTTGAATACACAATACGCTTCTACTAACGGAGGTTCGTGCTAAGACCGTCATATATAGACTTACTGATATGCCAGGATAAGTTGAGTTGTGACCCGACAGTTAACTCCGTATGACTATGTATGAGGTCCGCCCACTTGCGCGTACCATTGTGAAGAAGTTGGTAGTGGATGGTCAGCGACAAATAGTATGATGGATGTGTGTGTGTCGTAACTCGGATAACGAACGAGTTCTATTGTTGGGTTCAAAAACACATAATAGTACGTGCTGGTGTGACGTACCCGATGACTGAAAACGCCGATAACAAATTTCTATAGATAACAACAATTGAGAAGTATCGCGACAATGAAGGGAATTCATTTCCTTTTAAAATGGAATACTTTTTGTAAGCCCAGAGAGCAATAATCAATAGAGTCATGTCATTCATCACATTATTGTGAAGGTTGAGAACATGGTGATAGTTGACTCAAGGACATACTTCTTAATTATCCCCATGTGATTGTTTATGGGATTTCAGATTGCTGAAAACGTAATATTGCCAGCTGGATTTACAATGATATAATTGGATAATCACAGCACTAGTCTTCACATCTTGATGCCTTTTAGCATAGATCAAACAGACAAGTGGCAATGCTAACTTTTGACAATTTCGGGTTTGACCACCATTTGCGTTGAAACAGGTGAGGCAGCGGCGGGGCATTGACGACACCAGATGACAGCCTGGGGGATGTAGTTCCAAACGTGAACCAAACATTGGCCCAAATGAGCTAGAGTTTCTGGTCATGTCGTAGGCGTCGTGCTTCTCATCCCAGACATGTTTTATTGGGAAAGAGGTCTGGAGAAACAGCCGGAATTGGCAGTACAGCAGTGTTATGCTGCTTCGAAATGCATGTTACAGCACGTGCAACTTGTGTGCCATCTTCCCGAGGCAAGAGCGTCCACTAGCATTTTTATCTGGATTCAACCCTTGCCATATCAAGCCCAATTTCCTGTGCTTAATATGATTGGATTATCAGAGAACGTTTCACAAAATCCACGACTGATACACATTCGCGTGAAAGTGTTTTACCGCTGCCTGTCTTTGTTGACACGAATGTGTCTCTTTTATCTTTTGAACCCCGCATCGATTGCCTATGTTTTTGTGTCAGGGATGAAATCGCGAATGTTTTCGTTATCTGTACGACCAGGTCGTTGCCTATGGTAGTGGAGCAATACGAGATAAGAACAGCAATCTAATTGGTAATTGAGTTTTCATTAGAAGGGGCACAACTCGTGATCTACGCGAGGTGGCGCCATGATCGAGCCAAAAATGTAGCCTTGATGTGGCATGGGTAGAAACTAGGCTTTGATATAGTCTAGTGGACATGTTTGCACCTGGAAGATGCTTGCGGGCAGGCATTATCCTGCTGCAACGTGACGTTACATCCCTGCATTTGCATAAAAGGTAGAACATGATCTCAACGAGTTGTGATGCAACCCCATACCATTACACTTCCACCCCCACTGACGACGTTGAGTAACGCAAGCGTCGTTGAAACGCTCTTCTGGGCGCCTGTTGACCCTTGCGCGACCATTAGAGCTGTCCAGGACCCATCTGAGAACAGTATACTGTCCCAGTCTTATCTTCCTGAACCTCAGATGCTGTCTGTCTACACCAAGATTGGCGTACCTGACGATGACGTGGAAGGAAAAGTGGGCGTATCGCTGGAAGTCAGCGTCGGATGTTGTGCTCCCCTAACCGGTTGCATACGGCTCTGTCACTAATTGGTCTCAACCCAGGAATTGTCCGAGTTGTTAATATGGCAGTTTGGTATCGATTCCGAAGATGCACCAACCGAATATGGTTGTCTTGTTGACGTGGCGTCACACGTGGACGACCGGCACGTGGTAAGTCAGTCTCCACAAAAATGTTTCAGTGAACATTAAAATGTCTGGCAACTTCATTTTGCGAATTTCTGTTTGCAGCATACCCACGGCGCGTGTACATTAAGTTTCAGCAAGCGTTATTTACGGTTAAGTGGTGTGTTTTTTTCTAATGAGTACCTGATAGCTAAGCAATCATTGTGTGCTGTTCACATTCACGTGCGAGTATCATGCTCTCAACAAACACGTAAACATCCAAATTGTGCGCCGTGCGTGCATATGCAGGTGCAAATAGTGAATCACGACAATTAAATTTATTTTTATTGAACTTGTCTAAAGCATAGTTACTTTTTCCGTAGAATATAGTCATATTGAGTTGTGTTATCTTTCAGTTCACAAGCAGACACATTCAGTGCGTGAGGAACAAAGATTCAACACACTTGCCAGGCAATACACAGAGAGCATACGCCGTCACGATATGGTGGTCGACAGAACTGCACCCCTGCCCACCAATTGGGCAATCTTATAATAAAAAGACCCGGTCGTGATAAAGTGACAGAAACCCACTTGCGATTCCTGATGCAAAATCAAATGTCAGTTCTCATACTCTCAGAACACAAACATATTTTCAGGAATGTCACTTTCTTCAGTAATATTGAGAAGTTGACGTACATAATAGTTTCTATCGAAAGAAACACCCTACGACGAAATTGTCGCACCAACTGTGGTCAAAGTGTGCGTTTGAATCAATTGCGGAAGTGTTGTAACAGGCCTGGTTCTGTTAATTCTAACGCAATCAATGAAGTGACAATACTTGATGTCGGAACATCTTGGGAAAACCGAGAAGAGCGCACACCACATCCGCCCGAACTAGGTGCAACCGATAGAATCATACAGCGATTATCTCCCTTACTTTCATTGCAGTCGCCATTTCGGTTCTTATCACCAGAGACCATATAATAGATTATTATATATAATAATCTATTATTATCCATTATATGATCTCTGTTATCACTTAAACCCGTTTGCATACGCATGTTGTACATATTTATAACACATAGCTGACGGTAACCTATTCGTTTAATGCAAATCTGTAGTGGTCAAGAACCGGACTTGGTTTTTTTGTACACGAAAACACATGTAATCTTGAAAAAGAAATAAATGTTTTTGTTTCATTGATTCATAGTCTGCGTTTTACAGTTTCATGGAATGTTCTTGTGGTTTTAACAATATCTCTTTTCTAAAATACCATCTCACCTCCCCGAGAATGGTCTACAAGTGAGATTTTAGACCGCTTTTATGTTACACAGTATATCTACACCGACACTGGCTGAGGACAAGCAGAATAAGATTCAACTTTTAACCTGCGTAATAACTATGTTAAGGAGCTGGAGTTTCATGTCAACATTACTAACATAAGAAAATGGACCATGTAATAAATATCAGTAGCTCTGTCCAAGTTATGTCTACTAAACCTGCACATATTACGATGCATTAGGCCAGCCACGTGGTCCTGTAGGGTCTGTTGTAAAATATGAAATAAATTTAGTATGCTAAAAAACCCATTATACCTGCCATGTTTTGAACGATAACTGATTGACAAAATACGTAATGACGGAGTCTTCGGTTTCCATTGTGACGATCAAATCGGCGGTAGAGATGTTATTTTACATGTTCGAACTATTGACAAGTATCGAGAAATTCATTAAAAATTGATGACCAACCCCTCAAAATTATTGTTGAAACCCAGTGTCAATGGGCATGCTTTATGCCTCCTTCACATGTAAAACTAACTTATCAACCTTCGCTGGTCTGATGAATAATGACATAATATTCCATCATTATCTGAATACTTGAGAAGGGAATTAACTCCTCCCATGACCACCACACAATTTGACAACTACTAACATTATTGGTTTATAAAAAGGTTTCAAAAGAAGTGTTATTATTAAATGCTGTTCCATAGCGGCGGTGGCGGCAGGGTAGTCTAGTGGTTAAAGCATTCGCAGGTCACACCCGGAAGACTGATTCCCACATGAGTATAATGTGTAAAGCCAATTTCTTTTGAATTTTCGATAACCAAAGACAAAGAAGTCATAACACCTGTAATCAATAACAAAAGAATTGAGAGAAAACAGATTTTAAGATATTTAATAGTTTGACACTTTGATTTGCAGGCTGATACAGTAATCAACATGTCTTTGTACAATCATCCATCTTGTTTCTGGAGCAGAATTTATAATCCACTCAATATTCAAGCAATCTCACTGTTGGGGGTAGGCAATACCAAGAGCTGATGAAAATGTCTTTACAAAACTTATACCACACAATGCAGGTGAGAATGATGCGAGGCAGTTTTTGTAATTTTCATTTCCAGGGAGACAAACCTGAAACGTATTTTGGTAACCTTCACTTTTCCATTCAAAGCCCACATAATAGTCCAATCTAAGATGCAGAACATTTTACCAGTACCATCAGGCAGCTACTTTCCAATATTACATAATTCCATTCTATCTTTACTCACATTCCCTGATAGTGCATTGGAAAACCACTTGAAACAAACTATTTTTGAAAGACTTTATTATACAATTTTCTTTACATAAAAAATTATGTATATAGAACACAGTTAATGCACTCAGCATCTCATCAAAAATGTGGCAGAAAATTAATATAATATATTAAATGAAATTTACTTAATTGCCCTAACTTTTGCCACTGTCAATTTGATGGTGGTGGGGGTGGGGGTTGTGGAGGGTCTTCAGGTGGGGGAGGGGGTGGAGGAGGTACCATGGGGAGAGGGGGGTTTGTCTGGTATCCCTGCATGCTCATAAATCCAGGCATGCCATACTGCGCAGCCTGACTGTGCTGCTGCTGTTGCAGCCGCTGCTGTGCTATCTGAGACTTGGTGTGGCCAATCAGCTGCTGCATGTTGGTCTGGAGCTGCTGAAGGCTCTCCTTTGTGTGCATGGTCAAAGCCTGTGGGTTCATCCCACCACCATTCGTCTCCAGGCCATGCACTGATTGGCCACTATCTCCTAGGAACATTTCAGGCATGAAACCTGAAAAAGAGTCACTGAAATTTGAGCTCATGTTAGTCTGTTGAGGGTATCCCCCATAGCCAGCTGTACTCACATTTGTGCTTCCTCTATGACTGCCAGAAGCCGTCTGAGACAACAGCATAGCACCCGTATTAAATAAATTGGCTTCAAAGTTTTGGTGAACAGGGGGCGGAGAGAAGATGCTACCAGAAGGTCCTCTCTCTGCAGTGAAGGCCAGGTTCGACAGGTTAGCCTGACGACCTACTGACTGCTGAAGTTTCCCATCATGCCCTGCTCTGGATTGGTGCTCAGCACCTTTATGATGAGAGTTTGAATGTCTACTGTTTGAGTGGCTTGGATCATGGATGCCATTACCATCTACTCCTGATGCAGAACTTTGGGAGGCAGAGTAGCTATGCCTGCTGGTCTGGACACCATGCATATCAGGATTGGCTCCAGTGGAGTGTGAACTATAGCCTTCACTACGCCGATGTTTGGAAGATCTCTCACCATGACCTGATGCCTGACCAGGTTTCAGAGAGAGCTTCATTTTTAAAGAGTCTTGTCGGTATTCAGAAGACATATCTTGAGATTTTGATGGACTGGATTCATTTTGTAAAGTTTTGATTGTAAGTTTAAGGGGCGAACCAGTTGGTTTAATCTTATGAGTACCAGACTCTTTTCTGATGTGAACTTTAAAGGAATCTTCCACTTTCTCCTTTTTTATATGAACTTTGAGTGAATCATCAGTTTGCCTGCCACTCCTAACAGAATCATCTGTTCGCTCTTTCTTAATGTGAACTCTAAGATGATCATCAGATTGTCTCTTGGCGGAATCATCGATTCGATCTTTCCTTATATGAACTTTAAGATGATCATCTGAAGGCCTGCCACTCCTAAAGGAGTCTTCAGCTCGATCTTTCCTAATATGAACTTTGAGATGATCATCAGTTTGCCTGCCACTCTCCTCCATACGATGACCATATTTTCTTTCGTGTTCCCTGTTCCTGCTTTTCTTCTCATCCCCTGAACTGGATGACCCGTGCTGATGCTTATGTTTTCTGTGAGACTCTGTGCCTGAAGACGCGGAGTGAGGTTTTCGTTCACCTTCATGTTGGGCAGCTGCTGCAGCAGCAGCGGCAGCTTGCTTATCCTTGTGTTCACGATATGTTTTATAGTCTTTAATTGACATTGCTTTCTGTTGTGTGTCCAGAACCTTTTTCTGACCATCTAATGAATCAGCAGATGAGGAGGACTGAGGCAAAGAGGGGACTTGCGCTAGGGATTTACTGGAACCTACACTAGTTTCTGATGCAGACTTCCTGACTGGAGTGGACTGTGTGTGTCTCCGAGAAGGAGGCGGCAGGTCTTCCTCCTGCAGATGTTTGGATGTCTCTGTGTGAGCCAATGGCATTGTGTCAGATCTGTACACTTTACTCAAGCTTTCATTTTTCCTTTCAGATCTAGAAGCTTCACCGCCATGTTTTTCCGGCACTGTAGACATATTTGAAGGAGTGAAGCTTGCACAGCTTCCACCAACACTAGAACTGCTCTCACCCCTGTGTCGCTTTTCTGGGGGAGGGCCACCATCTTCCTCCCCTCGATTGCCACTCTGAAACAATATCATCCATGCCATAGATTAAAGAAAAAGAAATCATACTTCAATCTCATAAAACTAAGAGGAAAAAACAACCTCAATCATTCCTAATAACATTTAACAGACTAAAATTATCTTGCATCTTCTTCTAAGCATGGCTTAATCAATGTGAGACAATAAATGCTCTTCATTAAAGCATCATCTAAATTGAAATGCCTTTTCATCTCCACAACTAAATACAAAAGGCTTGTTTTGAATAAACTGACAAGAGTTCTCCTACATCCTACTTACCTTCCATGTAAGGATCTTCCTTTTCAGTTTTAAGGGACATGTGTCAAGTATATTCAGAAATTCCTGTGTTAGGCCTGTAAAAAAAAAAGAAAGGACATAAATGATCCACTGTTAAATTTATTGAAAGCAAGTTTTAAAAGGCATGTTGAAGGACAGGATGTCTCTGAAGAAATGTTCTTGAGACATTGTGTATAGATATTATTTTCACCATTGCTCAAATCTTTCCTCAATGATATATAGCCAAGATTGGATTCACCAAACAACCATAAGGTCCAGAAATGGACAACACTTCAACAATGAGCGAGTACATTTAGTTCATATTGGGCTATACAGTATACTGACACCATGCTGACCTAATAAAATTAATGCCATGCGACCGGCAGGGTAACAAGTACCAACTTTTAACATCTTTTGGGGAGACACAGCCGGGGATCAAAACACTGACCTTCTTTAAGCAGACGCTCTTTCCACTACAGGTTTACATACATGTCTGACAAGGATCTTAATCCTAACAGTATTAGATGAAATGGTTAACACAACAAAAACATTACATATTAGGCTAAAAAAAAAAAGTCTCGGTCCTCAGGCACTACCTGCATTTTCATAAAGTCTGCCACACATTTTGTTTTTATTTCCAGTTTCAAATTTTTCAAAAATAAATCTTTTAATATTCCATTTCATACACATGACCCAGGCAGTGAAATGCTACAATACCTAAAAACAACATGATTTTCCCTAAATTATTGTTAACAAAATGTGGTACCATACTAGCTTGAGCGCACGTACGCACACACGCACCCACATAATTTTCATAAGCCATTGCTTGAGAACCAATTCTATTTTATTTTTAAGCCATAAAAAGTACTTCTGCATCCTCAATCGACCATTAATCAGATTGTTAATGACAACCATACCCTGTAGCAACTCTGGTGTGACTGTCCTGTCCACATAGGAGTACCACTGTTTGCCCTCATGAGACACCGCAATCTGGAACAAAGACAAAGCGTCACATCGTCTACACAGTACAGCTACACCATAGTCATGAAGCACTCAGCAAGTGTGGTGAAAGAACAGATTCTTCAGCCTGAAAGCAACACTTTCACAACTAGGGATACTGCTCTGCACTTACATCCATTGTTCGACAATCACTCATGCAGTTAATACATGTTAGCTATAAAGTGGTGTATACTTCATAGCATCTCTCGTTGCATCAGTGCATCATGATAAAGATTAATGTAGCAATATCTCTAAACATTATCAAAACGTTACCATTTTAAATCAAGCCTCATGCAGCATTTCCATTTTGCCCTGTGCATGAATATTAATCAAGCCTTCACATGAACAGCTTATTTTCTGTTATTTGATATGACAGCAACGGAATAGGAAGTAAAAACTGATAAGTAGCTTCATCGATATTGATTCAAAGTGCTGATTTGAAAGAAAACTAAATTCATGGCTTGAAAGGTGTTTTCATTACATGCAAAGACATAAGCAGGCCCATTTCCACCTTTTCCTGAAAGCCCCAATCACTAAGAAACATCAGAAACATCAGAAACATGCACGAACCATACTTCACGACATTAGGTGACAGTTGACCTCACACATTCAAAATGTACTTTGAAGCAAAAGTTCCTATGCTTCTGGTTACTTTAATAACAGTCATAAGCAATTCTGTTTTAAAAATGTCACTTCCAGGTTGGGAAAACATGCGCCCAATGCTGTACAACTTTGAAACACAATGTCCTATAACTATTGCAATCTAATAACAAAATTGAAAGCACTTAAATGACCCTGACCTTCAACCCTAGCCATGAACTCACTGGAGATCATGTTCAAAAAATGTCATCAAATTCCAATTATTAATGCATAGGATATTGTGTACACAAACATCTACAGCACACCAAGTGACCTTGACCTTCTAGCATATACAAGAACATAAATGATGATGTAACAACATGAAGTTTCAACCATGTCCACTCCATGCAAACCATACTGACAATATTTCTTTAATTCAACTTCTGTATACCACGTCTATAATCCAAGTTTTGGTATCTGGAATGAGGGGGGTATTTTTTCTACAAATTTAGTGTAAATGAGCCATGCCTCTATCTAGATTGCCTAGCAAGCTGACTGAAAACATACATCAAAATCCAGCAGTACAAAGCCGGAAGTAAAGATACTGGGATCATCTCAAATTACCAGGGGTTGCATTAAATGCGGTGTGTGCACTATAGACAGCAGTATACAGTATTTACTAGTCAAAAGTGACTTTGACACAATCATGACATATGATAGGCGTGGAGTTCTTTACTTTAGAGTTTATCTCAACTGACTAGAAAAAAACTGGGATTTATCATGTATTCGTCTGATATTTTGACAGAGATAATATTTTCACTTCTAGTGACCTTGACCATTTACTGAGGTCATCAAAAAGTTCGAGGAAAGTCCCATATAGATAAAAAATTCCAAAAATAATCAAGTTATCTTGTACTCAAGCTATGAAGTCTAATTCAGACTGAGTGCCCTTGACCTTCATCCAACCACATCCATGAACATTATTTGTTGCAAATTTAGGTGCAGTCAAAAAAATGAAAGTCACCATATCACAATGCCAAAACTTTCAGAATGAAAGTATTTAGAAGTCATTTCATCAGTACATGACCTTGATAGTGATCTTGACATTTGACACCAGGAAATATGACTGTTACCGAGCTGAGGGTAATGTAAGTGAGTTGAAGCTACTTAGATTTTTCATGAATCTATCAAAACATTTGTTAAATTTGAACATGTTTGATAATTTGACCTCTAAGTGACCTTGACCTTATATGGATATCGCCCAAAAATTAAACCTTAGAGATCATTTTACTAAGTAACAACAAATTCATAAATACTTAAGCTACCATGTACACCTTTTTGTTACCTAGTTCATACTGTGTGACCTTGACCTTCCAGGTCATCGAATCATTTTTTTTAGACAATCTCCCCAGTGGTATATAGGAGTCATATCAATATCTGTCTTAGAAGAGGAGAGGAGGGTGGAGCTCAAATTCAAGTACACACAAGTGTCAGTCTCTTACCTCATACTCTGACCACTTGCTGGCCAGGTGGATACAGACACATGCGACTATAGTCGGTTTGTACTGGAGACACATGGTGGTTAGATGGAGACTGAAAACAAAAGGAAACTCACAATCAGCACACAGTAACATCAACCATGACGATGAATGAAAGTGAAGATCAGCAACAGGAAAGCTTTTCAGCAGCTGAAAAGAAAGTCACAGCCTAATGAAGGCAACATGGACATATACAGGATTTGAATTCGTCAGTTGGGTTACAAAAACAATCATTAGGTGAGAAAATGTCATTTGTATTGAAATTTTGAATACATCTGCCCTTTGACAGATTCCTGATCCAACATATTTCCTTCATAGACATTATTTGCTTAAAATATCAATCATGAAAGTTACTAATTTATATTTTCTAAAAATCTATGTACATAAGCATGAAGTTAAACTAACCATGTACAATCTTGAGGAAATAATTAGCAGGATTAATCAGAATACTAATATCTTCATTTTTTAATACCAAAAGCTACTTCCTTGAAATTATAGATTTTAAGACCAAACCCTTTTCAGCATATCCAGCAAAATGTAGTTGTGGTTTTAAAATGTTTTTGTTTTTTTAATCAATAGTTAAAGGATACCTTATAATGCCATGTATTCTGATTAATTTGACACGTGATACATGTTGTATTTGCTTCACATATGGAGAGAGTTGTAAATGTTAATAGCTCTTCCTACATCCCAGTCAATATCTATCAAACCTTATTTATTGATGCAAGAAACAATGGAGTCCAAGCAATGCACCATATATACACTATGAACGCAGTAATTTATCAAGGTGAATTGTCCAAAAGAATTAAACACTCTTCCTTATCAAATCTAGCCATGAAAGGTTTTACAAGTCAGTCTTCACATCAGCCAAGGTTTAAATATGAATAAGTACCAATAACTCGTGAATGAATTTTCATATTTCAAGCAGTTGGAAATTTCCAGTTTCAAAAGGAAAGTAATTATTCAACTCCACTGGTTCTGAAAATTACTAAGCTGTTCTAGTTTCACTCTTGTATATCTTCAACCAAAAAAAAAACCCTATATATTTACACGAATTGATGTTTTCTCGAATGAATAATGTTTTATGGCTGACCTGGGATGTATGAGGTGAAGGTAGGTATTAAATGAATGGCAAACACATAAAAGCATATGATGTAAACATGTTTGAATCTAGATTGAAAGACAGAAAGGACATGTAGATTTTGACAAGGAACGTGTGACCACCTGTTGGTTGCCAGAAAGTAGGAGGTCTGAGCGAGGTCCTTGCTGGCTGTTGATTGGTTGGTGGTCGTCATGACAACACGCCCAACGACACCCCACAGGAGCAGCACCACAGGGTCACAAGGGAAAAGAGAAAACAGACTGACATTAGCTCAATGTCACACGGTTCACATTTGAATTCTTCACCTTTAATCTTAGTCCTAGTACATTTTTATCAACAACAGAACACTGGCCTAAAAAACATCTTAAAACACAAAACTTTATTTTCGCTTAAACTAAACATCGAGTACAGTATTTTCGTAAACATACAGGTACAATACATGCTTTAACAACTCTTGTAAACATTCTTGTACAAAGTCATCTGTATCTTCCCATCCATGTGTCATACCGTTTCAAATCAATACCAACCAGTTTGTTTATTGCCCTTGCTGGAATTACCATGTTGATGCAGCTCATCAGAAAAACTTAGCTACGGCCCGATGAAATCTGGCATAGTGGGAATCAAAGCCAATGGAATATTTTTTTAATGTTGATGGATGAAATCTTGTCGAAGTAAACATGGTTAATAGGAAACATGGGATTAAAGTACTATTCAAAAGGTTTGGTATACATCTAGAAGTAACTTTACATTTCAGTCTGTGAAAAAATTCAAGCACAAAGTCAATCTTGGTGATTTTGGAAATCAGAGTCAATGAAATGATTCTTACACTGTTGATAACAGTCTTTGATAATGACAGGTGAGGCCATGTGCCTCACTCCTGGGGCCCGGGAAAGGTGAAAAGATATAAATTTTCTTCAATGTTATGGCTCACTTAACATGTTTAACAAAAAAACAAAAACATACCACTAAGAAAAACATACTTGAAATTCATGAGTAATCATATTTTTTGACAAGCACAAATGTCATATGATAATGATAATCAAAAATCAAAATGTGTAAAACATATGTCACTTCAATCCATTATTGTACATTTGTGAAATGCATATGGCTGCTGTGATAAGATCTTAACTCACTGAGTAGTATCTTATAACCAGTGTGTACATACATATCAATTATTGGCCTTGCTCTTTCCCTGTTGCAGCTAGCTAGCTAGCTAGAATCTATTTAGAAAGGGTTCAGGTTGCCAATGACATTACAACATTGGGCCACTGAATTGTCTAGTTAAATGAGGTAAAATGAATGTTTACAAAAGCCAAAGGATGCAGACACAGCAGAATGAGTTCATTTTGGCCTTCATGAATGAATTTCTTTTAACATCTTATTTGTAAATTGGTATTCATGTGTAAAACTGCATAAATATTGTCAATGTTGTCCTCATTATTGTATCTTGTTAAATGTTACAAGGAGACAAATCAAACTTATTACAAGACGAAACTCATAATGCACCTGTTAAAAAAAACTTGCATATATATATATTTATATATAGAAAAAATTTTTTTAAAAAGATAACAGAAGTTCTGAAATCAAAGAATGCTACCATTTCCTATTGGGCACAATGCATATATCACCAACACCAGCATATGAACTACCCACACAAACACTTTTGCAAAAAGCTGTGCTGTTTCAACTCAATATTTAACGTCATCTCTCATGATATATTTTGTTTGTTCAAACCCTACCTAAGAGGATTGTGAAAGAAAGTGTTTCTTATATGATTATGCCATTACTTTAACAACAATTGTTTCAATTACAGCTGGTAAAGCATCCTTCTAAATATTCTATACATTGCGATATCTGTAAAATTCCTACCTATCATACCTATGATAAACCTAATCTTACTAGAACGAGTGAATGTGTACAATAGTATATTGCAATTTGAAGCCATATCAAGATAGTGGAGCACAAGCAATAAGCTTTACACACTGTACCTGTATGGGGAATAGGACAAGATTTTCGGTGTGACAAGTAAACACTTTAACCACTAGGCTAACATACAAGATTATTCACGATGAATAAACTAAGGACTGGTCCCGTTGCATTAAAAAAATCAAATTTTGGGTTTTTTTAACTGATAAATCATGACTCAGGCATCATAACAGATTTTGTCTTTCTTCTTTCGGCCATCTTAGATATTCTTATACCCCATTACTTCCAAATGTGTCCAAAGAAGTTAATTTTCTTGTCTAGTGCTTAGCATTTGGCGTGGGAAGCAAACAGTCAAAGTGATCTTGACATCAGTTAAGACAAACTAAAACTTTGAAGTATGATTAAAACCAAAATTAAATTTCATAAGCCAGAGATTCTCTATTTCTAAGTTCCCATTTACTGACAATGGTCATCCAATAATCTTTGCAGGAAGACTATCTTATCAAGTAAGCTGTCATGACTTCACTAGCAGAGTCCAGTAATAGTTACCTGTGTGGGGAGGGACTTACCTCGGACTAACTGACACGTTTTCACCACGTGAGTGTGCGGATGATCCACTTGAATATCAAACCCTGAAATCACAAAACAAACCTGTCATGGGGCCACCAAGTGTCACATCATAGAGTAAGTTTTTATTATTTGTTGGTCTACAGAGTTGAAAAAATATACAAAATAATTTTGATTTCCAGATTAGTAGTACTAATAATGAATGAAAATACAATGTTTTAACATGGCAAGATACCAAAAGATAGTGGATTGTTTTTTTTTGTTAGAATAAAGGCTGTTATTCATATTATTCACCATTTTGTACAAACAGCTGTGATTCACCCAATTTGTAAAACAGAGTTGGCCAAAATAAAAAAGGTCAAAGGTCATATCTTTTTCTAATCTCAATTTTCTTTTGTCAGTCCATCTCTTAATCCAACTAAAAAAGATAAGGCCTAATGTTACTCTGTAGTTAGCTATATTTAACCTATATCACGGCAGTCTAAACAGACAAGTACAGGTCAATGTGTTAATGCATGAGCAACAATCCACACTGCCATGATACTACAACGACACATGCAGCAAAGTCTTAATTCTAAAGTTTGTCTGCTCTGAAAGCACACCTGGTGTACACTATTCTGTTCATCAAGAACAGACTCTAGAAAAGTCTTTGAAATCTTAAAGTTTGAGCAAATAATACAAAATTCCCAACAACCGCAAGATCTGAAAGATGGCTTACCTAAGCTCTGAAGTAGAATATTCTCATTGACAACCAACTCCTGGGCCTGCTCTAAATATGCCTGAAAAAGAAGGTCAGTGACATGAGAGAAGGTAACAAGACTGAAGGTGATGAACATGGCCCATCAAAACAATTACTGTATCCGACGTAAAAAGCACCCAGGGCGCTCTCAAAATTAGAAATAGGGGGCTCTTATTAGAATAAAATTTTGGTGGTTTATGCTGACAGCCTGAAATGATACAAAAGAAAAGTCTGTACCTATTATACACAACAGATATATTTTTCCAGAATTTAATTGCCCATAATTAAGGGTGCAAATAACACATGAAAAAATAAGTCTTGTGTACATTGATCAATTGGAAGGGGTGCTTATTCGAATTGTTCACTAGACAATATATTAGCAAATATCGCTTATGACGTCGAATACGGTAGTAAATTTGGAGTAAAAAAGAACAGATTGTGTACAATAGCATATACATCTATACTGTCAGAGATGTATCAATAATTCAGATTACATTCCATATACTTCCATACTGACATATCAACAACATGAAAGCTTCCTATGGTTTTATTATTTCAATCAAGTAATAACAACTATGACATTTTTTTGAGTCAATGTATGATAGGTCTCCATTCTCTGGCAACCAAGGTATGTTTCAAATTGTAAATTAATGAAAACACTGTTTTAAATAAAATTGACTGAAATAGATTACAAAGCCAGATGTACAATCAACTCTTTTAATAACCAAATAACGGAACAGGACTAGCTTGTGCACTTTAGTAAAAAAAAAGTAGGTATTATACAATACACACAAAAAATGTGGTACTCGTATCACTGTGCACTGAACCTTCCACGATTTGTTACCCCTAATAGGTCATCGTGAAAACTCTTGCTTTTGGACAAAGAATGAAACCCTGGTAAACCATATCACACCTACAGATATATACATCTGTCAAATGAAACCAGCACTTTTGAAATTTTGTACATCAGGCTTGTTTTATTGTAGAACTTGCTCTGCTCAGTCCTGCAACCAAGCAAGTTTTGCATTATGGCCACTTGTCTTAGAGTGAGATGTGTTTAACACCACTTTTAACAGTATTCCAGTTTTATTACAGTGTGTCAGCTTAATGTGGATGGAAAGCCCTAATTGATGCAGGTCTCAGACGTTTACCACTTCGGTGAAACCCACGAACACAAGTCTGGTACCGACAAACTTAGAAACACAATCGGAGTGAACCGGTATTCAAACCCACAATCATAGGTTTCAGGCGTGCCCAAGGGACACAACTCTGCACAGAGAATTGCAGCGCCTTAGACGTTTGGGCCACCCATGTGTTTACTTTTAGGTAGCCAAGTAGCGAGCAGCAGATATTTTTAGGTCGCCAATCATAGATTTAAGTTGATTTTGGCCACCAAAATGGTCGCTACATAGAGGGCTGGTTAATTATGGTATTGTCTACTGGATTTAACACATGGACCTACTGCGTCCCTGCAACTATACACAAATGTGTCCATTCCCATATAGCCTGCTCCATGCTTACTTCACTCTTCGTATCCAGGGGAGGAGCTTCTCTGTTGAGACACGTCCGTGCAACCTTGATGACATGTTCCAACTTCCGAAGCTGTTCCTCCACCTTGGCAGCCAGAAAAAGACACGCTGGAGCAATCACCTGGAAGTACACATCAACATTACAACCTAAAAACATCAATTATTTCAGATCTTCTAACAAATCACAGAAACCCTAGCACAGGTAAGGTCGCTTAAACAATTACTTGAAATTAGCAGAAATGGATAATAGCAATATCATGTAACCATGTAAAGAATCGATTTTGAACGTATCACATAGATGGCCCATGCGGCAAAATCAATATTGCCTTTAAGTGTGCCATAAGGATGTATTGACATTTTATTACCTGTTGCCAAATTCTTTAATGCTAATTAATGCTAATTGTGACAGAGCAAACCAAATTCTCTTAATCTGAATAGTTTACATAATGATTTTCCAGGATCAGATCGAAGAGAGGGAATACTCCCATATGCTACCATGAGGTCACACAGGGACAAAGAGTACTCACATTTCTGTGGAATCTGTGGAAGCTCTGGAACATGTAGAATCTGTGCATGTAGACTATGGCTGTGTTGATACACAGCTGATTACTGATTCAAGTTAAGGTAGAAATCAATGGCATTTGTAAATACATGACATACTGAAAGAAGTCAACTTGGCAAGATATTACATAAATATTTATACATCAGTCCACTAAGTCAAACGAGCCCCTTCAGCACTGTAGGAAGACATTGAAAAAGAAAAACTCGGTACTTTAAAATCAGTTATTACCATATGAGATGTGCACATTGATATGCAAACAAGGTTTGTTTGTTTTCTTCTTGTTTAATGGTGCACTCAACATTCCAGCTATTGAACGGTTTTGGAGTTGTGCTCCATAAAGGATTGATTACGAACAGACAGACAAGGCGTCGACTATATCCCCCACAGGTAGTGATTACAGAATGCACTCACCGATCTAATGGTGACACTCCACTTGTCTCAAAATTAACATAACCTTTTTGGGGGGATACATTTATTATGAACCCAGAGTTGGCAAAGTAGTTATATATGCATAATTAGTTCATAAGGCCCAGTTGGCATGCTGATTTATAAGTCACTTGTTTCCAATATTATGTGGCTCGTGTTTTAAGATTTTGAGAAAAAATGTTTCCAAGCAATTGAAACAATCCACAGAGAAGTCAGAAAAAACAGCTAAAGCATGGCTGCCATTGCCCCAACTGAACAGTGGTTCACTATCTGAGCAATTTCCTCAAGGTTTAACAACACACAATCACTGGTATGCCCTGGTTTTCACACAGGTATCTATGTCATGGGTGTTGTTTCACAATCCCTATTGTCTGACATGAACTGACTAGCAGGACAACATAAACAGTTATACTGCCCTTAATATAAACAATTAGTCACTACAATGTACATATCCAGGATTGTTTATTTTTCCAAAACATGTCACATATTGGTTTCAAATCTAATATCGTCGCCAGCAATGAATTTCCCAATTCTCAAATGACCATAATCCAAATTTAGATTTCCTTTGAAAAGATGAGCTATCATGGCAATAGCTGCTAGTGCTACCCTATGATCTTTTAAACACTGAACAAAGCAATCAAGTAAAGTGATCGCTAAAATGTCTTCCTAAAAATATCAAGTGTTTGAAGTTAACAGGATCATGCCTCTTTAGGAATGTAAAAGAAAATATAAATGTCATCTGTTGTTTGTAAAATTGAAGAGGTGTTTCAGCCCTTAAAACAGAATGCCAAATCAGTTGGATTAACAAAATACCCTATCGCACCCAATACACGATCCCAGGCATATGCTTGACCTGCTTGTAAGTCGCACATGTGATCTATATCTTCATTGACCACCCCGTCTTGATTCCCTATTTAAGGATCAAGCATCCCTGTTGCCTCAAATCAATATCAAATATCAGTGTAATCAGTTGTGTGCATTGTACTTAGCTTATCAGAAAACATGTTTCCTGTTAGACACACATCACCACATACATTTTCCCTAGCGACCACCCTTGGATGAAGTACACAATAGTAGATATATATATATATATATATATACTCACTGAGAAAAGAAACGTGAACATAACACTTTGTTTAATAAATGAAAAAATACTCATATTCAAGAGATGTCAGATTGTTTGATGCACAAATGAACATACTGTTATGCTGTGTGAACAGATGCCCATGAACCCATCCCATATTACGTCAGATCCATGATGCCAGATGCACCATTTGTCTCTCTGTCTCTATGATTCACTTTTCTTTTGGCGATGAGACTCGAGAATATAGATATAAAGGGTTTTACCTTTACTTACAAAAATGGGTGTCCAGGGGACCCCAAACAATTAATTTTAAGGATACTTGCAGGCAAAATGATCCAGTAGAGTAATGGTGGTCGTGATTGAGGTGAGGTGAAATTGGGTTTAACGTCGTGTCCAAGATTATTGCACTTATATAGCAACGTGCATGCACGTGTTTGTGTGTGTGGCTGCTTGTACTAGTCCGGACTGTTGCCGATTTATAGTGCTAGCTTACTAAGAAACCATGCCGCAGTTTAACATGAATACCCCACTCAGACACAGTATACTGACTCCGAGCCGACCCGTCCTTGTTTTAGCCCCTTAATGCCGAGCACCAGACAGGGTAACAACAAGTACCATCTATTAACGTCTTTTGGTAGGATGCAGCCGGGAATCGAACCCCGGACCTTCCGCTCTCCAGGTGGACGCTCTACCACAAGACCACGAGGCAGTCCTGGTCGTGATTGATGGATGATATGACAGACACTCTTAACTGCTCATGATGTGCTGTAGGTCCAATTAGTACAATTTCTTTTCTGCATACATTCTCTAAATTTGTTTGTCGCATAAAATCCTGTATGTGTGTGTGTGCACGAAGTAGTTTATTAGCCTGTCTGCAAGCAAGTTGTTTATTAGCCTGTCAAACAGACCCGGAAAAAATATATTTATCCAAGTCTAGATTACTGCAGTATCTGAAAATGAAGAAAGTCACTAGGCTCCTTTTTTTTAAATAAAAATTCAAAAAGGTTTTTTTCTGTAAAATATGTTCATTCCAGAGAGTAGATGTTAGTCTAGTAGTGTATATTTGCCTGTTCATAACAAATAGATCTCTATTACAGGTTGCAACAGCAAAGTCAGGACAAAGAGAAACTAGCAGTTCACATTCCTGATTCACATGATTAAGAATGTCAGCACTATTCAATATTCCATCTATATGGCGACAACCTGTCAATAATCATGTCTGGACCAGACTATCCAGTTAAAATATTGTGAGCAATGATCCCCACTGTCAGGGTACCAGAACAAGCCATGAACCAAGTCACCGAGTCTAAAGTATTCAACTTTATCTGAGAATGATTGCACTACATCTGGAAACCCTTATTTTTAAAAACTAAATAATAAAAGCAGGATGCTGTGCATTCTACTGGCTAATTAATCTAGACTATTAACACTTTACAATATGTTGCTAGAGATATTGAAAGTTCCTCACCTTGATAACGGCTTTGCTTAACAGTATCATTATCAATAACAGTATAACAGTGACAGATAGTATCAGGCATAAAAAAAGTGTTTCCTGTTACATCAATTTTTAAAAATAGGGTGAGTCCAAAAATTATCCAGAAGACATTGTATCTGAAACTATAATTTTACCAGGAATAATATATTCAAATGTCAAGCAATATAAAGTTTTTTAGTTGCAGTCCGTGTTTGAAAGCCTTGACACGTGACAGTGAAACTTCCCATTTCGTTCGAAATTACTTTTACTAGACAATATTGGTATATAAACACCATCTATAATCTGATACACAGTGGACTTATATTTTTCTGCAAATAAAGCTTAAATGAGCCTATAGGCTTGCCAAGCCAAGTGAAGATAGCCGGATCATCTTGAATTGACATGAAATAATAGACCTGACTGTCTAATTTTATGGTTGTATTTAATTATAATGCTAAGACAAAATATAAACAACAACAAAACTACATCTGAACACGAGATGTCCCCAATCCATGGCACGGATGTAAATCAAATTAATTCCTATTGCTTTTACATTTATTATCAAGTGTAGTAGGAGGTGTCTAAAAGGAGATTTTAAATAAAAATTCTGATAAACAAAACAAATGCACGGTAAATTACATCAAAGTTAATTTGTGACTTAATTATAGGAAATAGACGACCATTGTTTAGAGATCCAACCACTGCCTTTCTTTCACTTTAAAATAATAACTGAAGCACTTTGGTATGTTGCTTGCTACTTTTTACAAATGGAACAGTTTGACGAGTGAATGTCTGAAGTTTATCACGGTTGCGCTATTTCAAATGTGAATCAAAACAATATGTCGAAATATAATAGTCAAACAATAACAAAAACAACTTTTAAAGTGTCTAGGTATGGCATTTATGACATACGTGTATGTATCCATCTGACACCTAAGGTTCGTTTCAAGGCATCAATGGCGAAATTGCTGAAAGTAACGGTAAGCTGTGCGATCAGTTCATTCACGATTTCACGGAAATGTTATATGTAAACAATATTCAATGAATGCAATATTATATTAATGTGTTAAACCATTCCAGTATAAACTTGACATCGCGATACGTATCAGACACTTCTTTCAGTTAGCTGTATGGTATTTAAGATATATATGTATCCATTCTCCGACAAACAAGGTTCATTTCAATAGCGGAAATCTGATCGTGGTTGCCGTTTTGATGAACGAGTTGCTACGATGTGCCGATCAGTCCCACACCCGATTCCACCGAAATTAATGTGAATATTAATTGAAACTTTGAAAATAGATTACAAACATGAGGCAAGATATACAATAAACATTTTTTTATAACCAGAAAAGGTAAAAACAGGACTAACTTGTTTATTATTGCGTCAAGGTAATGTCTGTGTTGGGGAAAAATAGTCAAAACACATTGTCTGTTTTTTAGAGCATCCCGACTACACAGCTGTATTTTCTGGGGGAAAACTGTGATTGTATCACAAGTTCAGCATTTAACTATCATAAACTATTCTACATTGCAAAACTAATTCTTATGATTTACAGATTAACAACTGTGTATAATCATCACATTACCTGGTGCCATAAATCAGTATTTGAGTGAGTATGTATTTTTACGCGGCTTTTAGCAATATTCCAGCAATATCACGGCTGGGGACACCAGTAATGGGCTTCACACATTGTACCCATCTCAGGAATCGAACCTGGGTCTTTGGCGTGACGAGTGAACGCTTTAACCACAAGGCTATCCAACCACCCTAAATCAGTATTTGTATATACAAGATTCTTTTTAAAAACTTGGTATTAATAGATTCGAATGATTTCAGAATATACCAAGTGATATTCCAGATTCGGACTTTATCTACATTATGGACAGTCTTCTCCACTTTATTAAACTGTATCAGAGAGTAACATAGGCTGTTAATTGGAACTTACAGACCCTACACCAATGCTTACTCAATGTTAATTAGTTGTTCTTGTGTCAATGCACTTCTAATGGTGTGCAGTAACGGATGATGAATGTTTTAACTTCCTAGCAAGTCCAACCATACACGTAAACCCATGTTACACAATTTCACAGAAAAACTGCCATAGACCAGTTGATCACTTTGAAGGAAATTGAACAAAATGTCCGGTATTTGATTAGAAATTACAGGCTATTATTGTGAATGTCAGATTTATCTAAGATTCCAAACAAAGTGCCTTTTAGTGAAGTTGTGATTCACTGGTACACCATCAGCAAACTTTGCACGATACGATACCAAATACATTTATTTTGGCATCAATTCACTCTCAATAAGCAAGTACAAACTACATTTTTTAATTCCTCATAACTTTCTTGGTCATCTTTCGGATACAAAACCAAACTGATAACAAGACTGACCAACTTTTCCTTGCTGCCCGTCATAATACAGTGCGTAAACTTGTTTGTGTTATTTTATCATACAGAATAGTTGACTTGACTCGGTATCATGTTGATGGGTATTAGTCAGTTTTCCTTTACTTTCATTCGCGAGTCTATGGACTATTCTCAGTCAAATGACTAGGTTAACCGCACGAACTGCTGTATAGCACTATCAAGATATGTTTCGTATTGAGTAGCACTTGTATCGCGACATCCCTAGTGCCTTTGTTATTTACAGTAGTTAAAAATTAGAATTTTTAGGACTAGGACTCATAATTTGACAAGGAAACCAAAACAGTTGGCTCAAGACTCTGGGATTGTCCATTACTAATTTTGATCCAAACCCAGGAATAAGCATATATGTTAAAACTCATCCAATGTTTTAGAAACTTTACTTGATGGAAAATGAATTGATATTAATGCAATGGACACATACAAGGTATGAAATTTAAATTACTTTCATGGAGATGTTTGAAATTTACTCAAACATCTGTAAATGTGTTTTTAAAACTAATGAGACAATTGAATATTAATATGATCAACTTCTAGTCCCAAACACAAACTGATTAAAACTTTTGGAAAACTAAGCTCTCCTTTGACCACTTTTGGCCCTCATCAAGTTCAAATCAAAACCAATACAAGGACACTTGAATTTCAACATCTTCATGTTTGTATAAATTTTTAACATATATTTATCTCGTGTAAAACAATCTTCATGACAGTTTGGATAACAATCAGTCAACGGCCTAAAACACTGATAAACTATAGATAATAGTGATGACGATATGAGGTGAAAGCACATGAAACTAGAACGTTTGGCAGTCAATTATTTTATCCCTAATGACCATTTGTCTGGTTCACATATCTTAATTCACAATAATTCTCAAGATATTGACAAAATATCCAAAAGCGTCTATATTAATCTCCTTGAACATGTTAGACAACTTTTCTAACTACTCCTGAATAAGAATTAAGGCAGCCTTATCTGTTATTTCACAAAATGTAATTGCTTTAACACATTACTTCATGTTCAGATTTTTACTCTGTCTTTGTCCTAATCTTCCCATCGCATTATAACTTAAAAGTGCACAGCAGTTCATTACCATGATTACTTCTGTTATTTGTGAAGACCAATTCGCTCACTTAGGAAAAGTAACATACCCTGAGCGCATAGTAATCCTTCCGCAATAATTAGTCCTTTTAAATTAATAGAGCAGGAATACACCGGTATCATATTCCTTGGGCCTATAGCCCTTCACTGATGATCTATCTAAATTGAAAGTGTTCCATCGTTCAACTACTGAAAAACCGTTACGATTTGGCGTTGATACACCACATTACCTAGTTCATGTGATTCATTTGTCACTAGAAACAAACCACCTCACATGAACTTACTTTTTATTAACGAATTCTAATTTTCATTTGAGAAGATACACAACCACGTGATTCAGCGGCGGGGTCACCGGGTGCGGGACAATGTTTTGTAACACGATTACTTCATCTCGGCTGGGTTTAAAACTCGTTGCGAAGATACGGCACAAAACGTGACTGATAAACGTGTATCATCGGAATGATTCGTCGACGGTAGTTTCACTAGAAAACAACGTAGTAGGAATCACAGAAAATGCAAATGGCGATCGACACCGACCATGCCATGCGAGTGGGCTAACAATACCACCATATTCCCCCCACTCAGGATACACTTGCAGTCTTTGGCCCATGTCCTGAATCAAGTTGGCCGCCTGCTGCCTATAGGCGAGTTCTTTTGCGTAGTCTATTCCGCCTTTTCGGCTTGGGGTATTTTGAAGTTGTTCTTTGGTGAAGATCCATCGTTCCGCCATTTACCCAGTGCCGAGACGAACAGACAGACACGCATGCGCACAACAAGCAAGGACAGCAGAAAATACCATTTCTCTAAATTTCATTGGATGATACTAACGAACATAAAAATAAAGAAAAATACAATAAACGCATATTTTTATTTAGGTCAATTTATTATGATATAAAATTAAATTACTACATAAAACATTGCTGTGAATGATTTAAATATACAAATAAAATAAATTATGAAAGTCGCGCACCTGTTAAGTTATGTCTGTTCCGAAAGAAGGACACTGTCAATCTGTGGTGCAATATTTCCAAGTATACAGTTTGAGTTCCCAGGAATAATATCTGTGATCATTAACAGAACACAACAGAAACAGTCAGGTAGACACTCATATCCATGTTACAGCCGAATGTATTCATTATTGCCGCTGAAGGCGAATTGAACGTTGTTGAAGGTATTCAGTGTAGAGCTCGGCCCGCGCCATGTTCATCCGGCCATTGAACATGGCGATGTGTTATGAACGAGGAGGTATCCCACCATACATTGCTGTCGTGACCTCATTTGGACTGGCGCCATATTTGATGGGATCGTCATGTTATCGTTGCATAATGCATTGTGCTTTTTGGCTGTCACTGTAGCGGTACCTCGCGGACTGAAAACAGCTGATATATGTTTGAAGTTAAAAGGCAAATACTGAAATAGTCCTGTCCATAGGTTTACATTTTAGAAAACAGCCCTTCACAGTTTACAACCCATTCACAGGTCTTGATCCTACCTGTGACTACTGGATAAAGATGCTTTGACTCGTGAGCTTAAAGCAGGATGACATTAGTGTTATATTTTTTTTTAAATGACATAAAACAGGCTTTGTTATTTGAATCTAGGGCCTCCCTAAGTCTTTATCTTTTACCATAAGGTTCACTTGACTTTATAATTCATACATAATTTGGGACACTGCTTGATTCACCTGAGCATGCAAAATGTTTGTTTTCTGGTATAGATTGATGATTAGTGTCACTGATTATGAAATAAACCTACAAACATTAGATTTTATGTTAAAATGTTTGAAAACTTTAAAGTTGACATTTTTGCGAGATGACAAAAGTGATGTCTTAATACATTTTACTAGCATGGTTTGAAAGATTTGGTAATGAATTTGACTCCAAACACTGCACTTTGTTGTTTTATTTGGGATATCATGATCATATCTCCATTGTAGCCCAGGAAATTATTTTCATGAGTTGATATGTCAAGGTCATAGTTGGAAAAAAATTGTTTACCGCCTTACTCTAGAAGGACTTGTTGCAGGTCAATGAAACTTGGTACATCTTTCTTTGAGTCATTGGTTACAGGTGTATTTCTGAAGATATTGTGTAAGTCTTATGAATGTAGTTCTATCACTTAAAGACATGTGAAATGGTGAAGTGATGACAGTTCACACTGACCTACTTTCAAAAAGTAGCAAATGTCATATTTTTGAAGTTACACTGATTTCCACCAAGGGACGTGCCCATCGTGTTTGCAACGTGATTGGCTTCATAGGAACGAGGCACTTATGTTGTAACCTAGGCTTTAATAAACAATGAATCCAATCAAGCTGGAAATTAAGATTTTGTAACTCATCCTTTCCCTTCAATTTGCCCCTTATATGAAAAACATGGCCAAGGCCATGTGCTCTCAGCAGCTTTTGGGTTGTCGGCTTAGCTGTATGGAGCTCTGTTTTGGTTTGAGAATCAGGCATGAACTAAAGGTGTGACATCATACTCGGAAATTATTTCCTGCATGATCTTGACATACCCAGAACCGTCAACGTCCAAGCCCTTTAAGGTAGTTCAACTCAGAATAATAATTCATGGCATTGGCAGAAATTGAGGGCCAAGGATTTGTAAGCTGAAAATCATTTTTTAATTTCTTCCTGTAGCTGGAGACTTTATGTTCTTAAGGTATCTTGCATTGTTCAAACCTGTACCAGAAGTGATGCGATTAACATGATTAAACATGAACCATTGAGGTACCTATTTAGGGTAGCTTGAGGCACACGACCATGTTATACTGCATTTGACAACAATAGGGATCAAATATGATTGTAGATTGATGTTGTTGAGGTCAGCAGTCACACCATTTGGTAAAGTCAAAATGGTTCTTGATACATGTTTTGGGTTTGGAAAGTTTTGGGCCAACTTGATTCAGGACATGGGCCAAAGACTGCAATGTATCCTGAGTGGGGGGAATATGGTGGCATTCAGAAAAATGTGGATATGGGATTGCTTTTGTTTTTTATGTAATGGAAACACCTTTTTAGGATTACGGGTCTTAGTCACTTGAGGTTCAATCATAAACACGGTGAGTGCCCTACAAATATTGATGTGAATCAAAATTCAATTTTCAGATAAATAAATAACATACCACATCAATACATATAATTTCTTAGGAGTCATGTCATTAGCACATACATAATGCTAATAGTTATCAAGGTTATGCCTTATTATTCAGTGGTAATAGCTTGAGGCATATGCAGTGATGCCAGCCATTACGCTTTTGGCGTAATAATTACACTTGGTGCCTAAAATTACGCTTGTCCTCCCCAAATAATGTTGTTGTTTTTAAAAAACACGAATTATTTACATGCATAATATGTCTAGGAGATCAAACTATTAATGCACCGGTCACATGACGCAATCTTCCAGGTACTAATTGCATGTTGCACCCTGATATTTTCGGAACTCGAAACACCACATTGTCTAACTCTTTCTGCAATACAGACAATGTATTGTCACATGATGAATTGACCCCTTTGGATGTCACCGATAAGGTTGTCGCACCTCATTATAATGATTTTGGAACTTCGAAGTTCTATTTTTGAGTATTTTTGGGGTTGTATCTTTAGGCATTGAGATGGGGGTCACAGGAGGGTAATCACTGCATTAATAAATAAAAGCATACAAAGTATGTGTGCTGTCTTTTTTCATATTTTAGATGGAGATGTCATTGTTCAATCAAAACTTAGTGAAAACAATCGATCCCTGTTGCGTGGATCGATGTTCATGATGTCAATCACTGGATTGTCTGGTCCAGACTCAGTTATTTACAGACTGCCGTCATATAGCTGGAATATAGCTGAGTGCGGCATTAAACAAGAAACTAAAGAACTATGCCCATGCTATTCGGTTTCACCAACAATTTAACTCCCTCCAACTTTTCAATTTATCCCTACTCTTAAGTTCAGATTAGAGTCACAGAGGATGTTAAACATGTTAAATGCATCCATTTTTAATGTACTACCTAAACAGCGTAAGAAATTGGCACTAGTCCTGTAGTCCTTGCCAAACTGCCCACTAGTTGAGGTATTATAAGGACTAGTAGAAATGTGCCCTTTCAGGTTTTGCTGTATGTTATCTTTATAAGGACTAGTGGACGAAAACTGTTTGTTTCTATCACTCCTAACAGAGGTTAAAGAACACTTGATTTCTTTCATATTACCATAATTACTGTAGTTATTCTGTCATTGCATTTTAATTTTGTGCATTAGGACACAATATTTTGGATTCTGTAAATTCTTGAGTAGTTACTTTAATTTTGTTTCATTACCTCAATCCAGGGGTCCTGAAAATTTAAAATCCCAATCGGACATTTGCATTTAGGCCACGCCCCCTTCAAATGGCATATTTTAGTACAACTTTTCACACACATTACAAGTTTACGTATTTATAATATGATGAATTATGAATTGTTTCAATTTAAATTGTTTAATTCACCGGACAATTAATAACAAATAATATCATTTTAGATAAAGATGGAAAACATACGTTTGTTTCTGTTATAATAACGATCTGTTAACGTAGTAAACGGTCTAATTAATATTCATGAGTTATATTCATGAGTCTGCTCAAGTGTACGCGTTGTAACATTTGGATCGAGACTATTATCCCATATTTTTATATTAATTTTATTACCCTTAAGTTAGTCAATTATTTTCTTGAACATGTTAAATTGATGAATAATATGGATCTTTCAGACAGTTTCCTGTAGCCATGATGCGAGGTAGAGTCCAAGCTCTCCGTGGTGTCAAGGGGAGGCTGCCAGCCGAAGGGCTGTTCTGCAACTACAGCCACAGGACATGCATGCAGAACCGTCTCAAAGACTCGGAATACTGCCTCAAGCATATCCTTGAAGATAAAAACAGTCCCTTCAAACAGTGCAGTTTTGTGTCTGGGAAGAACGGCAAGAGATGCCCTAATGCTGCACCCAAGTCTGACCGCAAGGAAGGGTAAGAGAAACTTGCACTCCTTGATGATCAAATTAAGCCAGTTACTTTGTGCAAATATTTATCATGATTGGGATGGAGAAGCAAGATAATCATATAGTCATATGGATTTTATGTTCTTTATTATTGTACTCATTGTGTAATGGTGGTTACAGAAGATATATTTATTACAAGATGTCTCATAATCATGGGTTGACCGTTCACTGACCGCCTCCCGGGTCTAGTGGATAGGGCGTCTGCCTGGAGCAGAGGGTTGCTGGTTTGATCCCCCGGGCCCGGCCACATTATCCCAAAAGACATTAACAGATTCTTGTTGTTACCCTGCCTGGCACTCAGCATTAAGGGGATACGGCGAGGACTGGTTGGCTTTGTCTGGGTGGGGTGTCCTCCTGTCCATGTTAAACTGAGGCATGGTGTGTCAGTGGGCTTGCACTACAAAACCAGCATTAGTCTGGACGAGTACAATCAGCCACACACATACATGCTAGGGCTCCAAACGAGTACTCTTGGCTGGGGCGTTGTCATCAATACTGAAGCCTGTTATTGAAGTATTTGCTAAGGGGAGGTTACTCTAATACACACTTTAATTTCAATTCCCTGTTGTATATAATAAATGAAAGACGTCTCATTGATTTAGTCAAACAATCAACACTACCATAGTACCAGTGAGAGCTGGTATATACAAGATACATGTATATAATAGCTTTGATCATGTTGATAGTATTTCTACCTGTCTGTAATTTCATTGCATGACTGTTCTGTTAGTTATACAATCACATAAAGCTTTTGCAGGGCTCAAAATTACTTTTGCCACCTTTCCCATGGCACACATAAAATGGGAAATGGCATGCTCAAATTTTGTGAACAGTGCCTCATGGTCACGGTCATTTTCATTAAAAGTACTTACGTTTATTTTTACTTATGAAACAGTCTAAAAAGAAAAACTCCACTTTTTTAATTTCTTGAAGCCTATTGTTGTGTACAGCCTATGTCACAGACTGCTAGTGCTGACATTGATATTGTGGAAAATGTTTGACCCATTGAGTGAGTTAACATTGCATCTGCATTTTTTTGGCCATTTAGCAGCAAGAGTTGAAAAATATACAATGAGTCATAAATACAACGGTATATTTAAAAACAAATTTGTCAAACATATTTTATTATAACTAACCTGTTGAAGCGTGAACAATAATCTTAAACGCGACATTAAACGCCATTTCACCTCACCTTGATTATCAGAATCTTGGACTAACAGACTAGTATGCCTGTCTATCCCTGTCTATCCCTGATAATTGTTGTCTGTTGATAATGCACTTTTAGCACCACATTCTTATATTACCTTCTAGCTACTGTCACGATCATGCTAAGAAGGCAGCCATCTTGAGACAGAGAGCTCAGCGTAAGAAGAAGCCTAGAGAAACATCGGAGAGTCTGTTAGAAGAATTAGCCCAGCACCATGGCCCTGCAGCCACAGTGGTTGAGCCAGCTGTGCCAGACCCACGCAAGTCACGGCTGCCCTCCGATAGCCTTGCAAACAAGGTCCTAGGTAGGAAACTCTCCCAGGAAATACTTCCCATTGATAAGAAAGACAATTGCAAGAGTATAAATACAAGTGATTTCAGACAAAGATAGCTACTGATGAATACTAGTTGAAGTATACTTATGTTTGAAGGTTTAGGAAGCATATTTTTTAGATCTGTATACTTCATTTTGCAATGTCAAAAGCTGTCTGAAGCAATAGCCTGATGGACAAAGAATTGAGAAAATTTATAGATGAATAGTCTAGGTGGGAGGTGATAATAGAAGCTGGTAGTTTAGATTTTGGGTAAAATGATACAAAATACAGAAAATAAAAGTACAATTTTTTAAATGGAACATTATATTCAGTTCTGCATAGTTAAACAAAGCATATTGTTCTCCTTTTATACTTTCTGTGGATGACAGTAAGTACTCAAGCTCTTCCTGCTGTTTAATTCGTAGATTATGCCAGTTCAAGTGATTCTGAGACAGAGTCGCCTCTAGTGGACCAAGCATGGCGAGGTGATGGAGATAGCGATGCAGAGAGTATCGACAGCGAACAGGAAGACCCACTCAAGTAAGTGGTAGCTCAATTATTTCCCAAAGGGTCATCAAATGTTTGTATCCTTTACATAAGATATTTGTACTGTGTAATTCACTGATCATGACTAATAAAGAGAATGTGAACCCTTGATACTAACAAAAACTCATTTTTTTTCTTCTGAATTTGTCTGCCTTGACACTGAGCTTAAAATCCCAGATAAATCACTCACCTATGTCTGTATCCTTACCAGTCATATAGTGGTTGATAATGCATGTGAAAATGTTTGTTTGTAGACATGCAGGTGTATACACAGCAGAGGAGGCAACCCTGATCCTGCGAGACAAGCTGATACGGCTCCAGTCCCTGTACATCGACCAGTTCAAGCGCCTCCAACATGTCCTCAAAGAAAAGAGACGGAAGTATCTGCACACTCACAAGCAGGAAAGGGAGACGTTAGGTTAGATCCTCATAGTAACAATTTAATTTATAATGCAGCATAATTCTCTTATTGTTTAATTATCATAGAATTATGGCTATGCCACTTATATACCTAGATTTGTTTTGTGTCCCCTGTTTCATTGATTGCTTATGTATGTTTTAATAATGAAAAGAAATGTTCTTGATGCTCTTACACCAGAGCATTTAAAAAAGTCAATTATTTTTATTTCATAGCAGCCATGTTGTATTTCTTCCAGAACAATAGCTGTATATCAATATTCCGGCAGGCAGTTTTGCCAAGAACTATTAGGCTGATCAGCAACAGCTTTTCCTGGTGATACCCAAATGTGACCCTATAGACTTGAAAGTAGAAGGGGCTGTTGGGTAGCCTAGTGGTTAAAGCATTCGCTCGTCACGCCAACGACATGGGTACAATGTGTGAAGCCCATTTCTGGTATCTCCCAGCGCGATATTGCTGGAATATTGCTAAAAGCGACATTAAACCATACTCACTGAAAGTAGAATGGGTGAGGGTAAGACATTGCTTGCTATTTCAGGTAGTATAAAGGCGTACAAGACAGACCCTGAACAGAAGGAGAAGTACCTCAAGCTGAAGGCTCTCAAGAGATACCACAAGCGATATGGCAAGGTAAGATTCCCATAACAACCTTTGTGTCAGGAGAACACTGGCTTATGTACAATAAGTTGCCATCCCATGAAGATTCCGGGGTAGAATTTGTCTTCAGACTCCCATGCTTGTCGTAAGAGGCGGCTTACGAGATAGGGTGGTCAAGCTCCCTGACTTGGTTAATGCATGTCATCATATCCCAGTTGCTCATTATGTCAATCACTGGATTGTCTGGTCCATATTCAATTATTTACATACCGCCATCCTATAGCTGGAATATTGCTGAATGTGTTGTTAAACAACAAATTAAGAACAAGAACTTGCCAACAGATACTAAGGGTGAAACGATACACCGATATTATGCATCGCGATACTTGACCCACGGTACGATATACGATAAACGTGGGCCCATTTATCGATACGCCACAATACGGAACGCAAATCTCAAGTACAGTTTTTCCTTGCTATTGTGCCTTTCAATAAACCGCTAACTTGGTTATAGCCAGCGGTAACGCATGGCTCCCCAAAACGTACTTACATTTTTTATAAGCTCAGGTTTTACACCGACAGATGTTTTTCCCCATCTCACAAAACATTATCAGCTGATCACCGCAAGCACATAACACCGGAAATACCAGTCAGCAAAACCAAACTGAAGTAAGCACTTCAGTACCATCATTATACTATCTTCTAATTAAAACGTGTTCATTGTATATCTGGACATGTGTTTGTAATATATTTTAGTAATTTTATTCAAAATTTCATTTAATATTGTTTTCATGAAGTTAGGTGAAATCGCGTGTGAAGAGATACAGCAACCACGGTCAGATTACCACTTTTGACGCATTGAAACGAACTTTAGTTGCTAAAGAATGGATACACATATTAAAAATGACATACTTTGACTGGTTAAAAGTCATATTTGTGGCAATTTGGCCAATATATTTCGACATAACATTTTCGCAATCGAAATACCTGTCACGCGGGAAGTCCCTACGGTGACTGGTCAAATTGTTCCTTACGTAAAAATAACCTGCAACAGCAATCATCAGTACCAAAATGCTACACTTGTGGTTTATATAATTTTAAATACATATAGAGTAAAAGCTGCAACTAAAGTAACACGATTTTGGAATATATTATTCCTGATAAAACAATCATTTCAGATACAATTTCTTCGACCATTGCATACAAATTCTTTTAAGTTCTATCACAGGTGAAGTACATTCATTATTTTCTGGTGTTGCACTTTGAATTGTTTTGAAGGAAAGTTAGAGAAAGTTCTGCTTTGAAGCTTAACAGCTTCAGTTGTCTTGTAATTATAAAATAATGTTGACTGTTCCAAAATCATGAAAGGTTCAATCTTGACATGCTTTAAGTCTTGTTTTTGTATCATTGCGTATCGAGATACGTATCGTATCATGACCAGAATATCGAGATGCTTATCATATCGTGACCTTCCTGTATCGTTGCAGCCTTAACAGATACTACTTAAAACAAGTTAAAGAACACCCACAATTGGAAGGCTGTGTTGCAACACCAACCAGCCATGACATTTTAACTATAGTCACATGAAAAGATCGGGTGTTCTTTGATTTCTTTTGAGTAGCATTTACAAGTGATATACAGTGTGTAGTATTAAATGTCACCATATTTTTCATTAGAGCTATATTATTTTCGGCTGGACTTTTTTGTTGTCTTTGTATTGTCACATAGAGACAAACTGGACTTTGCCTGTACCCATGTCTAGTATGGTATCCGTTTGGCGTGTAACTTAACTTATAACAACACATATGTCCAGATGTAAAATCTATAAAAAGTCATTTTGATCGAAAGATATTTTTTGCTTGATACATATTGTGTGGCACATGTCACAAACAAATGATGTTTCCTATGTTTACAATCACCTTTGATCCTTCTTGGTTGATGCATGTCATCGATCCCAATTGCTTGGATCGATGCTCATGATATTAATCACAGGATTGTCTGGTCCAGACTCGATTATTTACAGACCGCCGTCATATAGCTGGAATATTGCTGAGCGCAGCGTTGAACAAAAAACCTAACCAAAACCGAAAACCTTTTGATCCTTAAGATGTTTCTTCAGTTATTTGCAGTCTTATCCTGCCTTCATGTAATCATATGATATGTATTTTGTTGTGATTCCGTAGGAGGCTTTACTGCATCGTAGCTGCAAGCAGAGGAGAATTGCTGTGTCGGAGGGCAACCACTACAGGCCTCCATCTTATGCTAAATGCATCCAATTGGATAAATCAGGAGTGAGGTGCAGTGCCCGAACACTGCCCCTCTCCAAATACTGCATTGTTCGTATCCTTTAAACATGTGTATTCATCTCTGCATGACACCTGAAGGGAGTCAGAACAAGTCAGAACAGAACAGGAGCAGGTCTGTTGGCAGACAAGCCTACTCTTAGGATTCCAGAACTATTTGTTCGTACATCGCAAACTACGATGCTGATGGATACATTTACAAAAATATATTTTAGAAAGTTTATGCTCAGATGTTTTGTGTGTAGGTTTTAAGAAATGTTATTTGTTTGTGCCCCCTTAGAGATTCTGGGTTACAATTAGTTCCCAGCCATCTATGCTTGTCATAAGAGGAGACTCAGGTGGTCAGATTTGGTGACTTTGTTGATGACAAGTCGTTGTACCAGCTTGGATCATTGCTCACAATATAATCACTGGATTGTCTGGTCCAGACTCAGTTATTTACAGGCCGCCGTCTTATACTGGAATATTGCAGAGTACGACATTAAACAACAAAAACACACACACACACACACACACACACACACACACACACACACACACACACACACACACACACACAGTTGGGTGTAAGTAGCAGAGTTAAGCCCCTTTGCTATTATTGTATGATGTGCTGGTAGGTACAGATCCTTGGTCTGTCAGCAGAGTTCACATCCTTGATGGTTATGCGAGTGGAAAATATCTAAACTTGCATTATATTAGCCATTGCTCTCACATTGTGTGATTTAGCTGTCAGTCCATGGTGTAACTAAAATACAGTTCAAAGTGATGTGTAGCCCAACTGGCTTGAGGCCTTGGTATCATACCTGTTATCATATGTTCAGGAGTCATTCAGGGTTCTCACAGTGGAACACCGAGCCCTGAGTCACCATGTTTGTTTGTTTGTTTGTTGTTTAACGCCACACTCAGTAATATTCCAGCTGTATGAATGTAAATAATTGAGTCTTAACCAGACAATACAGTGATTGACATCAATCCACGCAATTGGGATACAATGACATGCATCAACCAAGTCAGCGGGCCTGACCACCCGATCCCATTAGTTGCCTCTTACGACAAGCATGGGTTGCTGAAGACCTATTCCACCCCGGATCTTCTTGGGTCTAGTCACCATGAGCCATAATATTGATGACTACAGTAATGTGTGTTACAGTTATCCTCTTCATGTGAGATACAGTTCTTTATAGAGTGATGGTTCCAAGTCATAAAACCCTTACTGACAACCCTTTTTAAATTCCTTAACTGGTACTCAGACATCTTGAATGACCCAAGCCAAGTATTGTACCAGCCATGCCGCTTTGAAAATGGCAAGTGTGGTCAGCCAGTAGCCCCATGCACAGATGCTGTGTTCTGTGTGCTCCACACCCCTCTGCAGGAAGCTGAGTGCCGTATACCACTGACAGCAAGCCAGGTAACAGTAAACACTTCTCACCACATACAGTTAGTTAACAATGGTGGAGCAAAATGATATTAACAATTGCAAATTATTATTGAATATTGAAAGTATGTTTGGCAATAGTCGTAGTGTAGAATGTTGTGACATGATATTAGGCGTATGAGAATATTATTTCCTGTAAGTTCTGCGTTTGTTTGCTATGTAGCTATGCTACACAGCTTGAATGCCTTTTGTGGTTGTAAATATGAGAGTATGTACAGTTCTCCATTACAGTCCCAGGGACCTTATCTTTATTTCTTCTAAAACGAAAAGTTTGACTGGAGTTTTGTCATGGTAAAATGGAGATCGACATTCTGTCACTGAAAGCTATGTTAACTATGCATTCGACTGCCAAGTATAACATTTGATATCTCATGCTTCAGATTCAGTTACTTAATAGTGCCATTAAATCTATAAGTAACATAGTTCTAATGATATTCCAATGGTATATTTCCTAATTAACTCAAATCTAAATTCCTTAACATGCTTATCAGGAACTATGTAAAATTCTATTTCCCTCTTGTTTCAGGAATCAGAAAGTGTGGTGGTCACTGACGAGAAGCAGGCCATGGAGAGGGACAAATCAGAAGGTGTTGCTGCCCCCTCCAGGGCCACAAACCTGGAGTCCATGTTGCGGAAGACTGAGACAGTTGTGACACAGACCCCTCCAACCCCAAGCTATGACCGTAGGGTGGAGGAAGCAGGGGATCTGGGACAGGAGGCAATGGATACCAGTTGATCGTTGACACTAGCTCAAATATAATGCAGTGGAAGCTTTCAATCTAAAGAGAATTTTTGACAGAATGTCTTCGGTCAGCCTGCATATGTGACGAATGCCGTCTGTTGGTCAGCCTTCATGTGTGACGAATGACGTCTGTTGGTCAGCCTTCATGTGTGACGAATGCCGTCTGTTGGTCAGCCTTCATGTGTGACGAATGCCGCTGTCGGTTGGTCAGCCTTCATGTATGACAAATGCAGCTGTCCGTTGGTCAGCCTGCCTGTGTGACGAATGCCGCTCTCTGTTGGTCAGCCTGCATGTGTGACGAATGCCGCTGACTGTTGGTCAGCCTGTATGTGTGACGAATGCCGTCTGTTGGTCAGCCTGCATGTGTGACGAATGCCGCTGTCTGTTGGTCAGCCTTCATGTGTGACAAATGCAGCTGTCTGTTGGTCAGCCTGCATGTGTGACGAATGCCGCTGTCTGTTGGTCAGCCTTCATGTGTGACAAATGCAGCTGTCTGTTGGTCAGCCTGCATGTGTGACGAATGCCGTCTGTTGGTCAGCCTTCATGTGTGACGAATGCCGCTGTCTGTTGGTCAGCCTGCATGTGTGACGAATGCCGCTGTCTGTTGGTCAGCCTGCATGTGTGACGAATGCCACTGTCTGTTGGTCAGCCTGCATGTGTGACGAATGCTGCTGTCTGTTGGTCAGCCTGCATGTGTGACGAATGCCGCTGTCTGTTGGTCAGCCTGCATATGTGACGAATGCGGTCTGTTGGTCAGCCTGCATGTGTGACGAATGCCGTCTGTTGGTCAGCCTTCATGTGTGACGAATGCCGTCTGTTGGTCAGCCTTCATGTGTGACGAATGCCGTCTGTTGGTCAGCCTTCATGTATGACGAATGCCGTCTGTTGGTCAGCCTTCATGTATGACGAATGCCGTCTGTTGGTCAGCCTGCATGTGTGACGAATGCCGTCTGTTGGTCAGCCTTCATGTGTGACGAATGCCGCTGTCTGTTGGTCAGCCTGCATGCGTGTCAGGGGCTGACACAGGATGCCAGTCACATGTGAACAGAATATTCGTCTGAAATTGCACCCAGTGAATCTAGTCCTTCCAGTATATGCTGTAATGACAAATAATGTGATGCATTTATACACTGATTTCACACTGTTTGCAAGGGAATGGGCTGTCCATGATTGTTGACCTATCCGAAAACAAAGCAATCTCACATGATCCTTGTTTTTTTGCGTGTGTGAATGGTGAACAATATTAATACAAGCCTTTGTTTGTACTTCCTAGAGCGATCTTGGATCAATAAATTATGTCAAAACCACTATTGAGTTCTGTTTGGCCCATCTCGATACCAACTATTATAAACAAAATGTGTTACCCACTTTTGTTTTCTTGATATTATTATGAAACTGTCAAAAATCCGTTGGATTTAGGGGCAGTGAGCTAGCCTGGTGGTTAAGCATTACTCGCCACACTGAAAGCCTGGGTTCAATGTGTGAAAACCCGTTTCTGGTATACCTTCACACACACGATATAAAATTGTTGAAAGTGGAATAAAACCCATTTCACTCACTTCTACCTTGACATTTTATAATTCTGGATTCCTGTTCCGCTAGTGTACTACATCTACATTTCAGCATGAATTAGAAAAGTACTCTTTCTGGTTATTCTGTCGGAGGCTTTCCATCACAATAACAACTTTTGATTGAAACAGCTTCACTGCAAAATTGATGAAACCATGTAGATCCAGATAGTACCATTCCCAATGAATTCCACAAGATAATCAAGTATTCAGATAAAAGAATCATTGTTTAGAGTAATATCATTTATTTCTTATATGAGATATCAACATTATAATCAGACTCTAAGGATGTTGATAAAATGTACAAGCTTTAAGAAATTTTACCCAAATTTTAATAATGATGACTCCCTGGGCCCCGTTCCACAAAGCGAACTTAGTGCTAAGGTGATCGTAAGTCCCATACTTTAACATAGGCTTACGATCATCGTAGCGCTAAGATCACTTTCTGGAACGGGGCCCTGAATACAATCCAACCTCGGAAATGTCCGACAAGTCCATTGTACGAACAGGTGGGTTAAGTTTGGTATTTCCCACATACCGGCATTCTCACAATCCTCACATCGACAATCGGTACCTTTTCCCCTGATACCGATTGTCAGATCTCTCCCACTTTTGGATGCGATCGTTCGGCCACTGTGTTTATCTGTGTAGCCCAGCTTCATTTATGAGAAACAACTTACAAGACTCTTCCCTCTCAAAAATAACCGCCCAATAACATACATCATCAAGTTGCGAGCGCAGATTCGAATCGCCGGAAATTACGTCATGATAGAACAATGTTTTATCGTGAAATAAACCACGCTTCGTCCTTCATTAATCTTTGCGTATTATCAAACATATATTTAGACTAATATTTGGTTTATCCTCCCTGCAGCGTTTTATTGTACGATAAACAACTCCCACTGGTTTATTTCTCAGTAGATGTTCCTTATTATCGTGAATCACGGGAGTTCTAGAATAATCTGTTCCGACAAACGTGGTTTCACTTGTATTTTCAGACTTGTGGGTTTTATTGAGTATTCAATGCATGGAAAATTTATTTGGAACCGACAGCGTTGGGAATTTTGCCAGGAAATTATTACATTTAAAACCTCCGGGTCAAGCCGTCGGTTCCAAAAGAAATGTCCTGGCATTTCCGAATACTCCTTGACTCTGCAAATCTGCAAAGTCATAATGTCATAATGTTGTATATTGAAAAATAGTTTTTGGTGCACAATCACAAAAGGCGATACAATTGGTCAAATCTGTGGGAGAATAAATTAGTAACGGACCTTCCTATGACATAAGTCGGTGCACTCACAACTTTTCAGAACTGGTCGGTGCACTCACAACTTTTCAGAACTGGTCGGTGCACTCACAACTGTCCAGAACTGGTAGGTGCACTCACAACTGTCCAGCCTGGTAAGCATGCTATATATACCCCTGTCTTGATGAATGAGTGACATTGAAGGTCTAGCGTATCTTCAATACCTATTGGATTGCGTGTGAGAATAAGCCTCCAGCAACCTATGCTGGTCATAAAGGTCTTAAAGGTCATTGTTCCCTGAAGGAGTGGATCGTTGATCATATTATGACTCACTGAATTCTTTGGACCAGGCTTAATTGTTTACAGGCCGCAGTCATGTTGTTGGAATATTGCCGAAAATGGTGTTAAACAATATCAAACTACATGTAGAACACAATGGTTGTGCTCGATCTGAAACGCGTTTAGCTCAGTTGAGGTCGCATGGACCATGGCTCAAATCTTATGTTTTCCTGTCAGTGTGTGAGAAAACAAATCCTATATGATGCTGTGGCTATGGCTATGAGTGAGTGATTGTGGTTTTACGCGGCTTTTACCTATATTCCAGCAATATCACGGCTGGGGAAACCAGAAATGGGCTTCACACGTTGTACCTATGTGAGGAATCGAACCCGGGTCTTCGGCGTGACGAGCGAACGCTTTAAACCCCTAGGCTACCCCACCGCCCCTATATGATAATGTGTCCGTTCAGTTTGGCGTAATTGACTGCGAGCCTTTCATCTCAAGGGAGCACAGGTGACCGTGGGGATTCAAGGATAAAATTGGTTTATTCATGTATTAGGTGACTTGACCTCAAGGGAGGTTTGTGCATTAACTGATTGCGTGGGATTGCTCCCAAACGGCGAGGAACTTTACTCATAATATCAACCACTGGTTTGTCTGGTGCTCACTCGGTTTACATATAGACCGCCATCATGAAGATGGAATGCTACCCACGTCGACGTAAAACAACACACATGCCGAAAAATTATGTAGGAGGTTCTTCCTCGTCTGTTTTTAGCAGATTGTCTTGATGATGGAGCTGTACTCCTGAACCTGCTGCTGGAGCTGTATTGATGTTAAGAACGTACGGATACTCTGAAGACCCTGGTTAGAATTGATCGGTTGATCAGGCTCGATGACTTGGTTGATTATCCCATTTGCGTAGATTGATGCTCATGATACCAATTACTGGATTCTCTGGTCCAGACTCGATTATTTACGGACCCGTCGTGGCTGGAATAATGCGGCGTTAGACAACCTACAAACAGGTAATCTGTATATGTCTCCAACCCACTTGTAATACGAAACGACTTTCTTAAAGGGGCACTGATCTAACGGACTGGTTGTTGCCTTTGTTATTGTTTTTCCCCCGTGAGTACCCGGATGATACGCAACGCAACTGAGCGTGACAAGAGACTGGGGTACCGTCTGCAAGGACAGCTAAATAAACTTGGAGGCTGGAGGCAATATTTGTTTTACGCATTTTTGAACACTGATTGGTTAAATAACTGTGATCTATAAAGATTTCGACAAAGGGCGCATGATAATTCATTTCTTCAGCCTAAACAAACAGACAAAAAGAACAAGGGAGCTCATCGGATGTCGTCATTTGGAAATACCCCAGATGGTTATAGTTTAATACTAAAAACAGTATCCATGCAGTGAAAGCATTTTCGGATTTCGGCTTGCGTCGATAATACGATTACTACTCCCTTGTTGTCATCCACGTTTTCTCGTATAACCCTACACTTGTGTATTTGTCGTCATTCACTTGATGCTCAGTTAATGAATTTATTACAGGTACAATTAGTGGTAGCACCACTTATATTACCTGACAAAGGTTCCCATTTGGTATTTATTGTGGCTGGGGTAATTATTCAATCTAAATCCAGGTTTGAAGTGAGGTGAAATGTGTGTTATGTAATATGCACGTGGCAGCCCAGCAAGAGATGAATGATCAGTTGATTTACTTTTTTTTGTAAATCAACGGATCGTTCCTAGTCATCAAAGGATGTACAGAAAATACGTTGATTGATTAATCACTGTTATCTTGCACAGTGGATATGTCAAGAGTGAGTGTTTACACGTCTAGGTTTACTAAAACAAAGGGAATACACTCATATCATGGCGCGAAGTGCCGATGTAAAAAGAACATACTTTGTTCAAAGGGTTAACTGATAATACGTTGATTGATTGATCATTGTTATCTATCACTCAATGGAATTTTTAGGAACCGTGGACGCTATGAAAATAGTTGTCACGTGGGCTTTCTCAGCCGACCTTTGAGACTTGACACCTATGTAAAACATCTGAAACAATCCAAGCGATCAGTTGAGAAACGAACACGGGTTATAATATCCCGAAACGATATATATCTTTTAAAATATTTGATTGTTACTGAACCACGTGACATCGAATAAGTTTCTTTGTGCAGCTGCAGACGAGTGGGATATTGTTCCTTTGTGTGGATATTCACGGATACATTCCTCGAACAAGGAAGCTGCCTAAAACTTATACACATAAATTTGGTAGGTTGTAATTATGATATCTGCATTTTGTTTTCCTTCATTTGAACCGATTCGTTATTGTTTCTCTACGTCTTGGTTGGGAAATTCTTCAATGCGCGATAGACGTTGTTGTCACAGGTCTTTTCCTTTGTAAGCGTGTATATATTACCGTCAATTTGTAAAATGTGATTATCTCAGGCAATTTATAAAATGTGTAAATATTTCAGTCATTTTGACTAAAAAATCTGTCCAGATTGATCAAGACGATCAAAAGGGCCTACAAACATCACAACAGATTATTATGTAGGATTAAAAGCCAAACAACTTAGAAATGTATTTTTCAACGTTTCTTGGTGATGACATTAAACATCAAAATGTTTGGAATTCGTTGTCATAATAATACAGATGGAAATGTTTTTCAGTCACTTTGTAAAATAACTGAATATTTAGACGTTTAATAAATTTGTTACACATTTGACAGTAAAAAAATATACACACTATAAAAAAAGCATATGCTCAGGTGAAATATATACTTTGTGTTGCAAGTCAAAATAGTGTAACGAAAATCGCAAAATTACCGAGCAAGTGACTTATCAAAACTTCGTCACCATTACCGGTGCTACTCACAAAGATACCTACATTTCCTTATTATCTCGAAAACTGTATTTCATTTTGTTGATCAATGTGACCATACGCCCTTATTACTACCCATAAAAGTGACTAATGCGCTTACGAATGGCGCAGCAGAGGTCGCGAACTAGTCTAGATTTCTGCTATACATCCGGGTATTCACGGGGGAAAAACAATAACAAAGGCAACAACCAGTCCCGGGGAATTGCGTTAGATCAGTGCCCCTTTAAAGTCAAGAGCCTTCGGTTACTTTCCCTTTGGATATTAATTGTTTGTAGTTAGAATAATTATATGGCGGTAAAATACGATGCCAAAGAACTGTGGATCCAGATGAGGTTTTCAGTTTCGACATAAATGAATACAATTTGTTTTGTTTTCGAAAAAGTAAAGCCACTCACTCTCACAGGACCATTTCTTAAGTTTACCAGCCCACCATTGTCCAAGTGAGCATATAATTAGCCGCGTTTGCCGCGGCTCGTCCGTGATTCAACTTTCAACATCTCGATTCCCACTTCAGTAAACATGTTTAAGGAAATATAAACTTTAAAAGCTTGAGTTTGCTATGTCTGCAAACTTTAAACTTATTATATATAGCTTTTGACTTTCGATCAGATCATCTTGATTGGGTGCCGCCATTTTGTTTGAATCAAGTGCAAGTGATATGAGGGGTGGAACCTGATTGGTCAATAGGAGAGACATAATGGCGATGACGATTAGAGGCAGTTAACTCCCTTGCCTCGGGATTCTGGTTTTCTACTTAAAGGGCAGATATAAAATAATGATAATTATGACGCGAGAATGACTGGACCAAAGGACATTATCTTCGTAACAGGTTTTTCCATTCCGCGATAATTGACTGAATAGTTATTACTTTGACTGCGAAAACCAAATAACCTTTGTATACATTTTACACCATTAACATCACCAATTAAATGACCATCAACTAAATGACCATGAATCCTTCATCCATGTAAGGATGGGCCTTCTTGCTATATGACAGAGAAAGCTTTACACAGAAGTCATTCGTGCACATCTCCCCCCGGCTCCACTCCCCCGTGCTCCTGCCCGTGCACTGACGGTAGTACACCACCACGTTCATTATATATTTTGTCATCGCACCGCATTTGTTGCTGTTACTGACGACGGTGTACCAGACTATCTCTCTGATAAGTGATGATTTAGGACCCTCCTCTGGACCGTCAGTCTATCACAGACAGCAGACGTGAACAAAAAGATGGCGTAGGGCCTTTTCGTGGATTATTAATTAATTCATGATTTTGTTTTGTTTTGACGCCATGTCATTTCAGGTGTGAATGTTACCCAAAATGGTTAAATTGTCTCTCGTATATCGATATATTGTGTATTCGTGTATGCGGCGTAATTCGTGGTGCTGTTAATGCCATATTTCAGTTTCCGCATCTACCTCAAGAGGTGACTGTAAATGATGAATATACGCATGCATGTATATACTGGGTACCATTGAGGACAGAACGAACCATAAACAGGTATGTCACATGTTTGAAATTGAACTTTGCCAGGGTCACAACTAGCACCGAGAAACCGTGGTCTGGCATCTCGGAGGAATGACTATATAATTCCTCTATCTCGAAACTTTCACATCGCTCATTATAATGGTTAAGGTAGACTAACATATCGTCTATGAAATCATTTATTATAAAATACATTTCTCGCCTCTAGAATTAGAACATAAGTTTCCTGATGCTGATTTCACGTGGAATAGACCTGGCTTGAGCTGGCTAGACTTGCTTTTATATTAATCTGGATTGGTTTTGTCTTTAAGAAATATACGTATATATTCATCAGTCATGGTTTAGGCTCCAGAAGGAAACACAACACTGACTTTGTGTGTGTAGAGAGAATGGGTTTTAATTCAGTTTGATTGCTATATGTGAGTGAGTTGGGTTTAACGCCGCTTTTAACATTATTCCAGTTATACCAAGGCGTGTCAGCTTAAAGTGGGAGGAAAGCCCGAAGTGATGCAGGTCTCAGACGTTTACCACTTCGGTGAAACCCACGAGCACGGGTATGGTGCTGACAAACCTAGAAACATAATTGGGGCGAACCGGGATTCTGGCGTGCCCAAGGGACGCAACTCTGCTGCTGCTTTGTGCAAGTGGGTCCAGGAACCTTTCAGAGAAATGACCTGTGTCTTCTTGGCTTCTGTTCACGTTGTTTCCTTGGTTTTAAAACTGCATTTTTCTCCATTTCTGTAACTGAACAGGAACAATATACCATCTGCATGTACAAGATGGACAGAGAACAGCGCGGGAAGTTGGCTTCACCAGTAGACATGTTTTCATTCACCCAGGTATCCGTGAAGATCCCGGTTAGAATAGCTCATCAGAAACTCATGCTTGTGGTAAAAGGCGACTAACGGGATCGTCTGGTCAGGCACGCTGACTTGGTTGATGCATGCCATCGTACCCGTTGATCGATGCTGATGAAGTCAATCACTGGATTGTCTGGTCCAGACTCGATTACTTACAGACCGCCGTCATGTAGCTGGAATATTGCTGAGTACGTCGTTAAACTACAAACAAACCAACAAACAAACAAACAAATCACTCACCCAGGTAACAAACACGTGAATAAACGTTAAAACGAAGAAACGCTCTTTGTAACTCTGGTTAATTTGTAATGAGTAGCGTGCACATTTGACCAAAGTCTTTTGTACAAAATTGTGTAAGTGAGTGTAGGGTTTCTTTTTTTAGTCACAGGCATCTCATCCTAATGAGGAGGGACTACTAAAGTGACGCAGACCGTAGATGTCTATCGTCCTGGTGAAGCCCACAAGCACCGGTATGATCCAGTCAAACCAAGGGTCATAGTTACAGAGAATCCAGGATTCGAACCCAGTGTCAGCAAATACACAGACACCATTAAGGGATGATACGCTGCACTGCAAACGTCGGCGGCTTAGGCAACTGGACCACCCTTACAGCTTTTTGAAACAGCCGATGGATGAATGAATATTTGAGTGTTCTTACTGACAAATGGTTTCTTGTTTGTCTACATGTCGTGACTGCCAGCTCGACATCACGTGACTCATCTCCGAGGTCACAAGGTCATCACAGTTCTCCACGGCATCATAAAACTAGACCACCTTGGCCATGTCGATCGTCTGCTCCTTCATGATGGCGGAGTGGGACAAGGTGAACGATGGCGTGTTCCACAGTGCCCGGATGGAGAGCTGCTCGCAGTTGGTGGAGATGAATCTATTGGCATACTCCTCCCATCTCTTCACCTTTCTCGTCTTCACGTCGACGACCGCCCACTTCCACTGGTAGTCACGGTGGACGTCCAGTGGAGTATTTGCCTGAAGAAGAACATGAATTATGATAGTTACGTCATAAAGGGATTTCTAACAAAAATTGTGATGTATTTGATCTGTGGATACGATTTATAGGTATTGAGTCTCCAAGTTTTAGATTGTGAACTTTATTTTTGATTCATGAATATACAACAAACCTAATGCTGCACTACCTACCCGCCAGTGGCCACACGTCTCCGGGTACTCGTGAGCCATCAATGCTTTCTTGGACTTCCAGGATCCAAGACATGGCTCCGAGCGAGAGCGTCCCCTGCCTCACAGCGCTCTCTAGCTTCAAGGCGCAGGTCTGAGAGACAGAATAGCTCGGGTCCCGTCCCCACGATGCATACATCCTCTACGTGGTAGGGCAGTCGCACCCTGAAATAAGAGATCAAGTTCATTCAAATAATCTTAGGACAGAAAAGACTTATTACACGTTCGTGTAAACTCCACCTTCCTCTCAATTATTCTTTTCCATGTCAAATTACGACATACGTACTGAGATACTTATCTACTCTTTAATCGAAATCGACCCGTGAAGATCCGGGGTTGACTAGGTCTTCAGCAACCTATGCTTGCCTTAAAAGGTGACTATGCTTGTCGTAAGAGGCGACTAACGGGATCGGGTGGTCAGGCTCGCTGTCTTGGTTGATGCATGTCATCGATCCCAATTGCGTAGATCGATGCTCATTATATCAACCACTGGGATGTCTTGTCCAGACTCGATGATTTACACAGACCGCCGTCATATATACTGAACACCAAAAGAAACGCGAATCAAGAAGGTATAGGAAACATGATGTATTTTGTTTCCGCTGGTATAAACATAATAATGATGGATACAACACAATTCATTAGCAATAAGAAAGAGTCAGTTTTCTGGACATCAGACATCTTCTGTATCCATCAACACAACACCACGTGACCATGCTGAAGTCAACTGAAGTATGGGTACACCTCAATACCTGGTATGGCCCCCATTTGCATTCACAAGCGCGACACACCGTTTGTGCATGGAGTGAATAAGACGGTTGATAGTGTTCATGGGGATGTGACGCCACACCTGAAGGGTGAGTAATCCTGGCGGTGTGGGGACGAGCGTTATCCTGTTGAAATTGGAAGTTGACATCTCTTGCAAAAAACAGTACAACCTGGGGACTCAACACCTGATCGATGTAACGCTGAGCAGTGACACCATTGCACCTACCAGCTCCAACGTTCTGAAAGATTACAAGGTCAGTTCTCTGATTTAACCCTATTCCACCCCAAACCATGACACTAGGACCACCCCACGAGTTCCGTTCAAGGACACACTGGTCATGATACCGCTCACTCTAACACGTCAATCGGCGCGATCAACACAATACCGACTTTCATCAGAGAACAGAACTCTTCTCCACTGCTGATGACGCCAATTCAAGCGTGCTTGGGCCCACTGTAGTCTCAGGAGACGGTGACGTTGAGTGAGAACAGGACCTTGTGATGGTCGCCTACACTGAAGCCCTCTGTCACGAAGTCGCCGTCTTACTGTGTTGGAACTTACAGCCCTCCCGTGGTTTCCTACGACGTTCCTAGCAGTTTCACTGGCCGACAGGAAACGTTCTTGCAGATGTGACCTGTGAATGTGACCGTCCTGACGTTGTGTTGTCACACGTGATCTGCCGGTACGATGCCTGTCTCTGGTGCTGTTGGTTGTCTGGGATCTTTCCTGCAGACTGTAGATGGTGGAAACGTGGACGTTAAAGGTGTTTGCAACTCTCTGAACACTCTCACACGCTTGAAGTTGCCCAATAGCTCTCTCTCGATCGATCTGTGACAGTCGTGGCATTGTCACTGACGTTGATGAGTGAATGATTCACAGTGACACTTTCGTGGCTTTTAAAGACAACATCTTCACGGACAGTTTTTGCGGCATAAAAAGCACGTGCATTTCGTGCGCATCCATCCCACACTTACTTCAACGTCGGTGCGTTTGAGCGCTGTGGATTAAGAGTTCACTGCCCTTAACTCTGGTTAGGGTCATTTTGAAACAATTAAAGCCCATTACAATGGAACCATAGCAGCCAACCGTTTTCACAACCATTTTCCCATATTAAATAGGAACTTGAAGATTTCGCGTATTGGTGAGTGCGGCGTCAAACAACAAACAAACTTTAAGCGAAATCAAGCCTCTCTATGTCAATGTGTTTATGTTGAAGTAGGTTTACGTCTGCTAAAAATACACTTTTTGAAAGCTTCAAAGGCGTAAGTATTTTGTTAGCTCCTTCCAAGTTCGAGGAGAAAAGTACTTGATTTATACGGTCTCTTAAATCAGGGTTCCTTAAATTCAAAATAGATATTGTCAATGTAGCGTTGTGCTGTCAGATTGCCTTCGATGATGACAAGTTCCGTCTTCTCGTCCCCGCAAATGCCGCCCCAGACCATCACACTTCCGCCCCCGTAAAGTTCCACCTCCTGGACACAACAAGGAGCCGTACGTTCACCACGTCTTCGATAAACTCGCGTCCACCCATCAGGTTTGAAGAGTTGGAACCTGCTCTCGTCACTAAACAGCACTCGCCGCCATTCCCTTTGTTGCCATCGCTGAGTTTGCTTGCAACACGTCAATCTGGCACGTCGATGTTGACGGTTCAAGGTCATGCCCTTGAAAGGGCGATAAGCCCGGAGATCATAATGTCGTAGTCGTCTGGCCACTGTTTGTCTGCTGACCGGATGTCCTAAGCTGTTGGCAACTGATGACGTCACAGTAAGAAATCTGTTCCTCAGATGAAGTACCCGTAAATAGCGGTCATCCTGCGGGGTCGTGACCTTTGGTCTGCCACTCCGTGGTCTGTCTGCGGTTCTGCCAGTCTGTCGGAGGCGTGCGACCAGTCTGGTAATGGTCATCTTGGAGCAGTTCATGTTAATGGCAACCGCTCTCTGTGTCGCTCCCAGCTGCAGCATACCTATGGCTCTCTCCCTCTGGACAGCGGTCAGTCTTGGCATGTTCGTTGGTGTTAATCATCGCAACCACTGATAGGGAACAGATCCGTGCGTAATTTATACCCGGAAATTGCACAATAATTTGGGAAAGAGAGTTTTAAAAAATTGCTGAAAAACACCAATATCTCCCAAAATCCGCAAAGCACGGGGGAAAACGACAGAGAACATGAAGGCTGTATTCGTGAGATGTGTTACTGTTACTGTTTTTGAACATGTTGGCATCTTTGTTTCAAAGTGGCAAATCAGTTAATGTTGGTAACGTTTCTTTTGGCCGTCAGTTTATATAAATTGTACAAGGTCTCCAAATTTAGATGAGCACGTGATGAAATGGTTAATGTCAAAAAAGAAGAAGCCCAAAACGTGAAAATAAATTAATTACACTTGTGTATTTATCCTTTCTTTACAAAATCTGTACGAATAAACGTGCAATCATGAAAGCCCAACGAATAGCTAACGATACGGTCATGTTGATGTTGCAGGGTGTATAGAGGTATATATTGAGTTACTCATCAATATCGCGGTCGTGGTAGCATATCTTTATATTTCGCAAATAATATGGAAACAGCACTGAAATGTTTCGATTAGGCCGGATTGATCTGATTTCCAAACAAGTAAAAAGTCCCGTCAGCTTTGTTTAGCGACAGCGAGAACTAAGATCTGATTTTAATGAGATTGTTTTTTTCTCGGTTTGAAAATTGAAATTGAATAAAGGGAGAGAATTCTGTCTGTCATATAGTATCGCATCGGCGTCAACTCTAGCCATCACTTCCGACTAGCGTCCAAAACACCTCTTGGTGTCAAGGTATTTTAAACATCGATCCTGTTGCTCACGTGACATGACATGTTATACAGGTTACAAATGCCACAATGTAGCTCATTCACTGTTACTGCTTCTGACGTAAGTCTTCAGATGGTTTGTTTGTTTGTTTGTCTGTCTGTTTGTTGTTTAATGCCGCTATCAGCAATATTACAGCTATATGACGGCGGTCTGTATATAACCCAATAAGGACCAGACAACCCAGAGACTGACATTAGCATCGATCTATACGCAACGGACATGCGTTGACATGCATCAACCAAGTCAGCGAGCCTGACCACCCGATTCCATAAGTCGCCTCTAAGGACTAGCATGTGTTGCTGAAGTTGCTGAATTGTTACTCGGAATAATCACGGGACTCAACATTCTGCGTAGTCGATTACCCAGCACAATAGTCGTATTTAGTCACATGCCCATCTCTCGGAGACTACATCAATTTGGCATCCGATGTTATAAGGCAAAACAATTGCGGGTGCAGGATTGGAACAAGGTTCTGTTGGAGTGAGTGAGTGAGTGAGTTGGGTTTAACGCCGCTTTTAACATTATTCCAGTTATAACACGGTGTGTCAGCTTAATACGGGAGGAAAGCCCGAAGTGATGCAGGTCTCTGGCGTTTACCACTTCGGTGAAACCCACGATCACGGGTATAGTGCTGACAAACCTAGAAACATCGGGGCGTACCGGGATTCGAACCCACATTCATAGGTTTCTGGCGTTCCCAAGGGACGCAACTCTGCACAGCGAATCGCGGCGCCTAAGACGACTTGGCCACCCGTGTTCCCCGATTCCGTTGGAAGACGAGTCGATCTTCAGATGTTTCAGTAACCGTAGGAAAATGAATGTCAGGCGTTTTTCACACAGCCTACTGTAGTACACCCATCCTAGGTTCACGTTTGGGGGATGATGTCGTCTAATGGTCCAGGAATTCAGAAGAAAGTGCCGGGTTCACTTAATAGCGAAATATATCAGCAATTTAGTATCATTGATATCAAACTTAAGATTTCTCGGAGATTTCAATTTTCAGTAAGATTCCCACTCTCATAATTCACGCTCAACTCGTGGATAACTGGTTATCAACAGTTGAAACAGCTTGATTGTCCCGGAGATTCCCTTAGAGATTCCCAGTGACTCCCTGTCGGATATTATTGGAATAAAAATTGCAGGGAATATGCCTTTTGGTTTGTTGTTTTACGCCGCACTCAACAATATTCCAGCTCTATGACGGCGGTCTGTAAATAATCGAGTCTGGACCAGATAATCCAGAGATTGATATCACGAGCATCGATCCACGCAATTGGGATCGAGGCATGATTCAACCAAGTCAGCGAGTCTGACCACCCGATCCCGTTAGTCGCCTCTTACGACAAGCATAGTCGCCTTTTATGGCAAGAATGTCAGGGGATAATATTAAGAACTCATAAAATCAGTAAAGAAACACTGGCGTTCCCTCACAAATTGCACCCACCAAACATTGTACGACAGTATGCCCATAAATCTAGGCAGTATTGCATGCCAATGGTGGAAGGACTCAGTCCTAACGTGGCAACTTTGGTGTACTATTCTCTGAAGCTATAGTGCAGTTATATTTCGTTCGTTCCAGTCATATTGAGATGAAATGTGGTTTAACGTCGCGTCCAAGATTATTGCACATATATAGCGACATGTGTGTGTGTGTGCGTGCGTGCTCGCGGCTGCTTGTACTATTCGGGACTGATGCCGAGTTATAGTGCTAGCACACTGAGATACCATACCGCAATTTAACATGAATACCCCACTCAGACACAGCATACTGTATACTCTGAGCCCTTGTTTTAGCCCGCGAATGGCGAGTGCTAGGCAGCGTTACAACAAGTTTTAACCTCTTTTCGTATGACGCGGCCGGGGATCAAACCCCTGACCTTCCGCTCTCCTGGTGGATGCTCCCCACTAAACCACGGATGCGGTCAGTTATATTTTGAAAACAAAGCGTGATGACTGAGTTAAACAAACTTTTGTTCAGCAGCTGTACTGTCATAAACCATCAATGTCAATCAATTCAGCATATGTGAGGTAAGATGTTTACACCAACCATGCGTACCATAGAATACGCAGCTCTTCATGATGAATGATGACATCCGCAGGATCCTTCGTCAGGAACAATAACTTTGAAGTAATGCTAGATGATTTTGTCTGCAAGCTGGTGGCTCCAGCGTTTATTGCTGATGTGGATATATGGACATTACTTGTGTCAAGATGTCTAAATCATTCATGATGATGGATACATTCACATGAATGAATACAAAGGAAATAGCATGTCAACATTGACCTATATCTTACATACCCATTGAAGGAATTGTGGCTGACGTATTGGGTTTCCAGAATAATTGGGAATATAACATGAGAGAATCCGACACAGTATGATAGCTAGCAGAATTATACACTGACATTCAACATCTGATTAACGGTTAGAGGCAAAATATGGACTTTTGAAAGGAAAATGGGCTGCCATTTTGGAATATGGGTGGCAAACGTTTTTCCTTTATTTATCATGGCCACCAGCCATGCAAACCTTGGTTCTTGTATGATCATTTGGAAATATTGCTTTTTTTCTGCTCCACTCCTAGTACAATTTCGATCTTGTGTGAAAATTGTAAACCCTGAGGTGTGGTGTAGATCATTTCAAACATTTCATAGAGTTCACCCGTTTCAGGGTGGCCTCCATGGAGTGGAATATGTTCACAGAACTGATCTATTAAGTATGACAAAGTCACACAAAACTTTATCATGCAAATGCCCTCAATTGTTTAGATTTAAATATGGCCAAACTCATTGGAAACACAAGGCTTGCATGTTTCATGTCAAATGAAACCTAGGGGTATCAAATCTTCTGTTAACATCACTCTAAATTTCATGACCAATAACACAAGCCTTGTTAGTACTTTATCCAAATGGATTTATTTGAACATATGGACATATATACACAAAGATATACATCAAAGAGTCTTAAGCCAACTATGCACAAGGCTATCAGTAAACAGCAGTAAAGTTTGTGCGATTTGAAGACTCAGACTCAAGTCCAGCTGACCAATAATTAAACAATCCTCCAACAAACTGCCCTGTGGTACTGGTGATGTCATAATAAGTTATTCAGAAAAGGCAGAGCAAAAAGTACCACCAATGGTACTGAACGTTACATAGTCACCTGAGCTGCAGACCTGTCCCAGTAAACAGGACCCCAGTGCTCCAACTGTTGTCGGAATATGCTCATGTATAAAGATTGGGAGATTAACAGTTGGAGCAGTCTGAACATTTATGGTAAATTAACAGTGGGAGCAGTCTGGACATTTATGGGAGATTAACAGTGGGAGCAGTCTGGACATTTATGGGAGATTAACAGTGGGAGCAGTCTGGACATTTATGGGAGATTAACAGTGGGAGCATTCTGAACATTCATAGGTGATCATGGGTGTGTGGTATTACCCATACACCAGTATATTGTGGTGCAAATCTTCAGCAATACCTATTGCAATACGTTTGTAAATGTAGCAATATATTGGGGCAAACATAAATAAGTATATTTATGTGTTCCTAATCAATATGGAGATGGGAAATAGTATCTTTCTGATACAACTTGCCTGTGACGATCTTTTTATCAATTAGCGTGCACACATCGCGTTTATCAAGCTCTTCACAACGATAGCCTGTTCGCAGAGCTCCCTAGAGTACATGCATATAACTGACTGATGGTATCTGACATTACAGGGTATAACTCTGATTAACTCATGGAAATGTAAATTGGTAATATATTGCAATACAGGTTAAAGTATGGCAATATATTGCAATACAAAATCCAGGTCAATACACAGCCCTAGTGATTAACAGTGGGAGCACTCTTAACATTCCTTAGAACAGGGAACCCTTGAGAATGTCTGCGAGAATTCATATTTTGTAACATTTCTGGATTTAATTGGTCACAAAATGTACAGTCGCCTCTCCTTGCCTTTCTACAAAGATGTCTACAAAAATAATTCCATGTCAGAAAATAATAATAACTGTACTCTGTCCTGACACTGTTTAAATGGACTTGCCATTCACCACCCCCTGCCACTTGACAGTCCATGAGCAGCCACCAACACCTTCGTCCCTGTACAGCTTGTTCACTTCTATCACACCTGGTGGAATAATTTCAACACATTCTGCACAAAGAATGTTGATAGAGGTCGAGTCCACAAATAAGTTAGACACTGTGTGCTGGAGGCATGTGTTTCCACCGTCATGAGGCAGTGGTGACTCGGTCGAGGATGTGGCGGTAGACGTCCACGTGGTCCTGGAAGGTCTTCTCCAGGTACAGGTGGCGCTGCTCTAGGGACATGCAACTCAGCGTCTGGGACAACTCCTCGGGCTGCAGAGCTTTCTCCAGCTTCTTGAAGTCACGCCCATTCTTCTGCAACAGTGAGTGAGTGAGAGTTCGAGTGAGAGGTTGAATGAGTGTTTGAGTGAGAGGAGGGGTTTGGGTGAATGAGAGGGTGGGTGGTCAAATGAGAGGGTGGGTGGGTGAGTGAGTGAGAGGGTGGGTGGATGAAAGAGAGGGTGGGTGAGTGAGAGGGTGGGTGGATGAATGAGAAGGTGAGTGATTGAGAGGGTGGGTGGGTGAATGAGAAGGTGAGTGAGTGAGAGGGTGGGTGGGTGAATGAGAAGGTGAGTGATTGAGAGGGTGGGTGGATGAATGAGAGGGTGGGTGGATGAATGAGAGGGTGGGTGGATGAATGAGAACGTGAGTGAGTGAGAGGGTGGGTGGATGAATGAGAAGGTGAGTGAGTGAGAGGGTGGGTGGATGAATGAGAAGGTGAGTGATTGAGAGGGTGGGTGGATGAATGAGAAGGTGAGTGAGTGAGAGGGTGGGTGGATGAATGAGAGGGTGGGTGGGTGAATGAGAGGGTGGGTGAGTGAGAGGGTGGGTGGATGAATGAGAAGGTGAGTGAGTGAGAGGGTGGGTGGATGAATGAGAAGGTGAGTGAGTGAGAGGGTGGGTGGATGAATGAGAAGGTGAGTGATTGAGAGGGTGGGTGGATGAATGAGAAGGTGAGTGATTGAGAGGGTGGGTGGATGAATGAGAGGGTGGGTGGGTGAATGAGAGGGTGGGTGAGTGAGAGGGTGGGTGGATGAATGAGAAGGTGAGTGAGTGAGAGGGTGGGTGGATGAATGAGAAGGTGAGTGAGTGGGAGGGTGGGTGGATGAATGAGAAGGTGAGTGATTGAGAGGGTGGGTGGATGAATGAGAAGGTGAGTGATTGAGAGGGTGGGTGGATGAATGAGAGGGTGGGTGGGTGAATGAGAGGGTGGGTGAGTGAGAGGGTTGGTGGATGAATGAGGTGAGTGAGTGAGAGGGTGGGTGGATGAATGAGAAGGTGAGTGAGAGGGTGGGTGGATGAATGAGAAGGTGAGTGAGAGGGTGGGTGGATGAATGAGAAGGTGAGTGAGTGAGAGGGTGGGTGGATGAATGAGAAGGTGAGTGAGTGAGAGGGTGGGTGGGTGAGTGAATGAGAGGGTGGGTGGATGAATGAGAGGGTGGGTGGATGAAAGAGAGGGTGGGTGAATGAGAGGGTGGGTGGATGAATGAGAGGGTGGGTTGATGAAAGAGAGGGTGGGTGAATGAGAGGGTGGGTGGATGAATGAGAAGGCGAGTGAGTGAGAGGGTATGAAACATGTATGTTACAATGAGCATGGTGGGTGTTAACAAGAATCGCATTCAGAGAAAATCTAGGAATCAAACCCACAATCTCTGCAGATCCATTGAGGAGCCTCAGACAACTGAGTCACCTCTGACCCAAAAACCTACTGGTGAGAATAAGATTGGAATACACAGAAAAGTTGATTCTTTTTAAGAATGGGGCAATTATCTCACAGGCTGTTTGCTAAACATGATTATAGTGAAGAGAAATTTATGGATGTCAACTTCTTAATTATGAGGAACAGTCCTGACTTCCAGTTGCCCATAACTATCAGCGCTAATTACTGTAAAGTGCTGGCTTCCATTGTCTATTACTAATCACCTATCAGTGCCAATTACTTTATCTGTTGGCTCCCTTATTACTTTACTTTTTCTTACATGAACATATAAATGCTCTCTGACTCATAGCATTCATTCACCTGATGAAGGACTAAGCATATACTCCGAAACATTGTGTTCCTTATAATAAAGAATTTGACATCCATAAATTTCTCTTCCTTATGTGTATTTCTTTTTCTTATGTGTATCACTTATGCCTTTCAAAGACCTGGACCCACTTGCACAAAGCGATCTTAGCGCTAAGATGATCATAACTCCCATACTTTAACATAGGCTTACAATAGTCGTAGTGCTAATATCGCTTTGTGCAAGTGGGCCCTGATGATTAAAGTGGATTCATGTTTAGTCCTGCTGTACAAGGATCCATCACTGTGCTTCATGGCAAGAACTTTACCTGGAAGGGTGCATTGAGTCGCCTCTTGATGTCCAGCCTGTACTGTCTGTACATCTCTGTGTTACTTGGGTCCGTGGCTCGGAGTCGCAGCATCTCGTATACTCGCCGTGTCTGACGCTGCAGCCGAAACACATGACTTTATAACAATTACTAATGATGAACTAAGCAATATATGGTACTTATCGTTACCCTGCCTGATGTTCAGCATTAATTTTGTTTTGTTTATTTGTTGTTAAATGCCGCCAGCTGTATGACGGTGGTATGTAAATAATCGAGTCTGGACCAGACAATCAAATGGTTGGCACCATGAGCACTGATGTATGCAAATGGGATACAATGACATGCATCAACCAAGTCAGTGAGCCTGACCACCCCATCCCATCCTTATGACAAGCATGGGTTGCTGAAGATCACCCGGACCTTCACATGTTTTTCGATCTTAGTAAACCTGATGGATCATGTTTCAAATCATTTGAAACTCACTGACTCTTGAATTAAGACTGCTCACCCGAGAGAGTTTGAGTTTCTTCTGCGCCTCAATCACCATGTCCTCTGAGAATCCAAGATACAACCTGTCTGGCTCAAAGCTGGTCAGCTCCATGCAGTTCTTGACATCAACAAAGTCACGCAATCTCTGAAAGTTCTCAGAGGGGTCTTCAACTGAAATTCAAACAACATCTTGTTGGTTGGCTGGTTAGCGCCACACTCAGTAATATTCCAGTTATATGTCTACAACCTTTAAATAACAAATATCATTCCACAATATGGGATACGATGACATTCCATAAACCAAATCAAGTCTGACAACATGATCCATTTGGACACCTCTAACAACCAGCAAAGGTCCTATTCTAAAACCAGAATTTCTACGGCGTGCGTGCATTAAGTCTCGACAAGCCAATCCAGTGATTGACATCATGAGCATCGTTCCCAAGTTGAGACATGGTGACATGCATCAACCAAATCAGTGAGCCTGGCCAACCAATCCCGTTAGCTGCCTCTTACAGCAAGGTGTAGCCCATCTCCCCGAGGCAAGAGAGTTAACTGACTTTAAAAGTCCAGTTTCCACAATTGCCGAACTAAGCTGGTAATATGGAGTTACATGTTTGCTGTACTAACGAGTCTATGCATAGTCCAATCAAAATCGCGCAATGAAATCAAAATCCGGTTCGTAAACTGTCATGCAGATCTCGGTAGATTGCAGGATTTGCAAACCACTTCCACCGCCAACTCGTATATTTTCACGTTTTTAATTAAGGTGCTCACGTGATTTGATGCACTTCACGAAGTAAGACCCGTGAATATCGATCAGATCCTCTTGACTGGGCGCCTCCATTTTGTTTAAAACAAATGCAAGTGATACGAGAGGTGGAATCTGATTGGTCCATTGGAGAGGCTTATAAGGGACACAACTCGTAATAACCACTGGTGGCGCTACAATCGAGCCCAGGAAGTCCAGCCTAGGTCGGCAAGGGTGGAAACTAGACTTATAAAGTCAGTTAACTCTCTTGCCTCGGGGAGATGGGGGTAGCCTAGTGGATAAAGCGTTCGCTCATCATGCCAAAGACCTGGGTTCGATTCCCGACATGTGTGAAGCCCATTTCTGGTGTCCCCCGCTGTGATATTGCTGTGATATTGCTAAAAGAGGGCGTAAAACCATACTCACTCACTCACTCTTACAGCAAGCATGAGCTGTTGGAGACCTATTCTAACCCGGATCTTCACGGGTACTATTGTGGTGTAGATACCTGTTATATCCAGCACGTTGGAGCTTGAGTAGCAGCTGTTGTAGAAGGTTTGGAGAAGCTGAGCACCATGACCTTGCTTCTGGAACGGCGGCAGGATCAACACTTGGCTGCAACACACCATCGGACTATAGCAAGTGCACTGTGCAAAGTAGCACAGTGGTCATGATAGAACACATGCCATGTGTCACATCAGCTTGTTGACGGTTAGAATTGCAGGGTGAGGAAATATGAACAGGCATACTTGTCTACCAACCCACATCTGCCACTTTACATCAATTCTGTCGATATATGGATTTCTATGAGCACAAATTTACTCATAATTCATTATTCACCATAGGGAAAGCCACAGAAATACACAAACTGATTCATAAATCTAAAAACAAAACATACAGACATTGAAAGACCGATTTTGAGATAAAAACACTATTTTCAGTCAATGATCTTGACAAGGAGAGGTGAGGTGAAATGTGGTTTGAATGTCGTGTCCAAGATTATTGCACTTATATAGTGATGTGCTTGCCGATTAAATAGTGCCAGGCCACTGAGATACCATGCCACAGTTGAACATGAATACCCCACTCAGACACAGTATACTGACTCCGAGCCGACCCGTCCTTGTTTGAGCCCCTTTATGCCAGGCACCAGACAGGGTAACAACAAGTACCATCTTTTCACGTCTTTGGTATGACGCAGCCGGGGATTGAACTACAGCCCTTCCGCTCTCCGAGCTGATGCCCTACCTCTAGACCACAGAGGCGGTCTTGACAAGGAGAAAAAAACAACATTATATTTGTTTACCTGATTCTTGGACGAATCTTTTCTGGATAAGCATAATATTTATACACTGTCATGTACCCGACAATGGCATACATAGGGTTCCCATTGGTTTTGTATTTCTCGAATCTGAAAGGACAAGGTCATGCAGGAGAAGATAACTCTAGTTTCTCAGGCTAATCTGTCAAATTTGAGCTACATGGTTTTTTTATTTACAAAATGATTTTAATGAAATTTAAAAAATAGAGAAAAAGGCATCTTGCATACAATTTCTAAAACAGACTTTATATCAGGAGTCGGCTTTGAAATATATAGAACAATATCAAGTGCAAAAAGCCACAAGTTCCACATCAGAAGGCTGTAGGTGAGTTCTCTGATTTGTCCGAAAGAATAAAAAAACCTTTAATTGGAACTTTTATCAACCAGATAATTTATTATCTTTGTTTTGTTATTTAACGAGGCACTCAGCAATATTTCAGCTATATGACAGCCATCTGTACAAAAATTAAGTCAGGACAAGACATTCCAGTGAATGACATCATGAGCATAGATGTACGCAGTTGGGATACAATGAAATACATTTCTCAGCTCATACAAAAACAACATGGAAATGATAAAAAACATTATTGTTTAATCAAAAACATAATCTTTTATACTAAGCCCTTGTTAACCAGATATCTTTACAAAGTGGTCACAATATATATTTAGTAATACATATAAAATGTGTCGGAAAAAACACGGAGAGCACAGCAACCTACAGAAGATAGTAGGTCCATCTGTCATCGTCAACATCGATGTAAGATGCTGCATCAATGAAGAAGAGGATGAATGTCTGGAGTCTGTCATGGAAGTCTCGGAAACCAGGTGCTTCTATGTCAGTCTTGTATATCTCAAACTCACGTTCAACATTGTCTGTAAACGCAGAATGTGACATGAACATTAACTGTTGAGTACAGTCTAACACATTATGCAACACATCAGTGACACTTTGGGCCATCAGTGACACTTCTGGCCATCCGTAACACCGTAACACCTTGGGCCATCAGTGATACTTTGAGCCATCGGTGACAATTTAGGCCATCGGTGACACCCAATACAAAGAAGAATGTTTACCTTTATTGACTGTGTACGAATGCAGTTTCTCTCCATAAGGTTTGAAGTTGGCATCTTTGGCCAGGGAAGTGATGAATTCATCCCTGCTGGTGTAGAACCCAGGGGGAAGCTCCTTGGTGAGGGTTGGCAGAACATTGTCTGGCTGAAAGACACATGGATTTCATGTAAGCAGAGTTAAATAAGCAACAACTGGTGTTTTAAATCTAAATGACTATTTTTTTCCTTCTGTCAAATATTGTCAGTTATTATCCCTTTTAATAACATGAATAAGACAATATACACATATTTGAAAAAAATAATAACATGCAGCTATTCTGATTAACTTTAGACATTTGTTGATAGAACAAACAATACAACAATGGAGCCTCTAAAGTTTAAAATCATCAACTCCATGTCAATAATGAGGTGTATAAAACTTGTCAAAAAGGACACTGAGCATTGTTGAGATTATTTTCCCCAATTTATTCATTTGTTTGTATGCTGTTTAACATTGCCCTCTGCAATATTCCAGTTCTACGATGGTGGTCTGTAAATAATTAAATCGAGAAGAGACAATCCAGTGATTGACATCATGAACATTGATCTTTGCAATGTGGGATACGAAGACATCAAGCAAGTCACTAAGCCTTACAACCCGATTTTGTTAGTCATTTCTTACAACAAACATAGATGCCTCTTATGGCAAGCATGGATTGATCCAATATACAGGTCTTATGTCAAAATTAAGTATTTCAACAGTAAAGATTTGTAGAAAAAATTCTTAAAATGCTTTTTTAATATAACAGTTTAAAATAAAATCCCCTCAGCAATATTGTAATATTTATACCTCAAGCTAAAGTTAATGTCAAACCACACATTCATCCTGGGAGCGCCAGCAGAGCTCCAGATAACTTTGAGCCATTGAGTTTTTACTCCAGGGTTTCTATTCTTTCTTTAATTGGGTTATTACATTTTTCATTGGGTAACCAATATTTTTTCACTCATTTATTCATCACTCTATTGGGTTTTTCCCAAAATTAGAGAAAATTTTAAGATTTAAATAAAATGAAATGTTTTAGATGTATGTAACTGTTCCAAATATATAGGATTGACTCGTAAAGTAAATTAGCTCGTAATTGTGTTTCGGAACTTAGCTCCTTTGTACGCATGTTGGAAAAGCTTTATTGGGTATTTACTTGTGCTGTTCTCATACATTTGAGTTTTTAATTTATTGCATACGTTTCTGTACGCAAGTTAATCGAAAGGGTTTGGAATATTTGGGGGGAGGAGGGGGAGGGGTATTTTACACAAATAATCTGCTTATCTGTAGCTCTGTGTCAGGATTGGATAATAATTTGTATTCTTACTGGTGGCAAGGAAATAGCAGCACTATCCACTATCTTGTCTGGAGTCAGTTTCTCGCTGTACTTCATGCTGATATAGGTTGAGAGTCTGCAGGCGCTGTAAAACATCTCTACCACAAGGTCCTTGTAGCCAAATATACTCTCTCTGGCAAAACAAATATAATGTATCGGACAAAGAATTCCAGCCATAGCATGCACATATATAATGGAGGCCTGTGAACAATCAAGTCAGGATCAGACCAACCAGTGATTGATACGATGACAATGTCACAAGCCTTTCGGGTACTGCCAAACGTTAATGCAGGCAGGCACTGAAAACCCTGCTGCTATCTTAGGTCATTTATTGTTAGGGAGCCAAGCAGCTCCTAAAATGAAGATCTTAGGTGCCAAACCTAAGTTTTTAAGAGCCAACATATCTTAAACAGATATCACCAGTTATGTTGACTTTTAGGTAGATAACCAAGACTTTTAGATAACCAAGTGGTGAGCAGTAGATAAATTTAGGTCACCAATCATCGATTTAAGTCATATTTGGCCACCCAAATGGTTGCTTCTCAGAGTGCTGTCCTGGCAGACTTTTCTGACGGTTCAAATATAGTGACGTATCAAGTGGAGATTGTTGACGATAATGTTTAAGTTGCAAACATAGGTTAAGCTTCTGATAATATATTTTTAAGAAAGAGGAAACATTAAGCCTAATTTCCACTCTAGAATGAACCCTGATCAATCATAAAATTTTGACACTCTGTCCGCACTACACAATACAATACATGAACACACCAGCAGATACACACAACCAGTATCCTTGATGATAATTTGCCAGATTGGGTCCAGCAGACGGACACAATCTCATTAAAACCAGACAATTTTCCCCCACACCACACCTGCTTTTTTTTATACAGAAATGTGATACGCCTCTCTGAATGCTACGTTCACTTGAACCGTGATTTCGAAGGCCTGACGAGACCTATGGATGAGATGCAGGTATCATATCAGGAAAACAATTAACACATCTGATCTATGAGTGTATGCAAGCAAAGCTGTCTACATATGGACAGACTGTGGTTCACTTACTGATCCCCAAACAGCTGGTGGGTCATCTCAGGTTTGAATGTTGTCGTTTCGCTAAATATGTCTGATTCTTGACGTACTGAAATGAAGATTAATTAACCCCTCAATTTAATTTTATTAGTAACATTTACAAGATTGATCTGCAAAAATCCAGGGTTGCTTATTAGAGCAGGGAGAATATGGTACTGCAAACTTACTGCATGTCAAACTTTGTTATTACAAACAGCTGAGTAGTGGGCAAAGAAGACAAACTTAATTTTACCTGGTGATTATAGCTATTTAACTTTAACATGTTCAAAATGTGTGAATTTAATCAATTCTAGAGACACCATAGCAGGGACAATCTTTACAATATTTCAGTATCATATTACAGGAAAAGACAGCATATGAATATTTCCGAACATCTTACCAAGTTTAAAGTGGATGACATCATTTGCTGAACACTTGTACGACTCAAATTTGTTCTTCAGTAAGCTCATACCTGTACAGAAAGAATCATCAAACACTGCATGCAACTTTTACAGGTAGCAAACACAATCAGTCCCACATTAGGCATACAGTACAGAAAAATCACTGGTCCAAAATAAAATTGTTTTGACAATGACAAACTATCACAGAAAGGTTTTACTACTTCACAAACCGTTCTGCCAACATCCATCCCTACACAGTTTAGCCTTAAAGGGACAGGACGTTGACCGTTCTGAAGCTTTGTTTGTCCACAATGGATGATATCACCCCAAGCTTACTCTGCTTGCCTTATTCCATTTCTGCTCTTCTGACTACACCATGGGTGTAAGCCTATCACGTGACTGGACTTTCCCCTTGTAAACAAATGCACTTATTCAAAAATAAGAACAGACAGGCCTTATGCAAGCCTTTCAGTGCGCTTTTACAAATTGTAGATATACATCTACAACTGCGACAGTGAGAGCATATATCACAAGTAGCATATATATGCAAATGGATTTAGTTTTTATGTTTAAGGATATTTTCTTAACGAAAGTAAAACATTTCATGAGAATGTTTATCTGAATGTGTAGATAAAAAAACACATGAATGGTCTGTAAGATGTGACAGAGGTATGTATTCGGCTTGACGTAAGGAACTCTAGTCGGAGACTGATTGGTGCCATACGACCAAGGCATATTTACAATTGTAATCTAGGCTTTGTCAAACACTGGGTGCTAATCTACTAAACGCTAAAGTTGACAATTTGTACTTTGTAACTCAGCTATAAAAAAACCTACACAAGCTTACCATGCTTACTATTCAATTTGCCTCCATAAAAAACAAGACTGAAGCCAGTTTACTCTGCGCAGCGCTTGCGTTGTCAGCTTCACTGTGCCGAGCTCTATTGTTTTGGTTTGAGAATCGAATCAGGCATGTCATGTCACTCAATTATTTCATGCATGATTTAAAAACACACAGAACCGGTGACGTCCTATCCAATTACGTAAACAAAAATAAGTAAACTGATATTTCTTTCTTTGATATTATCCAGAACCACAATGCTGCAGTTGTGTACATCATTGTATACTAGCTTATAGATAATACAAGCCCTAAAATATAAACACTTCTTGACTCATATGATAACAAAAACAAATCACTGAAACAAGTCTGTCCAAATACCATCATTAGTAAGTAATAGGGTGTTCACACGTTGGCATGGATAGCAACCAAAACAAAAAAAATGCTGCGAATCTAGACATGCAGCGATGCTAGATCTTATATTTCTCGCGAATAGTAAACGGGGAAAGAGATACAATTACTTTGGATAAAAACGAATACTGATCGTGCACTTACAGTATGTCATAACTTTCGAGATATTTACAATTGCATACATTTTATTACATCACTGTTTTAAGTGTTTACATTTTATATGCGCAGCTTGAGTATTGAAATATTTGCAGTAAATTACAGCCTTCGTCTTTGCTGTTTACTGGGCTGCAAAATACTAATAATGATGACAATGGCCTAAAAAACACTCTTGACATTTGTTTGTGTTGTAATCACTCTTCATCTGCTCACAATTTATGATATCAGTGCTGATTTGACACTTACCCGCCATTTTTGTCTTCTTTTCTCCACTCCCGCGTGTGTTTTGAAGGTACATCCGGTGTCTACGACCATTTACTTCCGGGTTATTGGGAACGGTTGCACGTGGACAAGGAAACGCGGTAACCAATGAAAACGCACAATTCACGTGATAACCTTCACCTTCGACGTAAAACATGGCGGGTAAAGACACGGTATGTTTTGGTGTGCGAATGTAAGATGAATGTCAATTGAATTATGAGCTACAACTAAATCCTTCTTGATGCATGAAATAAGAAAACCTTATTTGTTGTAACTTTTGAACTGACTTTGTTATTGCAGGGCATTAAGTTGGAGATTGTTTCCAAGTTATGGCCTATCCCCAAACGTGCTGAGTGCGAATCACCCAAGAAGGTTGTAAAACTCACCGCAAACTGCATGCAATAACAAGCTTTCCCCTCCTATACGACCGCTTGCATCCCCTCTCCCTCACCTGTCTTGCAACGACCTTCATGTTCCCTCTCTTGACTGCACATGCAATGTTGTTATCCGTGATCAATCTCAATGTCTGTTGTGTGACCTTTACGAGTTTTTCATGTGTCAAATGAACTTGACTTACATATAGCGAATACCCTTCATTCAATACTAGCGCCATGCGTGTACACAGTGATTATACACATGTGAGCAGCACAGTTTAGGACAGGCTCAGATATGGACAGCGATCACAGTCCTGATTTAGCATGGACTCCTGTATATAGATTCACACGTTTTTAATCAGTGTTGAACAATACTGAAGAAGTAATTAAGCTAGTTATAACAGAGTCTATAATGTCTATTGCACAGTTCTACCCAAGGAACACAGATGACATAGTTAATTCTTCTATTTATAGTTATTGCCATTGCATCATATAGACAACTGATGTTGCATAATTAAAAGTGGGTAACCACATATGCTCTTCATATTTTTTCTCAGTTATTTACCAAGTAATAAATTCTTCTTATAAGAATAATATTGTTTTTGGTTTCTGTTCAGTGTTCAACTAGCATGATAAGTACTTTCAACATACTTTATGTTTAGAAGCATGTGAACTAGGTGAGATTAGAGATATAGATTTTAGATTACACCCAGCATTACCCAAACTGTCCACTGGCCAAACCATCTGAACATTCATCAAACCAATTAAATCCTCGATACATAATTTTGGAATTATTTAATCTGAAAGATTTCATTGGGAAAGCTACTTTTCGGATTAATGGATTTTCGCTGTATATTATGGTAATTTTATATGCTGTCAAATTTTGTACTGTAATATACAGTATTGTTGACATGTTCGTAAAGTTCTGACACATGTTAGATTGGTTGTGATGATATTGGCAGTGTTCAAAATTAAGCATGAAAGTCAAGGGGCCCTTTTCATTGCCCTAATTCTAAAAGTTGAATATTTAAGGGCTCCCTACATTCAGATACTATAGGGGGCAAACCTCAAGGGCCCAAGAACCCCCCTTCATTTTGAACACTGCAAACGGATAGATGATTCAGCTGGTGGACAGTTGAAGATACTTTATGTCAATTGCTTATGTCCTACATGTCGGAGGTAGTTGCTGAATGTCTCTCTTCAGTATTCAGCATGTGCATGTTGTGTTTGTCAATTGTTTTGTCTTGTTGTCTTGTCCTCTACCTGAACAGTGTTATTATCTTCATTAGATAATGATATTATTCCACTTTAACATGTTTAAGTATGAAAATATTTGAAAACTATGTTGTAATCTTTAAGCATGCTTGAATGACTCAAGTGCGAGAAAACACAAACTTTCATCCATGAACAACCTAGAAAATAAATTGGAGAGTTATTATGCTCAGCACATGCCTAAAAGTTTTAAGTCTACTGGCCGAAACTTGGCTCTCAGCTTCATTTTTGTACATTTTAGTGTTATCCCATGTTTATTTATGTTATTAGCTAAGACTGATCTGAAATTTACTGTGCTTCGAACTGGGGGCTGTAGGTAGTTTTTTGTACAATTTCTAACACAGATGGTGTTTTGGGCTGATGTTTGTTGCAGTCATTTTGAGTTTGTATTCTCTCAATGGGGGTTGTAGTAGCATAAAATGACTGTTCCCCCGAGAGAGTATATAAGACCACATACAAAGTCAATTTCTTCCTACCATAGTTTTAATAGTAGCATACCTGTAAACAGGTAAATAATTATTGTCGGTTAAGGCACCATGTAGGTAGCAGAAGTACCATATGTCTCCTTGGTCTATAGCCCATTATCTTGTGTTATGTAATGTCATACCCATTTATCATACCATGCCAGTTTTAACTAAAAATCTGTAATACTCTTGTTGTCTTAATGTCCGTTGTTGACAGCTTTTATATAGTCTAAATTTATGTATTATTAATGGACAGCTTGTTTTCGTCCCAATGTGGCTAAAATACTGCCCATGTGATTATGAAGCTTAACTCACTCCAAGTTTGTAGGTGAAAATGAAGAAACACCTGATTTAAATATGTCTTTCTTGACGTCTATTTCCAGCTGTGATAAAACATTTAGGTCACAGGTGAAATAGTGGGTCAGGTGGTTTACCCAGTGTTCGAAAGACATCAGCCCGTAGGCCCGAGGCCAACAGATTTGTTCTCGGGCAGATAGTTTTCAATTTCAGCAGGCCTTTACATTTTTCAGTTTATTTAAAGCTGTGGACATGGTAAATCACGTGAAGATTCCGGGGTAGAATAGGTCTTCAGCAACCCATGCTTGCCGTAAAAGGTGACTATGCTTGTCGTAAAAGGCGACTAACGGGATCGGGTGGTCAGGCTCACTGACTTGGTTGATACATGTCATTGATCCCAATTGTGTGGATCGATGCTCATGATATTAATCACTGGATTGTCTGGTCCAGACTCAATTATTTACGGACAGCCGTCATATAGCTGGAATATTGCCGAGTGCGGCCTTAAACAACAAACCAAACCAAAAGAAGACATGGTAAATGAATCAACACAGCTATTGCTTGGTGAAATGGGGTCCAGCTTCAAAGTACTCCGCTTGTTAACTCCTTCAACAACGCAGACTGGTGTACCGGCCACACCGTAGCCACGTCAAAATAATATACCGGTATATAGTTTCATGAACCTAACTTTCGTATCATTCATTTATTAAATCTATCACTTTTCACATAGTCAGACGGGGCGGTGGGGTAGCCTCGTGGTCAAAGCGTTCACTCGTCAAGCTGAAGACCTGGTTTCGATTCCCCACATGGGTACAGTATGTGAAGCCCATTTCTGGTGTCCCCTGCCATGATATTGCTGGAATATTACTAAAAGTGGTGTAAAAGCATACTCACTAAGTCAGAAAATATGTATTTCATTTCAATTTATCATATTTTTTCAATAGATTTAAAATTATGAACTATTTCTCGCAATGTGAGTGATAAAAAAATTATCTGGACACATGCTTCGACAAAGGGTCCATATCAAATATCCCAAAGAGCTGTATAAAGACGTTTCAAGCAAATCATAATTCAAATACTGAAAATAAGAAATAAAGTGAACAGACATTTCTAAAAATTGTCAACCCTACATCTAAGTTACTATTTCCATCTTTTCACGTGACCGTATATTGTAAGTCACGTTTCGGCTTTTGTTGCCTCGATTTTTAGGCTCGAACACAGTGTTTAGTACCAAAATATATGAATGAGAAATCTTTGTCACAGGTCGTTACCTAGCACAATATGTCTACTTAGTTCCATATTTTAAACATAGGTCTCAATTTCGTGCTTAAAACGTTCAAAATTACACGATATAACCAAGGACTTTCGTCTAAATCTGAACTTTGTCATACTCAAGGACGGTATCCATTGCTGTAATTTGATCGGCTGCCTTTGGTCATGTGCTTTATTTTGACAATCGCTATATTTATATTAGATTACGACGAAAGCGTCACTTGAAACCAATATATATCCAATAAAATCACGTTACAACTACGAAAATACTACTGCCGAGGTTACTGTAATAATATTTATGTTCAGAGCTTTCTAACGATACCAAACATCGAACAAATCTTTGCCTATTACAAAGCTTTGAAAACGGAGGTATTTCCTCATGTCACTGAGCGGAAGCCACTATTATCGGGAAATATGTGATGATAGATCATACTTAAAATACTTTTTATCATTATTTTCCGATTACTTTAACAACGAAAATAGAAAAGAAATATGTTAGTTCATAGCTCTATTATGAAATCTTAAAATTTCCGAAAATTGCCAAATTGTTTTTGCTTCCTTGGTGCTTAATCTGGACTTGATGAATGTGTTAGCTTAAATGTTTTATTAAAAACAAACCTAATTAAGTTATAAATGCAATATCTTAATAATGTGATACACATAATTTTCATATTTATGATTATACAAGTCTCGTGATGTTTACCTTACTGAGCATGTTCAAATCATGTACCATGCTTGTAGAGTGATGTACATGATTTGATCGAGAAGGTTCAGACATAATAAATAACAATATTTGTTAGAATCTTTGGAGGTTTTTGGATTTTATTTCATCTGCCTTGGGGATGAAGGTCAAGTGAGCCTATATCGTTGTGCAGCGTCCATTATATGTCCATCAGTATAGCATTTGATTTTAACTTTTACATTTATGCGTCCTCTCTGTAACCACAAGGTCAATAACCATGGTGAAGCTGAAACTTTGCATTGATAATCCCGGCTATGATGTCTCGGACCTCATGTAATTCCTATCCAGTTTTGAAAAGGATCACCATAGCAGCCATATTGAAATTGAAATTTAGCCAATTTCTTAACCATTCCTAAATATGCATCTTTATGAATTTTGTGGTATGTCGAATAACCCATACAATATTTTGCTGTATTTTGTGCCATAATTGGCACAACTTGAACATAAATGTACTGCTGTGGCTACCAATGGTGGCATGGTGATTTTGGCCCTCTACATAGCAAGTTATTCATATGTCAATGATACTAACTGTTGTATATAGACGTTTTTAGGTCTTGTATGTTTCTTCTGATGATGAAGCCTTGTCATACCTTTCTGAGCTATAACTAAAATAATTTTCCAGCAAAGATCCAGTGAGCTTCAGAGTCTTGTAGTTTAGTTTCTTGACATGAGTAGCACTAGACAAGGACCCTTGACTTCTTTATTTCCAAAACTGTTAATAAAGTAATGTGTAAGATTTTCTCCTTTACGTTTGATCATGGCCGGGAGATTCATGTTAACATGAAATGGGCTCTGCCGATTCTGCAGATTATTTCAACAGCAGACCCTGATATGCTTTTCAAACAGTAGCAATAAATCCTGAAAAAACCTTTGTGACAGGCGGTATGAAACTTGTGAAAAGTATTTGCACTGTTACTGGAGAAAAGACCCAACACCTTGTTGCTAAGAAATGGAGGCTCATAACAGTACCGGTACTTTATGGTTCAGTGACCATGACAGTAGGCCCTGGGACAGGTTTTTTATTCACCACTAATGCACTGTGTAGATCATGTAGACGTGGACGTCCTTGGATTTGTTGATCGTAGGTTCCAATCTAAGACATGCCCTGATTGTGATTTATGGTTTGTCATCACCATACCCTTTCTTGTTGGTTTCACCATGTCTTTTGACCTGTGTCACTCTGGGCTCTCCTCACACATTACACAAACACGTGATATAACTGAAATGCTGTTCAAAGTGAAACTACACCCTCTTACGACTAAACTATGGATATCATTGTGGCGAGTGTTGTTACGTTATATTTTGCATTATTGCAATTTTCAACAGCGGCAGCTGTTCTTGTTGTGTAGACATAGTTCTATCCTTTCAGAATTCATATTAAGTGTGTCATTTCAAACTCAGGGACGCTATGATGGTGTAGTGAATGTTAGTTACAATAACTTACTCAGGCAGTTAATAATATTACCATATAGAGTGTGTTGGAGTTTGAGTACTTGTATATGCTTGGGTAATTGGAGTGCTTCATTAAGTATGGCACCTGTTGTTGTTTTTAATGTTTTTTATCCATGCAGATCAAACACCAGCACTGTTGATGGTTGCAAGCCTTGAGGCGGCATTTTGAACCGTAGTTGTATGACCTGCTCATTATGATGCCGGGATCAGCACCAGCCCACTAGCCCGTACCAGTAATTTTAAAGGTGTCCTAAGGGCTAGAAGAATTTCAAACAATTTGGGGTATTGCTCGTTGTTATCAGTATTCTGGCTAGAAGACTTTCTTGGTTAATTTTAGGGCTGTGTATTGACCTGGATTTTGTATTGCAATAGGTTGCCATACTTTAACCTGTTGGTTGGTTGGTTGGTTGGTTTGTTGTTTAACGCCGCACTCAGCAATATTTCAGCTATATGACGGCGGTCTGTAAATAATCGAGTCTGGACCAGACAATCCAGTGATTGATATCATGAGCATCGATCCACGCAATTGGGATCAATGACATGCATGAACCAAGTCAGCGAGCCTGTCCACCCGATCCTGTTAGTCGCCTTTTACGACAAGCATTGTCGACTTTAACCTGTATTGCTAATTTACTTCTTCATGAGTTAATCAGAGTTATACCCAGCAAAGATCAAGGGAGATAATACGGTCACATGGTAGCGCAAGCTCCTTCCCAGCGCGTGAGACCGTCTCCGTGGTCAAGTGGTAGAGCGTCCGCCCGGAGAGCGGAAAGTCCGGGGTTCGACCCCCGACCGCATCATACCAAAAGACGTTAAAAGATGGTACTTGTTGTTACCCTGTCTGGCGCTCGGCATTAAGGGGCTAAAACAAGGACTGGTCGGCTCAGAGTCAGTATACTGTGTCTGAGTGGGGTATGCATGTTACACTGTGGCATGATATCTCAGTGTGCTAGCACTATAAATCGGCATCAGTCCGGACTAGTACAAGCAGCCACACACACATACACACACACGTGCATGCACATCGCTATATAAGCGCAATAAACTTGGACGCGACGTTAAACCCAATTTCACCTCACCTTTCCAGCGCGTGACACCTTGGTTATACTCTCAGTAGAGAGAGCTCTACAAAAGGGTTATTGCTGTGAGGAGCTTGAGAGTCGTGATGTGTACCTGCTAATCGATAAAAAGATCTTCAGAGGCAAGTTGTATCAGAAAGATACTATTTTCCATCTCCATATCGATGAGGAGCACATAAATATACTTATTTATACTTGCCCCAATATATTGCTACATTTACAAACGTATCGCAATACGTATTGCTGAAGATTTGCAACACAATATACCGATGTAATATCCCACATAAACAAACCCATTATTCTGACTATCAAAACTGGACACTGTTGATCATGCTTGATAAATGACCACCAAGGTGTAAATATTATGTGTGTTTACACCTTGACTATCTTTGTTACCTGATTTCTATGTAGGGGGGGCGGTCAGGTAGCCTAGTGGTTAAAGTGTTCGCTCGTCACGCCGAAGACCCGGGTTCGATTCCCGACATGGGTACAATGTGTGAAGTCCATTTCTGGTGTCCCCCGCCGTGATATTGCTGGGATAGTGCTAAAAGTGGCGTAAAACCATACTCACTCACTCGCTATGTAGGGAGTGGTGTAAAAATAAGTGTTGTCTTGTTTACAGATGCCAAGTGTTTACAAATATCGAACAATGAAACCAACATCGCTAATATCTGCCCATCCAGGGAATACATGCCCAAAACAAATTTAAAAAGAATTTGCATATTTCTAGCATTTTTGTAAAAAGATATTTTCAGAATGTTTCATATCCTCAAGAAAAATGTAATTCTATTGTGGGGACTTCCCAGAATTTTAATATTAATAAGAGCAGACCAAACCACCCATGCAGACTACCAGCATATTCTGGGTATTTCTGATGGGTATGTACAATGCCCGGCCAATATGACGTATAAGACACTGAAGTGTTTAAAAACCTTAAAACATCATTAATAAAAATGAAAAAAAACAAAAAAACATACAAGCACGTCTACTCATGCAACTCCAAGTCCTCATGTCCTCTCATGTATCCATACACATACCCGCATACATGCACCGCCATCCACCTTGCATACTTACACAACCATCTAAGTGTATCTATGCATCCCGATATGGCTGCAATATTGCCGATGGGATGTAAAATTGTAACTCACTCCCTCACGCCAACCCTCGTATCTCCTTGCATGCACGCACATAATCATGATTCCCCATCATGTTACATCCATCTCACTATATCTACGTCAGCCCCTATGTATCCGTCGTACTCATGCTTATGTCATCTTCCTGAGGCAAGAGAGTTAACTGACTTTAAAAGTCCAGTTTCCACCCTTGCCAAACTAGGCTGGAATTACTGGGCTCGATCGTAGCGCAACCAGTGGCTATTACCAGCTATGTCCCTTCTAAGCCTCTCCTATGGACCAATAAGATTCCACCTCTCGTATCACTTGCGTTTGCTTCACACAAAATGGTGGCGCCCAGTCAGGACGATCTGATCGATAATCAATATCTGTATTGTGATAAAACGTGTTTTACATCGTGAAATGCATCAAATCACGTGAGCACCTTGATTAAAAACATGAAAAAAATTGGAAAATATTTGCTGACAACGAGTTGGCGGTGCACATGCTTTACAAATCCTGCAATCGATCGAAATCAGAACGACAGTTAACGAACCGGATTTCGATTTTGGTGCTTGATTTTGATTGGACTATGCATAGACTCGTTAGTCCAGCCAAAATGAAATGTCCGTCCGTCACGTTTCGTTTCCGGAGAATAACTCAGAAACTGTTCAATATTTATCTTACACAAACATGATGCCATCTCTTTGATGGCTTCTCACACTTATCTGGATTTCAAGAAATAACATCCAATCCATCCTTTGACAAAAGAGGGGCTTTAACATGCCGACGCCTTTGCGTGTCTATATTGTATTCTCATAAATCATGATCTTGTATAGCTGTCATTTTATGCACGTTTTATTTAGTACAGCGGAGACACGAAAAAATAATGTCTGTCTGTTAAAGTTGGGAATTTTTTTTCCCCATATCCTAAAATGACCCCCTCGCTTCACCATCTTTCCAACTGAGTATGAGTATAAATTTAAAATGTCTTTTGTCTTCCATTTTTTTTTTGTAAAGACATCTTAAATACCATTGGTTAACGCTGTCATTCAATGGTCTGCACAGCTGAGTCTACCCTTTCTCCAATATACAAGGGTCTCTCTGATTGGTCAGGCTCGCTGACTTGGTTGAAGGATGTCATCGATCCCAATTGCGTGGATCGATTTTCATGATATTAATCACTGGATTGTCGGGTGCAGACTCGATTATTTACAGACTGCTGTCATATAGCTGGAATATTGCTGAGTGCGGTGTAAAACAACAAACCAAACCAAAAGACATGATTACAACTTACTGGAAGGTGGATTTCACCCTCTACGTATCTGATGTTGTATAACCCATGACTCTTCCTGTTATTTCGTGCACCTGCTCAGTGTCGTGAGTAGACAATATAATGACCTCTCCGAGTTATCTCGCTATTAGTTATCAATCAATAAACGGTGGTTATTGGAGTAGATATTCAGAGTCTATCATTCATTATGAATAATGCTTCAGTCTGATTCACTGATGAATGTCCAGATAATAAAGAATTCATTGAATTCTGATAATGCCAACCTGTGAATATCTGGGTTAGAATAGGTCGTCAGCAACCCATGCTTGTTGTAAGGGCAACAGTGCTTGCCATAAGAGGTGAATAACGGGATCTGGTGGTCAGGCTCACTGACTTGGTTGATGCATGTCATCGTGTCCCAATTGAGTGGATCTGAGTTCATGATATCAATCGCTGGATTGTCTGGTCCAGACTCGCTTGTTTTCAGATAACCATCTCATAGCTGGAATAATGCTAAGTGCAGCCTTAAACAACAGGGGGCACGGGTGGCCCAGTCGCCTAAGGCACCGCAATTCGCTATGCAGAGTTGCGTCCCTTGGGCACGCCAGAAACCTATGATTGTGGGTTCGAATCCCTGTTCTCCCCAATTATGGTTCTAGGTTTGTCAGCACTATACCCGTGCTCGTGGGTTTCACCGAAGTGGTAAACGTCTGAGGCCTGCATAACTTGAAGCTTTCCTCACACATTAATCTGACACGCCGCGATGTAACTGGAATACTATTAAAAGCGGCGTTAAACCCAACTCACTCACTCACTCACTCACTCACTCACTCACTCACTCACTCACTCACTCACTCACTCACTCACTCACTCACTCACTCACTCACTCACCTACCTTAATCAACAAACAAATCTGATAATGCCAACAATATATCTGCTTTGAATGACTCCTATATCTGCAGATTATTATTGCAGAATATGCCGACCAGAAGTAGTGTTTGCAATTCACAGGATGTTTGGGACTAAGAACGAGTATCATGAAGAGATATACTAACGACAGTGATCACAAACAAGCTGTTGAGGCTGAAAATATTAAATCAGACCTTGTTGCATATATATACTATTATATCTGAGAAAGAAGCCATGAAAAACATCCAGGCTATCGCTAGCGTTACTTGATATTACTCCAATACACCTGATTGTTATATCTTTTATATTCCTATATCCTGAATATTTTCAGATTATCAGAAAAAAGCATAGTCAAGCATTGATCATCCAGATCCGGTTGCATTTATGGTTGCACTAGATTCTGATATTTGCCATCCACATTGTATCAGATTTTTGAGGGAGCCTTGTCACCATGAACACTCGTCATGCTTCATACTTTGACTAGCCAAAAAAAGTCACACAGCACAAAAGAAACATTCTGCAGAAGTAAAATTGTTTAAGATTAATTGAGCCCTCCCTCTTCACTGAATGTTTTAACATTATGAAGACAGTCATGAGACAGAATATTTATGGTAATGGCCAAATAGAAGAATCTCTTACAAACACTGCTGGAAACACTGGCACATATTCTTGTAACCTATATTAATTGCCATTTACCATTTAGACCAGACCATTATATTTTCGGTATAGGAAGAAACCAAAGGGACAAAGTGTATGTGAGGGTTGATTTGCATCATGATTTAAGGTTACGGTTTATGGTTCCTTTTTGAAAAGTGATTTAACACATTTTAAATTAAAACAGTCTTGAATCATTCATCCCCACTCACCCCTTTCCGTAACCTGCAAGAAAACTCGTCCCCCTATTGATGAATGTTATGTGCGAAAAAACGACAAACCAATCAGAATGCGTGTATGATTTCAAGTTCTTCGTCAAAGAATACATCAGAAATAATTTTTGATTTTACATATGTCTTTCATCAAAAAATATACCCATGACACTGTTAAATGTGTTCAATCATACTGTATAATTCTGCATGTCCCGATGTGCTTTAAATTGCATTTGAAATATATATAATATATGGGAAAATATATGTGAACCATTACGCAACGAGTTGACAATTGTTTTAGGAATGCCCATTTGCACTAAGACGGATCCTGGTCGAAAAAATGGCCATGAGAGGGGCACAAGTTGCTCATTGGCTTGTCCCGGAATAACACTAGTTGGACACGAATGGGTCTTGAATGTGTTGAGTTAACTTCTTCTCTTTTTTAGTTATAACATCATTTTAATCTGTGCATGTGGTAAAACTTGAGTGTTGTCTAGTCTGTAAAAGAGGACGGTAATTTGATGTTACAGTGTTAGAAATTGGCACAAGTCCTGTAGTCCTTGCCAAACTGCCCAATAGTTAAGGTATCATAACGCCTAGTAGAACTCTGCCTTTTGTAAGGGTTTTGCTACGTGTTATCATTATAAGGACTAGAGGACTAAAACTTAGTTTCTATCGCTGTGTAATCATGCGATCATTATTCTAATATTGATTGTTTTGTCTGTTGGGTGTGGTGTTGTCTTGTCTGTAGAACAGGACAGTAAATTGATGTAAACTTATAACCATTATTCTAATTGATTTGTATTGTCTGTTGGGCTGCTTCACTTGGGTGATGAAGAATAATGTAAGTGTGTCTGATGAGTAGTTGCACATATGGTCGTGTATATCTGTGTTTTGTTCCATGTGTTGTATTTGCACATGGCACATATACACGCCATCACACATATACATCCTGTCGCACCTTGTCTTGTCTTGTATCTTTCATAAATAAACGGGGGATCCAAAATATCAGTCAGTTGTCTGATGATAAAGGTGTCTTGAAAGCTAGTGGAAATCCATATGTATATTTTTTGTAACACCAGTGCACCGCCTCCGTGCTATAGTGGTAGAGCGTCTGCCCGGAGACCGAAAGACGTTAAAAGATGGCACTTGTTGTTACCCTGTCTGGCGCTCGGCATAAAGCAAAAGGTTTTTTTTATAATAACCGCATTGAATAAATTAATACCAATTGTGCTGGACAAAATGTATTGCAACTAACTGTTGCATATAACAACGCGTAATTGCTCATACCTTATAAAAATAAAGTCAATGCGGTAAGTCTTTTCTTAAGATAGGGAATAATGTTCAACATAATACAGTGGATATTTGTTGATTTTTCCGTTGGAAGTTTATGCTTGCAATTCATTCCTTAATGGTTTTTTTAAAATTTTAAGTACTCATCCTGCTGATGAAGAGCTTCCATGGCAACAGCATCTTCCTGAGGCAAGGGTGTTACCTGATGACAAAAGTCCAGTTTCTACCCTTGCCATACTACGCTGGAATTTCGGGGTTTGATTGTAGTGCCGCCAGTGGCTATTTCGAATTATGTCCCTTCTTTGTCCTTCCTATTGACCAATAAGATTCTACCTGGCATATCACTGCATTTGCTCTTAACAAAATGGCGGTGCCCAGTTAAGATGATCTGATCAATAATCAACATCTACATTGAAATTAAACGGGCCTCACCTTGAGAAGTGCATCAAACCATTTGAGCACCTTGATTTAAAACATGAAAAGATTTGGAAAAAAGTCTGTCAATGCCTAGTTGAGTGTGCATATGCTTTGCAAATCCTGCAGTTGATCAAAATCTACACGTTGAAATCAATGTTGTTTACAAACCGGACGTCTAATTCTTTACTTGATTTTTGTTGGACTATGCTTAGACTCATTAGTCTAGCCAAATGTAACTCCGGAATTCCAGTCTAGTTCAGCAAGGGTGGACACTAAGGGTGAAACGATACACCGATATTCCGATGCATCGCAATACTTGACCCACGATACGATACACATGGGCCTCTTTATTGATACGCTATGATACGGAACGCAAGTCTTAAGTACAGTGTTCCTCGCTATTGCACCCTTTAATAAAGCGCTATCTCAGATATAGCGCTGTAATTCTGCTTATAGAACTGGACTGGCAGTTTCAAAAGCCAGCGGGAACGCTGAAGGTGAGGACAGAGTAGACAAGATTTACTTAACCAAGTGGACACGCTGACATGATGTTTGATCATGATGAAACGAGATGCATTGACAGTATAAGGTTCTAATCATAAAGCAATGGTAACAGATGGAATTAATGTGGTTAGAATAATGCATCTAAATTATGTAAACAGTACCGTTACAGGTTCAACAAATATGGGAAGGACCAGTTGAATTATGATGACCTTTTAATCGCCCTGGGCTTAATTCCACATGCATATGTTGCATGAACTGCATACATACATTGTAATTGTATATATTACCCCAATGCACATGCTGCATGCATTAGTTTCGATGAGTATGAGTCTATGACTGTGTGTAAACGTCAGTCTAATCGCATGGAGAGTTCTTCAGTTGTGAGCTTTCAATATGTGGTCTAGCATGCAGGTAAGTGTGTTTCAGTCTCAATATGGCCATGATTGTGAATCTGTTGTCAGTGGAAGCATCTATTAATATGACCTGTCGTATGATGAGGCTTCTACCTCATGTGAGGTCAGGAAAATAGAACACCACTACTGTGGTCTCCTGGTAGAGTATCAGCTCGAGGATCAGAAGGTCCGGGGTTCGATCCCCGGCCACGTCATACCAAAAGATGTTAAAAGATGGTAGATCTTGTTACCCTGACTGGGGCTGGCAGTTTAGGGGCTAAAACAAGGACTGGTCGGCTCGGAGTCTGTATACTTGTCTTGAGTGGGGTATTCATGTTAAACTGCGGCATGGTATCTCAGTGGGCTAGCACTATAGAATCGGCATCAGTCCGGACAAGTACAAGCAGCCACACAGATATGTGCATGTCATCGCTATATAAGGGCAATAATCATGATAATCTTGGACACAACGTTAAACCCAATTTCATGTCAGAAAAATGGATCCCTGCTTGGCCTAGCCAGTGACTCTTGGCTTTCCTCATTCCTTCACCTCAAACACATAATCGTTGTGTGAGGTCGGAAAAATGGGCCCTTGCTGGCCTAGCCAGTGACTCTTGGCTTTCCTCATTCCTTCACCTCGAACACATAATTGTTGTGTGAGGTCGGAAAAATGGAACCCTGCTTGGCCTAGCCAGTGACTCTTGGCTTTCAACATTCTTCCTCTGGGACAGATAGTCCGTAATTCCTCATACCTTGTTGTTCATTGTAATGTCAAATAATGATTTTGTTGCTCTATGGCTTTCCGATGTTTGTGTATATTCTAGGGCTGTTACGATTCACTCACGTATTCGGTGAATCGAACCGTATCCATTCCTGAATTGAATTCGTTATTCTTGACCAATAGAATCGAAAATTCATGAATATGCAGTCATGTTCAATTACATACCCTGTATCTAAAAATATCCATAAGAACATATTATATGCATAGATTTCTTGAAAGACAACACTCTTATAACATTTAATTTGACAGTAATGTGGTCACTGGTCATTGTTGCATTTGAGCAGATACTAGCACCTGGATAAGTGCAGTATATAAATGTATAATATGTTAATGATTAACAAACCATGTCAAATAATTTATGTTGTTTTTGTTTCACTGAATTTAACAAATAATACATCAACTGCTGACTTGTTATTGTGTTCGTGAATTAATATTCGTATTGGTTACTCTATATTCGTGATACGAGTCGCTTTCGCCTCATAGTGTATTCGTTGCAGCCCTAGTATATTCCCTGTTGTTTGTTTGTCCTGTTGCTGTTGTTGGGACTCAGAACACCGACCACATGCCCCGAGTACTACATTACTAGTCCTTTAGAGACCTTCACCACAACATGTATACAAATGAACATTTTTCATCAAATAGCATGACAGTGAAACATTATTAATACCTTTATCTTAAATGAAGCAAAGTGATCTTAGCGCTGAGACAATCGTAACTCTGATACTTCACTGAATTACGACAATCTTGAGCTACGGATGCTTTGTGGAATGGAACCCAGAATTGGGTGAAAATGGGTTTATTCTTCTTGTTGCACTGTAGTTTTAGCATCATACCCAAACTTGTGATTTCAACAGTAATGTTGCAATTCACTGGCCCATCAACTTTGCACGATACGATACCCAATACACTTAATTTGGCATTGATTCACACTTAACCCATATCGACTGTCCTTGTTCATCTTGCATCGATATCAGTAAGCAAGTATAAAGTATTTTTTCTAATTCCTCTTAACTTTCTTGGTTGTCTTTCGGATACGAAACCAGCTGGTTAACAAATAATACAGTACGTAGAATTGCTTGTTACTTATTATTTTCTCCTACAGAATAGTTGACTTGACTCAGTGTCAATCATGTTGATGGGTTTTAGTCGTCAGTTGTCCTTCTTTACCTTTATTAGCGAGTCTATTGTCAGTCTAATGACTGGGTTTTATGCACAAAATGTTGCATGTGCAGTATTGAGATACATATAATATTGTGGCGTCTGTTTCGAGATATGTATTGTATCGTGTGACACCTGTAGCGTGACATCCCTAGCTTTCATGAAGGTGACAATCGAGGTAGAACTGCATCACTTCAGGCATTTCATCCATTTTATAACTGGAATACTGTTCGCAGTTATCAGGCCTCAAAGTTTAAATTTTTACCAAGTAGCCATATGGCTACAAGTATTTTTTTCCAGGTAGCCAGCATAAAATCAAGAAGTCAAGCCAATATTGTAGGTAGCCAAGAGCATTTGAAATTATGTTTTATCAAATAACTATTATATGTTCAAGTTATATCACTAGTCTTGGAATTGTATATTAGTGGAAACTGTACTTGATTTTGTAACTATTACTATTACTATTTTTGTTGACTCAAATAATGATGCAATGTATGTTTCTAGATTAAATAGGTATATCCTTGCTTATCCAATGAGCATTGTCAACTAAAATAAAGTACTAATTACATTAATATTTATGTTTTTTGGTTCATTGTTGACTTAAGAAGGAATTATTTGCGTGTACATTTATGAACAGACATGTTTTCCCAGATCAGCTGTCGTTTATTTTTGTGTAGCAATAGAATTTAGTCGCCACAAGATATTTTTCAAGGTAGTCATTTGGCTACCTCTGAATTTTAGACAGTAGACAAACGGAAATTTAAGTCGCATTGGCAACCATTTTAGTCGCGACTTTGAAGCCTGGTTATGTCAGGTAGTGTACAGAGGGTGTCTTTTGAGTGATACAAAAGGACTTAGAGCGATTGGGGAATTCTGTTTGTAAATTTTTATTATGTCTATTAACTTTTTGCTATTTAGAACCGATTTATCAAGTTATTTATGTAGAAATAGGAAACTTTACTTTTGCAATGTGTTCTTGGGAAGTGTTCGGACTCCAGCGAGTGAAACTTCCTGCGTTCATGGGACACAGGATTGTCTGTGGAATGGGTCAACCCTGACTATTCTACATGGATAGAAAACTGCTGTTCACAGTTCACAGATTTCAAATTCACAAATGGTTATCAGAGTATATGGGCACGCTGGTCCTGTTTAGTCAGGCATGACAATCTTGACTAGATGTCAAGTCAGAAGTGCCCTACTCTGTTGGGATTCTAGGTTAGAATTGGTCCCCAACACGGTATGCCAGTCGTAAGAGGCGATAGTGGCTTAGAGAGTCAAGCTTGGTTGATGGGGTCATCGTTCCCGGTGTGGAATCACTGGATTGTATGATTGAAAATTGATTATTTACAGGCTGCTGTTCATATAGCTGGAATATTATTGCTGAGTGCGGCAACAAACAGTCAAAACAAAAAAGAAGTTAATCTTTTGAAATATTTACTTTGTTTAGGAACCCATTTGCTGTGAAATATTTGTCCGCCTTGGTCTTCTGTGTTTGTGAGAGTTAGTTTGTGATATTATATGCCAGACAGTAAATGTTCTTTGCACATTACAGGATGACATCTTCAAAAGTCGAGCCAAGCCAGAGGAACTCAAGGAAATATTCTTGAAGGTGAGAAAAATAAATGCTTGATTCCTGTTTATATTCTCATTGGAAATTCCTAGATTCCTACATTTTCATGACAGTGGTGGTCATCACATTCATTGATGTGTCTTGTTATTCACATGACGATGAAGACGCACAGTGGCCCTGTTGTCTAAGGTGCGGCCATTCACTATAAAGGTGCGGGCACATATTGTCCTGTTGTCTAAGGTGCGGCCATTCACTATGAAAGTGCGCGCACACATTGTCCTGTTGTCTAAGGTGCGGCCATTCACTATGAAAGTGCGCTCACACAATGGCCCTGTTGTCTCAGGTGCGGCCATTCACTATGAAGGGGCGAGCACACAGTGGCCCTGTTGTCTAAGGTGCGGCCATTCACTATGAAAGTGCGCTCCCACAATGGCCCTGTTGTCTAAGGTGCGGCCATTCACTATAAAGGTGCGGCCATTCACTATAAAGGTGCGGGCACACATTGTCCTGTTGTCTCAGCTGCGGCCATTCACTATGAAGGTGCAGGTACACAAATGGCATCGTAATGATAAGGTGCTGTCATTCACTATACAGAGTTGCATCCCTTAGGTGTGCAGGAACCCATGATTGTGGGTTTGAATCCTAGAATCTTCTTGATTATATATGTCAGCACCATAACTCTGCTTGTGTGTTTCACCAAAGTAGTAGACGTCTGATATGATCCAGAGGTATCAGCACCACACAATGTCTGTCTAGTTATCGTCACAAAACGTCAACGACCAGTGTCACTTTGCCCTTTCCTCTCTCATGCTGAAATCTTTAAGATAGCTAAGAAGCTCACTCACTCACTCACTCACTCACTCGCTCACTCACCTTGTTTCAGTATGCAACGAAGGAGAATGGTGATGGAGAGAAGTTTATGACCTACTCTGACCTGATCCATCACTATCTCCAAGTGCTTGACTCGAAGGACTACAATGATTACACGCTCAAGTTGTTGGCCAGCAGTGTCGACACATCTCGTGATGGGTGAGTACATTCCTATTTTTTGAATGACATTGTTATATACTTGTTACAACTGCTGCTCAATAAACCATTTTTTTATTCAAGTTTGGTATTTCCGCTATCCAAAGTGTTCAGTGAAGCCGTCTTATTGTTGCTAGTCATTTTGGAGACATAAATGCGAAGTTAATTAATGCTATCACTCGCATCTTTCGCATTTAATTCACGCTGGCGTTTATTTCAAGATTTACGGTATCTGTTTTCTGATTGCAGGCTCATTTCGTTCACCGAGTTCCAGGCCTTCGAGGCCTTGCTGTGTCTCCCCGACGCCATGTATGCCCTGGCCTTCCAGATTTTCGACAGGAACGGGAACGGTTACATAACGTGTGGTGAGTGGCTGCCTGGAACATCAGGCCTTGTGTAATGTGGCTCATTTCTGTTAGGTGAGGTGAAATGGGTTTAACGTCACATGCAAGTTTATTGCTCTAATAATGCTGAACGCCAAACAGGGTAAGAACACGTACCATCATATAATGTATTTAGGTATGAAGCGGTGAGGGGTCGACCTATTGACCTTCTGCTCTTCTGGCAAATGCTGTATCCACTACGTCATGGGGGCGGTCATTGCTGATAGAACCGCCTCCATATTCTAGTGGTAGAGTGTCTGCCAGGAGAGCGGAAGGAACTGTAATAAATCGGCATCAATCCCGACTAGTGCGCGCACACATCACTATATAAGTGCAATAATCTTGGGCATGACAATGAACCCCATTTCACCTCATGGGATCGGGTGGTCAGGCTCGCTGACTTGAATGATGCATGTCATCGATTCCAATTGCGTGGATCGATACTCATGATGTCAATCACTGGATTGTCTGGTCCAGACTCGATTATTTACAGACCACCGTCATATAGCTGGAATATTGCTGAGTGCGGCATTAAACAACAAACAAACAAACAAAACAAACATTTTACCTTACCTCACCTCATTTCTGTTAGAAGCAACTAAAGGTAACTCTCTAATATGGGGGATATCAGGTCAGTTTAGTCTCTGTTGTGTAACGCTAGTGCTTTGAGTCTGCATCAGTTTGTCTTCTTTCCTTGAATTCTTCCACTGACCTGGTAATGGTTTGTGTCCTCCACGCAAGATTAAAACCTGTTTGAGTAAAACATTAAATTGAGGAAGCTTTGCAAACAATTAATGAAATAGCATTGACTTGCTCACTGGGGTACGAGCATTGGGACAGCTTGTGAAGGCGGTGTGTTTCACTTCCAGATGAGTTTGAGGACATCATCAAGCATACCACCCTTCATCGGGATATGCCATTCAACTTCAGCAGTGACTTCATCAAACTGCACTTCGGCAGTACCAGGTCCAGGAAGGTGTCGTATGCCGAGTTTACACAGCTCATTCATGTGAGTTCCTTAAATATAACAGTGTTTGAACAGGCTTGAAAAAGCCTTGAATTGTACGGTCCCTCTTTAAAAGCCCTTATTTTTAGTGTCAGCTTTGAAAAGCACCAAAATAGCTTGAAAAGTCTTGAATTTGTACGAAATATAGTATGCTGGATTTTATAAAATGTTGACATACTAAGGTTAATAACCAAACTAAAAAAGCCTTGAAAATGACAGTTGGCAGCCTTGAAAAGCCTTAAAAAGGCCTTGAATTTTAGTGTTCCGTATCTGTTTGAAGTTTGTGTAACCATTCGCCCTGTGGGAACTGTAAGGCGTGATCAGGTCCCTGCTACCTCATGATTGCCATGTCAGAAGAGGTCCCAAGTACCTTAGCAAGATATTAGGGCTGGGATGGGTAGCTCGGCTACTCGGGTCTGATGGGTCCTGAGAAGGAACCTTGTTCAACAAGATCAACTCATCTTCTTGACTATAAAAGTCAAGTTTCCACCCTTGCCGAACTAGGCTGGAATTTCTGAGATCAATCGTAGCGTCACCAGTGGTTATTACGAGTTGTGTCCCTTTCTTTGCCTATCCTATTGCCCAATCAGCTTCCGCCTCTTGTAACACATACACTTGCTTCAAATGAAATGGCGGCGCCCAGTCAAGAAGATCTTTATTGTGATAAAAAGCGTCTTACATCGCAAAGTACATCAAATCATGTGAGTACCTTAATTAAAAACATGAAAAGATTTGGAAAATACCTGTTGACCCTGTGTTGGCGGTGCACATGCTTTGGAAATCCTGCAATCGACCGAAATCTGCACGACAGGTTACGAACCGGATTTCGATTTCTTTAAGTGATCTTGATTGGTCCAGCCAACATATAACTCCATAATACCAGCCTAGTTCGGCAAGGCTGGAAACTGAACTTTTAAAGTCAGTTAACTCACTTGCCTCAGGAAGATGGGCTACCTGGACCCGTGGTTAGTCACGTGATATTTTGTTTAATGGCAACAACAATAAAACTCAGGGTTACACTGCAAGTCGTTAATGTTTGCATTTCTTTTTGACTTGTATGCGTTTGAGTAAAGAAAAAGCTTCAGTGTATGCATGTTCAGATAATATGTTTTATGTGTATCTAAATAGTTTCTGCTAGGGCTCCAGTTCAACAATTTCCAAGTTGACATTTTGTACCCAACTCTTGAGACCTGGGGATGGTTGGGTAATAGGGTGTCAGGTACGCAGGTAGAAAATTTTAGGGCTGGCTATTGATATAGATTACAGCTATCGATAATCGCTAACTAAATACCAATCAATTATCGATAAATATCGGAGATGTTACTTTCAGGGCTTCAGATGGCCGTCGGTCACCGGTCATAGACTGATAAAATTACTATTTGACCGATGGTTTGTTTAAGTTGTCGGACTTTTGACCGATAGAAATGCTAAGTAAGGCGTCACACGTGTCATGATTTCATGATTAAATAGTAAATAGTAGGGATAATTCTTAGGGTAAAGTTTAGTGCCAATCGAGAGAATGTACAGTACACATATTGTCCTGTTTTCGATCAGAGCTTTCAGCATCATATACAGTGAGTGTTCTCTCGCTATTGCGCCCGTCAATAATAGCCCTAACTCGGTTATAGCGGGCGGTAAAGCATGGCTCCCAAAATTTACTTACATTCATAATAAACGCAAGTTTTCCAATGACACGATGTTTTCCCCCCATCTCCAAAAAAATTATCAGCTGATCACCGCAATCACGTAACACCGGAAATACCAGTCAACAAATCCGAACTGAAGTACGCAATATAATCCTATTATTATAATATCTAGTTCTAAAAAGGTGTTCATTGTTTATCTGGACTTATGTTTGCAATATATCTTATCAATTTTATTAAAAAGTTCATTCAATAATTATAATAATTTCGGCGAAATCGTATGCGAAGTGATCGGTAGATCGCACAACTCACCGTTATTTACAGCAACCACAGTCAGATTATCTTTTTGCAAGAGAATGGATACACATATCATAAATGCCATACCTTGACTCATTTAAAGTCATATTTGAGTCAATTTGACTATTAAATGTCAACATAACATTTTCGCAATCGAAAAACATGTAGCGCGGGAAGTCCCTTCGGTGGCTGGTCAATTTGTTCAATACATAAATAATTAGATCTAGCAATGTGAAATCTCCGCAAAAACGCTGAAAATCGCATTTTTAAAAACAGGGGTCTCGGAAAGAGTCATCTTCCTCGTAAAAATATAATCAAAGATGAAAAAAAATACTCCGAAAATATCGTGTTTCCGGACAACCGTCGCGGATTGTACTGTCAATCACTGGATTATCTGGTCCAGGCTCAATTATTTACAGACCGCCGTCATATAGCTGGAATATTGCTGAGTGCTGCAATAAACAAACAAACACTTAGTTTGGAATCTTAGATACATAGTTTTACATTTAAAGCTTTGAACGATATATGAACAAAACTGTTTTGTCAGCCAGAGCCACTTAGTTTGGAATCCTAGATACATCCCTGAGCATGCTCCCTCCGAGGTTGACGACACAGTCGTATTACAGACCTTGATTGTTTCAGGACTTTCATGATGAGCACGCCTGGCAGGCTTTCCGCAAGTTTGACCGCAGCAACAGTGGCTTCATCTCTGCCAAGGACTTTGAGCAAGTGATGATTTCTTTGAAGAGTTACCTACTTACGCCCTTCGTGAGGGACAACATTGTCACTGTAAGTCCAGCAGAATATGCAATCTTGGCAAGAACTTTGGCGCCATGTTTTGAGGGCCTTCATAATACACTGAAATCATGCTACAATATGATGCTAAATACAATCATATCTCGGTGCATTGTCTAAACTGAAACCTCTTTGATATTACTGATGAAAATAGAAGATGATGTCACTTTTTTTCTCTCGAATGTTAGGTTTACAATGTTTCCACTCCCCGTTAAGACAAACTTTCTACAAGGTGATACGGTCTAAATAGGTTCAATATTTTGAGGAAATACGTAAATACCGTATTCGACGTAATAAGCGCCCCGCTCTAATAAGCGCCCACGGCGATATTTGTTAATATACTGGCTAGTGAACAATCCTAATTAGCACCCCTTCCGATTGATAAATGTACACAAGGCTATTTATTCGTGCATAATACGTTTGTTATATGCACCCTTAATTATGGGCAATTAAATTCTGGAAAAATATATCTGTCGTTTATAAACATTTCAGCATAAACCACGAAATTTACGCTCTTTGAACTCAAAAATATATATTCTAATAAGAGCCCCCTATTTCTAATTTTGAGAGCGCCCTGGGCGCTTATTATGTCGAATACGGTAAGTGGATTTCTATGGGTTTTTTAACTAATTAAATAAATAAAATCTTCCTGGTACAGCTACTCTCAGACGAACAATAATTCTAGTATTCTGTGTTACCTCCCTTGATTAAGATGGCTATGGCAACAAACAGCAGCCGAGGTCTCAACTATGAGATTGTTCCCAACAAAAGGGAAAATCGATGTATGGCACTATTTGGATCTTAAAAATGTAGTGCATTTCAATAGTGGATAAAAATTTAGCAGTTTGTTTTTGCTATAATGTAAAGATGAAATATGCAGGGGGAACAAGCAGTCTCCCAACACATGCCAGGACCCCGACATTTCTTTTGTCAGCACAATTATTGTATCCAGTAATGGCGACCCAGAGTGTTGTTACTGTTTGCACATCAACGCAGCCAACTCATAGTCCATGTCTCCAAGCTCAAACACTTTCCCAATATTTCGCATCGTGCTCAACAACTTAATGACAAAGTTGCTTGATTCATTGTGGAAGGATTTAGGTCCTTGTCATTATCAAAATGTTAAAGATTAAATTTAGGGGGTCCATAGATTCCAGCAGTAGAAACTAACATTTTTGGTCTACTAGTCTTGATCATGATAACATTAAAAACCCTAAAAACTGGCAAATTTTTCTACTAGTCCTTTTTATACCTTAACTATTGGCTAGGACTTCAGGACTGGTGCCAATTTCTAAAGCTGGAGTAAAATATGTCTGTTCCATTCACGTGCGATAACTTGGATGTCATACAGATGTAATATATCTGACCAGGTGGGGGGAAATTTGTCAGCTCACCGTAAGAAACTAACTGTTTTAGTCCACTAAAATGATAACATAGAGCAAACCCCTAAATAATTGCAAATTTCAACATGTCCTTATGACACTATTGGGCAGTTTGGTTAGGACTATAGGACCAGTGCCAATTTCTAACGCTGCATCTATCTCATTCCTCCTAGGACTGATACCCGGATTGTATGTCTGTCTGTACAGGTGGCGCTCCAGGGGGAGAAACATCGGCAGATCAGCTATGCATATTTCACCGCCTTCATTTCACTGCTCAACAACCTGGAGTTGGTCAAGAGGATCTACCTGGCTGCAACACGCCGTGACCCCAACAAGGAGATCACTAAAGGTAGGCCCCGGTAGAATATGTCCGATGGATCGGATGGCCAGAGACTCGATGACTACTGTATTTTCTTGAGTATAGTGCGCACTTTTTTTCCAAAAAACACAGCTGTGTAGAAGGGGGTGCGCATTATACACGAATTATGAGTTTGGATGTTTTTTTCCCCCATGGAAAGACATTACTGTGAGCACGTAACACCGGAAATACCATGTCAACAAATCCATACTGAAGTACGCAAATTAGTCATGTAATTACACTGTCTGGCTATAAAAGGTGTTCTTTGTATATCTCGACTTATGTTTGTAACTTATTTCATTAATTTTATTCAAAATTCCTTATAAAATTGTTTTTATTAATTTCGGCGAAATCATGTGTGAAGCGATCGGAAGATCGCACAACTCACCGTTATTAACAGCAACCACTGTCAGAATACCGCTATTGACGCCTTGAAACAAACTTTAGTTGAGAGAGAATGGATACATATATCATAAATGACATACTTTGACTCGTTAAAAGTCAGATTTGTTTTTGTTTGACGATTCTATGTCAACATGAAATTCTCGCGATCCCGTGCGCGTGAGCCTTGACGGTGACTGGTCAGACTTGGTCCATGTAAAAAATAATACCCGGGAATAGCGATCAGCTGCTTCGCTTAGGGTTATTATTATTTTAAATATGTTTAGTAAAGACTGCATATAATTAAGAAAATAATGGAATATATTATTCCTGATAAAAAAAATAGTTTCAGATACAATTTTTGCCGATCCTTGCATTAAAAATCCTGTAAAGTTAAATCATAGGGTGTGTCTTGACCGAATCACCGGTCGATTCCAAGAAAACGTGTGTACAGCTGATTGCTGTTTCCGGCTGAGTTTACGAGAAAATACACAAGGTAATCTTATTCCCTGGATATAAAACAATGCCTAGCAGAACAATAAATACTATTTAAACGGTAAATAAACATGTCTGGTGATTTTTTATCTCAAATTTCGAATTTGTACTGACAAAGTTTCTCATCACCCGTTCGTTTGCCGGACTTCGCTGAAAGGGTACGGTGTAATTTTTTTCTGCGCATAATATTCAAATTTCTTTTTTTCCAAAATATTGAACCCGCTAGAGGGGGGTGCGCATTATACATGGGTGCGCACTATACTCAAGAAAATACGGTAGTTGGTGGTATGTACCCCTACAGTGTAGACCATTGCTCACAATGGCAATCACTAGAAAATGAAATTTGGTGTGTGTGTGTGGTTGGTTTTTGTTCTTAATTTGAACAATGAAAATGAAATTCGGTATTTGTTTAGTTGTTGTTGTATTAATTTTCATGTTTTTACCATGCTCTTAAATTCTCTTAAGATGTATAGGTTTGGTTGTTTGTTGTTTAACACGGCTATCAGCAATACTCCAGCTATATGTCAGCTGTCTGTTCCCAATCGAGTCTGGACCAGACAATCCAGTGATTGACATCATGAGCATCACTCTACGCAATTGGGATACGATGACATGCATCAACCAAGTCAGCAAGCCTGACCACCCGATCCAGTTACTCACATCTAACAACGAGCATTGTCCCCACTTACGGCAAGCATGGGTTGCTGAAGACCTATTCTAACCTGGATCTTTACGGGGCAAGATGCACATGTGGCTTCGTAGACTTTTTCCTGTGAAATTAACAGACAGAGGGAGCTGAACTTTGGCATATGTATGCTTCACCTTATGAAAACATTACCTTTTTTTTAGATTTTGGTGTCAGTTTTTCCTCAGTACTTATGCCCATAAATTATTTGAATATCAATGTTGACAGACACTTGTGTTAAGCATTGTTAAGTAAGGTGAGCTACATTTCTGTGGCACTATCTTCAAATTATCAGTTTTGTTTAGTGTCCCCTTTTTGGGAAAGACTTTTTCCCGAAACCTGAATATTTGTCCTGTTAAGCATGCTGCACTAGGAGAGAACATGTCAATAATACAAGTCTCTTGTTTCAGAGGAGTTGATGTACCAAGCACAAGACTTTGCACAGATCACTCCTCTGGAGTTGGACATTCTGTTCCAGCTTGTGGGCCTGCATCATCAAACGGGGTAAGTCGCTGCTGTCCCACGTTGTAGGTTAATCAGGATTATTCTTGTAAAGGGTTTGAGTCCCAGATTCATCTTGATTTGATCTTTGACCATGGTTTGTCAGCACCATAGCCTTGCTTGTGAGTTTCACCTAAGCGGTAAGACCTGCCTCTCTTTCAGGTGTCCTCCCTTAAATAAGCTGACATTTTTGTGATGTAACTGAAATACGGTTCCAAGTATTCCATGCAGATTTAAGCCCAGTTCACTCACTCACTCTGTTGTAACTGAAATAACTGTTCTATGCAGTATTCAGCTCACTAGCTCACTCACTCACTCACTCACTCACTCACTCACTCACTCACTCACTCACTCACTCACTCACTCACTCACTCACTCACTCACTCACTCACTCACTCACTCACTCACTCACTGGATTGTCTGGTCCAGACTCGATTATTTACAGACCACTGTCATATAGCTGGAATATTGCTGAGTGCGGCGTTAAACAACAAACAAACAAACAAAACGCTGCGAAGCTGTGGTAATACTGAAATGTTGTGTCAATGCAGGTATTTATCCACGTATTTTGAGGTCGATATTTAGCACCAAGTCTGCACTATTTAAGTCCTTGTCACTTGGTTTGACATTATTAGATTAAATGTAATGTTAGAAATGCTCAAGATTAACAAAATATGAACCTTTCAAGGATTCAAGGACTGAAAATAAAATAAAAAACATTGTTTCCCAAGTATGTCTGCCTGGGCACCTAGTTTCGTATCCTTGATAAACCCTTACTAGGTGTCTTTTACCATGATATTTATTCATGATATTTGGTAGCTTATGGTGCAATGGTCAACAAATATATTCCCTTTTGCATGATATTTTAAAGTTTGAGCTTGATTTTATACTTGCAATATAACCATGCTCTACTTCTCTAAAAATGCAGTTCCTTCCACTGTAATTGTAAACATCATCTCCTCAGAGGGGCGGTCGGGTAGCCTAGTGGTTAAAGCGTTTGCCCAGTTCGTTTCCCGACATTGATAATATGTGTGAAGCCCATTTCTGGTGTCCCCAGCCGTGATATTGCTGGAATATTGCTAAAAGCGTCGTAAAATCAAACACATCTCTTTAGAATCCAGTAAAGCATTGAAGCTGAAACTTCACATGATTGTTCCCACCAATGATGACACTCAAATTTGTTCGAGGTTTTTCTGATTTTCAATAGGACTGTTGCGTCACATCCATCCCCCTTTGCTCCTATTTATATGATTAATCACATCATTAACACAAGTTGATCTGTTCTGTAGAAAGGTGAAGCTGTCGGACCTGGAGATTTTCAACCCAATGGCGGGTGTGGAGAGTCCCTTCTCCATCCAGATGCAGATAGCTGAGGTAGGGAGTCACACCACTGTCATGTCATGAGCATAAGCAACTACCCACACAGGATTCTGAGGCATGCTTGTCCTTAAAGCCAGCTGGTGAGGATGGGGGGGGGGAAGTTACATTGTGTAACCCAGCTGAGTATGTGTCATTTTCATGGTTCGTTGCAAGTGCAACCATGATAAAACTGAAATGTATTCTGATTGCGGTGAAAAGTAACATTCGTTCATGACGAACATTTGGATGCTTAATGAGGACAATTTGCGTAGCATTGCGATCATCCCGAAGAGGTACGGTCGGGTAGGATGGTGGTTAAAGCATTTGCTCTTCATGCCGAGGCCCCGGGTTTGATTCCCAACATGGGTACAATGTGTGAAGACCATTTCTGGTGCCCCTGCCTACCATGCTATGGCTGGAATATTGCTAAAAGTGGCTTAAAACCATACTCACCCACTCACCCACTCACCCACTCACCCACTCACCCACTCACCCACTCACCCACTCATCCCGAAGTACTGCATTGAAGGTACAGTATCATAACATTGAAAGTCTTTTCTTGATAGTCCCATCAGTTAAGTGTTTGCAAAAGATCCTCAGTTGATTCCCCACATGGATTCAATGCAAGATTGCTTAAAGACCCCCCCCAAAAAAAACATACTTCTGTTTGTTTTTAGATGTTCCACCCGAAGGTGCGTCGTGTGGTGTGCTTCGTGTATCGTCTGTAAACATCTTCTTCTCCAAAACCAATGCACCTTTGAAAACTAAGCATGCTCTTCCCACCAAGGATGACACTTATCTGTCTGAGAATTTTTTATCCAATTGTCAATATAGATACAATGGCAATCCAAATTTACTACCCGGGTACACATCACCCTATTACCCGACCCTACCCGGATACCCGCTGTAGATATCTAGATTGTCAATATGGCCTCCATGACAAACATCTTGAAAAAAACTTTATGCCTATTATTAAGCCCCATTATTAAGCCATTTTTGTTCAAAGTGTATTGAAGTTTGGTACTTATGTGTTGGTTAAAAATCTCTCAAAATGCATTTTCTTGCACTCCTCAGAAACCATAGATCAATGAAGTTAAGGTTACTTGTTTCATCTCACTGATAATGACCATAGTGCAATATTGAAAAACCTCTTTATTACTATTATCTTGCCATTGAATCTGATTTTTTAACATGGCCACCATGACAATCATATTCGAAAACCTATTTATGGCCATTATCCAGCCATTTGCTCAAAAGGTAATATATTTTGGTATATGTGTAGTTGGTCGACACATTACATCATGGGTGTTCCAGGGCGGTCGGGTAGCCTAGTGGTTGAAGTGTTCGCTCGTCACACTGATGACCCAGGTTCGATACCCAATATGGGTACAATGCGTGAAGCCCATTTCTGGTGTCCCCTGCCGTGATATTGCTGGAATATTGCTAAAAACTGTGTAACACCATACTCACTCACTCACTCATTCATGTTCCAATTTTCGTTATGGTTAAAAAAATTGACCTTGATTTGACCTTTTACACTTTGATTTTGCTCTTACATTCTCTCAAAATACTTTTTCAGTTCTCTGTAATTTTGAAGGAGATATTTGAATGTCAATGTTGACAGCAACTTTCGTCAAGTGTCCATCTTTGTTGACATCACAACTGTTGGTGACATACCCAGGTGAGCTATAGTGCCATGGTGTTATATTTTCAGCAAAAACTTCGTCAGGAGCAAGGAACAGCCACAAGAACAGTAACATCAGCAGTGCTTGAAAGTGCCTATAGGTTCTTCCTTGGTGCCATCGCTGGAGGTGAGGCTGACTAGGGTGTCTTGCCTTGGGGTAGGCTGGAGTACTGATGTGTTGGGAAGAGCTGGGATATGATCATCAGGCCTCAAAGTTTAAATTTTTACCAAGTAGCCATATGGCTACAACTATTTTTTTCCAGGTAACCAGTGGTAAAATCAAGAAGTCAAGCCAATATTGTAGGTAGCCGAAAACATTTGAAATTATTCTTTATCAAATAACTATTATATGTACAAGTCATATCACTAGTCTTGGAATTGTATATTAGTGGAAACTGTACATGCTGTACTTCAGTTTTATTTATTGTGACTCGAACAATGATGCAATTTATGTTACTAGATTATATAGGCATATTCTTGCTTATCCAATAAACTATCAACTATAATAAAATACGAAAATTACATTAATATTTATACATTTCGGTTCATTGTTGACTTTAGGAGGAATTATTTGCAAGTACAATCAGTAGCAGACATGTTTATATTTGTGTCTACATATGTGTGTAGCAATAGAATTTAGTCGCCACAAGATATTTTTGAAGTTAGTCATTTGGCTACCTCTGAATTTTAGAGAGTAGACAAATTGAAATTTAGGTCGCATTGGCCACCGTTTTAGTCGCAACATTGAGGCCTGTTCATCAATAATTGGTTGTGATTAAGAGATTACTATACGGGAGGCTGTGATATTCCATTTATCTTAAAAGTTGTAAGATAAATGGTATGGCAGCACCTTGTGTAATCTGTCTCTGACATACTCTAAATTGCGCCATTTTAGCATCAAATCAGTGCATAATTTTCAGTTGTTGGTGGAGCATTTATATGTCACATAACAATCATGAGTGATGTCATCAGGCTTACTTCTTACTACTTATGCCGAGTGTATCCCTCAACAAGATAGTTTCTGACGTATCTGTGGATTATCAAGTCAATGATGATAATGCAAACTCAGCTGATGTCATAAAGCTGAAATAATGCTGCGTGCAGGTAAAACAACAAACAAATAGTCATTATTTACAGACTGCCAACTCCATTGTTGAACAGACAATCAGACAGTGTTTCTCTTGCTCACAGCTACGGGAGCCACTGCTGTTTATCCCATCGATCTGGTGAAAACCCGAATGCAGAATCAGAGGTCAGGAACGTTTGTGGGTGAGCTGATGTACAAGAACAGCTTCGACTGTGCCAAGAAGGTCATCCGGCATGAAGGTCTGCTGGGTCTCTATCGAGGTCTCGCACCTCAACTTGTGGGCGTGGCTCCGGAGAAGGCCATCAAACTTACAGTGAGTTGGAAACATTGTTTATGCCACCTGCCTTACCATTGGTCCCTGGTCAAAACTATTTTTAAAAAATTGTAATTATTCAATTATCCTGTCCCGCTTATCAACACCACTCAACCCATGAGGGGAATCACGGTTAGAATAGGTCCACAGCAACCTATGCTGGTCATAAGATGCTGCTTGATCATGTTGATGGATTGGTCAGGGTATATGACTTGGTTAATTTTGTTTCGTCATACACAGACGGTATTGGACTTTACTAATAATATCAATCACTGGTTTGCCTGGTCCATACTCAGTTATTTGCAGGCCCCCATTGAATAGAGTGAATATTGCTGAGTGCCGCATCAAACACCTTTCCCATGGGTTATTCCTGCATGTCCTCTACTGTTTGTTTGTTTTTAACGCCGCACTCAGCAATATTCAAGCTATATGACAGCGGTCTATAAATAAATCTGGACCAGACAATACAGCGACTGACATCATGAGCACTGATCTACGCAGTTGGGATACGATGACATGTATCAACCAAGTCAGCCAGCCTGACCACCCGATCCCATTAGTCGCCTCTTACGACAAGCATAGTTGCCTTTTACGGTAAGAATGGGCTGATGAAGACCTATTCTACCCCGGATCTTCACGGGTCGTGTCCTCTACTGAACTGGGTGGGAACTCAACACTGTATGTAAAATCTTGCGCTATATTTATACAATTTGAGAAAGGACAAAAACAATATCCATGGGCAAGGTGAAGAAAAATATGACCCTTATATAATTCAGTTCAAGAAACACGTGAAATTAAGCTCCCATTCAACCGGGATGAATGTCGTATATTTCTGTTGTTGTTTGGCAGGAATGACACACAGCCATCCAACAGAGGCCAGTTGTCCCAATGTTTTAACATACTGGAGGGGGCACGGGTGGCCCAGTCGTCTTAAGGCGCCGCGATTCGCTGCGCAGGGTTGATTGTGGGTTTCGAATCCCGGTTCGCCCCGATTATGTTTCTAGGTTTGTCAGCACCATACCCGTGCTCGTGGGTTTCACCGAAGTGGTAAACGTCTGAGACCTGCATCACTTCGGGCTTTCCTCCCACATTAAGCTGACACGCCGCGATATCACTGGAATACTGTTAAAAGCGGCGTTAAACCAAACTCACTCACTAACATATTGGAGCTGGTACAGCATTGAAAAGACCTAAAAAAAATGTTTGCTGAATGAAGCATGCATATGTTTCGTCAACAGTGCTAATATTGGAAATCTTTGCATGATTAAATATAAAGGATAACATGTTACAATTATTATAATCTCAATTTTACTTGCAAGATTTACTGTGAACTATTTGTTTTCCACTGTATTGTGAAGATAACTGCTGCTTCGTCTGTACTGGTGACAATGTTTATCAACATGCTGTATTGCTTGTTGTAGATGAATGACTTGATGCGAGACAAGTTGACAAAGTCTGATGGCAGCATTGAACTATGGGCGGAGATGGTGGCAGGAGGATGTGTAAGTAGCTCCCATATCACATTTTGTTGCCATGGCTACTTCTATTATTATTTGCCTTGACAATGCCTTGAATTTTAGTGTTCCATATCTGTATGAACCATGACAAAGAGAAATTCTACTTTGTAGCTATGTTGTAATTTGGACATTGTTCATTAATGATACGGGGCGGTCGGGTAGCCTAGTGGTTAAACCGTTCGCTCGTCACGCCGAAGACCTGGTTCGATTCCCGACATGGGTACAATGTGTGAAGCCCATTTCTGGTGTCCCCCGCCGTGATATTACTGGAATATTGCTAAAAGCGATGAAACCCATACTCACTCACTCACTCATTAATGATACCAGTGTTTGAAATTATGGTGGATCCTGTGATCCATGAGGTCGTTCCTATATTATTTGAATCTAGGGACTCTCAACCTCTAACGTTCAACATTAGGGTTATGACAAGGGCCCCTTGAGTTTTATGCTTAATTATAAAAACTGGATGCTGAATGTGTGTGCTCTCACTGTATTGTGGAATATTGCCACTACCACTGTCACTGTATACTGCTTACTGTTTTCAGGCTGGTGGGTCGCAGGTAGTCTTCACAAACCCTCTGGAAATTGTCAAAATCCGTCTCCAAGTAGCTGGGGAAATTGTTGGGAAGACGAAGGTCGGCGCAATCAGCGTCGTAAGGGATCTTGGCTTCTTTGGCCTGTACAAGGTAAGAGTCGTTCTCCGAGATCAGCCATGGAGAGTCCTAGTGTTGACTCCCACTGACCTTGTCTGATCCCAGTGAAGCAGGCATTTTATAGTGCTGAAATTTGGTTACACATTGTAAATTTTAAGGCTGCACGAGTGTTTTAGGGCTGATAAGCTGAATCTGTCGTGTAATATCATCGATTCGGGGAATCTTAACCAAAAGTGATAAACCCTTAATATGTGATGAGATTCTTCAAGATACATGTTTCTTGAGGGGTATTTGCCTGGGTCTTCTGCCCTTAGCTGTTCTACCAGGGGAAAGTGATCTCTGAGTACCTTTAAGAAGCCTGATATGCATCTGTTTTTGGGTTGATTTTAAAGGCATGTACTGGGGGGTCGTCTTATACATGGGGTCGCTTTATACACAGCGATATACAGTAATCATGAAGTTGATGTTACAATCGTAATCATGAAGTTGATCATTGATCATGTTACATTCGAAATCATGAAGTTGATCATGTTACAATCGTTATCATGAAATTGATCATTGATCATGTAACAATCGTAATCAACTTTATGGTTGATGCATGTCATGATGTCAATCACTGGATAGTCTGGTCCACACCCCTTTGTTTACAGACCGCCGTCATATAGCTGGAATATTGCTGAGTGCGGTGTTAAACAACAAACAAATCATGATTTTTAGCATGATCAATAATCAACTTCATGATTACAAGGGCAGCAGTTGTGGCGCGCGCCCCCCCTTTTAATACCCGACCCCCGAAGACCCGGGTTTTACCGACATGGGTACAATGTGCGAAGCCCATTTCTGGTGTCCCCCTCCTTGATATTGCTGGAATATTGCTAAAAGCAGCCTAAAACCATACTCACTCACTCACTAATACCCTCTGACTAAAGGCTTTCCTGAGTGGCATGACCTCTGCTTTGACCTGACTATGTTGTCAGCAACACACCTACTATGTATGCAGGTTTCACTAATGTCGCCATCTGCAACCTGTGTCACTTCAGACATGAGGGGACCATGAGCAGCCCAGTCTTTAAGCTGTGCAGAGTTGTGTCCCAGGGGCCCCCTGATTGTGTTTCTCATTGGAAGCAACGTACCTGCCTTCCCACGAAGGTGGTAATTGCCTGAGACCTGCATCTCTCCAGACTGTTTAAAGCAGCTTTAAGCACAACTCACTGTTCTGACCAAATATGCCAGGATATAACTGAGATCTAGGTCTACAATCTAGTCACTCCTGTTTCCAGGGAGCCAAGGCCTGCTTCCTCCGTGACATTCCCTTCTCAGCCATCTACTTCCCCGCATACGCTCATGTCAAGAAATACTTCGCAGACGAGAATGGCTACAACACCCCTGGCACACTACTGTTGTCAGCCACCATTGCTGGTAGGTCAATATTCTTACTGATGTTGCAGATGACACCTTGAGTACAGGTGTAGTGTGTGGTTGATGCCTGTTGTCTCACCTTGAGTACAGGTGTGATGTATGGTTGATGCCTGTTGTCACACCTTGAGTACAGGTGTGCTGTATGGTTGATACCTGTTGTCACACCTTGAGTACAGGTGCGATGTATGGTTGAAGGCTGTTGTCTCACCTTGAGTACAGGTGTGCTGTCTCACCTTGAGTGCAGGTGTGCTGTATGGTTGATGCCTGTTGTCTCACCTTGAGTGCAGGTGTGCTGTATGGTTGATGCCTGTTGTCACACCTTGAGTACAGGTGTGCTGTATGGTTGACGCCTGTTGTCACACCTTGAGTACAGGTGTGCTGTATGGTTGACGCCTGTTGTCACACCTTGAGTGCAGGTGTGCTGTATGGTTGATGCCTGTTGTCTCACCTTGAGTACAGGTGTGCTGTCTCACCTTGAGTACTGGTGTGTTGTATGGTTGATGCTTGTTGTCACACCTTGATACAGGTGTGCTGTATGGTTGACGCCTGTTGTCACACCTTGAGTGCAGGTGTGCTGTATGGTTGATGCCTGTTGTCTCACCTTGAGTGCAGGTGTGTTGTATGGTTGATACCTGTTGTCTCACCTTGAGTACAGGTGTGCTGTATGGTTGATGGCTGTTGTCTCACCTTGAGTACAGGTGTGTTGTATGGTTGATGCCTGTTGTCTCACCTTGAGTACAGGTGTGTTGTATGGTTGATGCCTGTTGTCTCACCTTGAGTACAGGTGTGCTGTATGGTTGATGCCTGTTGTCTCACCTTGAGTACAGGTGTGTTGTATGGTTGATGCCTGTTGTCTCATCTTGAGTGCAGGTGTGCTGTATGGTTGATGCCTGTTGTCTCACCTTGGGTACAGGTGTGCTGTCTCACCTTGAGTGCAGGTGTGCTGTATGGTTGATGCCTGTTGTCTCACCTTGAGTGCAGGTGTGCTGTATGGTTGATGGCTGTTGGCTGTTGTCACACCTTGAGTACAGGTGTGCTGTCACACCTTGAGTACAGGTGTGCTGTATGGTTGATGGCTGTTGTCACACCTTGAGTACAGATGTGCTGTCTCACCTTGAGTACAGGTGTGCTGTCTCACCCCGAGTACAGGTGTGCTGTATGGTTGATGCCTGTTGTCTCACCTTGAGTACAGGTGTGCTGTCTCACCTTGAGTACAGGTGTGCTGTCTCACCTTGAGTACAGGTGTGCTGTATGGTTGATGGCTGTTGTCACACCTTGAGTACAGGTGTGCTGTCTCACCTTGAGTACAGGTGTGCTGTCTCACCTTGAGTACAGGTGTGCTGTATGGTTGATGCCTGTTGTCTCACCTTGAGTACAGGTGTGCTGTCTCACCTTGAGTACAGGTGTGCTGTCTCACCTTGAGTACAGGTGTGCTGTCTCACCTTGAGTGCAGGTGTGCTGTATGGTTGATGCCTGTTGTCTCACCTGGAGTGCAGGTGTGCTGTATGGTTGATGGCTGTTGGCTGTTGTCACACCTTGAGTACAGGTGTGTTGTCACACCTTGAGTACAGGTGTGCTGTATGGTTGATGGCTGTTGTCACACCTTGAGTACAGGTGTGCTGTATGGTTGGAGGCTGTTGTCACACCTTGAGTACAGGTGTGCTGTATGGTTGATGCCTGTTGTCTCACCTTGAGTACAGGTGTGTTGTCACACCTTGAGTGCAGGTGTGCTGTATGGTTGATGCCTGTCTGATATGTCTGATGTGAACTGAGTATCTGATCACACTAAGCTACTGTATGATGTAACTTACTTTCTACATGTTCCCTATACACTTTATATATTTTCATGACAGGACATAGACTTGGACCACACTTTTGGCCAGAGAATTCATTTTAGGTTCTTAAGATTATTTTGCATGGCAGACAACCCCTGATCTTGCTGATACATTCATACTTGATTTTGATGGGACAAAGCATAAGCCTAATTCCGCAAGGTTGGAAAATGGACTTTAACAATCAGTTAACTCCCTTGCCTCGGGAAGAAGTTTCTGATCCAGATTTGATTATTTACAGACCATCTCTAATGCCTGTAATAATGCTGAGTGCAAACAGACAAAGATAATCAATTATATGTATGTGCTTCGTTCAATTTATCGACTGATAACAGGAATGTATTTCTGATGGCGAGACAGACTGTTATAATGCTGTGATATTTCTGAGACCTAATGGTCAAGCTTTGTATAATGCTTATGGCTTACTGTGCTGTCTTTCCAAAGGTATGCCTGCTGCATTTTTACCGACACCTGCTGATGTGATCAAGACACGCCTTCAGGTGGCAGCACGATCGGGCCAGACAACATACAATGGTGTCATAGACTGCGCCCGCAAGATCTACCTGGAGGAGGGCTGGGGGGCTTTCTGGAAGGGGGCACCAGGTAGGGGTGTTAATTCATTATACCCGTGAAGATCCGGGGTAGAATAAGTCTTCAGCAACCCATGCTTGCCGTAACAGGCGACTATGCTTGTGAAAGACTAACTGGATCGGGTGGTTAGGCTTGCTGACTTGGTTAATGCATGTCATCGATCCCAATTGCATGGTAGGGGATAATTAAATATTAATAAAAAGTATGTAAATATTATGGCATTGATAGAACTATTTGATAATTTAGATAATGCAGAGTAAAACTGAATATAATGAAAACATTTAACTAAAACATCAAAATGACATCATATTAACAATAAAAACATTTTGTCATTCAGAAAATGATTATCTATTAATTTTGTGTAATTACTATTTCTGGTTATGTTATTAATTCAACCATTTGAGATTCTTATGTATATATGGCTACAAAATTTAAAAGGCTGTTTAGTCTTGGATCAATTTGGCAGCTTTCTCACTGTAAAACATTCCATTCTCTTATTCATCTACTGGTATATGCCCATTATTGTTCAGAATATCACGCCTTCAAACAGATATGAAAAGCAGATGTTGCCATATCAAAATTAGAAAACTACTCCAAATTCTAACAGTGTTAGTTAAGCGGTGAACAGTCATATACTTGTTGGTTGTTGTGGAAATCTTCCCATGGTGGCCCATTGTAAGACGCACCAACAGTGAGCACAAAACCAAATATATGTCTCATTACTGCCGATCTTCTCAATGTGCCGACTTGTGTTTCAGCCCGAGTGTTCCGGTCCTCGCCTCAGTTTGGTGTGACACTGCTGACATATGAACTGCTGCAACGTGTATTCTATATCGACTTTGGTGGAAGGTAATCCGTTATCTCTTAGGTTCTGTCTTTAAGTGGTATTTAGAAGCTGTAGTACCAGTGAAGACAGAATTTGTCACCAGCAGCACATGCTTGTCGTAAGAGGCGACTAACGGGATCAGGTTGTCAGACTCGCTGACTTGGTTTGATGCATGTCATCGATCCCAATTGCGTGGATTGATGCTCATGATGTCAATCACTGGATTGTCTGGTCAAGACTTGATTATTTACAGACTGCCGTCATAGAGCTGGAATATAGCTGAGTATGGCGTTAAACAACGAACAAACAAACAAAGCATAGATCGATGCTCATGATGTCAATCACTGGATAGTCTGATCCAGATTTTGTAATTTTCAGACTGCCGTCATACAGCTGGAATATTGCTGAGTGTGGCATTAAACAACAAACAAACAGCAGCTAATGCTAATGTGTCTTTGTTTCAGGCGTCCAGAGGGCTCAGAAGCCAAGTCAGTCCACTTAGAGGAATTAATGTCTCGTAATCCGGATCACATAGGAGGATACCGACTGGCGCACGCTACTTTCCAGGGTATCGAGTCACAATTTGGACTATGTTTGCCCAAATTCCGCACCACAGCTGCAGAATGAAGTGGTGACGGTTTGTTACGATAGGATCTTATGTATGTGCCCTGGTTGCCAGTTTGCAGTTGAGTGACAACAGGTAGTTGTGTGTGATGGCCTCAAACGTCCAATGAGTTAGATCCCCATCTCATGTCACAAGTCATCTAAACGCGCCAACAGCACCCAAGAGGTACAAACAGTGAAGTCTATCTATACCGTACTGAATCTGTGATAATAGTCTTGCCTTTCTACCTTGAATATGCTAGCAGAGGGTCTCTCACTGGATTGAGTACATGGTACTGGGGAAATCCTGCAGGGACACAGTGTAGAAGGACGGTGACCAGGTCTGTGCACCAGCTCCAGACAGCACCAACAGCCAACTTTTGCATTTTTCAGCATCACGTTTTTATCAGTGCGCAAACACCAGCTCCTGACAGTGCCAGATATCTCACATTGGCAGCAAGCATAAAAATCAGCTCCTCACATTGCCAGTTAATTGCAACTCCAAACTGTGCCAGGTATTTGAAACAGAAGCTTCTAACAGTGCCAGGTAGTTGAAGCAGAAGCTCCTAACAGTGCTAGCTTGTTGTAACACAAACTCTTAACAGGGCCAGCACTTGCAACACATGCTCTTGATAGTGCCAGCTAGTTGCCACACCAGCTCATGCAACACAAGCTTTTAACAGTGCTAGCTAGTTACAACACAAACTCTTAACAGGGCCAGCAGTTGCAACACGAGCTCTTGACAGTGCCAGCTAGTTGCCACACCAGCTCAAGCAACAAGAGCTCCTAACAGTGCCAGCCAGTAGAAGCTCTTAACAGTGCAAGCTTCTCCAGAGAGCGCCACAGAGCTCACCAACAGAAACTGTTCCTACACCAGCTACAAACAGCAAGGAGACATTGTCAAATATCTTGTCTTCCCTAAATCTTGTGTAACTGCATCAACTGGCCCAAATTAGGTGCTAAGTTCAGCACTATGTAAAGTATGTATGGTACAGACGATGAATGTTGAGTGTTGAGCATGGCTGCTAGGTCGAGACTGGTATAAAACTGTGACACGAGCAGTTTTCTCCAAAAATGTAGTTACGTGACATGCTCATCAATCTAGAATGGATTAACTCATGGTGTCTATCCCTAGATATGTGTAAATGTGTGTACCCTGACATAGACTCAGTAATGATGATTCCTAGATATTGTCAACATTACTGCACAACAGGTTGTTAGGAATGTGTTCAAACTCATTCATTTTCCCATGTTACCAATGTTCAATGAGATCCTTTTGGACAAACGTATTGCTAAAGATTTTTGTTGCACAGAATGAATATTTATATCTGTGTGGTCAGAACTGGCTTTGTTTCAACAGGGTAATCCAGTTGTTTTCCATAGTTAACTGTCCTCGCAGTATTAACTGAAGAGCAGGCCCTCGTAATACAATAGATTAGGGTACGATAAAGTACTCGTTTTTAATTTTTGTAAGAAATTAATGAAACTTGTATCAGATTTGCATCAAATTTGGTTGAGCAGTGTGCGTCAGTGTGCCTTCTCAAGGTGGCCCAGAATGCATCCCCTAGCCGTACCAGGATCCCTGGTTGTGGGTTGGAGACCTAGGTTCACACAAATTATGTTTTTTTCTCTCTAAATTCCCATTCCTTTGGTTTCCTATGCTGAGGTACCTGTGTGACTTAGATTTGCCTCAAGTTAAGCTGTGATAATTGAAATATTGTTCAAACTGGTGTAAAAATATCAATCTCGTTCTTAAGCTGCTTTTTGAAATGGTAGTGTCATGAACTCTGTTTTGTACCTTTTTTCAGGAGTGTATTTAATTCTTGTGACATTTGGCATAATAGTTATAGCATGGCAGTCCCAGTAAAAGTGATTGTCATAATACAAGTAGCTACTAGTCGTGGGATGAGGGGTGGTGGGGTAGCAGAGTGCTTTAAGCTTTCACTTGTCATGCTGAAGGGTCCTAGTTTCATTGGTACAATGTGTGAAGCCCATTTCTGGTGTAAAACCATACTCACTCACTCACTCACTCACTCACTCACTCACTTAATGTGCTTTCAGGGGGGAAGGGTGGTATTGGTAGTGTCGCAGGTATTGGTAACAGTGAGTTAGCCTGGTGGCAGAAAGCCACCAGTACCAGCTGATGTCTTAAAGTTCCAGTCTCGTTTCAAAGTGCTGAAATATTTGAAACTTGTCAGCTTGCTCAGAACTTGACATTATTTACCTGATTGATGGATATTGAATTGTACCTGCAGCGCTTGAGCACTTCATGGTTTATTGACAGCTTTATAACAAACTTTTAAGGTTGGGGATGGACATGTTCTTCCACTCTGATGATTATGTCGACACCGATAGTATTTATTCCCAGATCCTAGTACAAACACAGTGTTTTCCACAGTATTATGATAATATCTATCAGTAATACTATTATCTATCATCATGGTATCCATGATCATCTAGACCGACTACAAAAGGCCAGAGATAAGGAGCTGTTTTATATACATGAGTCCAAGTATCTGATTTTCTGATTCGGTTTCTCTTAGGGCGGGGATGAGTCCAAATTTATCATGGGTACCCAACCCCCTATCACCCAACCCTACCCTGCTATCTGCTGTAGGTTTCAAGAGATGGGTACAAAATGTTTGATTGAGAATAGTTTGACTGTAGCCCTTGAAAAATGTAGTTAGATGTACACTTATAAAACGATACACTTAAGTTGACTGAAGTTTTATCTGTATTCAGAAATGGGTGCATAGTCAAAGAAATACACACATTAGTGACTTGGGGTTCTAGATAATTTTTATCATTAAACAATATCTGTCGCGTGACTAACCACGATTCCAGGTAGTCGTGTGGGTACCCACGTCCTACTCAGTACCCGAGTTACCCGTCCCAGCCCTAGTTTCTCAGATGCTTTAGAAGTTGTTGACAGACGAAGATTATGCTTAGTAATGTGATTTATGTATCAGTGAGCGTGTCTTGCCTTGAAGCATATGAAATCAGTGTTGCTGTTTTAAGCTTGTCACACAGTCAAATCAGTCCCCGGGAATGATGTTACTGTTGCTATGACAACTTATGTTACCCATAATTCCTCAGGGCCCTTTGCGATGTGTGTTGCTGTTATGAGCTTGTTCTACCAACAGATGTGTTAACATTGCATCCCAGGATTAATTTATCACACATCCTTCCAGTGTAAATGTTGAAAGTCATAGATGGAAAGTGAGGAGTTATCTCCCCTGCTGGTACACAAACTGGTACACCAGATGGCAATAATTAAATAAATCAACTGCTCAAGTTCTGCACACTGTATTCTACCAGTTACAAAAATCCTTAAATCAGAACGTAATATTTGTGTGCATAATATTTACAAATGAACCAAACCATTGGTTAAGAGGTCTGTTGTAGATTATCCTGATTGTGCTCCTTATACCAGTATATTCAGTTGCAGCTGTAATATTGAATTATATATTTATTTTGTTATGAAGATGTTTATACGATGGTTCAGCTCATTGATGCTTTTGTTTACATCACTGGTGAAGTAGCCGAGTCATGATTCAGAAAGCAGCATTGTTGCCCACGTACTTACTATACTACCCAAAAGAAGTTAAGGACATCTAATTCTTTCATATTACCACGGTTAATATACAATGCCCTGACAGATTAATTATACAAACATGAAAGAACTTCTTTTGAGTAGTATATATGGAAAATTATCTGTTTGTTAATTGACAGAGTTGAAGCATATTTTAATGTGTCACAAGGAAAATTGACTCAAAAAGTTAATGTTGGTGTAAACTGTGCCACATGTACAAGAGCACATTTCATTTTGAATAACGAGTGTCTTTGATATGGTATTACCATAAGAAAATCATATCAGTGATTATCTGACACATATTCAAAATCACAATATTCTCTATAAACATACATTTTATTGTGGACTAAAGCCTGACCACACTTTTTGATTGTGTTTATTCATTGATATGGATATGTTGTGGCCTGTTTGTCCGTCGTCCATTCTCCTGCTTAATTTGACCATGCTCATATCTGATTTTTCTATATGGCCGCCTCAACAGGGCAACCTCAGCAGCCATATTGGAAAAGCTAATTATTGCTGTTACTCAGTTATTTTTGTTGAAAATGGATGAAATTTGCAACATGTGTGATTAGTAGTGGCACTCAACAAACATGTTCCCCTTTATGGTAGTATTTTTATTTTGACCTTGTTCTTTTGGGGTGGTTGGGTAGTGGTTAAAGCATTCACTCGTTAAGCTGAAGACCCGGGTTTGATTCCCCACATGGGTACAATGTGTGAAGCCCATTTCTGGTGTCCCCCCACCGTGATATTGCTGGAATGTTGCTAAAAGTGGCGTAAAATCATCCTCACTTGACCATGCTCTTAAATTCTCCCAAAGACTTATTTGACTCTAAATACCTCTTCTCTGAAATTGGCAGACTGTACAAGCTGAACTCATCTTGTTTCTCCTTACGAGGACATTTTGTTCAAATCATTGCATTTAAGTGTCAGTTTTTAGTTCTCAGTAATGATGCAGAACATATTTGGATATCAATACTGACGGCAATTTTCTTTGTGGCTTTTTAGACTGTTGACTACATGTCCAGGTGAGCTACAGTGCCGTGTCACAATTTCTAATCACAACCTTTGCTAAATTAAGGGATAATTGTATATGTGTACAACATTAATAATTGGTCTGGTCGAAATATGGAATTGAAATGATAATAAGATGAATCATGACACCGCTACCAGCCTGGTGGGACAGCAGTAGGGAGGTGAATCAAAGTTGATGAAAGCGGAAAATATTACCTATGCACAAAGAATTGTTGCTTCATGTATATTCGTGGTTGTGTGGTTGTTTTTCATAGAGTATTCATGGGTTAACAGAGAACTGTCAATTGTTCGATTGTTATTGTATATCTGAAAAGCGTAATTGTATCGCAAGATTCCGGAGGATAGTTTTTGGAGTGACTCCTGTCAGTATATATTTTCAACCATGTCTGTTAATAATGATGTACATAAGTTATGCCTTTATTCCCAGTTTGGTGTGGCTGGTTGTTGTTGATCAGGTTAAAATCTGAAATATCTAAGGATTTAGCATAACGGTACATACCAATGGACTTTCATGTTGTCAATCTCATTGAAATCAGATCTTAGTTCTCGCCAATCTCATTAAAATAAGATCTTAGTTCTCGCTACCTTTCATCTGACAAATCAAAGCGTCGATTAACAGATCATGAAAGTGACAGTCAGAATGTGTTTTCTAATCATGCAACCTCAGTGTATTCCGAACGACAGTTACGCCCCATACGACTGATTCCGTCAAAATTATCGTCTATCTCTCGCTACCGTGCGATTAACATTTGAACGGAGGAGGCATTGCACAGTAAGTGGGAACCACTGCCATACAATCTCAACCATATATTGGACATTTCGGAATGCTCATTTGTTCAGTTTTCAAAATTTTAATCGAGAACTGTGTCAACATATTTTTCAAGCATAGTCCGAAATGGAAGTCGCCAGGTTGAAATAAGTGCTGTAAAGCTCGAGAAATCTGCTTCCTAAATTGGCTGGTGTCGGCTTCTTGTTAGTCATTTCAGTGGTCGGTCAAAGTTCCCAAAACATTGTTCTGACGTGATCCTTTAAAGGGATGTCCTCAGATCTTTGTTTAGCAGCAGTGAAAACTAAAGATCTGTTTTTAATGAGATTGTCATGTTGTTGTCATAGTAGGTTGCTGTGGGATACATGTATGATACAAGTATGATACAAGGAATAATACAAAAGATGATACAATAAAGGATTGATGGAAGAGATGTACAAGGCTTGTATCTGATACAAACTCACAAACAATATTGCATGTATCAGTGTGGACGAGAAATGGAATATTTAAGAACATAGAATGATGGCAATACAGTGGATATCTGTAATCAGTCCTTGTATAGATGTGTACATCTCGGCACTTTTCTAGTTTCCTCGTCTTATCCCTGTGATTGTAACACTGAAGTTAAATGTTTCAGAGTCCAGAGTTAAAATAGGCTCTTTGTTCTCTAAAAGTGTTCCATATGGTGGGTAGGTAGATGAGCTTTTTATGATTGTGTCAGGTTCTGTAGATCAACCAGATCTCACTCACATGGTGTTTCATACACTGGAGCAGTGCTCTATCATTGTCAGTCAAAGTTTACAGGATTGTATACACAACATTTGTCCATCTGTGAATATATGTGGCATTGTAGTGTGGCAGTGTAGTCACCATTTTTATCCATGTTACTGCAAGAAGGACACCAACTAGTGCCCAGACCAATGAGAGTTCAGATTACATGGCACAAATGAAAATATTTCTCATGCAACACGCTACAGCTCTGCAGACGTCTGCTCCACGCATTGTTTTAATATCAGACTCCGCAGAATTAGCATTCAGTTGCTTATTTGACATCCATTACTGAACTAGTCTCGATGTGTCACTTCTACGCTGCACATTGGGCATATTTATTCACAGCTTATGGAAGAACGTAGTGAACACAATCACATCGTTTAAAAATGGTGACAGCATTTTCAAGAAGTCCAGACTCCTTGCCAGTATATCTGATAAAGTAATTGGAGCGCATGTGTAGATTAACACTTATATTGCAGAGTAAAGTACGATTCTCAGTTTAAATTCGATTTCCACACCTGTGGGAGTTGTTAGAAGGCTCTGATCAGTCATCAAAATAACCAGTCTATCCGTGGTGACATTCATCTTGCACTGCCAAATGCATGTAACTGGTACTTGCAAGAAGAGTATTTTCTTGAAATAAGAGTTCTTTAAGTTACTTACATTTCGTTAAGCACTGAAAGTATGGAAGTTTGTTGAAACAAACACGAATTGATAGCGATGTAAAAGTGGTAGACAGGAGGAGGCTCCATTTATTGGTGTAACTATGGTAAGTAGGTGTCAGACTGTTAAGGTATTGTTTGAGTTTGGAATGTAAGTTATTTTCATGGAACATCGACAAGTATTGTTTGAGAATACTCACCTGTCCATTGCTGTTGGTTTTTTCCCAAGTGTATTTGGTGGTTGTTTATTTTGTAGTGTGTCCTTTGTTTATGTATATATGTATACATAGAACACCTCTTTCTATATATATGTATATACATGTATATATATATATGTGTGTGTGTTGTGTGTGATTTATTTGCCTATGTGTCAGTCAGTGATTATTTGCTCTGCTCTCCTAGCAACCGGTTTTGTAACCAAGGTATTTACACATAGCATTCTAGTCTACAGACATGTGAAAATGTTTTGCAGGTGTAGACAGGGTACATATGGAAAAGGAGATGTCTGTTTTTTTACAAATATACAATTTTGTGTAGGCAATCTGTCATGTTTATATTGTGTTGATTAACCACTGACTATTCATTATAGTTTTGAAAATAATTTTCATTTGCTTACTAACATGGGTGGAAACATATCTACATATCAACACGTTACACGACGATGACTTCTTTTCAAGTTTATGAAGACTAATAAGTTAACTTTCTTTCTGAAGATGTAAACTTCCTACCTATTATCTATGTGATGTGGGGTCATGGGTGGCCCAGTCATTTAATTGACTGTTTAGAGTTTTGTCTCTTATGCATGCTAGTATCCTATGATCATGGGTTCGAATCCTGGTTTCACCTGATTATATTTCAAGGTTTGCCAGCACAATACTGTGCTCATGAGTTTAACCAAAATGGTAAATGTTAAAACCTGCATCACTTTGTGTCCCTCGGCTGTGATGTAACAGAAATACTGTTCAAAGCAGTGTTAAACCATCCTTTCTCACTGTATCTGTTTGCATAAATTGACAGTCGTAATTTGAATTTGAGTCCCTCAAACTCTCCCTGCTTGTATTGCAGCTTCAATTGTATTGCAGCTTCAATTGTATTGCTCAGTCTAGAAGTTCATGACTACCCTACTAACCCTGAGACACTGTTGCCAGTTCCACATATGACACTCCGAAGCCTAGACTGCAAACGAGCACCAGAACATTGAGCATAACAGCCTTCAAAATTCATGCTAGCCTGCTGGCCCATGACAACTAAATTGTGCCATCTACAAGTGAATTCCAATGTTGGTGGTCCTCATTGTCTGGTACCAGCATTTAGGGGCTTTAATTCTGAACCAGTTCACAAAGCTTCAAGTTTGCAACAAATTGGAACTGACCAAAACAGAATATGTAGTCAAAGTAAACCTTTTTGTCTCATTCAAGCAGGACTAGCTCCAAACTCTTAAGGACCAGTGGAATAAAGTTTACATGAGCTAGTTTTACAAAAACCGAATTTTTAAGGTCCCTATTTAATGTAGATTAGGTGGTGATGCTTTCCTACTTAAACCTGGTGATCTTAGCGACTTTCTTCCATACTTGATCTCACACTTCTTGAGTGAACACACGACTCTTTATATTGTAATATATCAAGTGCCTGGTATGTCCGGTGAAATGGCTGTGAAATTGATTTTTAATTTCAACTTGGTTTTCAACATACGGAACGCCACAAGACCATGTGTGTTTGTCTCAGACTCAACTATGCTGAACTGACATTTACTTTGTGAACATGATTTGAAATATAATTTACACTTTGGCGCATGAAATGTTAACTCTTGTCTATGTTTTCCAGTGTATTTCTTTGAGATTCTTTCTTTTTGATGGATGTCATACCGTTGAAACATTAAATACAGGTCTGTTGTCAACACATAATCTGTCAGACAGACCGTGATACAAATATGTCCTACACAGCCCATGCAAGTCTATAATATATGGCAAGTCTATATTACTGCAGTATCTGAAAATGAAGAGTCTCTAGGCTCCTTTTTATTATATTTTTATTAAGATACTTTAACAACTGTTTCCTCCTGTAAGATATGTTCATGTAAGAGACTAGATGTTAGTCTAGTCAACACATTACTGCATCACACAGTTTGGGTTGCAGTGAGGCCCAGGACTGACCATTTATTATGGTTTGGGAGAGGAGGGGAGGGTTGGGAATGTTACCTTAAAAAGTGTTAACAAATTACAAATTTGCTCATTGTGCCCCTTTCCTTAATACATGGTCATTCCTCCAACCTTTAAAACTGACACCTTTGGGGGGCATTACATTTGCTTACTCTGTTCCATTCTTATGACTGCCAAGGGGGACAACTCTTAAATCTCTTCTCTTCTTGTTACTCATTCTCACCCCCTTGCTAACATTAAACTATTTCCACCATATCTATGTTGAGTATTTTGCAACAGGATACCAACACTACAAAGAGACTTAAGACAATTTTATATTTTACCAGCGTTCGAAATACCTGCCTGCCCGACCGTCCGAGACGGGTTGATTTCAACTCGGGCTGTCAGATTTTCAAATCCCCCTGCCCGACGGTCGGGTTATATTTCATAGGTGAAAATATTCTAAATATTTCCCAATGATAAGCATTAATTCACAAGTAAAGATGAATGATAAAATGTAACCAAAAAGAAACCCAGTTAGCTTTTAGACAACCTAACATTTAGCGATGCGCTTATGCTACAAGCAATCCGTTTTCATGTTTTTAATTAAATAATCCTGAGAAACATATGTTTATAGTGGGCAGGCAGGTTTTGGTCAGGGCTGGCAAGTATTTCAGCTAGCCAGTCCTGTGGTCTGGCTGAAATTTTTGGGAGTTTCATACCCTGATTTTACCCATTTTAATCATGTGTACTTGATTTGATAACTTAATTGAAATTGAGTGACATACATACATATTTTAAATCGATTAAATTTTTATTGCTTGATATGAAAACATGTACATGTAAGTAATCATTGAAAGTGATTTGTAAGAAAGAATTGCCTTTACGTAACTTCATGTTGAAGAGGAGGTTGTGGTTATGGCCACTTCTTTCCACTGGATATGTAGATTGTATATAGAAATTGTTTTAATAAACAACCAAATACAACATCAAATATGTTCAATAATTTTTATTTTTCTGGCGTGTACCATGTGGGCAGCTTTTGCATTAGATGCTGAACAAGATTCCCATGGAATTAAACATTTCGGAAATTACAGATTTTTAGTGGTTAAATCATTAGATGGTCAGCTGAAGGCACAGTTTGATTACCCACATTAGTGTATATGGTATGGTTTAGCTGGAAGATTGCTAAAAGTGGTGGCAAAGTGCTGTAAAAATGAACTTCAATCTGTGGTCACAAGTCAGGTGAAGTTTTGCCTCTGGGCCCAATGCTTTCTTCATAGGACCTGCATGCACATGTGTGTTTGGCTGCTTGTACTACCCAGCACTTATCCGGTTTCACGGAGCTAGTCCACTGAAATACCATGCTGAAGGTCTTCAGCAACCCATGCTTGCCGTAAAAGGCGACTATGCTTGTGGTAAGAGGCGACTAACGGGATCGGGTGGTCAGGCTCGCTGACTTGGTTGATACATGTCATCGTATCTCAATTGCGCGGATCGATGCACATGATATTAATCACTGGGTTGTCTGTTCCAGATTCGATTATTTACGGACCTCCTTCATATAGCTGGAATATTGTTGAGTGCGGCGTAAAACAACAAACAAACTGTATGCTCACATAGTGTAAAACAAGGATCGAACCCCGGACTTTCCGCTCTCCAGGCGGACGCTGAAGTTTAACATGGACACCCAGCTAAGACACAGTTTACCGAACCGAGCATTCCTATCACCTCAATGCCGAGCGCCAGGCAGGCAACAAATACCATTTTTTAAGGTATTTGTATGAGGCGGTCAGGGAATGGAAGGACCCGACCTTCAGCTCTCCAGCAGACGCTCTATCCCATCAACACAGAGGCTGATGGGTCACCAGTCATATCATATGTATAGTTGATTCACGGCTCACAGCCGTAAGCGCACATAGAATTCCTTTTATGAAGTCATATTTTGCAGGAGATAGGTCTTTCCCTAAAAGTAGTGTCATGTATGTAGGTACCTGGGGATGTATGCATGTATCTCTATAGGTTTCTTTGTATTTTTATGGCTTTAAGGAGCCTGGCCTTGGGCATCGAAATCGCAGCAGCATGTAAGGCCTTCTTCCAATAACCTCGGGGCGGTCGGGTAGCCTAGTGGTTCAAGTGTTCGCTCGTCACGCCGAAGACCCGGGTTCGATTCCCGATATGGGTACAATGTGTAAAGCCCATTGCTGGTGTCCCCCGCCGTGATGTTGCTGGCATATTGCTAAAAGCGGCATAAAATCATACTCACTCCAATAAACTCGTCAACCACCGGCAGGACGTTGCAGGCGTTCACAGACTAGGGCGCGATTTGCCGCGATCGTCGGGCTTGGGGGTACCAGTGGCCAAGACACTGCAAAACGCTGTGCAGTTTTGTCCCATAGGCGTAACAGAAACCAATGATCATGGGTTCGAATCCTTGTTCACCCTCCTTATGTTTTAAGATTTGGTAGCATCACACCCGAGCTTCTGATACCTGCATCCCTTTCGCTCACGATGACACGATATTACTGAAGGTTATTCAGAACTTAAACACAGTTCACTCAGGCAGTAAGCGGAGAAATAGCAACTTCCTAAGATGCCATGGTGCAGAACTCAATGTCAATCTGAATTCACTTTTGACTGTCATGTCGGGGGGGCAAGGCAGGGATAGAAATTATCACAAGCCCACTAGCCCGAGCCAGTTTCACAAATGTTTAAAGGTAGAATTTCGAACACTTAGTAGATGTCCCTGTAGGCTATCACCTGGACTTCCTAGATTAATTTTCGCAGGGAATAGCTGCAAAATTGCTGATGCGGCGTTAAGCAATATTCACTCACTCACTCCTAGATTAATTTATTTCCCTGCAAGATGGTCTGTACCAGTCGGCGACAGATCTAGATCGTCTGCTTTTGATCTTAGATAGGTTCCCGTGGCTATTTTCGACTCACGCGTGGATTCCAGGTTGGTACGGACCTCAGATATCGTGGCGGAAGTGGACCTTGCTGGTGCTATCAACCATTTGTTTGCCTGGCCCAGACTCCCATTATTACCTGGATCATTGTAAGTAGACGGGTACAGATGATTTGAAATTCCTCATTATATCTGTAAATGCCATGTTTATTCAAAACGATGTTATTACTAAAGGATTATCATTTTATAAAACGTTCTGTACAAACTAATGATAGCTGCTTCTATACAAAGCATGCAAGGTGCATACTAAATTATGGAAACATGTACTGTGGGGCAGTGGCCTAAATACTGAAGACACCCGTTTGAAAGTTGACAAGACAATAGTGATCAACGACATTGTTTTTTTTGTAGGGGTATATAGATAATTCAGCTTTTAAATATAAGAATACATAGGTAAAAAGTGTTACCTTGGTGACCACACTTTATTTTTGTCTCAGTGCATTGACACCAGTTTACCTCTATCGTGTGTTTCTCATGGTTGTGTTTCTTCCAGAAGCGCCACACAAGATTTCAATGAAACCCATTAATGAATTTGTAGGTTTAGAAAATTGGGTTTCAGGAGCAGCTGATATAAGTATCATCGGTAAGGGCATACAGATAGCAATTTACATGTTTCATGTTTCTACTTCATATTAAGGTAAAGTACTACACTGTAAGGTGGGTCACGTGGTCGTAGCATAAGTTGTGATGACACGTTATGACTCTTGCACATGTTTCAGTTGTGAAACCCAGTTCTTTAAGGCCTGAAACAAAGAACGACATCACATAGACACGTTTTTGTTTACATAAGAGTCTGACATATTAGCACTAACAGGATTGCATATTTCTAACAATTGGTCAGGCTCGCTGACTTGGTTGATGTATGTCATCGTATCCCAATATTGCGTTTATCGATACTCATGATTGGTCCAAACTCGATTATTTGCAGATCGCCGTCATATAGCTGGAGTACGGCGTTATACAACAAACACACAAACAAACAATCCCAAATCGCCACACACTACTTTTGTTGAGCACAGAAAAAGGTATATATTAACGGATGGTGTAATGTATTACTATTAAATATTACCTTTAGCATGGATTTGATGCCAAGAGCGTCTATGAATGAGTGAGTCGTTCCATATACTAAGAGGAACAGTCCTCTTTTTTTCGTCTCTTACCAGTATTCCGTCGTAAACGGAAGTACAGAAGTCTTTGACGAAGGTTTCTTCTGGTAGAGGTGCATCTAACCCAAGCTTTCTGCTGTTGGCGAGGGCGTCTGTGCCGTCGAAGTTGACGTAGCATAACCTGGTCGTCAGTTCCTTCAGCGGGCGGAGATAGGCGGGACCACTTGCCATCAGCTGCAAAATATTGTTTCTCCACATGCAACGATTTCTGATTCTTGGGTCCGTTGGACAAAGCGATCTTAGTGCTGAGGTGATCGTAACTCCCATACTTTAGCATAGACTTAGGAAATTCGTAGCGCTAAGGTTGTTTCGTACAACGGTACCCTGATATTCAAAACGACACAATGCAAGTCTCGTGATGATAATGACCTGCAAAAGTAACGCAACTAAATAGTAACTACTTTGATGCGGATGGGAAGACATCATAAGGACACTACGATGAAAAAAAAGAATTCGCAAGTAAGAACATCTTACCAGATATCAGTCTTTGAGTAATGTGTTCACGCTATTCAAACTCACAAAATAAGTGTTCATGCGGCCAAAGACATTCTATGGCACACAATAGGTCAGTGATACCATTAAACAGTTTCTACAGAAAGATAAGAATGTAGCTAGAAGATAAGTGCATTCTATGTTCACTTTACCGTGACAACTATTTTATATCCATTTATCAATTCAGAAAACTATACAATGTTTCCGTGTTCTTATTGGAGTAAACTGGACTAATTGAGACGACAGCTTTGTTTGACTGACCGCCTCCGTGGTCAAGTGGTAGAGCGTCCGCCTGGAAAGCGGAAGGTCCGGGGTTCGGTCCCTGTTTTACACTATGTGAGCATACAGTTTGTTTTTTGTTTAACGCCGCACTCAGTAATATTCCAGCTATATAACGGCGGTCTGTAAATAATCAATTCTGGACCAGACAACCCAGTGATTGACATCATGAGCATCGACCTTCGCAATTGGGGAACGATGACATGTATCAACCAGGTCAGCGAGCTAGTCCACCCGATCCCGTTAGTCGCCTCTTACCACAAGCATAGTCGCCTTTTACGGCAAGCATGGGTTGCTGAAGACCTGTACCCTGGATCTTCACGGTTCATGTGAGAATACATCAATTCTGTTTTACAGGAAAAATATGTGCATGCAACGCACGCACGCACGCACGCACACGCACGCACACACACACACACACACACACACACACACACACACACACACACACACACACGTGCACTGACCGCCACGGATGCTTCTTTCAACAGCGCATCACACATCTCCTGACACGTGGTGATACCACGCAATGTCAAGGCCGGTCTTATGACCTCAAAGTCAGGAAACACGTAGTACCCAGCTGTCGGCGTCACCATCTTCACCCCAACTGACCTCAGCTCCCTACAGCATAGAAACGGTCAGACACACGGGTGACACAAACCTGTAAGTGTTCCAAGCTTCTCTACTCTATTCCTGAACAAGTATTACAACTGCAGTGCTTCAAATGATTTTTTTATGAATGCAACCAGCATCTAACACTGTCCACAACTAAACCAACTGATACGTTATTTTTTTTTATTTAACACTACAGTCACCAATATTCCAGATACGGCAGCCTGTAAAAGTCTGAACTGGATGTTATCAATATTATCCCAGGTCGTCACCAAGCTACAAAGCCGATCCATTTCATCACCTCTTACGACAAGCATAGGATACTTAGGACCTACCCTAACTGTCTACCCGTGAAGATCCGGGTTAGTAGAGGTCTTCAGCAACCCATGCTTGCCGTAAATGGCGACTGTGCTTGTCGTAAAAGGCGACAAACGGGATCGGGTGGTCAGGCTCACTGACTTGGTTGATGCATGTCATCGTATCCCAATTGCGTGGATCGATGCTCATGATGTCAATCACTTGATTTTCTGGTCCAGAGTCGATTATTTACAGACCTCCCGTCATATTAGCTGGAATATTGCTGAGTGCGGCATTACACACCAAACAAATAAAGAAACCTTACTGCCACTGGTGCATAAAGAAGGGTCAGACGGTGAAGAGATTAGATCAGTTTTACAATATACTAGATATGAGCGTTTGTCTAATCGAGATGGTCCGGAGCAAGTCGCTTTACTGGGGTAGTTAACATATGTTTGCTCTGTGTGAATGGTTCCGAAGCCATGTTCAAGTGGCATTGGTCTAGGTATTTATACAGAATTAACACATGTTCAAGCGTGAATGCTCTTGGTAGTAAAACATAATCCTGAAGCCATGTTCTAGAGTGAAAGCTCTAGGTATGTAAATACACTGCTGATGCCATGTTCTCGTGTGAATGGTCAATGTAAACATAATCCTTAAGTCAATAAATAGCGGTCATTGTGAAGCTTGTCTTTGCACGCACCTGCAACAGAATGAGGACACGGCTGCCATGATCCGTGAGGTGTGACGGATGTACTCGTCACAGGAAGCCAGGTCACCAAACATCTGAAACCAACGCCTGTCATAAACGCCTGTTATATGCCTCTTCCGTTAGTTATCGTGTCTCCTTCATTGTTGGATCAGAAGTAAAAACCAAATGGATATTTTCTTCCCCCAAAATGTAAGATTTAACAAAAGTGACATTCCCGGTTTCAAAGGTCATCACGATACGACTGCCCTATGTATGTGGTCTGTTTTAAGGAAATACCCTAAACAGATTTGTGCTACATAAATCTGCAAGCATGGTCTCGGAGGCGAAACGGTGCAACGATTAGTTAAATATGCTACTGTTCCGTCTTAAAGTGTCACGAAGAAGTCTCAATGGTTTCAACAACCGTCAACGCATGTATCGATGGTCAAACGTACAAAGTTTGCCTGAATTTAACGCTTGTGTTTATGAATTAAGTCCACCTTCAGCGACACCGATGTGATATGAGTGGAGGAACGTCATCCCCACTTCGTCACTCACTTTTGAAGCAGCAAACTGCATTGGCGCCGGTGCACAGGAATAGGTGTGGCTTGCTTCGCTCTTGACAGCAGCCAACAGGGACGAGAGCTCAGATGGATATATGTGATAACCAATCTGGGAAGAAAAAGAATACAAACATTCTGTCTTTATAACGAACATGCAACTGATGATGTCCCTCAATTTCTGACAACAAAAATAAATAGCCTCATATGGTAAAAATGATGCAGTGTGATTCATTGCTTCAAGTGAAAGATAAACTCTAAGATGCATCGTGCAACTATCGGAAAAGACCGATATATGGTCACAGCGGTAGAAACTAACATTTTTAGTCCACGAGTCCTTATAAGGATAACACAAAGCAAAACCCTTAAAAATGCAAATTTCTACTGGTCCTTATGATACCCTAACTATTGGGTAGTTTGGCAAGGACCATAGGACTAGAGCCAATTCCTAATGCTGTGGTCATATACTTTGGTTCAGTGTGTACTATGCACACTATGCCTAGGTGGACCATCTTTTCTTAGACATTATAGTTGCTGAATATGTTTTATTCTTAATCTGAAAAAACCCAAACAGTCTTACCCTCCAGCCCCCAGCACTGGCCCACTTGGACAGCCCGCTACTGATGACTGTTCCCTCTGGGTAGTGCTGAAACACGGCAATATGGGATGTACACGCGGTTATATATAGCATACCCCGGAGCAAGATGTCGTATACATCCCGGCTGTATATAGCAGGGGCATGTGTATATACCAGAGACATATGTGGCATTCACAATTGTTCCATGTTGTGAAAACCAGGGACATATGTGGTATAAATCCGGTTATAAATAGTATATAGCAGGGACATAAGTGGTATACACCACTGTTACGTGTAGTATATACCAGGGACACATGTGGTATAAACCCCGGTTATATGTAGTATATACGAGGGACAAACATGGTACCCATCCGAGTTATATGAATCTTCCCTAGGCAAGTGAATTAACTGACTGTAAAACTTTTAGAGTCGGTTAACTCCCTTGCCTTGGGAAGGTGCGTTATATGTAATTATAAGTATATACCAGGGACGTATGTGGTATAATCATGTTCTGCAGCAAAACTACAAGAACTACTGATATTTTTTAATGTTTCTGATCGCGACGTAAAAGGGCATTCATTCACTCACTCACTCACTCACTCATAGATTCAACCTTTGTCATGTTGAAGGAGACATACACAGTGAAGCCTCCTTAATCTTGACAAACCGTTCCCAATGACATCGTCCGGATAAATGAGATGAGGTGAGATGAAATGGGGTTTTACTTTGCGGTCAAGATTATTGACTTATACAATAGCGTGGATTCACGTGAGAGTGGCTGCTTGTACGAGTCTAGTCCGTACTTCTGCCGGTTTAATAGTGCTTGCCCACTGACATACCATGTAGATATTTAGCATGGATACATCACATTACCAGGCAGGGTAACATCAAGTACCATCGTTAAACGTCTTGTGTATGACGCAGCCAGGGGATCGAACCACCGACCTTCCGCTCTCCGGGCAGTCACTATCACTAGAGCACGGAGGCTGTCATAAAGTAATGAATGAATGCTGTTCAATAAGAATAAGAATAGTAAAGCTGTTCGCCTATTGCCAATGCAATATGTCGTATGGTGTAATTTCGTTTGTCTTCCATTCCGTTGCCGGTCCAACAATTATATGCACCCGATTCATACTTTTTTTTATGTAACCACGTGCTATCCGTGTGCGTGTGTTGACAAACTACTATGCCTTGCCGATGAAGACGAAATACCTAACTGCCATTACATTGTCCTTAATGACCACGGAGACTTCTTCGTCTTCTTTTCAGAGGCGATCCGGATTAATAAACCACAGGTGGGAAGCACAGGTTGGAGGTAATATCACCTGTTCATTTGTATTTCCTTGTTTGTCTACCGCGGCACTCAGCAATATTCCAGCTCTATGACCGCGGTCTGTAAATAATCGAGTCTGGACCCGACAATCCAGAGCTTGATGTCATAAGCATCGATCAACGCAATTGGGAAACGATGACATGCATCAACCAAGTCAGTGAGCCTGACCACCCGATCCTTTCTCATCAGTAAATGACTGACGTAAAGAAGGTTTCCGGGATAATGGCAGAGCTCCAGATAAGCTGCGTATCTGCATGAAATACGCATCAGAAATGCAGAAAGACGCATTAAAATAAAATCCAAGCGTATCAAATACGCAACGAACATTACAGATACACCACAAAAATAAAACTTGTGCGTATCATCTAAATATTGTGAAGTAACCCTGTGTATTCGATTAGCAAATCAGCAACTTATTTTGAAATTATAAACGGGCATTCCGTCAACTTTGCCAAACTCCACGATGACAGTTACATCATGATCATTTGCCATCACACTTTCTTGTGGAAGTATCGTGGTATTTTTGAGTCCTGTAAAGCTCTCGAACCCACACGGCACCAGTTTGCAGGGACTAGATGAATAGCGTTTAAATATTTAACTTAAATACCCACATGTGTAAAAACTAGTGGGTAACAGAAATTTGAATACCCAGATAGAATTACTGATACCCAATGATTTTAAAATGCATGGGTAAAATACCCACAACACCAAAAGCTTACCTGGAGCTCTGATAAGGGTATCACTGCACACTAACAACAACAGCCTAGTTCTACATAAGTCAGTTAGGTCCTTCTCACGTGACATCACAACGAGAACAAAAATAAAACATATGCACAACAGATAGTTATTGTTCTGCAAGAATGGGTATGGAAACCAACTCTTCTACAGCGCACCGCCACATGCGTTCTCTGTTCGCCAAACTATCAGATGACACATTTTCTTCAATATGAACGTGTCTGTTTCACCAGGTATTTGTGCCGAACAATGCATGGACTAAGCTAGCTGCGGTTACCGACTCCCTACACAGATAAATGGGCTGTCCATAGCGTTTTCCTGATAGATCTGAGATCCAAATTGCCATCGCAATTTACATGCTTCAGCAAAGTGCATGCGTTTTGATTTAACGACAAATTCACTTCCAATGACACTTGCCCTCAAATACGAGTTCTTATATTTTAGATCGTGTGCACAACAATTTATTTACTTATCGAGTTTGAAACCGCACCGTTACAGATTTTTTGTCTTTGCCATTGCCATCAGCGAGGGCGGTCAAACATCCGTGCCCTCCTGGTTATGGCAGGGTTGCCAGTGCTGTATGTTCCGAATCGAGAATCTGTTAGGAAAACACCAGGGGACAGCTTGTGTACGGACAAGTCAATCAAACATCGTTTATTGGGAGCAACACAAAGATGTGGTTACTGCAACTAGGACAATAACACCCTGTTCAGACAATTTGGTGGAAAGCAAATTAACCCAATGTCAAACAGCTCTGTCATCCGACGCCTACTGTTTCGGTTACCGCAGCTTGGACAATGACACCCTGTTCAGACAATTTGATTGGTCGCTGTCATCTGACGCTTGCTTGAATGGCGACGGAATGTGACCCAACTACAATTCTGTCGAATATGTCAACACTGCCGGAGGCCCTCCGTGGGTTCAAGGACATCACTTGGTTTCTATCACCTACCTCCATAACATTGCGACAGATCTGTTAGACCCTATTCAGTATGAAGTTTGCTTTGCAGAGTTGCGAGCTAAAGGCTTGCCGAAATCCTATGATCGTGGGTTTGAAAGTCAGATTCACCCTGACGACTAAAAAAATTGTCAGCACCATACCTGTGCTCGTGGGTTCTCGTCTAAGACCAGTCAAAGCAGTTAAACGAAAGTCATTCTCTGCACGTAGTGTTACAATGTTGAATGCTGAAGATTTGAATTCATCTCGATACTGAACACCATTCGTTGCGGTGTACTGTATCAAAGCTTCAAACTGTAAGAGTGAGTGAGTGAGTGAGTTTGATTTTACGCCGCTTTTAGCAATATTCCAGCAATATCACGGCGGGGGACACCAGAAATCGGCTTCACACAATGTACCCATGTCGGGAATAGAACCCGGGTCTTCGGCGTGACGAGCGAACGCTTTAACCTCTAGGCTACCCGACCGCCCCCCAAACTGTAAGAACAAGGGTCCATCGTATTATGTTGGTACACAATTCATCACCAGACGGATGTTGTGATCATTGTGGCCATTTGGTATATACATGTGTGTTAAACTTGTTTGGTTTTTTCTATCAGACAGCACTAGACTGTCGACCTCTCAATTACTTGCACACAGTCATTACACACATCATCAAAAAGACGAGATGCAGTATGCCCTCACCATTAGTGGAACACGATGGACGTATTACCTCATCAACCGACTTATTTGACACACCAAATGCTAATGTTAAGAATGCATGCATGCATTTTCTGGTGTATAAAGTATATTAACACCTTCTGAATAGTATGTCACATGATGCACGAACGTACCTTTGCAAGTGTCACATGACTTTGGGTGTAGTGAAGTCTCGCATAGATTTCGTCACTCAGAACAATCACGTTGTTCTTTCGGAAAGCTTTACTGTAATAAAACAAATGTACTTTAGAAGCACTCAGACACGCATTTCAACGCAATAGATACCAGAGGTCCATTAACATGAACCAACAGTAAGATATGAATTAGACAGCACAGGCTCATATTAAACAAAACTGAGACATGAAATTGTACAATCCGAGTTGTTGGGAAAAGGTTCAACTGACTTATGTACTTCTCACTAATACGCTAGAGACCGCATCCGTGGTGTAGTGAATAGAGCATCTGCGGAAGGTCGGTGGTTCGATCCCGGCCGTGTCTTACCATAAGACTGAAGGTGGTACCTTTTGTACCCCGCCTGGCCCTCGTCATTGTAAGGTGGGAAAACAGGGACTGGTTGGGTCAGAGTTAGCATACTGTGTCTGAGTAGGGTTAACATTGCGGTATGGTATGTCAGTTGCTAGCACTATAAAGCCGGCATTGGTCCGGACCAGTACAAGCAGAGAGACAGACAGACAGACAGTTAGACACACACACACACACACGCACACACACACACACACACACACACACACACACACACACACACACACACACACACACACACACACACAGGCTTTCCTATCGACTAAAGACTTTATGCCTACTGATTGGATAGCAGATTACCTCAACGCAACCAGTTGGGCATCCCCGTAGCTGGTTCCGGCTGAAAGAACAGGCTATTTTAATACAAACAAGACGCACGTCATCGTGACGTCATGATGAAGGCATTGATTGTACGTTTATACTTACAGGCGTAAATATACACAAAGAAAAAGGTTAAGCACACCCTAATATATTTCACTATTGTTCGGTCCCATGTTTGTAACAGTCATGAAAGATAAACTTACGGGAAGAATTGTTTTCTCGAGATGATATAATCAGTCATGCGTGACGAAAGCTCACGTGCCATGCATGGTATGCCCGTGCATCAAGCCACCCTCGAGTATCTATAAAAGCAGTATATCCCAACGTTAAAAATTCTTTCTTAAATTCGGTTTTAAACAGTTCTTCCATGACATTGTGTGACCATGGCACGAAGGCGATTATCAAACGCCACAAGATGGCAAATAATCGGCATGCATAACGCAGGAATGTCTTGTAATGCCACTGGTCGGAATTTGGGGTATCACCACACTGTCGTAAGCCGGTGAGTCGAGAAACATGCTCAGGGCGGTGATGTACATGACCGTCCAGGATCCGGAAGACCTCCTGTGACGACACATCGCGAAGACAGGGACCTCCTTCGTCTCATACGCCGAGGACCCTTTTTAACAAGTACTCGTCCGAAACAGCTGTGGTTGCCCAATCGTCGTTTCAGCACCAGAACCGTCAGGAACCGGCTGAAAGCAGCAGGACTGAGGGCTAGACGAGTCATAAAGCGTCCCTTGTTGAGAGATCACCACAAAGCTGCTCGTTTTGCATAGTGTATTGCGCGACAGAACTGGAATCTGAGAACATGGAGACGGACCCACTGGTCAGACGAAAGTCGCCTTCTGCTCCACGACACTGATGGAAGAACGAGAGTTTGGAGGCACCGGAACATGGCCTAAACCCCAAGGAACATTAAACCGACTGTTGCATACGGCGGGGGCTCGGTAATGGTTTGGGGGTGTATTTCTCATGATTGCAGGTTGGATTTGATCACCATAAGGGGCAACTTAACAGGGGCTCAGTACATCCGGGACGTTTTGAGGCCAGTCGTCGTTCCTCATTTTGACAACCACCTTCTTGCTACTCGACCTCAGTACATGGAAGACAATGCCAGGCCTCATCGTTCGCATGCAGTCGTGGATTATATGAGGCTCAATGCAATAACGACCCTACCCTGGCCAGCATTGAGCCCAGATTTGAACCCCCTTGAACATGTTTGGGCTATTCTGGGGAGGCGCATACAGGCACGAGATCCTCCTGTACAAGATTTACACCAATTGGAAGCAGCATTACATCAGGAGTGTTTGTTGTTGACCCATCAACCTATCCAACGTCTGACTGGAGGCATGAGACGTAGGGTGGAATGCGTCATCCGGGCACGTGGCGGTTACACCCGCTACTGATCTGTAGAGACTTTAAGGAACATTTTAACATGAAACATCAAACGTAACTCGTTTACGTAATCAAGCGAAACTCACCAATATCTTCTTCATTTGTTGTCAAATGTTTGTTCTAACAGATGACATTGGTATCGCCCAGCTCCTGTGGTCAGTCATCCCATGCCATGATTTTTGCCATTTGTCATGGTTCAGAAGTAGGGGTGTGCTAAACTTTTTTCTTTGTGTATACTATGCGTAAACAGTTATACATTTGAACATTAGTCTTTGGTTTTAATATATTTTATTCACAAAAAGTGAATCGGGTTGGGTACAAGTTCTCCAACTTAGGACACTTTCAGATATTAGCACCACTGATTTACATGTTTTACTATACATGAACAGTTGTCTAAATGACATACGCGTGTACACATGCATAACCCAATGCATAATCCAATGGTGATAATGTTATTTGTTTTCCGTTCACTGAGGGCACGATTTAGCATGAGCGATGTGTTTAAACGTCATGCGAAATGTATCTGTCATGTGCAACATGCAACAGTTAAAGTTTCTCACATATATCTCAATACATTTTCAGTGCACTTTCAGGGAATAGTTGTGTTGCTAGTTTCTCTTGTATTCATCTATTCTTGATCCGTCAGGTGAAAAGATTAATATACCACAGGCGGATCCAGAAGTGGCAGGGTGGTCTTTTGGTAACAAAATGTAATATGTTTTAGACTAAAATTATCCGAGAGGATTTTGATATTTTGGACCCCTCCCTTTTAAAAATGCTGGATCCGCCCTTGAGTATACAATTGTGGCAACTCATCAAGCCATCAACTGACCATTCGAATCATTTCACTTACTGGGATTGTCTGGATTGGTCAGAATCAGAAGCTTGTTTCCGGTCACGTGGTTTGACTCAATTGCCTGCCAAATAAAAACTAGACTATTATGACGATAATGAGCCATGTTGCTATCTGTTTTAAACGAAAAGTGGCTGATAAAAAGGTTCCACTACAATTTCATAATTTTGTTAACGTATGCCTTTGTTCTTATGTCCTGTTGACAAACATCGGGGTATAGTAAATAAGGGTAGCTTAAACATCTCAATTATCATAATCGTATAATTTGACACCAAGTCAATAGAGGGGGCGGTTCTGGGGTTGATCTCCTCCCCCCAACCCCATTTTTACACGTGATGACAAATTGTATGTGCATTGCCTACCATATTAACATAATTTGGTTGTTAAAGTATAATTAACAATGGTTTACAAATAGTGTTTGTGATGGTTTGGGTGGCACCCCCCACCCCCACCCCCCTTTCTTTTTAAAATGAAACAAACGGGAAATTGGTTATTCGACGGTAATATAGTTGATGATATTACGGGTATCACATGCGATATTATATGCATCATCTTAATAAGTACCTCACAACAGGTAACCTGCATATGATAATGACATCTCAAGGAACATGGGGGTCGCAATTTCGGGAACTATTTCCAAGTGTATACTTTCTTTTGCGCGGTAGTATATTTATCGTCGCTGCACCTACCTAGATACACATTGGTATGAATATTACTGCACGCAAAAGGCGCAAGTTTGAGCTCACCTGCTCTAGCAACTCGGGTGTCAGTTGCCAGTTGTTGTCAGATGAGGTGGATATTATAACTGGTTTTCTCCCTGCCAAGACCGCCTGAGGTTCATACGTCGGCCACGACGGTGCCAACAGCAGCACGGCTGTCCACAGACATGGCTATATATCAGACAACGTCCATAAACATGCCCTGTTCTTCATAAAAGCGTGTATTCCTTGAACAATATGAGTACCACTGGTTAAGCGTGAATAATAACAAAACAGATAATTTAGAATGATTACCCCCTCCCTTCATTATACAGAACAAACCCCCAGTGCCCCATGGGGGAATAATTAGACAAAAAAAAGGACCCATTTCCCTTATGCTTGCCCCGCCTGGGGATAATTATACAGAACAAGCCCCAAGTGCCCCATGCTTGCCCCGCCTGGGGATAATTATACAGAACAAGCCCCCAGTGCCCCATGCTTGTCTCTTCTGGTGATAATTAAACAGAACAAGCCCCAAGTGCCCCATGCTTGCCCCGCCTGGGGATAATTATACAGAACAAGCCCCCAGTGCCCCATGCTTGTCTCTTCTGGGGATAATTATACAGAACAAGCCCCCAGTGCCCCATGCTTGTCTCTTCTGGGGATAACTATACAGAACAAGCCCCCAGTGCCCCATGCTTGCCTCTTCTGGGGACAAGTAGATAAAAAAAAGCCCCCATTTCCCTTATGCTTGCCCCGCCTGGGGATAATTAGACAGAAGAAGCCATTGACCATATTATTTGGTCTATTATATGGTCTCTTCTTGAACCTATGATTGTTTTAGAGCTGATTCAAGAAACCCCGATGGCTTGCAGTGTACTCACTCCCATTGAAGACATTTAGGAGAAGGTAGATGAGCTCTTTGCTGCCAGGGCCAACAATGACGTTGTTTGGGTCGAGGCTGCCGAGGGAGTCATATCTTGCATGGAAGTTACAGATGCCTTGTCGTAATTCCGGGATACCTGGCAACAAAGAATAGAGAAAATGCAACAAATTCATCAGCATCAACGCTATGCAGAGGCTGAATGACAGTATTCACTCAGGATAGCGTCAATTCCAAATGGCTCCGCGGTTAGTCCGTTTGTGTGTCCAAAGCGGAGACTCCCCACCAGGTTTAACTTTGAGCAACTAACTGGTGTTGATCCAAGCCGCTGTCCAAGAGCTGTTGCTTTTAAGAGCCTCCGAAATTGGCACTAGTCCCGAAGTCCTTACCAATCTGCCCAAGTGTTAAGATATCATAAGTACTAGTAGAAATTTGCCATTTTTAAGGGATTTTTTCGTTTAATTGGCAGAACACTGACAACAAAAGTTTGCATCAGGTGCGCGTTTCAAAATAGGGGCCGAGCATTTGAGATTCATGGGTGGAGGCGGGGCATGGTCTCTTGGGGTTTGGGTGTGCGTTGGTGGGTGTGGGGTGTGGGGTTGTGGAGCTGTTGTAGTGATAAAGCCAAACATTATGTTCTTTTAATCGACATTTTCTATACCATCAACGAATATTAGTGGTAATATACTGTTACTCTTTTGTGGTACCGATTCCAACGTTACTTACAAATTGGGATAAAACCTAAAAGAATTTTGTTTTAACTGACCAAAGGGCACTTTATAGGTAATTCTTCTATATTATCACAAAATCTGAAATATGTTTTCAGGACATTTTGGATGACAATCATTCAATGTCCCAGAAATGAAACCGATGTGGTTATCAAAATCGATAGTGTTGGAACTTTGTAGATACACATAAACAATAGAATACTAGAATGTATTGTCCTGAGTCATAGCATATGCTCACCACGGACATGACCGACACTGAGTTACAATTGTTTTTAAGCATTGCGGAGTTATGTCCCTTTTTGTCTTTGTACATGTTGACCGCTCCCTCGTGTTTTGACGTCATAGAGGAAACTTTATTTTCGCCACATAAACAAGAATGTTTTCGTAGACATAATCGTACAATTTTAATATATCTGCCATGACGTTGTTCGGATTTAAGACAGTATCTTTTTCGCACACAGTTTACATAGAGAATCTCACCCGAGTGTCTTTTGATATCAAATATATCAACACGAGTTGATAATAGTGGAAAAAAACCGAGGCTTGCCGAGGACTTTTGCCACTTTTATCAACGAGTGTTGATATATTTGATATCAAAAGACACGAGGGTGAGATTTTATTTATCATCCAACATCATTCATCCACCTTTTTTCAATTTGTAGACAGTAATTAGCAGTGTCTTCAGTGTAAAAAGTACTGCTAACAGCTTCAGTAGCAGAGCCATTAGTGATGTCATTTGATTGTGACGTCATGGTAACCAGTGACGTCACAATGGTCTGCAAAGCATTGTGATGTAATTTCATTGCAGCGATATCTACAGTGTAGATATCGCTTGATCTAATCCAAGCGATATCTCCTGTGGGAGCCAGTTTTGAGCCTCGGAATTTTTCCACTTTTATCAACTCGTGTTGATATATTTGATATCAAATGACACTCGGGTGAGATTCTCTATTTATCATCCAACATCATTCTTTCAACTTTTTCAATTTGTAGACAGTAATTAGCAGTGTCTTCAGTGTAAAAAGTACTGCAAACATTAGTGGTGTCATTTGATTGTGACGTCATGGTAACCAGTGACATTACAATGGTCTGCAAAGCTTTGTGATGTAATTTCATTGCAGCGATATCTACAGTGTAGTTATCCCTTGATCTCATCCAAGCGATATCTCCTGTGGGAGCCAGTTTTGGATGATAAATAAAGCTCTCACTGTACTTTATCTATGTACGATCAAATGTGGCTACATATTTTAGGTGCATTTTCGTCAGCAAAACAGAAACGTGGACAACATATAACACTTTCAACCAGTCTTTCATTTTTCCACCAGGGGGTTAAAATTTCAGTAATGATACAACTTAAATTGAATTGCAAAGTCAGATGTTGACCCAGTACCGCGCGACCGCAACCCTCGCACAGCGTCGTTTTTTTAAAAACTATTCTTCTGAACATTACTCGTCAACCAGGATTCCAGCGATAACGTAGTGAATCACAAGCGATTTGTCAGAGATCTTGCAAGGGTTCAATCGCAAGACGACGACCCCCTGTGTCGTATGAAAACAAACTAGCAAAAAATGAGGTCGTCGTCCTGCGAATATTTAAATCCGCCTATCTAGTTAAACAATGGGTATCGAGTGTTATATTAACAACTCGAGCAAGTAAAAAAGTGGAACTGGATTTGAAACGAACGATCGAAAGACAATAAGGGTGGAATATTGATTTATTTACAAATAATTTGAATGTATATGTACAAGATGACTTACATATAAGATTCACAAAAGTCATGGGCAGTTAAGACAGTTTGAGAATGGCGATATATCTTTGTTTAGAACCACAGCATTTAGACGAATGTGTTAGAGGGTTCACTTTACCCTGGTCTCCACCCACAGAGTGCCTATTACTGACGAAACCAGATTCTTCCTTTTCCATTGTTATGGAACGATTGGCACCATGCTGCATTCAAGAGGTGCATCCCAATGGTGGCAGTGGTACCATTCCCTCAACAACAGCACATAGCTTATGTAGGCCTACTTCAAATTATGACAAGTGTGACAAGGATTAATACCTACAATCAAATCAAATCTATGTTCCCTACCTTGTACCGGGAGATAAGCGTTTTGACCAGCATTTTCCTTCAGACTGTCAAGTGCAGATTCAATCACAGGGAACGGTGCTTGGCCAAATCCAAAATGATAGACAAATTGGCCATCCTTAATCATTTGACGTATTCTTTCATTGAACATAAGATTCGCGGCTGGAGAGTCACCGAGGTTGGATTTCACTAACGCCATCTTCATGTTTAATGATACAGCTGGGTGAAGTGACAGCAAGTTATGTGAAAAGATAGCTCGCTACAGACTGCACGGAGTCGTCTGCTGTTATACTATTTTCTTCTCAACTAGTAATATAGCTGTCGCTCGTGCTCAACGAACCGAAAGAATTATCAACTTAGGATGTTAATTCCATAGTCCTTAAATAACCCACACGCTGTATTTTATAAAAATAAAACCTTGCATGATTTCCATGTTGCTCTTATTAAAAAACAATCCATTAAATTTACATAAGAACAATCGACGGAAAGCAGTGGTAGGATTTTTTCGATGCGCGACAACTCCACAAAGACGCTGTTTGCGAGGGTAGGATAGAAGAGTATAAGAGGGAGCGGTATGAAAAAACGACAGTTCTATTTTTGTAAATAGTTGGTTTCGTTTTATAAAGTTGAAAATAACATAAAATGAATACAGGCTTCGTGGGCATATTGAGTGTGTGTGCGGCCTGTGTGCGGTGTGGGATTCAAGAATATAATGATACAGTCCTGTGACAAATCCACACAGACACAAAAACTGATACTTAAGTCAGGAAATATATGCATGAGACGAGATGTATACTTAGACAGGATATGAATACATGAGACAATCAATCAATTAATTAATCAATCAGCTTTATCACACATGAGTTTACATAAACATGTAAACATTATGGAGATGGAGATTTACGAGTAGGGAGGCATAGGCAGTTACGGTTACAATCCAGTTTAGTCTGTAGCCATGAAATATTACAATGTTGATAAAAACTTAAGACAGGAGCCGAGGTAGATACATCAAGAGCTGTATACATTAGACAATGGATGTATGGATGCGGCCGTAGCTGCATAGCTGGATACGTGGAGGTTTGTTTGCTTGTTTGTTGTTTAACGCCGCACTCAGCATTATTCAAGCTATGTGACGGCTGTCTGTAAATAATCGAGTCTGGCACAGACAATCCAGTGATTGACATCATGAGCATCGATCTACGCAATTGGGATATGATGACATGTATCAACCAAGTCAGCGAGCTTGGCCACCCGATCCCGTTTGTCGCCTCTTATGACAAGCATGGTCGCCTTTTACGGCAAGCATGGGTTGCTGCATGAAGACCTATTCTACCCCGGATCTTCACGAGGTTGTATACATTAACAGTTAACATCAGCAATGGGAGCTGTATACATACTCTTTGGGGGATATCGTGTTGACTGTACCTAAACTGAATTTGCAGTCAACTTCGGTTATAAATATATGGAATATTGTTTGCAACAGACTCAAAATTAGTTAGTTTGACAGTTCAAAATTTAAAAAAAACGAGATCTGGATAAGACGAAGGCTTCGATATATCGAGAGTGTACAAATACTAACTCAGTGAGCCTCCTCCTTTCTGATAGGAAAACATTCCATGGTTCAACGTGATGAGTTAAAGTAGATATATGTTAAAGTAATAAAGACCCTGTAAACAGCCTAAGAGAAAACAAACATTCACGCTCAAACAGAATCAGGAACATCTGTTGAATAGGCGCTGCCTTCAATTCAAACTTAGGCGTTTTAATATATATTTCAGCCCAGGGTGGGGTTGAGATCCATGTGTCTGTCTGATGCCTCGTGTCACATTACTCCAAATGTTTGCTGTCGACGAGTCTTGCGTGTCAGGTGTAGATTGTGACACTTATGTAAACAGCATACGAGTCACAAGTTGGAAAGTAGGTTAAACATGTTATCTAGGTCCACAAAATGTTAGAGCTTAACAAAAAAAAGTCGATTTTGTAAAATCAGCACCCAAGGTTCGTCAAGTTCAATACGCAAGGTCCACAGACTATATATTCGGTAAAGCCTTGAAGGGAGATGTGTGAATATTAAGCTGGCGAATCTTGATAACATTATCAACGACTGGACGTTTCTGCCTATTGTGAACTACAAAACGTCCGCGTTAACAGATGTACCCAGCTGTGGTTAACTGCGTGTGTTTCAAACCTCGAGTTTGTTGTAGACTGTATCTCATTACCTTAGCGAACGAACGAGCCTAATCGAGCGAACAGGGATTCGAACCCACAAACCAATTTCACATAATTCACAAAATAGATGAAATGTATCTCCGACTATACACACGTGTAAAAATAGAAGGATCAAACTGAGAGGAAAGATAAAAAATGAGTTAAAACATTCCACAGAAATATATGTTGAGCCTTACTAGATATCATTCCTCAAGCCTTTTCCTTCAAATGTTTCTGATAAAAGGGCAGAATAAGGCAACAAGTGACGACCTCCGGATCCTGGCAGCTAAGGGAAGTAACTCCACCAAGCCTGCCTCCTTTTGTGGTGGGTTTGATTCTTTCATTCATTATTTCAGTTACACATCTATAAAAAGAAAAAAAACATTTTAACTATGTTTTGGCCTGTTGGGAACATATCTATATAACACGACTAGTTAGAACAATAAAATGTTAAATGATAAAATGTTTTTCAGTATCAAGATTGAACTATTGCAAACAATAATACTAGCAGAGTCGACATTTGAATTTGCCTGGATCAGTTTCAGAACGAGTCTGTGACACAAACTCATGATCAGCGGATCCTGGCATGAGTTTGGGGACACAACTCTACACAGCGAATACGGCACCGTAGACCAATGAGCCACCTGTTTTTCCCATGGCATACAGACCGTCACCGTGGTCTAGTGGTAGAGCGTCCGCCCGGAGAGCGCAAGGTCCGGGGCTCGATCCCCGGCCGCATCATACCAAGATACGTTAAAGATGGTACTTGTTGTTACCCTGTCTGGCGCTCGGCATTAAGGGGCTAAAACAAGCACTGGTCGGCTCGGAGTCAGTATACTGTGTCTGAGTGGGGTATTCATGTTAAACTGCGGCATGGTATCTCAGTGTGCTGGTACTATAAATCGGCATCAGTCCGGATTTGTACAAGCAGACACACAGACACACACGCACTCCCGTGTGTTGAACCCAATTTCACCTCACCATGGCATGTAGTGTCAGCAGATGTGTATAAACTTTATTAATCAGAAAAAAAATGTTTGTCAACGTGTATCATGGAGCATCGTATTGATCATCTTTAGACGATTTCAATGAGCCAAATGTAATTTGTCACCGATAAATAACAAAACGAACTGGATAGTGTTTACACACCAACAGAATCCGGGAGAGTTTGAGCAGGTCAAGATGTTCGAGCAACAGATAAGGCGATACCAAAGAAGCCCGTCCTTCGCGTTTGGATATGAGTAATGTGGGTCAATGGGGATTATAGACGTCTCACAGTTCTTTTCTAAGTCAATAAAACGAATGACTGTGCAAAAACATTCAAGACAGCAATATCATTACAGGGGACATCAATGACAAAAGGGACAAAACTCTTATCATAGCCACAAGAAATCTCTACTTAAAGCAGAGTCCATTGTATGATTACGACTGTATCACGGGCTTGCGTTTTTGAATCACTATCAAATAGTGATGATACCATGTGTTCGCGCGCGAAAGGGTGGGTGTATCCTGTCCCACCCGTGTCACTCGTCAAAAACACATGCAAAGGCAAGTCAATTGCTTACCCTAAAAAACTTCACATATTATACCAATATCGGGAGTCAAACAGGGTATTTCGCGTGACGGGGCGGTCGGGTAGTCTATCGGTTAAAGCGTTCGCTCGTCACGCAGAAAACCCGGGTTCGATTCCCGACATGCGTACAATGGTTGAAGCCCATTTCTGGTGTCCCCCGCCGTGATGTTGCTGGAATATTGCTATTGAAAAGCGGCGTAAAACCATACTCACTCTTAAGCGTGACGGGCGAACGCTGTGACCGCTGTACGATCGTGTGGTGTGAAGTCAAAATACAACTTGCGTGTGTATCTATTTGTTGTTTTAAGCCACAGTCAGCAACATTCCAGCTACATGAGTGAGTGAGTGAGTTGGATTTAACGCCGCTTTTAACAGTAAATTGCAGTTATATCGCGGCGTGTCAGCTTAATGTGGGAGAAAAGCCCGAAGTGATGCAGGTCTCAGACGTTTATCACTTCGTTGAAACTCACGACCACGGGTATGGTGCTGAAAAACCTAGAAACATAATCGGGGCGAACCGGGATTCGAACCCACAATCATAGGTACTGGCGTGCCCAAGGTAACCAATGCACCCGTAATGGTCTGCAAAGCATTGTGATTACAAAGTTTATATCGCTTGATCTCACCCAAGCGATATCTCCTGTGGGAGCCAGGTTTGGATGCTAACATGAAAACAATCCGCTGCTGTTGCGACTTGCTGTCCTTATAGAATTTACAATATGATCAACATCTTAAGTGTCAAGTAAGATGACACCCAATCAACCAGACCGCCTCCTTGGTCTGGTCGAAGAGCGTCCGCCCGGAGAGCGGAAGGTCCGGGGTTCCATTCCCGACCGCGTCATACCAAAAGACATTCAAAGATGACACTTGGTACCCTGCTTAGCGCTCGGCATTAAAGGGCTAAAAAGACTGGTCGGCTCGGAGTCAGTATACTGTGTCTGAGTGGGTATTCATGTTAAACTGCGACATGGTATATCAGTGGGCTAGAAGTATAAAATCGGCATTAGTCCTGACTTGTACAAGCAGCCACATACACGTGTATGCAGGTAGCGATATAAGTGAAATAACCTTGGACGCGACGTTAAACCACATTCGACCTCGTCTCACCCAATCCAGTTACTGGGCCTGACCACCCGATCACAACGTCAGTCATGAATGAGGTGTAGGTGACAAGTAATCCCAACGTGGTTTGTGTAGGGTATGTCGGATTGTATTCGACTGGTAATTAGGTCAATATACATTGTACTCTATGTGAGATGGTGACAGTGCGTCCTTGTATCTCTGATTGAACCTTGAACTACAACTGGTCTGCTGTCGAGGTAAACACGTGATAGCAGTTCACCCGGGAGATAAGCTGACCTATTTGTTCCCTGGTGAGTGAATACCTGATCACCCGCTCCTATTCTACCGCGTGGGCGGTGAGGCAGCCAGGTAGCTGAAGCAATCCTTCGTCATACTGAAGACCACGGTTCGGTGACACATAAAGGCATTCTAAGTGACTCGGCCGTGATATTGCTGAGACAGATATAGTCAGCGGCGTAAAACAATATTCACAACCTCCTTAAGTTCTCAAAATCATATCATGTCCACAGGTGAATGTTACATATTTCTTTTTTGGCCTATTTTAGAAATATGATAGCAATACCTCTGCTAATTTTATTGTTTACAAGAGTTTAATTTTGATACTGAAAAATATTATGTCATTTGAAATTTCATTGTTCTAAATAGTTGTGTCATATATATGTACCCAACAGGCAAAAACATATTTAAAATATGTTGGGTTTTTTCATTTTTTTTAAATTTTATTTTATTTGTACTTCATTGTGACCTATATAAATAAAAATGTATCTTTTCACTCTGACAACACTAGCTTTAATTTACTTTTGATTGGGTTAATTGATATCATTGCTGATTATTAACTTACCAAAGACGATTTTGTTTATTTTCAACTGCTTGAACCAGAGTGTATATCGAATAATCAGAAGTAGACGAACACAATCTAAAACCTTGCCTCTTACAAAATCTGTTTTTGTCGCAACTATTGTATAACAATAATAATGACTTTGACATTACAAATAACTGTTTCAAAACTGTATATAAAAACATATTGTTTTTAAGATATTTGTATATATGTGCTTAGAGAAATTGCAGAGTTTAGTAAATGTACCGCCAAATCCCTCTCAAATATTGACCATAATCATTAATACAATCAAGGACGGACTCTTTTAAACTTACAGAAAGTATTTGAGACAAGCGGAATTATTACAATGTGGAATCTCAAATACTCAAAGGGTGTGCTTGAAGTTTCACAATCTCAGAAAAGCACGATACCTCACAGTGATATAGGTTCACTCTCACTAATACCATTCACTTGCCAATTCAAACACTCAGTTACTTAGTCAGTTACTTAGTCACTCAACCACACCTCCGCCCACCCACTCACTCAACCACTCACACAACCACTCACAAACACACACACCCATTCACTCACACACCCACCCACCCATTCACTTACTCACTCAACCACTCACTCATCCATCCACACCCTCACTCACTCACACACCCACCCACCCACCCACACAAAGCCACACACCCACCCACTCACTCACTCAACCACTCACTAATCCAAAATATCAACGTCATAAGCAATGGGAGGCAATGCGGGTGAAGCTTTAATGAAAGGACTTCTAGTTCTAGTTTTTCACTTCGGTTTATTCCATGTAGTATAGTATTTGGAGCAGTGTTATTTAACTGATAAACTGACTTACTTCACCCAGGGCCACTACCAGAGTGAGTGATTAGACCTGACCCTCCACCAGGCTGGTCAGGACTACTCCCGTGGAGAAAGCCTCGAGATCTCGAGGAGCACAGGTGAGTCTTGGTGGGCTCTGTCTCATTGTCTTTAAGGGCCCACGATTCAATATCAAGGGCGAGAGGGGGAGGGTGTGTGTGTGTGTGGAGGGGTTGTATAAGAAACATGCTATTATTTCCGGCCAATGGATTAATTAATGGATTAGCAGAATAATGTATTTTCAGATTTCACATCAGGACATCTAGTTTGACCAGTGAACAATTTATTTTATTGCTGAAACTTGAGGACATGTTTTTTTCCATTTTTCTCTGGAACAGAGTATTTAAAGAAAATACCAGCCAAACCCCAGAACTATTTGATAGTGATTCATATACACATGCCCGGGATAAAGTCGGAATCGTACAATCGATTCTGCTTTTGGCGGAGGTTCTCATGAATATTGAAAGGATTTTGTCGATTTTATTTCAAACTACAAAAGTGTTGAATTGTAAGTGATAACTAACTTGACCGCTTTCCGTTAGGTTTAATGAAGTACATGGATAATTAGTACAACATGTATTATGAACATGTAACCTTTGGTAACGGTGATTTGAAGGAAAATATATATTCTTAACCTAACTTGAACAGTAGTTGTCCAAACAATTTTGTGATATATTCAGGCCTGGAAGAAAGGTCAAAGACTTTCAGAATCATTATCTAAGAATAGAAAGAAACGCTTTCCACTGTTTTTGTGTGTATTGACATTGTGTCATTCAATCCAAATACTCCCAGGATCCGCCAAAGCTACAGAAAGTTGGCGGACAATATTTTGTTTATTATATTGTGATTCATTAGAAGCACAAACCATTCGAGTTGATGTACATCAACAGGAGATGCAGATCAGCTGTTCCACAAAGCATTAATCAAATAAGATAAAAGCAACGTAAATTTGACTTTCAGTTACAGGAATGAGATTCATTCAGCAGACGGTCGCGTTTGTCTTCGTGTGGCTATGTGCCCGGATGTGTGACGGAGCCTCTCTTTCATCGGGAGGGCCACATGGCATCCAGGCAGCAATCCGACATCACGACACAGCGTTGTTGCTACAGCTACTTCAACACTTCCGTTCAGCCGCCAGTGACGACAAACGCGATGGTGCAACGGCCTTCTGCCAGACGGACGAGTGTGTGAAGATGATGGAAGAGTACAACACCTACCTCCTCAACAATGGCGGAGGGACATTCTCTGGAAGGTGGGGTTAGTTGCCGTGGCATCTGACACCTGGGACCAGTCACTGAATAAAATCTCTGATTCAAAAGACGAGGAAATGACTTGTCCTAAACCATAGACAACACTGGATGACCCAATATTGAAATTGGGCTGATACCTTTATGCTTATGTTCAAAGTGTCTTCGTTTGCTTTTGTCGTCTCAGAACCAAAGTGAATACACTATTTCTGTAACGAATACAAGAAACATGTTTTCAAAGTCGACAGTCGTACGTGATACGAACTGTATGTGTCGGGGTCTGGCGGTACAGACAAAATAATATAACGACTTCTGTGCCTTCTGTGGGTAGCGGCATCTCACGACAATACTCGATTGAAGTCCAAAGTTTGGTTCTGACGGACACTATCTGCATGTTAGTATCGACATGTGCCCTTGTGTAATACAATAGCCATTAGCCAGTAATAACGTGGCGCCTCCTTACAAGGTGGGAGAAACGAGTTACCTTCCTTGAAATTCATGTCACCACCCAGTGCCTTTTGTGCGTTTTCTGGTATGGTTTGGAAGTGAGCGACTGAGCATAAGAAAAGAGAACAAAGCATTTCTTTTCCTTCATATAACCTTGGTTCGTAAACAAGCGAAACACGAAGGAAGCTGCAAAACAGCCAGATATTTATAGGACATCCGGGTGGTCACTCGTATGCACTGAGACACGACTTTGGACACCTGGTCACGCCAATTTGTGAAACTTCAGTGCCCGAAAGCAATTGCTTTTACATTATGACCCACGCAGAATCAGTTGAACATTATATGCAGGTGTATGACTTAATATAAATTCCCGGGCGAAAGAAAGTATACACTTGAAAATTGAAATTGACCAAATAATTACAAACGTTATCAAGCCGTTACTAGGCTGAAAACAGCAGCAAAAATACTGCAAAATAGAGGTTCAACCCATAACTATCGTATCTGTGTCAAATACATCACCATCGAATAATCATTTCGTGTTTGTTTCTTTTTTAGCCAGCATCAAACGTGGCGTATACTTTCTGTCGTCCTGCACTTTACATTCATTCTGTTTCAAACATGAATATATCTGCGAAAATCCGGGTTAGAACTGGTCTTCAGCAACCCATGCTTGTCGTAAAAGGCGACTAAAGGGATCTGGTGGTCAGACTCGCTGACTTGGTTGATGCATGTCAGCGTATCCCAATAGCGTGGATAGATGCTCATGATATCAAACACTGGATTGTCTAGTCCAGACTCGATTATTTACAGACCACCGTCATATAGCTGGAATATTGCTGGGTGCGGCGTTAACAACAAACAAACAAAAACAAATCAAACAAGAATGACGTCGTTTAAGAACAATCGTCAATCAAAAGTATATGTGCATAACAAACAACGGGTATTGGTCGACTTTTAATATATTCTGTTAAACTCTTTCATAATACCATAAAAAAGGACAAAGACATCATTATGTTGTGTTGTTTGTAGTCATCACTTCTACTTTCTCTTGAGATGTTTTATATGCAGTGACTGGTAGATAGATACTTCAAGTAAAGGGTGACTGTCCAAATCTATAGCGAACTGTTCTGCCTACGTTCTAATTCTGTACTGAATATCTGCATACGTCACAACCACAAAACCCCTATCCGTACCAACTGTTCCTTGGCGGCCGTAAAAAGCTTCAGCAACAGGAGGAAGTGCGACATTAGACATAACTCATTGATATAGCATCCTAGTGGTTACAATGACAGGGGCCATAAGGCCACTGGTAGAACATTCTGGATTTCTGTATTACTTCCCCCAGCGACCAGAACTAGAAGATCCAGAGCCGTGTAGGCGCAGCCATTCATCATATTGCCCCATCAACTTGAAGCACTCCTCGGTCTGGCAGAAGGCGACCACGCTTCTGCGTCTTCTGTTTTCGAGGTTCCCAGGGTGTTGTGTGTCAAGATGACGTCGCCTTCGCATCAGGACTGTCCTGACGAACCTCTTCGGTACCTCTGAGACGTGTGCAAGGCGTGTCTCTTCTTCCGGTACCTTAGCGCCACCTATCGGCGTGGCACACAGCAGGAGAATCACAGCTAGGGCCAACGTTAGCTTCATGTCTGAAATGACGGAAGCTGGCTATAAGAAACTTTATTACCCTAATGGGTTAGCAATAACCAAGTTCATAAACATCTTATGTGCACCGAGGCAAATATCCCTTCACGCGCACCAGTGCATCGTCGTGTCATCCGACGATATTGTTAACGTCATTCGACGTCTTGTGACGTTAGGTTGGAATGACGCCACACAAAAACACGTCACAGCTGAAGACGTCATTCAACAATTGTAGTTTTCTGAAGTGGCGGTGGTGATGAGTGCATTTTTTCTAAAGTGGGGCTCAAAAGAATTAAGAATTGTGGGTAAAATAAAGTCATTCTTACACTCCCATATCTGTCATTCTGACTTTACGAGCTCTCGCTCGGAAAATACAAGATTCTTGACACACCTTTCGTAAATTCAGTATGATATACATACTCGTATAATAATCGCTATGTAACATTTAAATGAGTGAGTAGGTGCATGAGCTTGGGTTAATGCCGATTTGAACTGGTGATCAATGGGTTGTCAGGGGAAGGCCAAAATGACGCAAATCGGATTCGTTTGTCATTTTGCTGAAGCCCAAATATCATAATCTGGGAGATATTTCAATCAATTTATCACAGTACTTTTAGGCCTCTGACCTTTATGTACAAACGTTATGATACATACGGAATTACAGTTAACCGTTCATTTCTTTCCATATAGTACAAATATGTTGCTACGTTGATGTAATTGTTGTAATAACGTCAGAGTTTGGCGATGACATCAAACGTTAAATTTATGGATGTTAGGATGAAAATAAAACTTAGTGTTAATATATAGTTGCCTTAACTGTATGTGTGCTGGACTGACGAAATTAAAATGGAAGAATTTTTAACTCAGTTAAAGTTACAAAGTTTATATTTTCTTAAATTTCTAGGTACGTGTATATTGAAGTGACGCCCACGCTCAATTTCCAGATCATGACAACTTAGACGAAAACGAGAAAGAGCAAATTTAAATTTATTTTGTGTTATGAAGGTACGAAATATCAGGATATAACGCATTATAACGTAGTTTGTGCACGTACCTTTATGGCGATATTCTCCAATTCTGATCCGTCAATATCTTAAAACAATTGTGGCAATGCACCGTGTCTGTATGTAAGCTATTTGAACATTGGGCGGGTCTGCACTTGATTTGAAGGCTTTATTCGTTTCTGAGTTGATGGTATCGTCACAACAACATTAACCTTTGTCTCTACACACACGCACCTATCTCCACCCACACGCTCTGTTGTTCTGTATGAGACAAGTACGTCACGTGACATTTACAATAGCCGGACACATTCCGCCGTCGTCGACGTCTTCACGACTCCACACAGGTGAAGGTGATATGTGAAGATAATGTACAAGGTTACTGCTCCTTAATCTCCAATCATTATTTTATTAATTTCTACAAATAACTTAAATGACGTCACTTCCCAAATTGCATTAGTCTAGGCCGTTTATCGAATCGATAATAATACACTGGACACTCGAGGATGGTTTACAGCATGTTTGTTTGTTTATAGTTTGTTTTTTAACGGAGCATTCAGCAATATTTCAGCTATATGACGCGGTCTGTAAATAATCGTGTCTGGAACCGACAATCCAATGATTGACATCATGAGCATCGATCTTCGAAATTTTACAGAAGAGAAAGGGAAAATACACCGTCTCCCGAGAGATGCGGCGGCAACAAACAAATTCAGTTGCTTGCAGGTAATAAAGTAGACATTAAGGTAATGGATAACTTCTTTATTACAGTATAATAACAGTACAATAAAGAAGTTGTTATCCATAAACGTTTTGTCTTCTTTGTCATCCGTCAACTTCTAAGAAATGCCCATCACACAATTCAAGTCAGGTAATATAATATATACAAAACAGAAAGTTTTATCGAAAACGAATATACATATTACCTAATTTACTTTTATCTGAATAATTTTTTTATATGATACGATGATCTACATCACTGGGTTGAACCGCCATGGCTCATAATAAGTTACTACCGCCTTTGTTCTATACATGGTAACAAAACAAAGGAAGATTAAATTGTCAAGATTAGGATGACCTACCTTTTGGGATATGATGACATGCATCAACCACCCGATCCCGTTAATCGCCTCTTACGACAAGCATAGTCGCCTTTTACGGCAAGCATTGGTTGCTGAAGACCTTTTCTAACCCGGATGTTCACTGGTCCATACAGTATGTTATTGCATGTGTATTGCAGCAGGTACACCTGATCACGTAGGAAGTAGTATGTGATACATCTATTACATCTATATAACACTGTTATTTTCGATGTCCATTAATAAGCTAGCACAGGAAGTCGAAAACCCTGTGGTTATGATATTCAGTCACATCCAGACATAGAACATTCGCTACCTTCGCCATTCTCTGATGATGTTCTTCTTGTTGGATTACAGAGACAAATTGGGGTCTAAGAAAACTAGTTATTAATTGCCAAGAGACAACGCTAGTCACAGGCCAAGAAGACATTGTTGTATGTCTTGAGATCACTGAACAAATTCAATCCGTTATGGCCTGGGGTTTTTTCGGATATTGGACACAAAAGTTGCACCAGTTCTATTTTATGGCTCTGAAATCTGGGGGTTAGACACTTTTGAAAATTTGGAATCGATACAGACAAACAGACAGATTTTTATTACAGTCCTACCCCGATTCATTACAACCCTGTTACACTATAAAATACATATATAGGCTACTCCGTACTGAGTTACGAGAGACTCTTCTAAAAGTATTCACATATTTAGCATATATAATAAAAACAGAAGCAGCAGCTGTATAAAGCACTTTCCCCTTTTTTTGTAAAATGTCATTGCAGGTATTTGCGGTTAGGAGACACATAATATTACCTGACAGGTTGATAAAATTTGAGTTTAACTCATGGCTCTTGTTGAAGAGACTACGTCGCTCAACACTATACACAGGACAAATTACAATGACACGGCATTCAATACAGGTAAGAGGCTTTTGGGGGTAAAGAAATGTATTCCAAATATGTTGTCCCAGGCGAATGTGGTTTGCATCCCCTTTATATTTTGGCAGCTAAACGTGTTTGTCCAAATATGTTTGCGTTGAGATAAGCAGCAGATTAACAGGAACAGGAACAGGTTATGGATAACAAGTAGCACACGGATAATTGGATCAAGCCAGATGTACAATAAGAATTAAGAAGTTGAACAAGCTGATTGGACACAAATTAAAATAGTAGAACAAGCGGTTTAGATTCAAATAGGAAGAATCTATTGCTTGATCGAATCTTCATAAACACTCGGGGTGTAATACCGTTGATGTGTGTTGATCAGAGGTATGTGACAGGGATTTCTCTAGCTTCCGAGAGTTTTTTTTGTGTAAAGTCCTGATGTTTAGTGGAGAGGACTTTGACTTCGTCAAACTGGATTTGATGGCTGCGAAACTCTTGGTGGTGGTCTGAGAGGGCTGATTTGCTGTCTGCATTGGCTGTTGAAGTTTTATGTTCTTTGATGCAGGTATCTACTTGGCGGTAGGTTTCATCAATGTACGAGTCACCACAGTCACAATCAATCTTATAGATCACTCCTTTGGGGGGTCGCTTGTTGGTGGGAGGGCAACGGCCATAGTATAGGCAAGGATGATGGTCCTGATGGATGGACGGCTGGTGAAGATGGTATCAAAGCATGCTTTCTGCTCACATAACCTGCTGATTGTGAAGTCCTCATGTGAATATAAATGTATGTCATGTGTGTATGTGTGTACTACAGTGGATATATGTACGTGTGTACGTATGTATTTGTGTCTGTGTGTTTTACGTATTACTTGTATAAAAATTTCTATGCACTGTACATTTATTCTGCTTAATTATTATTATTATTGTTGTTGTTATTATTATTATTCGCATATCACAATGTAATAAAATGTAATGTAGGAGAAGGCCTCGTAAGTGTGTTACCTGTGCTTAATCTATTAATTTTTCGCATAAATATGTTTAAATCAAAAGTCCTCATTGGATCCCCCATTTCCCCCAACTAACAGAAATCTACATGTGCCATTTTGAAGAACAAGTCCTCTCCAAATCCCAAATCCCAAATCCCAAATCCAGGCCGTTTGCTGGACCAGGAAGGTAGATGACAATTCTCAAGTGTATACTTTCATTTGCAGTTTATATTTTAATTATCAATGGGGTGTTTACGGCCTTCGGAAATTTGAGCCCCGAATGGAGTCTTGTCGGTTGTTTATCAGCACCAGCATCAGCGAGTTATTAGGCATCAGCACCAACAATCGTGTTATAAGGCAACACGACTAGGAAAGTGGTCCATTCATATAAATGTCACTGCTAGTTTGTCCTTTACGCCAACTGGAATAAGTTTCGGTGTATGATCTAGACTGGTTATTCTTTTGCATTGACATATTGTATATTTGTGAAGGGTTTTGTCGCGTTTATTTACAAAACATTATTGTGACAGTAACAATATGCAGGAAGAATTCACGAAGAAGATGGCTGAACATGGCAGTAAAATTATTTTAATTTTCTCTGTCTCTTGAAATCTAGGACCACAGGAACATTTCTGGGACCTTAATTCAATAAACCTCTCGGACCACCATAGCCGCGGACTGCTACATCCGGTTTCGTCATCTACGCAAAGGAGTGATTGAGTATGAATTTACGCCACTTTTAGCAATATTCCAGCAATATCATGTCGCCCCTCTACGCAAAGGAGCACCACCGCAACCTACAGCATCCGCCATACAAGAGCGACCTGGAAACCTCCTACGTCAGGGGGGGCACGGGTGGCCCAGTCGTCTAAGGCGCCGCGATTCAGAGTTGCGTCCCTTGGGCACGCCAGAAACCTATGGTCGTGGGTTCGAATCCCGGTTCGCCCAGATTATGTTTCTAGGTTTGTCAGCACCATACCCGTGCTCGTGGGTTTCACCAAAGTGGTAAACGTCTAAGATCTGCATCACTTCGGGCTTTCCTCCCACATTAAGCTGACACGCCGCGATATAACTGGAATACTGATAGACCCAACTCACTCACTCACTCACTCACTCCTACGTCAGGTAGGTATTCCAGCAGACGGCCTGCTCGAGCTGCATCATACCACGTCAGTAGTGTCATGTCTACAGAGTCTGGCTTCACCTGCGATGGACAGCTATGGTTTAGCGACGTGTCAAGTGTTGTACTGTGCCGTGCAGGTGGAAGATGGCGGAATTACAGGCGTCGACGTAAATGCCTTGCGCCAAACTGCAGCAGGAGGTAGTGTGATGGTATGAGGGAATGTGGTGGTGTGGTGCCCAGGGAAACTAAACTGCACAACAGTACCGAGATGAAATTCTACATCCACCCGTCACACTCAATATACAGAACGTCAGCGCCCTGTTCGAGCATGAATGCCAGAATATACACAGTTCGACTTACCTAAACAACAACAACAACAACAACAACAACATACAGACAACAACTACAACAACAACAGATTTATTTTCAGCGTCAACCACAGCCGCACGTTTGCCACAGCTGGAACAGGCACTATAGGGCCCATTCCCCAAGGCCCGAATCATTACGTCCATGGGCAGAAGATGATGCTGACAGCGGATGGCCTTGACCTTGGTCGTTTGACGTATCTACATCAGCGTCAACTGTGGTAGTGTATGTCATATGTGATTTATCTGCTGTGCGTTGATCCACTGAATCCATCGAATGGCACAAAACATGCATTTGCGTTTGTTTTTTATGGTGTGTATATTATGATTAATTGTTTACTCCCTACATATATATAAGTCGAGCCAGGGTAAAACATGAGCATCGGTCTACACCGTCAAGGCACGGTGACGCTATAAACTTTAACCGACTGATCTTCAGAAGGCGAAACCAACGGTCAGCATGATTTACTGACCTATGTTTCTCCATAAACTCCAAAAAGCATTTGAAATGGACTTTGCCGAGTGCCGCGGCGTTGCTGCAATACTATTCACCACAACAATGTTTCATTTACACACAAAACTACCAACTCACTCACGCTTTCACTCACTCACTCGCACACCTGGGAAAAACCTTCACCACTCAACAATGGACCAGTCCACTCACTTACACGGCATACAATGTACTCATACACCTACCTAACTTCACACTCACTCACTCACCAACTCGCCACAAGACAGCCAATCACTCGTCAGTGGGAGCATCATCTGGGCCTACAATGGCCACCGTTCTTGCAGCACAGGTGTCACAATCTCAGCACTATCGCACTGGAACTGACTTTTCGTAGACTTCCCTGAATAAACAGCCGTACCGTCTAATTACCTTTCCAACCACTGCGCCGCCGCTACCAGTTGAAGTGACCTCATACGCCAAAATGAACCTAGGTACGTGAACTTAGATCCCCCAAATATGCCCCTTGACCACCTTCCTTTTGTTTCTTTATTGCCGGACTCAACAATAGACTCCATACTGCCAGAAGGTGTAAGTCCCACAACCTCTTTCGATCCAGGCCGTGCTCTATCTGATAATTCAATTTCCAGTCATTATGTTACATGGTTTGAAAGCACGAACACTGCTTTCAAGTGATTCGATGGATATATTTACATACATGACATATACAAAACACGTTGGGAGACGGGGATAGAATTGGTCCCCACTATCCTATGAGTGTCGGTCGAAATAACCAGCTGAAATGGTTCGGGCAGACTCGGTGACGTGGTTGAATGTATTAAACGGGTTCCAATGGCGGATCGTTGTTCATGCTTTCAGTCACTGGTTTGTCTGTTCCAGTCTCGAATATTACCAGGTCGTCATGAAATAACTGGGATGTGATGGATGTTGGTGATTGTGACGTTCACTCACTCACTCATGCAATAAAAACAAATCATGGAACATAAGCGGATCCAGAGGAGGGGCGTAGGGCGCGCGCGCGCACACACACACACACACACACACACACACACACATGCTCACTCACACACATATGCTCACTCACACACACGCACACACACATATGCTCACTCACGCACACGCACACACGCGCGCTCAGGCACGCAGGCACGCATGCTTACACACACAAACACACATGGGCACTCGCACACACAAACACAAACACACACTCTCTCTCTCTCTCTCTCTCTCTCTCTCTCTCTCTCTCTCTCTCTCTCTCTCTCTCTCAAGGAGACGCGGCAGATTTGTGTAAGTGACAGAGCGGGTCTCCCAAACCCGGAACATTGGCCACTCAGTCCCGGTGTGCGTTCTGTCACGTTATTATCTCACGCACGCATGCGCACACACATATACACACTCAAGCGCTCACGCACACATGCATGCACACACACGTAAACACACTATTACGCTGACACACATCCTTTCTGAAGTTTACTAAATATTCAGATATTCGGACATTAAGTAGGCGGTAAGATATATTTTCAACAAAATTACACGATTACTGAAGTCAAATTGCTCTATCACCAAGTTCACATTCATTGAGCAAATATATTATATAAAAAACGTGAGATATATTTCCATTTGCGTATTCATGCTTTGTTAATAATTGTTGTAAATGTGAGCATTCTGTTTCAGCTTTCTTCCTCACGTATGTCTTCACCTTCGTCATCCTTCTCCAAAGTGAAGAGTTACCAGGGAAGGGAGGTAACCGCAAGCGACAGTCGGGACCAGTGGTGACCAGCCTGTTTGCGAGGGCGTGGTCCCGGGACACGGATTCCCCACCGCAGACCAGCAGACTGACCAGCTTCTGTGTGACGGAGGCGTGCATCAGGCTCATGTTGGAATATGAACATGTTCTTCAGAAGAACGGGTCGGGGGTTGACCCGGGCAGATTCGGCTAGTTCTCCCTCACCACGCCACAGGTCCCTGTACCGTGTGTCACTGTTACCATTAAAATGTTTCATGGCTGACCTACTTATGTTTTATGGCTGATCTAGTCATGTTTCATCTAGTGAGTAAGTTGGGTTTAACGCTGCTTTTTAAAAGTATTCCAGTTATATCACGGCGTGTCAGCTTAATGCGAGAGGAAAGCCCGAAGACATGTAGGTCTCAGACGTTTACCACTTCGGTGAAACCCACGAGCACGGGTATGGTGCTGACAAACCTAGAAACATAATCGGGGCGAACCGGGATTCGTACACACAATAATAGGTTTCTGGCTTGCCCAAGGGACGCAATTCTGCACAGCGAATCGCGGCGCCTGAGACGGCTGGGCCACCCGTGTCCCCTATAATCTGAATATCAGTGGGTAAGTTACATAGTTAATGAAGGTGTTCGATTTCAAGCCGCTTTGAATACAAGCATACGTATTACTAGCTGTGTCTGAGGGTATTTTTAGAACCCGGAGAAGCGATCACGTTTACCAAGTCGACATGGAATGTGAGGATCTTTGAGTGCTACTGTAGACACTCCCGGCGTTGTCGAAGGTCAAATAAGTCAATACATTGATATTAAATTGCAGATCTTGCCTCCATAAATCTGTTCCGTGTTCGATTCGCGGGCATACATACATACATACATACATACATACATACATACATACATACATACATACATACATACATTTTTGAGAGATTTGTCATTGCACGTAAACAAATATGAGGGGCAAATGATACTATGCCTTTCATTTGATTTTCATACGTTTGATTTTCAAATGAAAATATCTTAAGTTACTTTACTGGCGCTTATTCAGCACTCAAAGAATACTTCTACACGTTTTTATTTTTTAAATATAATCTCATTAACATTTAACATTTTTTAAAAAGAAGTCTTTTTCGCATAATACACGACTGCCGATGGGTATCTCAGATATCTTATCTTTGAAAATCAATGAATTTGCTTTTTGTCTGCATAAAATAAAATAAAATTCGAACCCACAATCGGCGGATCATGCCACATCCAAAGGAGGCAACACCAACTATGACATGTAAAGTCGCATCGATGATATCACAGGAATAGAGTCACGATTATAAGGCTACAACTGAATACTCAGTTCTCATAAATTACGTGCAAGTGTATTGTACAAAAATGACTGATGATAATGTCATGTCTATAAATGTCTAGTTCAGTGTGAACAGAGTTTTTCTAGAACATCTTATAATGTATGTTTTCTCGTAGATTTAATCTCTGGAACGGGTGACCCAGTTGTCTAAGGCGCCGCAGTTCGCTGTGCAGAGTTGCGTGTCTTGGGCACGCCAGAAACCTGTGGTCGTTTGTTCGAATTCCGGTTCTCCCTGATTATGTTTCTAGGTTTTTCAGCACCATACCCGTGCTCGAGGGTTTCACCAGAGTGGTAAACGTCTGAGACCTGCATCACTTCGGGCTTTCCTCTCACATAAAGCCGACACGCTGTGATATAACTAGAATACTGTTCCAAACAGCGTTGAACCCAACTCACTCATTTGCTTGACATTTGTTATATTCATTAAGCTGTTTTGACATACTGTTTTACTCATGTTAAATTACATTAAAAAGGACAAATACACATTAACAATTATAACTAGGTACCAGGTGCCGATGTGAAGCGTGATCGCATACAATAAATACTAAATCAAAGAGCAATGTGCTGTCCGATGACACCAGGTGTTCGCGAAAAGGGTAAACATGTCCTGCTCTATCGGTAGCACCCTCCACGCACACCTCCAGTTGCCATTGTTGCAGTAATCACTGGTTTTGGGTCATATGAAATTTATTAGTGTTATTTTCATGTTATTTGTTAGATCTTCAAGTGACCATAATGTATATGTTGTCCATATGACACCGCGTGTGAGTCAAGCATTGTCAGTTCAATATTATTGTTGTAATTTGGATTGAATTATATAATCAAATGATATAGTTACATATTTAATGTTGTCATCAGGTGGGACCTCCCCTCTCCTGCCCGGACACACGCCCACACACATCATCATCTTCATCATTTTTTTCACCATACCCCTACATCCATCTCACTGTATCTACATCCGCCCTCGTGTATCCGTGCTCATGCTTCCATAAAATACACCCTCCTCCCACCCGTCCCACCACACACCCCATTCCCAGCCACACCTCTCCATCCATCTCACCATCCGCCCTTATGGATTCGCACTCAAGCTTACATTCATACGCACCCCTCTCACCATACCAGTACGTCCATCTCACTATACAGTAAACTACGGTTATAACGAACACGCTTATTACGAACTGACGGATATAACGAACTTACTTTTTTGGTCCCGACTATTTGCTGTAGTTATGCTGTTTATATGCTTATAACGAACTACGGTTATAACGAACTAAAATTAGTAGTCCCTTTGAGTTCGTTATAACCGTACTTTACTGTATCTACGTCAGCCCTCATGTATCCATGCTCATGCTTCCATAAAATACACCCTCCTCCCACCCCTCCCGCAATTCCCAACATTCTTCTCACTAGAATTATATCCACCCTCATATATTGTAAAAATGGGGACTCAACAACACTTCTGTCTGTCTGTGCTTATGCTTAAATAAATACATCCTTCCACCCTCCCGCCATTCCCCTACATCCATCACACTAAAACTATGCCCGCCCGCGTGTACCTGTACCTCAAGTTACATTGCATGCATAATATTACATGTTTAAAAATATAGTACAGGTTTTAGGATATTATGTGCATATTGATATCACAAAACAGATCCTTATAAAACACAACATTTTCTCCGTCTTAACATGAATCAAAGGGAGACAAAGTGAAATTTGTTATAGTGCGCCATTGCGCACAAACATATTTTGATATTTGATAAAATATCATATTTTAATATGCTTAACATATTTGGGCTATATTCTGTTTTCTATTATTTAAGTGGTTACACAGCTTTACCTTAGTCAACAATCAGTGTCACTGTTAAAAAAACGACCGCCTCAGTGGTCTAGTGGTAGAGCGTCCGTCCGGAGAGCAGAAGGTCCGGGGTTCGATCCCGGCTGCGTCATACCAATAGACGTTAAAAGATGGTCCTTGTTGTTACCCTGTCTGGCGCTCGGTATTAAGGGGCTAAAACAAGGACTGGTCGGCTCGGAGTCAGTATACTGTGTCTGAGTGGGGTACTTGCAAAAATGTAGCTAGATCAAGGTGTTCACAGGTCACGATCAGACTATAATCCCCAGCACTATTCCCATTAATCCCCCTGAATTTCAGTTTATGTATAAATTCTGTGATAATTCGTCTCTCATAATTCTATTGAATGGTTTTGTACATTTTATCTATGTCAAGTTGTACAAAGCTGTTTTATGTAATGTACAGGAGTGAGACGTTAATAAACTATTGTCTGTCTGTCTGTCTTTGAGCAACCCGGAACATCCCACGATGATATCCAGGATCCGTAAGCAGTGCCTAAAGAACGAGGAACATATAATAAGCCAAAGAGAGTTATCTCCCTTTCACAAGATGTCGCCAAGACATACAATAAGAAATTCACCTGGGACCATTTAGCAATGCTTTACCTGGTCCCTACTGCCACTAGAAAAGCCAGTTATCCGGCGGATATTAAATTATCCTTGCCATGCCCCTCGCAGGGACAGTACTATACAGACAGGCAGTTGATGTAGTTCTCCCTCATCTTACGGACATCAAGTAGATGTCTATACGTTAGGAACTGCATTTAATAGATAACCATTCCTTAAGGAAATAAGAGAGACTGTATCCACATGCATTTACAGAGCAAAAGGGTAAATATGACAAAACATATACATATGTTTAATCACATTTACCCTTCTATTCTGAAAATGCATGAATATTCCATGTCAGTTCTTTTTGTCAAAATAATTGCGGGTTTTCATTGGGCATTAAACAACAAAACTATCCATCTATTACGAGAAAGAGCAGATTGTACAAGGCGAAAAGTTAGGTCATCCTAATCTTGACAATATAATCTTCCTTTGTTTTGTTACCATGTATAGAACAAAGGCGGTAGTAACTTTTATGAGCCATGGCGGTTCATCCCAGTGATGTAGATCATCGTATTAAATGAAAATTGAATTCAGGTAAAGGTAAGTTAGGTAATTTGTATATTCGTTTTCGATAAAACTTTCTGTTTTGTTTTTATTATATCACCTGACTTGAATTGTGTGATGGGCATTTCTTAGAAGTTGACGGATGACAAAGTAGACAAAACGTTTATGGATAACAACTTCTTTATTATACTGTTTATTAAACTATAATAGCAGTTAATTTCTTTATTTTACTGTAATAAAGAAGTTATCCATTGCCTTTATGTCTACTTTACGAGAGAGGAAGAGGTTATTAGAAGTTTATTAATTCTAAACGACAAAACTTTGGTTGAAAAAAACTAAAGAAGTAATTAAAAATACAATAGAACAATATAAAACAGTTGTCGATGAACAAGGCAACGATTGATTTAATATAGGCGATGATAAGAGGTCAAACTATAAAATACTCCTCGGAAAGGAAAGGAAAGTGACGACTTACAAAAACATATCGAAGAATTGCAAATCAATCTAGATATTTCAAAGGATATAGAAATTAAAAACTAAAATATTCAAGAAACTTCAAGAGGCAAACACTGAACTGGAAGAAATAAATAACATAAAACCAGAAGGAATAATTATGCGATCTCTGGCAGAATGGAGAGAAATTGGCGAAAACCAACAAAATACTTCTTATACTAAGAAAAAAAGGGACTAACTGAATAAGGCTATACAAAGAATGTTCATACCATAACTGAAACAAAAGATAACATCAACAAAACCCAAAAGTATTACCAACAGTTGTACACGAAACAGACATGTAGAAACGTAGACCTAGATGATATGTTTTAAGACCTTGATATTCAAAACCTAAGCATACCACAACAATTAGGCCTCGAAGGTGAGTTACAATATGAGGAAGTTTTAACATCTTTGAAAAATATGAAAAATAAAAAAGTCCGGTTCCTGACTATAGAATTCTATAAAGACATGTATATCATATTCACAATCTAAATACACACAGTTCATGAAATTTTGGTCACTCTGTCACCACCTATTCGTGTACACCCATGAACCTGCACAATCCAACAATATGACACTGGAATAGTTTTTGTTTGTTATTATCCATAGATATACTTTGAAACTTGTATGCATTTAAGATTGCATGTGAACTATATTCTGTAAACTTATTGTTTGTGGACTCCAAAAAGAAATAAAACAATTAAAAATGATACCTTATTACCTGCAAGCATCTGAATCCTTTTGTTGCCGCCGCATCTCTCGGAGACGGTGTATTTTACCTTTCACATATGTAGAATTGCGAAGATCGATGCTCACACTTTTTAACTGCACTGCCATTATGTATCATGCTTTCTGTCAAAACATTGTAGTCTAATTCACCTTCATGTTGTTCAGGTAAAACCTCAAGCAGAAATGACAGAAAGGTATCATGTTTTGTCCAGATTCTGACAAATATTTTAACATCAAGCAAATCAACGATTTTATGAAATACGATGTTTCTTCTTCTAAATTCGTTTGACATGACATGAAAACGGGTTTCTCTATATCACACTGCAAACACGAAAGTGTCGTTTTCCCGCATATGGTCATTGGACGGAAAAACGACTAAATACTCATTAAAATTGATTAATTGGTGAGCGTCGAGAAAGTGTTCGGAAAAGCGTCGAGTTTTTCAAGCGTAAAATGGACGGAAAAACGATGCTTTTTGCCCCGCCTTTTAGGCTGTTAATGGCCAATCAGACGGCGCATGCCCAAGGCTACCTTTAGGTCGCATTAGGTTTCGTATTTCTGGCATGCCCTCCCCGGTATCTGTTGCGCGCAATGCACATGACACATGCCTTCAGGAGGGTGGTCAACCCGGTGTGAAAGGCGACTATGCTTGTCGGTATAGGCGACTAATGGGATCGGGTGGTCAGACTCGTTGACTTGGTTGATGCATGTCATCGTATCCCAATTGCGTAGATTGAAGCTCTTTATTTCAATCACTGGATCGATTATTTGGCAGACCTCCGTCATATAGATTGCATATTGCCGAGTGTGGCGTTAAACAACAAAGAAACAAAACAGGACGGGGGTCCTCTTCAAGGTTCTCCCTGCCTCGCTTAAAATCTGCTGCACACCTCTTTACGGTGACATAGGAAGGGGCATCCTTCCCTTGTGTTTACTGCTATCTCCATTGGTGGCTTTTGATGTTAAACCCTCTTTTTTAAAAGTGTTTTATCACTGCGCGTTCCTCAAGTTTGCCCTTTTGACAAAGATCACAGACGACTGCTTATCTTACTGACAAGTCACGATTTGCTCAACTGACTCAAGTATTTGTGGATATACCTCTAAAACACCATGTAATGTCAACAACAAATATTCCACTATTACGCAGCTCCTTCTGTGTGAGACTCAGAACGTTACCCTCGTACTTCCAAACAGTGGGTAAGTAGGGGGGCCTTACTAAACTTCCGTCAAGATCCGGGGTAGAATAGGTCTTAAGCAACCCATGCTTGAAGTGATTGGCGACAATGCTTATCGGCAGAGGCGACTAACAGGATCGGGTGGTCAGGCTCGCTGACTTGGTTGATCGTTTCCCAACTGCGCAAATCGATGCTAATGTTCCATCACTGGATTGTCTGGTCCAGACTCGACTATGTACAGACCGCATTCACATAGCTGGAATATTGCTGAGTGCAGCGTTAAACAACAACAACTACTAAACTCCTGTTTCATTTAATTACCAACGCCCGGGAATTACCTGTATTGTTGTCTGGATGTTCAATGAGACTGAGCAAAATGCAATACCCCTTTGCGTGAAGTATCTTCGTTCCAGGATGCATTGCTATTTGAAGAGATCGCTACAATACTGATAACACAATATAACACCTGGTGTATATTTCCCCAACAGATCACCATACTTTCAGTACTCCACACGCAAACAGCCTGGGCCGAGGAGCTAGTCGATTGCTACTAGACGACCCGGTGATAAACGTGTATATGAAGGCTGAAACACTTGACTGACAATGGCTCTTATCAGAGTGAGTACGAAATACAAAATGTCCAATTTACAACATAAATGGATGTTGTTCTTCATGTCCGAAACACATGTACGGATTAATTAATGTAGTAATACTACACATAAAATAGCACGTTTTGTTACAAGAGGCTAGGCTTTATTTATTGTAGCAAATAATACACTGCATGTGGTTCGTTGTTTGACCATGTCCATTCATATGTCCACATGTAGACATCAGTTTGTGACCCGTGAAGATCCGGGGGTAGAACAGGTCTTCAGCAACCCATGCTTGCCGTAAATGACCACCGAGAGAAGCACTGGCAACATATTAAGGCAGTCCGTGGACGATATGTACTCGCAACCACCACAACAAGTTGTATTCTGCATGACTTGTCAAATGATAACAATTGCCTGGACACCTGTGTTCGTCATCATTTATATTTCTCCAGTCAAAATGCATTACCCCCTGATTCAGTCATTGAATAACACAGTGGATGAATTAAGTGATGTTGGGAATATTTCCCACGAAGGCACGCTTCTCTTTAATTCTGTATACATTTTACAAGTCTAAATGTCTGTGGACTAAGAAGAAGACTAGAATACCCACAATTTATTAGCATCATTGACAATTCTGATATGATTTGACTCCAGAAAAAAAACCCAAAACTGATCAACTTGATGAACTTGATATTGATAGTTGTGAGTTATACTTATAACATAGAACTGGATTCCAAATACAATCTGGTGGTGTGGCTTAGCAGTAAGAAAAAAATGCAATGATTACATCCCACCTGTTGATTATAAATGTGAGTATGCAATGCGGTTCCTTATGTCAAAAACATTTTTTCAACTTTGATCAAGATTTAAACTTTGCTGTTATATATCTACTCCCAGAAGGATGACATATGCTTCTTGGTTGAGCAGTCTATTTGACACATGCAAGCTAAGAGTGATTACATTTTATTAATGGGATATTTCAATGCAAGAACCAAACACTTAGAGATTTCTGTACTGTTGAGAAACATATAATTGAGGAACTGGATATAGATATTGAGAAAATGAAGGATATATATGAACCTGAAAATGTTCTTGAATCGTTGTCTCTTCCACTTACAAGATGTAGGAAAAATACATGGCTAAGGGTTTAAGCTCTTAGAACTCTGTAAAAATACAAACTTGTTTATCTGCAATGGGAGACCAGATAAAGTCAATGGAGTGGGTAGTCCGACGTGTAAAGACTCATGTGTAGTTGACTATGTTTTATCTTCAAGCAAGTGCCTCCCATGCTTTCATGAATTTAATATTTCTGAATTTTCTAACCTGTTCTCAGATATTCACTGCCCAATTATGTTTTCATTGGCTGGAAATTACTATAAATACCTAATAGATATACCTCCTACTAAAAATTCCTCCTACTACCTAAACATATTTGCAACACTCTCATAAAATTCAGAACATGTAACCACCATTTACCTACAGAAGTTGGCCGCTGGCTTGGCATAGACAGACAGCTACGAACATGTAAACTCTGCAAATCGCCATCTATAGCTGATGAATTTCGTTACCTATTTAGATGTGAAACATTTAATGGTTATAGAACCTCACTCATAGCCCATAAATACACACATTATTCCCACATCACTAAATTCAAAAAACCCTCCTTTCTTCCAAAAGAGTCACAGATCTTAAGAAGCTCACAAAATTCCTTTCAATTATTGACAAACATATGAAACAAATAAGTTATTTATTTATACCCATGCATACCTTTATAGTATACGAAATGGTGTATTCCCATGTATTAAAAAATAGTCTGGAAGTTAATTTAAGGTACCGACGTTTACTAAAATATCTGAAAAACTATTGGACCTACTCCAGTCAAAGTTAGTATGAGATTATTGAACAGTCATACATACCTGGATATTACATTTAAAGACAATCGGTGCATGAATAAAAAATCTGTCTATTTAGCTATCACTATATTTCATCAACAACCAGACCTGTTCGTCACGGGTGGAACGAGCATTCATTGTAACAGCCATCTGCATAATGCTCCCCATGCGTCACAGGGCCATATGACACAGTTGAACCAATCACCTCAACTCGAAAGTGTGCACGGGAATCACGCACGCACGCACGAACACGGTGTTAGCATGAGATTTCATGATGTCTCAGCGCAAGCATCTTTCCGCAGATGCGAAAGGTTTCGTTGTTAAAATATTTGAATACTTTAAGGCTGAAAGTGAAAGACGTTCGCCCTTCTTTGACATTTCAAAGTACATAAAAAGAACAATTCATGCGTTACAGCTTCCCAAACAAACCGTAGTTAAGATTTTGAACACTCATAAAAACACACGCTCCACTGCATCTCAAAACAGGATAGGAAATTAAAGTTAGATTCCTTTGATAAGAGGTGAGGTGAAATGGGGTTTAACGTCGCGTCCAAGATTACTGCACTTATATAGCGACGTGCATGCACGTGTGTGTGTGTGTGTGTGTGTGTGTGTGTGTGTGTGTGTGTGTGTGTGTGTGTCTGCTTGTACTAGTCCGGACTGATGCCGATTTATAGTGCTAGCTCACTGAGATACCATGCCGCAGTTTAACATAAATACCCCACTCAGACACAGTATACTCACTCCTTGTTTTAGCCCCTTAATGCCGAGCGCCAGACAGGGTAACAACAAGTACCATCTTTTAAAGTCTTTTGGTATGACGCGGTCGGGTAGCGAGCCCCGAAACTTCCGCTCTCCGGGCGGAAAGTTGTCAGGGACGTGATTTGGCGGTTAACACGAGAAAATGAATTTATTTCAACACGAAAACTAAAACTAATTCTCCTTACAGAGCATGACTTAGATATTTCCAAATGGACCATTTGTAAACTCCTTTCCATATTTGGATATTAGTACAAAAAGACGAAAGGGTCGAAACTAGCAATGTGTGAACGACCAGATAGCATTCGTTTGCGTATCAATTATTTGCTCACTATTAGAAAGAAACAAGAAGAAGGCTATGAGCCTGTCTATTTGGACGAAACCTGGGTTAACGCCTGCCACACAGCGGCTTACCAATGGTCTCACCCAGATACCAGAGAGCCACAGCGCAAGATCCCCCCTGATAAAGGGGGGCGCCTGACTGTCCTCCATGCAGGCTCCCAAAGAGGTTTCCTCCCTGGGTGTGATCTAGTGTTCAGATCCAGATCTACAGATGGAAGAGACTACCATACCGAGATGAACTAATCTGGGGTGATTTGAAAAATATGGTCGCACGGCAAAATAAGACCTTCAAGCTTGCCGACGTCAAGCAGATTGTCTTGAAAGTGATGGGAGAAATTACAAATGTACGTTGGGCAAACTGTGGCCAACATGTTATCAAAGTTGAGGAAGAGTATTGGAAACAAGACTGTATCCGACCAGATACTGTCCAGTCTGTTGTTGTTCATTTAGGTGACAGCACAGACTCCGAATCTGACGACGAGGACATTTCGTGGGACCAAGAATAGTGCAATACATATACCCCTGTTTCACTACGACATGTAATAGCCCGAATTACCACGGATATGAATTTTTACATATTCGTACATATTCTTGATCATTTCTTAAGAATCTTAAATATATCTTATTTGATTCCAAAACATTCTTGTAGTTCGTGGGATTCGTGAGAGAGAAACTGTGTCATCTGTATCGCAGGGGTAGCATTATGCAGATGGCTGTTACAATGAATGCTCGTTCCACCCGTGACGAACAGGTCTGGTTGTTGATGAAATATAGTGATAGCTAAATAGACAGATTTTTTATTCATGCACCAATTGTCTTTAAATGTAATATCGAGTTATGTATGACTGTTCAATAATCTCATACCAACTTTGACTGGAGTAGGTCCAATAGTTTTTCAGATATTGTAGTAAACGTCGGTACCTTAAATTAACTTCCAGACTGTACACTATAGTAACTTTTCTCTTGCACTACCATAGGTGTGAGAAACAATTGAGTTGAGTTGAGCTTGTTGCAAGAGGCGACTAACGGGATCGGGTCATCAGGCTCGCTGACATGGTTGATGCATGTCACCATATCCCAATTGCGTGGGGCGATGCTCATGATTTCAATCACTTGATTGTCTGGTCCAGGCTCAATTATTTACAAATCACAGTCACATAGCTGGAATATTGCTTAGTGCGTCGTTAAACAACAAATATACAAACAAACGAATATTATGCTATTTTATATATTTATTAGAGCATATATGTGACGAACATATGATAAGTGATTGAGTGAGTATGGTTTTACGAAGCGTTTAGTAATATTTCAGCAATATCACGGCGGGGGACACCAGAAATGGGCTTTACACATTGTACCCATGTCGGGAATCGAACCCGGATCTTCGGCGTGGCGAGCGAACGCTTTAACCTCTAGGCTACCCGACCGCCCCGAACATGTGATGAACATGATATTGAATCATTATACAAGATACATACCACATAAGTTACGATACATATTCCAAGGTATACAACGTAATACACCATTTACATTTGATTGAACCTGGTATATCCGACACACTATAAATAATACATTACCCGAGTGGGCATTCACACTAGATACATTCAGTTCAGCCACAATACATATTCCAAAAGGTAAACAACGTAAATAAGTTAACAAAATTGGCATAATCTGTACACAGAGGTAGTACATTGGGAATATCAAAGATATACACACAAGTGTGACATGTTCAGTTACCACACAGACTTAATAGCAGGATAATAGCATATCGTTAAGATTTAACATAGTACAAGATAGTAAGGTTTCTTTCCTGAGTGCATAAACAGTCAGTTTATTTGACAGCCACAGAATGATTTGTGACTGTCTGTCGTCCGTAAGGTTACATATTCTATCTACCACAGTAAAGCTCATTTACTGACGATAAGGTTGTTACTGTGAACTTTACTGGCGCCATCTAGGCCGAATTATATATAATTTAGTTTGACCGAGGCATTGATGATAAAGGTGGTCATTAGTGAGTTTTTGTAAGAAAAATAGCTTACCAGTTGCTAGTATGCCACGAATGTATACGTGGTCCATGCGATTTGGACGGTGAATGATAGATAAAGATAGATGTAGATACACATAAAGATCTAACACCTTACATTTGCCTAACTCTATCTGATCCGCACAATGAGAGATGCTGGTCCTGTCCGATATGCGTTATCGGTTTGACATTTTCATTTTAGTTTTTGACCTTTTCGTTTTTGACATTTTCATTTTAGTTTTTGACATTTTCGCTTCACTTTTGAGCGATTCAATATCTTCTTCATACATGATTTATCACATATTTGTATGACAAATCGTGTTAATTTGCCAAAGATTACGATAACAGTAAGTGAAATATCAAAATATTGAAAAACAGACTCCATGTCCGTTATTGGCCACCGTATCTCGGTTCGACTGACTTTCTGTTAACAATATGAATCTTGCTCAATGCTCTGAAGGTTCGTCGTTAACAAGCTGTTCACCGATTGAGCTGACGCCCATATTTTTAGATCTTGATCGACGATAACGATTCTGACACGCGTGTTACATACAACAGCTGTATATGGATCACAGTTATATGCAGCCATATGAAGAAAAAATAATGAGCGAATAATAAGTAAGTTGGTTTATTCCGTTTTGAACAGTAATTCACATTGCTTACGTAAGGCTCGCTAAATACAATGTTTATTCCTAATGCAAGATATTTACCATCCCCAAACACACTCGCGTGATAACCTCTATCTACGTATACGATATTATAATCAACGTAAATATCGACTTGGGTCAGTTTTATATAACCTCTGGCCTAATAAATAATCGCCGACGGTATGTTTGATTTCAACCTTGAAATGTCTCTTAAAGTCGTCTTAGGCGCCGCGATTCGCTGTGCAGAGTTGCGTCCCTTGGGCACGCCAGAAACCCATGACTGTGGGTTTGGATGCCGGTTCGCCCCGATTATTTTTCTAGGTTTGTCAGCACCATACCGGGGCTCGTGGGTTTCACCGAAGTAGTAAACGTCTGAGACCTGCATCATTTCGGGCTTTCCTCCCACATTAAGCTGATATGCCGCGATATAACTGGAACACTGTTAAAAGCGGCGTTAAACCCAACTCACTCACTCACTCATCAACTTCACAAGACAATATCACTATCTGAGTAACGATACGTACGATGATAGTTATTTACGAGTATACAATATCTTCCACGTAAATGTTAGTTTCATCTACGTTGATGAAAGAAATTCTAGTAGATGATTATTTTAGAATATGTCATATATACGCTTCCATACAAACACACTGGTAATGTGAAAACCAATTGTGTGTGAAGGTCGTTGTGACATCCTCTTACGGGGCATTCGTGTTTGAACAATTGATAACATGGGGGCCATATATAAATATAATTGCTAACACTGATAAACACGCATATAGTTATTTCATTTGCATGAGATACACATATTTGAAACTTCTGATGATATACATGTATATCAAACCTTAGCGTATGAAACAGTCAGAAAACGATTTACAGTCCGTCTCTCAACTCTAAATGTTGAGCCATGGTAAAGTAGGTTACAATCGCCCTGATCTGTTGTATACGGAAGCGTAGTAGGGCCACGGTGAAAATGTTTTTTGTCTAAGTATCTCCTACGTAGGACTTACTATCTCCTGCGGAGGACTTAGTATGGCCTAGAATCACTATCTCCTACGTAGGACTTAATATCTCCTACGTAGGACTTAATATCTCCTACGTAGGACTTATTATCTCCTACGTAGGACTTACTATCTCCTACGTAGGACTTAATATCATAATAATCTATTGTGATGTTTTTATGCCCTTTTGATCGTCTTAATCAATTTTAGTCAATCTGTTAAATGGACTGTGACATATTTTTCAGTCAAAATTACTGAAATTTTTACACATTTTATTAATTGTCTGATTGAATCACATTTTACAAATTGACTGTAATATATTACACGCTTACAAAAAAAGACTATCGCGCTTCGAAGAATTTCCTAACAAAGACCTAGAGGAACAAGAATGAATCTGTTCAATGCTACAGCAAATGAAGGAAAACAAAATGCAAATATCATAATTACAACCTACCAAATTTATGTGTATAATTTTAGGCAGCTTCCTTTTTTCGAGGAATGTATCCGTGAATATCCACACAAAGGAACAATATCCCACACGTCTGCAGCCGTACAAAGAAACTTATTCGATGTCACGTGTCTCTGTAACAATCAAATATTTTAAAATATATATATCGTTTCGGGATATTATAACCGGTGTTCGTTTCTCAACTGATCTTTTAGATTGTTTCAGGTGTTTCACATAGGTGTCAAGTCTCAAAGGTCGGCTGATAAAGCCCATGTGACAACTATTTTCATAATGTCCACGGTTCCTAAAAAAATCCATTGAGTTAGATAACAATGAGCAATCAATCAACGTATTATCGGTTAACCCTTTAAACAAAGTATGCTGTTTTTACATCGGCACTTCACGCCATGATATGAGTGTGTTCCCTTTGTTTTAGTAAACCTAGAAAGGTAAACACTCACTTTTGACATATCCACTGTGCAAGATAACAGTGATTAATCAATCAATGAATTTTCTGTTAATCCTTTGATGACTAGGAACGATCTGTTGATTTACAAAAAAGTAAATCAACTGATCATTCATCTCTTGCTGGACTGCCACGTGCATATTACATAACACACATTTCACCTCACTTCAAACATGGATTTAGATTGAATAATTACCCCAAACACAATAATTGCCAAATGGGAACCTTTGTCAGGTATTCTGAGTAGTGCTACCACTAATTATACATGTAATAAATTCATTAACTGAGCATCAAGTGAATGACGACAAATACACAAGTGTAGGGTTATACCAGAAAACGTGGATGACAACAAGGGAGTAGTAATCGTATTATCGACGCAATCCGAAATCCGAAAATGCTTTCACTGCATGGATACTTTTTTTTATTATTAAACTATAACAATCAGGGGTATTTCTAAATGACGACATCCGATGAGCTCCGCCGTTCGTTTTGTCTGTTTGTGTAGGCTGAAGAAATTAATTATCATGCGCCCTTTGTCGAAATCTTTATAGATCACGGTTAACCAATCAGTGTTCAAAAATGAGTAAAACACATATTGCCTCCAAGTTTATTTTGCTGTCCTTGCAGACGGTAGCCCAGTCTCTTGTCAAGCTCAGTTGCGTTACGTATCATCCGGGTACTCACGGGGAAAAAAACAACAACAAAGGCAACAACCAGTCACGGGGAATTGCTTTAGATCAGTGCCCCTTACAGGTATGGGAGTTAGATCAATTAAGCGCTAAGATCGCTTTGTGCAACGGCATCCTGTCCTTGTTTAATCACCTTAATTCCGACAGGGCAGGGCAACAAGTACCACATTTTAAGGTCTTTTGGTATGACGCTACCGGGGATCGAACCACCGACCTTCCGCTCTCTGGGCTGAAGCTATATCCACTAGATCACTGAGGCGGCCCTGTTATAATGGAACTTTTTGGCCAAGCAATAGGTTAATTCAAGTACCCGACGCAAGCCAACACAAATAAGCGTTACATTATACGTTTTGCACCTGAAGTACATCAATAGGACAACTGTATGCTTTCCATGTGGTGTGTTTGATTTTACGACGCTTTAAACTCTATCAGTCACATCACGGCGTTGTATCTAACGGTTAAAATGTTTTCACTTCGGAGACCCGTGCTCGATTCCCCATGTTTGGTACACCCAGCTGAAAATTTGAATTTTGCCATATTACCCGACACATTGACTCACCTAACTGTATTCTATGTACGTGAAATAATGAGTGCGTCAGTATGGTTTTACACCGCATTTAGCAATATTCCAGCAATATCACGACGGGGGACACCAGACATGGGCTTCACACATAGCACCAATGTTGGGAATCGAACATGTGCTTTCGACGTGACGAGCGAATGCTTTAACTGCAAGCCTACCCTCCCGCCCCTATGAAATATTGCACCCGTGAAGATCCGAATTGAGTTTCTGCCACCCATGCTAATCGTAAGAGGCTACTGACGGGATCGGGTGGTCAGGCTCCCTGACTAGGTTGATGCATGTCATCGTATCCCAGTTGCGTAGATCGATGCTCATGATTTCCATCACTGGATTGTCTGGTCCAGACCTCCGTCATATAGCTGGAATATTGCTGAGTGCGGCGTTAAGAAACAAACTATGAAAAATGATGCGCATAAATCAGTTGGGTTTTCCACCACAATGAAACTGACTTGCCTTGATATAAATGAAATACTGTTAACAGCGTTTTTGAACTATGTCAAAGAAATATGGGTTTGATTTATTGGAATGTTAATTAACGCCATAGTCAGCAGGGGGAGTCAACCTTATGTAAAGTAAAGCTTGAAGAGGCCCAGCGTCCCGTTCAACAAAGCGATCGTAGCGTTCAGGTGAACGCACTTTATTTCTTTGTTATCGCCGCACTCAGCAATATCCCAGCTACATCAGGGCGGTCTGTACATAATAGAGTCTAAGTCATGCAAACGTATGACATACATCACACTGTCAATGCATAAAGATATATTTTACGATATTTATGTTTTCAGAAAGCGAAGTCATCAGTACTTCTCGTAAGTATCCTGGTCGCAGTTTTTGTCATCATTTGGCTTCTGACCGTCCACCAGCCCAGTGAAACATATCCGCGGCTATCTTCTGGAATGGTCCCCAACTCAAACTTGATAACAATGTTTGATGGAGGACAATCCAACACTCACCATGTGTTAAACACTAAGTATGTCATCTACAGGTGTGCTAGTTTTGGTCACTGTGGCGGATGGTCCGACAGACTTAAGGGCATTGTGATGGCATACTACATCTCTATGGCAACGCGAAGAAAGTTTGGTATCGATATTACATCGACACTATGTAACCTGACGTCATTCCTCACACCGAATTCTGTCCAGTGGGATGACGCGCGGTTTGAAGTCGCGCGAGATGATAGACCAGTAGGTGTGTATGATGAGCTGAACAATGTCGGCTTCATAAGCAGCGTGAAATCGTTGAACTTTACCACCTGGTTGAAACATGACGTTGCTTATTTTGTTGCGAATTTGGACTACGTTGATGCCCTCAAGGCTAATAAAGCTCATCGGAAAGAATTCTCATGGATGGAAAATAAAACAAGGGACCAGGTTTTTGCCACAGCATACAAGACGCTCTTTTCTTTATCAGCATCAATGAAAGCGGAGTTATCCCAATTCCTCTCAAGAGCTAAACCAAACGAATCATCGAAACTCGTTTGTGCACAGATTCGATTGTTTAAAAATCCTTCAAACCAAAATGACGTAAGCATTGAAAGGGGAGCTACGATGCCAGATGTTCAAAAGATTTGGAATTTTTTTCGAAATTTTAGTGATCTAACAACATACAAAATATTTGTCACTTCCGACTCCGAAAACGTCACGCAGCAAGCCCGGAAATTATTTCCAAGCCAAATTATGGACATTGGAGGGAAGGTGTATCATATTGATCGGGAACCTGATGTGAAATCTCGGTGCACTGGTTGGAAGCAGGTTATCCTGGACCAGCATGTGCTGATGTCATGTGACGTTCTGGTGTTGACGTTTAGTGGCGTAGGGCGTGTTTCAGCGTATGTCAGGGGGAGATCTGAAGGTCTCTACTGTATGGTGGAACATACGCTGGTGAAGTGCCAGCCCAGCGAACTCCGATCGCTGTACAATGTGTACGGTTAAAGGGGCACTGATCTCAAGCAATTCCCCGAGACTGGTTGTTGCCTTTGAAGTTAGAGTGACTCAAAAACTCACTGAAGTCCTACGAGCTGAGACTTTGAAGTTGCGACAAGATTTCGACGCTTAAATATCAGATTTGTCAAGTAAACTGAGAGCGGTTGAGAGTACGTGTACACAGAAAATCGGAAAATGTGGGCCAAAACTGTGTAAAACTTGCCGAAAAGGTCGGATGTTTAGAAGTAAAGTTTGCAGATGCTGCTAACAATGGGGATCAGAGTCGTAATATCGAATGTGTAATGCGGAACATACCATTTGATGCGCGTGAGACCAAAGACAATAATGTCATATGTAATATTGTAAACAGAGTGATCCGTGATGGTTTGAACCTCGCCGACGTCCGTGCAGTACATGCAGTTAGGAAAAAGCGCTCGGATGATAAGTCGGGTGTTGTCATTTTCAGTTTGGAGACAACAGCCCAGAAGAAAAAACTTTTGCAGTGTAAAAAGTAAAGACTTTTCCCGTGTCTACATTGATTCAGCCCTCACTCAAGAAGAGTTGATTAATAGATCGAACATTCAGACAATAATCAAAGAATTCGGCAAGTCCAGTATCTTCAGATTCCATGGGAAACGCCTAGTGACAGCTGAGGAATAGGACATATTGCGGATAGGTGTTTGGAACACTGGTGGCTGGGCACAGAGAGACCTCAACAATAAATCATTCCGTGAAAGTGTTGTTCACAATTTGGAGTATGACGTGTTTGGTGTTTGCGAAACATTTCTAAAAGGTAATAATAATTTGTCTGTAGACGGTTACACATGGATCGGCAATAATCGCCGAGATCAACACAAACGTGCCAAAAGGGGCTCTGGAGGCGTCGGTGCCTTCATCAAGAACTTTATATTACAGTCTTTTAGTGTGGAACTTTTAGATAAATGTACAAATGACATTATTTGATATAGATTAACTTCAAAGGTCGTACCCGATTTTAGAAGAGTGTTTGTTATTTACCCTCTGTATCTTCGTCACATGTGAATGATGGTGAATTGTTTTTTTCAGTTGTTGTTAGATAATCTGTATGAATATCAGAATGAAGGAATTGTTTGCATATGTGGGGATTTTAATGCACGTGTTGGTTGTGAGGGGGATTTTATTGAGGGGGTTGATGGTATCCCAGATAGGAAAGTTATTGACAGAAGGGACAATTCATATGGTAGTCTGTTAATTGATTTTTTGACCCAAGCCAATTTGTGTATGCTAAATGGTCGGCTTGGAACACAATGGGTCATCAGTAGTAGATTACATTATTACAGCCCATGAGCATTTGTGTCACTTTAAAACGTTTGATGTTCTGACTATGTCATCACTAGTCAATGGCTGCAATGTCCCCGATAGTATCCCTGACCACTCGATGTTAACGTGCGATATTTCCCTTCCTTGTTGTCAGGGTATTCAGGAAGAACATACACAAGAAAAATCCAAATTCTATGTTAAAGGCAAAATACCACTCACGTTTTTGAATGACCGTATGTGTTTAGATAGGGTTAATGCTACAGTTACTAAAATTGAATCTGAATTGTCTGTTCAAGGCGATATTAATAATGTTTATGAAGATTTTGTCTCATTCATGTATTCAGAATTAGACAGGGTTGTTTTACCTACTGAAAATAATTTTTCTAATTACAAATCTAAATCTGTCCGTAAGCCTTACTGGTGTTTAGAGCTCCAACAGCAATGGGACAAAGCGTGCGAAGCTGAAAAATGGTATCTTAAATGTAAATCTCCTGTCCGAAAGAAAGTTTTGAAGTTCCATTTTGTTCAGGAATGTAAATATTTTGACATAAACGTAGACATAAACGTTCGCATCAACTAGCTGAACAGCAGCGTTTACTAGACAATTATAATCAAGTCGACACGCGCAGTTTGTGGAAGACTATAGTTAGGATTGGTATTGCGAAAGACAGAAGTAATTTTGTTCCCTGGGAGGTTGAATCCGACGGTAATGTATTTTATTTTTTTAAAACCACGGTTTTGAATAAATGGCAAAGCGATTATTTGTCGTTATTTGTGGAAAGCTCTTTCTCGAATTTTGATGATAATCATTTGAGTTCGATTCAAAATGAGATTGCGAACAACTGGGTTACAAATGACCGGACTGACCTGGATCTTCCAATTACACGTGCGTAAGTCGAACGAGCAATTGCACGTGCAAAACGTGGAAAGGCAGTCAGCCTTGACCTTCTCCCAGTTGAGGCGCTTAAGAACAGCACATGTACCGACATTCTTTTCAGGCTTTTTACTTTTTGCTTCGAAAACAATACATGCCCAGAAACGTTGCGCTAGTGTTATTAACCCAATTAAAAAAACCGATACCAATCCACGTGATCCGTTGAGTTATGGAGGTATCTCTAAGTTTAATTTCGGTCCCATGTAAGTTATACGCCGTTGTGTTAAACACTCGTTTAAGCCACTGGTTAGAGCCTAATAACGTTCTTGCTGATGAACAAAACGGTTTTCGTTCTAAGCGAAGCAGTGAAGAGCATATGTTTGGTTTATTTTCCGTTATCAATAATAGAAAGTTGTCTAGACAATCCTCATATGTTTGTTTCATTGACGCGATGAAGGCGTTTGACAAAGAGAATCGTTCATGTTTATGGTATAAACTTCGTCGGCTTGGCGTCAATGGTAGATTTCTTCATGCTGTGCAAACGGCCTGTCCTCATCTGGCCTACACCTCATATCGCCTACAGTACTATCAAAACAAATTTATGGATGAGTGCACATCACACTTGTACCCTTATCCCTTAAGTAAAATGAACTCTTCCAACAAGATAACAAAGAATGTAAAGACTTTTGATACTGTAATTACATTTTGTACATGAGATCATCTTCACAACTCAAATGTTTTCACAACATCAAATATCATAAATACACATGTATTATCATAGCACTGTACATTTATATCCATCATCTTCATGTTTTATAACATTAGCACTACATCATTACTAGCTAAATTACTGTAATTTGATGAAATGTCCAACTGCATCCAGAAACTGGATCACTGATCTTCTGCCATTAGCAAGCTGCTGCTTCAGTCTCTTGATCCTTGCATCTCGGTCTCTATCAACACGAGCACAAGGTCTCATGGCACCACCCAGTCCAATCTGCCTTCTTGACCGTCTATCTGCTGTCTCGATCTTCTTGAGTTCTTTGACAAACTGGAAGATGTTGGGATGGGCTCTCGGCATTCTCTTCTTCAGGTCGTTGTGGAAACCTTCAAGATGGTTGATTCCGCAGGGCTCGAGGGAACGTGGCATTGAAGTTCAGGGTTCTTGAAGGTCGACAGCGGCTTGGGATTCTGGGAGAGGTGGGATGGACTTGGAGCAGTGTCGGTAGAGAGCAGGCTGGACACTGGCAAAGGACGACATCGTGGCAGCAACATCTTCGACAGCTCGGTCGAGTTCGGCGTTGTAGATCTGCTAAACAGGGATGATGTCTGTCTTCTCTTGCTCCTTCATTCTGGCGATGATGCGGATGTGTTCTACATTCTTGGTAGGTGGATGACTGTGAGGCTTGGTTGATGTAATGTGGTCGCCAATGGTGCTGCATCTGCCATTGCAGCCAATGGTGATACACTTCCAGTGAACAGCAAGATGCCGCTTGACATTCAGCCTGTACCGGCACTTGCTGACCGCCTCTCTGTGAAGTAACGAACTCAGCTCCTTGAAGATGTGCCATTTTCAGACTGATGCACAAACTTAAAAACTAACATATATACCTATTCCTAAATTGGAGATGAGGTGATCCTGTTAACATTGTGAAAGCTATTTCGTTGATCAAAGTAAAGGGAAACAATAGTACTTACTAAGGTATATATACACACTTACAAAACTTTTGAGATGAGTAGACCTTTTAAAAGTGGATTATAACAGTAATCCTGTATAAACAGTCAAAACAAACTCAAGGATCAAATACCACTATGAAAACATCGGATTAGTTCAAAGGCCCATGTACTCAGGTCATAAATACATATTAATGAATGAAATCATTAATGGGTTAATGGACAGTACCATTCTACACAACAGGGGTGTGGAAGTAACCATTTGTATCTAGTGTAGGCCAGATGAGGTGTAGGCGATATAAGGTGTAGGCCAGATGAGGGAAAGCCTTCAAAATATGAGCTATTAACGTTAGATGAGCATAATTGGTATTCAGAATTGTGGAATGATAGAGGTTTACAAAATGGAAATAAGCTTCGTACTTATCGATTGTTCAAAAACTCGTTGTCTGCTGAACCCTATGTTACATGTATTATGAACACGTTGTAGTATCCTTAGCAAGTTACGCTGCGGCACATTACCCTTACAAGTTGAAATTGGTAGATTTGCTAAACCTATCACACCTTTACAGGATAGAATTTGTAAATTATGTAATAATAAAGCTGTAGAAGATGAGATACATTTTCTCATTAACTGTCCATTTTATTCTGACTTAAGATATGCTTTATGGTCGAGAATTATAAAGTATGATCCCATATTTATTTCATTCTCTCCTGTGGACCAGTCAGTGTTCTTAATGAACTGTAATATGTATATAAAACCTCTTGCCGCATTTATTTAAAAAATGTTTGCACGTAGGCAACTTTTCCTTACTTAAAACTGTAATTCATTTTTATCGGGTTTTGCAATGACTTGGTCCATTTTAATGCTTTTAGTGCGGATCCAGAGGGCTCCATCATCCGCGAATTTTGATGTGTTTCCTTTGGGGGATAGTCCCTCGAATAGATCGTTAATCATAATATTGAAGAGTGTCGAGCTTAGGATGCTGCCCTGGGGAGTGCCACTTTCTATGGGACATTGGTCCGATAGCATTTGGTCTATGCCCACGGTGATTTTGTGGTTTGCTAGGAAGCTTTGGATGTAGTTAATTATGTGACCTTTAAGACCTATTTTTTGTAGTTTTTGTATTAGCCCGTTATGCCAAACCATGTCGAATGCTTTGGAGAAGTCTAGAAAGATGCCTGTAGTATATTGTTTGTTAAGTTGGCCTGTTTTAATGTCCTGCTCTGGTCAGTCGAGGTTATCTAAGGTTGAGCGTCCAGGAGTGAAACCGCTTTGGTCTGGATTTATTATGTTGTTTTGTTCTAAGTAGTGTGACAATGACAATGACAAATTGTTTATTTTTGTCTCATCGGATATACAGGTCATAGGCACATACATTATTATAAAAGTACACTATATAGTATATCTGCCACCCACGATGTGGGTTATAAGAGACCATACATAATACATAGTAAAACAAATTGCATAAAAACGTATAAAAAGCAATATAAGTATATATGGTGTTATTGGTAGTGAGATTTTCTTCGGACAGCCATTTTGTAGCACATACTGTAGTGTTGTAGCCTGTTTTTTGCCATTGATTCCATTACTTTGCATAAGTTAGAAGTTAGGGAGATTGGTCTGTATGAATTAGCCTGGTCAGCTGGTTTATTGGTTTTGGGATTGGTATGACCAGGGCTTGTTTCCAAGGTGATGGGACCTGTCCGTTTAGATGTATGAGGTTATAGAGTTTCAGAAGAGTTTGGAGTAGTTTGGGTGGTAGTTGTTTAATTATCTGGTATGAAGTAAGGTCTAAGCCTGGGGCTGTGCCCTTTTTCCTATTTTGTAGGACGTAGGAGTAGTTCTTCCATTGTGAAATGGAGATTAATTTCTAGGTTATTATCTTTTGGCGGTTTGGTAAATTTGGTTTCTGATTTCAGTTGCTTTTGCTACTGACGGCCGAGAAGTGATTTGCTAGGTTATTTGCTTTTTGGGTGGGGTTTGTTGAATTATTTATGTTGGGAGGGTTTTTTTATGACGTTAAATTCCCCTAATGGCGTGGATTTTGCGTCAAACTGTTCTGGCGTATGTATGATGGTTAATTTCTTCGCCAAAATTTTTCCAGTCTCCAGTTTTAGCTGTTTTAACTAAGCTTTGTACTTTGTGATTTAATTCGTGTGCTATTTTTAGGGGTTTGAAGTTACGTTTGGCTTTATTGAATGCGGATTTGCAGTACTGCGTAGCGCCAGTTTCAAATTGCTTCTACCCGTAGTGTTCACCAACATAAGTTGTATAATTACTCCAGAGAGCACTGGAATATGAATATAAGTCTCAAATTTACAAGACTTCATTTACCTCTATCACAGTGATTGTTCTCAGACAAAACACATGGCACCATAAACGTGACGTCACAAAGCAGAACTAGTGTGTGTGAGTGAGTGAGTAAAGGTTTACGTTTACAGTTGTTCGTATCACAGCGTGTCTGCTTGATGTTGGGGAAAACCAAGTTATTTCGGGCTAAGATTTTTATAAGTTTGGCGAAAGCCACAAATTAGGGTATAGTGCTGACAAACCTAGAACGAGTGTGTGAGCGGGATGGGTTTAATGCTGCTTCCATCAGTTTTTCAGTAATATCAGTTTCTTGTGGTAGGAAAGCTCGAAGTGATGCAGGTATTTGATGTTTACCTCTTTGGTGAAACCCATAAGCTTGGATGGTGCTAACAAACCTGGACACACAATGAAGGCGAATCTAGAATTCGAACCTATGATCACAGTTTTCTGGACGCTATTCCTCATGGCATAATACGGTGTCTTACACAACCGAGCAACTCCTGCCCCCTAAAACGAATGAATATTTAGTGCGTGCATAGAGTACACTGACTGGTTAACCCAACATTGGCAGCTCCAGTCATGACGGAAAAGATCCCTTCATCCCACAAACTACAGATAGCCACTGGTGGACCACAGTGACAAAGGCCGCAGCAAAAACCGATACTCCCATCGATACAAGACCTGACATTCTCAGATTTTCCTTCCTGAAATTTCGGATGATCAGCAGAACAATCAGCACGATAAACTGACTGAAGAAGGTGAAGAGCCGCAGGTAAACTCTTGCATAGTTCATGATTATGAATGGTGGTTGAGCGAATGACAACCCTGTAAGACAGATACAGATGCATCAGGGTTTCATCCTGCACCGAACAACATTCCTATAATGCTTCCAACATTGAATTACATGACTAGGACAATATTACGCAGTAACTAAATGTGCTAGACCCGTTTCTGTAAAATCTTCTAAAGATTAGGGGCCGATAATTTTCTATGAAATGTTTTTAAAGGAATATGAACAGGTTTTTTTTATTCAGAATGACAAATATTATATTTGATTTTATCAACCCCTGTTTTTTGTCAAATTCATTACAAATACCAAGGTCAATGTCAAGATCAGACATTTATTCAAGGTTTCAACTATGACTACTTTATGTGGGAGGATTCTGCTCTTCGAACCAATGACGAGTTGGTTGTGGCAGATAAAGCTAAAGGACGTCACGCTTCGCTTTGCATAATCATAATTGAAAATGCCTCACTCCTCGGCATACATGACCTATTGGCTACAAACTATCCTGTTTAAAGCGACCCAGTCTTCAATTTATGTTGCTCTCAGGTTTCACATATTTCATATTATCTTCTCACATTTTCAACTCTCCCAAAAAAAGCAAAATGACGAAAGTGTCATTTCTTGCCTACTTGTGGGGATCGCCATTTCTTTTATTTTTAAAAATCGCACCAGAGCGACATGCCATCCATACACAACGAAAACGAAAATCCTATGGCGAGGGTCATCTGCGTCCTTATTGCGGGTGTTCTCGATGCCTGGGAGCCAGCCTCATCACTGAGAGGGGGCCAGTGCATTATCAACACTCATGCAATGAAGGGACGCTCAAGCAAAATCCAAATCTCTATGTTCTGGGGATGTTTCTTTCACGATGTTTGCTGAACTGGCAAACACAAACAGAGCTTAACTGACATGTTTCATGGTGTTAATTACCTGGTAATGTTCTCTGTGCTCTGTTCAATTTATATCTACTGAAATCATAGATAGGTATTTACAGTTGTAAATATTGAGATAATGATCTACGATGCGTGGATCAATGCTCATGATATCAATCACTGGGTTGTCTCGTCTTGATTCGATTCGATTTACAGACCGTCGTCATCTAGGTGGAATACCGCAGAGTTAAACTGAGTTAAACAACATACATGGAATGGTATGTACATGCATATTTGTGTGTTGTGGTGAAATGAATGTGTGATATTCGTATAAAAATATTGTTACTGTCGACTTCTAAATTGAAATAATAAGTTAGCCCAGAGATCTTTCTGTAAAGGAACTCAATGTGAACTAACACACAACAATGAAATGGTATAAATCAACAACTGTGTTATTAAGTTAACTATATTTACAAATTAATACAAATTACACAAAAGAGTGGCAGTACAGTTACAGTTGCAGTATAAACTATGACAGTGTTAATAACAAAAATGCCAGTGCTAATAATATTCCCTAGGAGCAACATTGGTTAAGCTTCCAAAATAGGCCTTGGGTGCATATCAAGGATGAAAACAATGATCTTCACACATCCGCTGGTCTTGATGTAATATGAGATGAGAGAAACACACTCTTGCCTCCTTATATAGTCTATACACCTTCTAGAAGGTTCTGGATTAGTGTAGCTGTTCTAATAGATTCCAGATTACACTTGATTCCAAAATTACACTAACTTCCACACCACTGCTTACATTAGATTGTTTAGTAATACATTTCACTGCAATATAACATTATTATTATTATTATTATTATTATTATTATCATTAAATGGAAAGATCCTCTGTTCCTGTAAATATTGGAACATTAAGATACTACCAGTTAAACATGACAATATAACATCCTGTTAATTAGTAATCCAAGCTAGATACAGTTTTAAAAGGTCAAAGAAATTGGTACATCGGAAAAAAATATTGAGCCGTAGTGATGTCCTATATTTCAGAGACATTAGCCTGCCACAAAAGGCTCCATAATGGATGCACGTGCATGACTCGAGAAGACAGGGGTTACACGTCACCCAGAACAATTAAGATCACAAATCAAGATTAAACATCCATGAAAAATGAAATTACACTGTGATATATATGTTACAGTAATATTATAATGGACCACATGTACAGAAGCTCACCTGCAACATGTCGAAAAAGATGATATTTCCACAAGTGCTTTGGATGTTCATATGTGCATCCTAGAATATTAACATGAATGTTGTGTCACATCTCCAAATAAGTCTGATCTAAATAAGTCTGAAATCACACAAACCAGTACGTGCTAATACTTCACCTATACTGTGTGAAAGGTCGACAGGGGGGCATATGTTAAACATGTTGGGATAGTAACACTGTAACAGTTGCTATATTTTAATATTGTAGTCGACGAGAGAGTCACTTTGGTCTAACACCCCTTCTTTGTCAATGGCATGGGGATCCATGATATTCAAGATAGATTACATAAGGAAATACAACACTATCAAAATCAAGCAATGACAATGTAGATATCCTTTTCTAAGTGGAACCAAGTGATTCAATCAGCGGAATTATGTCATAAAAGGCAGTCATTTAATTACTTTTTGACAACTCTTGAAGCGTTAAAATATCCGATCCGTTAGCAAATTTCCAATTAGCATTTGTTCGCCACAGATGTTGAATATAATATTAATGATTTATTCAGTGTTACACATATTTTCAGATTGACTCTTCTTTTCAAGCTTCTTCTGCCGTAACGTTGAACCAACGCTAGTGGCTTCATCATTACTTTAGAGAAAACTGGAAGTTGAATACAAATCTGTAAGTCTTCAGTTACCCCCATCACTGTGGTTGCACTGTATTCCCATAAATGTGGTGTCTAAAAATAGAACTAAAGTGTGAGTGGTGAGGTAGGGCTTACATCGTTTTGAACAGTTATATGTATCAGCTTGTGTGGAAAGAAAGCTCAAAGTGCTGCAGGTCTCAGACGTTCATCAATTTGGTGAAACCCGCGAGCAAGGGTATAGTGCTGACAAATCTAAAAGAGTGATTGAGCGAGTTGGGTTTAACGCCATTTTGAACAGTATTTCAGTTTGGGTGTGTCGGTTTGATGTGAGGGGAAAGCCCGAATCCGTGAAATTGTTTGATGTTTGATGAAACCCACAAGCACCGCATGGTGCTAACGAACCTAGAAACTTAATGCAGGTGAATCTGGGATTCCAACCCACGATCACAGGTTCCTGGCACACCCAAGGGAGGCTATTCTGCACAGCGAAATACGGCGCCGTAGACGACTGTGCCATCCCTGCCATCAAACAGTCAATATTATATAGTGAGTGAACAGAGGTTGTGAGGTATAATTTACCCACCAAAGACAAGAAGCACGAAGCAAATGACCACTGCAACCCACACAATACCAATAGCCACCTGGTTCACCATGGAGACACCCATCGATAGAAGAGCTGACCTTTTTAGACTTTCCTTCAGGATTATCAGCTGAACAGTAAGAGCAATAAAACTGACGAAGAGGACACCAAAGCATTGGTCTGTGAGTTCTTCTGTAGAAAACTACCAGCGAGACCTCGTATCACAACAGTTATTTCAAACACTCTCGTGACGTGAGACCAAAACCGTCTACTGCCTTGATAATGAATCAAGTCGAAACTGTTGACAATGGTGCCGATTATGTTCCCAATGGTGGAACACTAATAGTCCGAACAAGACCCACAGTAAAACCGAACAAAGATTTGATCAAGGTCAAATATTCTGGGACAATTTATCACTGACAACTTTTGCAGTCGACCATATCAAATATCTTTAACATTTCAGAAACGTCCATAGGCCCAGCATGTTAGACGACACAGAAAAGTGTTTAGAATTAAACAGAAGTTATTTTCACTAAAAGATTCAATTGTTACCATACCATAATTTACACTGTTATCAGGCATGGAAGAACAATTCTATATGCTTATAGCACACAAATATGGATAACACGACGAGGTAAAAACAACGCAGCAGGTGTCTGACCCGTTTGCATGAGGTCGAATTAAGATTAGGGACCGACCATTTGTTTGCAAAAGAATCCATTTTTTAACGGCAAATAAAATTTGCTTTGACCAACCACTTCTATTTGTTAACTTCATTACAAATAACGATGTCAATGTTTAAAATATGTTACAGTTATCCAACCTCCTAACGAGAGATACGTCTAGTTACAACACGGTTTGGCTGGATCATTGATTAACATGTTCGAGGGCATGAAAATGTTTGGACTGAGACATTAAAACTATCTCTCTCCCCAACCCCAACCCCAACCCCCAACCCCACTTCCCGAACCCGGGTCTTCGGCGTGACGAGCGAACGCTTTAACCCCAACCCCAACCCCAACCCCCAACCCCACTTCCCGAACCCGGGTCTTCGGCGTGACGAGCGAACGCTTTAACCACAAGGCTACCCGACCGCCCATTGTATAATTGAGACGGGTTATTCTTTGGCGTTGATTTTATATAGTTACGTTGCCAGTACCATTGGCACTGGACTTCAATGTGATTTGGTGTCGATCATTAATATTTTGTGTCATTGACTGTTATCACCGAGATTTTATATTCGGTATTAGCTGATTTCTTTCACATCATGAAATTGTTATGGTGTGTCATATAAATTGTTGTCAACGAAAAGTAATTATCAACATTTTTTATTCAGTACAGAAGAAATATATTCAAATGTGCCTGGTGGCAAAACAAACAATTAAAAGTACAGTTCATTTTTGCGAATCAATCGTTTAGCAATCTACCGGAGCAACACTAGTTTACCCAGAGTTCTCTGTCTCCCCCTCGCGAAGGTCCACGACAGGGACTTCTGCCTCCTCCTGACCAGGCTCTTCTGCCTCCTCCTCACCAGGGTTATCTGCCTCCTCCTCCTCGACACGGTCCTCGACACATTCCACGACAACGTTCTCCTCCTCCTCCTCGCCGGTAGTCTCCGCGCATATCGAAATAGCCCGGGAGAAATTGTCATCACTGAGAGGGGGCCAGCGTTTTATCAGCACCCATGCAATGATGGCACCAACTCCGGCAATGATCAGGGACACTCCAGCAAAATACAAGGCTACACGATCTGATTGTTTTTCTGAAATGGCAAACATAATGCTCAACTGACAGTGGTCATGTTTGATGGTGTTTGGTGTGAAACACCATGCGAAAATATTTTCTGTGGTTACAACGTACATCCACTTGACACATAATGCATATGTATTTGTAGATATTATTAGTGAGTGAGTGAGTGAGTTGGGTTTGACGCCGCTTTTAACAGTATTCCAGTTAGATCACGGCGTGTCAGCTTAATGTGGAAGGAAAGCCCCAAGTGATGAAGGTCTCAGACGTTTACCACTTCGGTGAAACCCACGAGCTCGGGTATGGTGCTGACAAACCTAGAAACACAATCGGATCGAACCGGGATTCGAAACAACAATCATAGGTTTCTGGCGTGCCCAAGGGACGCAACTCTGCACAGCGACTCGCGGCGCCTTAGACTGTAGATATTATTAGATATATTAATAGATAGTAGATTAGTTGATAGTATTTATATAAAGATCTAAATGTAAATTTATTAATTTTGTACATGGAATAATATCTATATATGGTATAGCATGGAATAGCACATTTGTGCATTGTCACGAAATTATTGTTGTGATATTCGGTAAAAACATTATTATGTACAAATAATGTGACAAAAGAGAACCATATGGATTTTATTCCTGTAAATATGTGGTTATAAATTATATCAATATGAGTTTGGTTCAACATGACATATTTAATTGATAAATGATTTTGTGTTTTAATATCCTTATGCATAATGTTATGCAGATAACCTACATTGTATATGTAGCTTCTACCATTTACACGTGTGAACATTATTATTAGAATATCATATTCTAATTTTAGTAATCCCAGAGACTTTTAAATTTTCATTGTACATTAAACACACATCCAGTTTCCAAATGGTCACAGAAAGAGGCATTGAAGATAAATATTGAACCGTAAAGATGAACTGTATTGCAGAAACTTGATCCATAATGGATGCACGTGCATGACTCAGTTATTTCAGTAAAATCAAACAGAGAAACATCTGCTGAATTATGTCTTAATAAACGACAATAATTCAATTAGATTTTTGACAAAGCTTAAAACGTTAAGATGTCGAGCTGTCTGTAAACTTCCAATTAACATTTGTTCGCAACAGATGATGAATATTATATGACTGATTCACTCACAGTTGGGACTGATGCCTGGGCGGTTAAAGCAGACATTTTAGAAAATTACAATGTTACTTCTTTTCAGAAGGTGACATTTTAGACAATTATCAATACACAGCTTAATCAATACAGTTCATGTAAAACCGACAATATTATTTGACGACAGTGTGTAGTGTGTCAGTGTTGGCTCAAAGCCGACCCTGTCACTTTGACACTGTTTCCTGTTTTACAGGTTTACGGGAATCAAACAGCAGAAACACAAGAAACACAGACAGAATTTTACCCACCAATGATGGAGATTCCGAGAAGTCCTCCCACCTCGCCAAAGCAAACCAGCACTGGGAGGGCCAGTTTTATATTACTTCTACCCGTAGTGTTGATCAACACTAGTGGCATCAATACTTGATGGAGCCCTGGAACATTAATACAAATCACAAATCAGTAAGTCTTCAGATACAGTAAAGTACAGTTATAACGAACTCAAAGGGACTACTTATTTTAGTTCGTTATAACCGTATTTCGTTATATGCATATATACAGCATAACTACAGCAAATAGTCGGGACCAAAAAAGTAAGTTCGTTATATCCGTAAGTTCGTTATAAGCGTGTTCGTTATAATCGTAGTTTACTGTACCTCTATCACAGTGATTGCATTCAGACAAAACACATAACACCATAAAAGTGCTATCCCAAAACTAGAACTGAGTTACGGTTTATGTCACAGTTATGCACTTTACGGTATGTCAGTTTGATGTAGGCGGAAAACCGAAAGTAATGCAACTCTTAGGCGGTTACCTCTTTGGTGAACCTTCGAGCACTGGGTGGTGCTAACGTGCCTTAAAATATGAGGGTGAATCTGGAATTTGAACCCACAGTCACTGGTTTCTGTCACACCTAAGGGACGCTACTCTGGACGGCAATAGCTGATCTGCCTCATAAAAGTAAAGAATATATAAAGAATGCATAGTGAGCGCACAGAGTATATGAGGTACACTCATTAGTTTACCTACCAATGGCAGCTCCAAGCAGGAAGTTCATAGCCACCTCTCCCTTAAAGCTAGATTGGACCATGGTGACGAGGCCCTCAGCTAAGACTGATATCCCCATCGATAAAAGAGCTGACTTTTCTTTTAGACTTTCCTTCCCTGGGATGATCAGCAGAACAAACAGCACGAGAAGACTCCCGAACATTAAAAGCGTATGGTTGGATGCGTTCGTGCGGATTGACAACCCTTTAAGTCAAAAATTAATAACCAGACATTGAACAACATTCCCATATGGTTAAAACACACAACTATGAATCATGACAGGGCAAACATGACGAAGCACACAGCTACAAAATGTGTCTCACCCGTTTGTGTAAAGTCATCTTAAGATCAGGGACTGGTCATGTTTTTGCAAATGATTTTAAAGGCATATAAACCATTTTCGTTTCAATAACGACACATTATACTTGTTTTGTCAACCCCTGTTATCTGTCAAATTCATTAAAAATACCATGGTCAATGTCAAGATCAGACATCCATTCAAGGTTGAAAGCTCTTATGTGGGAGAATTCTAGTTTTCGAATCAAGGACAAGCTGGTTGTGGCACATAAGGGACGTAACTCTGCACACCGATTTGGAACTCCTCGGTTTACTGAGCCACACGAGCACCCAGATTCAAGGTTATAAAGTCATTTGAAAACATTCAACAACCTACCCATAGACGCGGGAACTGTTATCAGGATCAAGAAATAAATCGGTGGATGTTTGAAGAGCCTGGTCACATTATGCTGGGCCTGTGAGTTCTTCTGAAGAAATATACCAGCGAGAAGTCCTATGACACCCATTATCTCAAACACTCTCATTACGTGAGGCCAATCTCGTCCTATGTGAACTTGAAACACTACTGAACCATAAGTTTGTGTGCTCCGCCTGACCGCATTGAATTGATATATGTAGAAGGAGCAGCTGACAATGATGACTTTCCCAATGAGGAAGCTGATGTAGCTGATGATAAGTGCGAGAGCTGGGCGAGTGTTGAGGTGGTCGACGGTACTCACGACACCAGTCGTCCGAAGAAGACCCCCAGTAAAACCTTAAATAAGATTGATAAAAAAGTCATATACTCCAAAATAATTTTACATATAACCTTATGCATCGCTTGTGTAGTCGACCACATTAAATATATGCACATCGTCTAGAGCGCTCATAGGTCCAGAAGTGAGTGAGTGAGTGCTACTTTGAAAATGCAGCATTGTGTATAATTATTAAGACATGGATGTATCTGCGCTCGAATAAGCTACTTAAAAGTGTTTTGCAAATACTATCCGTATGACAACATTTCTTTTTGTCATATTCAGTCCCACGTGGACACACGGAATAGTTCCTTTTAAAAGTGCCCAGTTTATTACAAATAACAATGGAATCCACGTATGAGACGTAGAGTTTATATAACATTCCCAATTAAGGCATTAAACAACTTTCAAGGAAATATCATTGTATCTTAAGTTGCATTCATTCGTTGCCTGTGTGGCCGTTCCATTCTGAAACTTTAACCAAACTATACAAGGTTACAAATGAAAGTCATTCCATGAGTTCGACAAACCTGCCGTAATGCTTAATAGGATTGTCATGACATCGCCTGTGGTTGTCAATGACAACAAGATACAGGAAAAAATGAGTAGGACACTTCCCCACTGGGCGATCTTCCGGGCGCTGAATCTGACCAGAAGCGGCGCACAGGAAGCAGCTGAAATACACAACAGTTGTGCAATATAAAGGTACGCTTTGTGAATAAAGTTGTGACTAAATGAAAAATATGACAATATGTACTTGATACATTACAATATCGTGACATGATTATGCATTTTAGGCATTGATAATTACAAATTTAAGTCGACAACAGACGGATATGACGTTGGTGACCATGGTGTATTTAGCCTAGATGAATCAATTCAGTTATCGTGACATTGGTTAAAGCAGGAACTCGTTAATCTGAAGTTCCAGGTTCGATTCCCCACACGGGTACAATGCGAGCAGCCCATTTCTGATGTCCCCCGCCGTGCTAGTGTTGAGCAATTGCACAAAGCGACATGAACCATAATCACTCAGTTATCTTAAACATAATATACCTGCCAGTGCAAAGGACACCCTAAATATTCTTTGTTCTTTAGCCACCATCTCTCCATCTTCATACGATGTTACTCCAGAGTTGGTCTTGTCAACGAACAGGAAGGACATGTAGAACAACCCAGCCAAGACGTTCACTATCTGACTGGCAAATATGGGAACGAGAAAAAGCATGGTCTTCCTACATTTGGCCCATGCTCTATTTCTCAGTGTAAGCTGAAAATAATTAGGAAACAGTGTTAAAATCTGTACAATGTCAGTGATGCCATAACGACTTTGTTTCACATTTGTACCATTCTGTTGATCTGATTCCATGTTTTTGCTGTGTGTTTGGTTGGATTTGAAATTACTGATAATTCATGTTACTTTATTCTTATATTTTTACGTGTTATGTTGAGACATAACAAAAACATGAGACCTCAAGAATACAATTGGTATTAGGACATCTCTTAATGGCCTTATAAGAACCTTTCAGCATTGCAAGGAGAGCAAACAGACCAAATCAGCCATTGTGGGCCGCGCTCTCCTTGAGTCTGATTACACGTATTTGTTCCTCTTTTGCAAGTAATGTTAATTACGTACGTGTTTCTACACACAAAATGAATTAAAATAGTTAGCATAATAGTATTACGTATGTAATTTTCATGAATTTGCATGTTTCATATAAAGAAGGAATCAAGAGAACCTGAACACGAGACTCGTTGATTGTATGTGAATTTGTAAGTGTTGCTATTGTAGTGATCATCATTAGCTCAGGTCCCTTACGCCCTCTTCTCCCAGGAGAAACCCACCCAGAACGTTTCAGAGAATGTGAAAACTCCCCAACACTGCAGCCTTCTGCATTACCCAGATTGGCAGAAGGGATGTATTCCTGGCGGCAAACCCGGGCACTTACCCAATGTCAGTTAACAGATTGGATGGTACCAAACCTAAGGCACAGAGAACAATGGGGAGTCGGACAACTTGGTACTTGGGATGCAAGCGTGACATTTCGAAAGCGAGGTCCGCATATTTGCCATGTTTTTCCTGAATCTTGTCAATCATATTGGTGTCAAAAAGGACAGAAAATCCAATAATATAAATGATTTCATCGGATTTATAACAAAAGGGTTGTTGGATACGTCTGAGGCTGTTTATGGGCATATTCCAAAGAATTTTGTATTTATCATTTTCCATGACGCCCTCTACATATTCCGGGTCGTACCATGGATGGACCTTCTGTGTCAAACCACAAGCATGTGGAAAACGGTAATAAAATGACCGAGCCACTACATCATGCCGCTTAAGATACTGTGTTTTGTGCCAAAGCTGGACATCCACTGACAATGTGTTCGACAGTTTCATTAAATTCATTACATAATCTACATTTCATATTTACAATTTGATGCATAATCACACACTGACAGTTTCGAGAGGCAAGTGACTAGTCCTGAGCAGCAAACAGAAAGCCTTCTGTTCCACTTTTCAGGCCAGGCCGACTTCATCCAAGCGAAGGACTCTGCAGGGTTGCTGATCTTCGCAACAGACTGCATATTAATTCGATGCAGCGGTCGCTCAGATAGCCTCTCCTTAAAAGTCTGGGCCGATTTGATAAGGCACTTCGTTTGGTTGACACTCATTACTGTACCGTCCAGCAGTACAGAACTATCAACAAAATCAACATTGACATTGAGATTATGTCCCACATCCTTGGCTCGTTTACGAAAACAGTGGAATGGCTTGTTTTTTCATCATGAGTCTTGACATGCTATCCCTATTTCTGAACCATGACAAATGCCAAAAATCATGGCATGGGATAACTGGCGTAATTCTTGTACAGGAGGGATCTCGTGCCTGTATGCGCCGCCCAAGAATATCCCAAACATGTTCAAGGTGGTTCAAATCTGGGCTCATTGCGGGCCAGGGTAGAGTCGTTATTGCATTGACCCTCATGTAATCTACGCCTGCATGCGAACGATAAGGCCTGGCATTGTCATCCATGTACTGAGGTCGAGTAGCAAGAGGGTGGTTGTCAAAATGAGGAACGACGACTGGCCCGGAGCCCCTGTTAAGTTGCCCCTTATGGTGACCAAATCTAACCTGTAATCATGAGAGATACACCCCAAAACCATTACCGAGACCCCGCCGTATGCAACAGTCGGTTTAATGTTCCTGGGGGTGTAGGCCGAGTTCCGGTGCCTCCAAAGTCTCGTTCTTCCACCAGTGACGTGGAGCAGAAAGCGACTTTCGTCTGACCAATGGATCCGTCTCCAAGTTCTCAGATTCCACTTCTGTCGCGCAATACATCATGCTAAACGAGCAGCTTTGTGGTGATCTCTTAACAAGGGACGCTTTATGACTCGTCTAACCCTCAGTCCTGCTGCTTTCAGCCGGTTCCTGACGGCTCTGGTGCTGAAACGACGATTGGGCAACCACAGCTGTTTCAGACGAGTACTTGTTAAAAAGGGTTCTCGATATATGAGACGAAGAAGGTCCCTGTCTTCGCGATGTGTCACAGGAGCTCTTCCGGATCTGGGACGGTCCTGTACATCACCGGTCTGAGCATGTTTCTCGACTAAAGGGCTTACGACAGTGTGATGATACCCCAAATTCCGACCAATGGCATTACAAGACATTCCTGCCTTTTGCATGCTGATTATTTGCCATCTTCTGGCATTTGATAATCGCCTTCGTGCCATGGTCACACAATGTCATGGAATAACTGTTTAAAACCGAGCTTAAGAAAGCAATTTTACGTTTGGATATACTGCTTTTAGGGATACTCGAGGGTAGCTTGCTGCACGGGCATACCATGCATGGCACGTCAGCTTTCGTCACGCATGGCCGATTACATCATCTCGAGAAAACATAATTCTTCCCGTAATTTTATCTTTTATGACTGTTACATATATTGGGACCAAACAATACTGAAATATATTAGGGTGTGCTTCACTTTTTTCTTTATAATTATGTGTGTGCAAAAGTGCATAAGACAATTATATCATGAAGAGCCCCAACGTTAATCAGTACGCGCCCCCTCATTATGATTGGTAAATAAAAGGGAATGATTGAGGGAAGTGGGAGGGTGGTGGGATCTATTGTCTGAGAGTATTATTATTATTATTATTATCATTATTATATTTGCTCCAAGCCTGAAAGGCAACAACATGTTATTTTCAAAGATATATTTCTCTCTATTGCTCCACAACAGCTTGTCAGATTACTTTTAAATTGTGCATGTTTCTGCTACTTGTGGTGCTTGACATCGTTTGTCCTTTGACTTTGGTCATTGGTCACGTGGTTTGGCAGCCATATTGGATAAAATGTTTTCACGGTGTGTTTTGGCTACATATATTCAAATCCATACTCCTCTGAATCAACAAAATAAAATCCTTCTAAACTTTCTGAGAATTGTCTCCATATACAACATTTCAAACTTGTTAGCCGTTTTTGGATATCGTTTTTAGTGCGGCCATATTGAATTTAGTTTTTGATCATTTTTCTCTCGTAAATGACACTTTAAATATCATATCTGGTGAGGTTCTTCACAGACAATATTGAAAGTTTGCATGAAGTTATTTTGCCATATGTACCTCAGTTTTTGTTCTTGATTACATGTTAAACGTAACACTGCGTGGCGGTTATCTTTGATTTTAGTTAGTATTCTAATTGAGTACAAATACTGATTGAAGCGCCCCACAAAGAGACGATTACCCCCGTTAACGGGCTTTCAAGAGACCCAAAAGCAATACACAGTCTTGTGGGAAATGCCTTCAGCATTATGTATGTTACCCGTAAAGACCAGGGTTAGAATTGGTCTTCAGCAACCCATACTTGTCTTAAGAGGCGACTAACGGTATCGGGTGGTCAGGCTTGCTGACTTGGTTGATGCATGTCTTCGTTTCCCAATTGCCAATTTCTACGATGCCATATATCTGACGGCGTTGTACAAGCAAAACCTTCCAGGATTCGAACATGGACCTCAAATATGGGTTTAGAACACCCTGGGGCGCTGCGGTACACGCTAATTTCGTAGCGGCGATGCCTGCAAGCTGTGCCTAACTTTTGACAGCGTTGGTACAAGTACACCAAGCCTACCTGAGTGGAGCCGAGTGTGCGCGCGGAGATGGGGTTCCTGACTGGGGTGCGCCCGTCTCAACTAAAGCCAAGACTTAAGCGGAACTGGGGTTCCCGTATTTGGCTACGCTTCAGTGCCCGCAGGTACGGCAGGAAACTCCATTCATTCATTCAGTCAGTCAGTCACTAAAGCTCATTCGCTTAGCGCTAGTGGCATTGAAACTGTCGTTTATTGTGTCGTCAACTCCCACACTATTGTGAAAGAACCACTTCTCATCCGCTGTCCGTTATGTTCACATTTTGTGTGCGTATGCAGAGAGTTGGGTTGCAGATACCACACAAATTCTAAGGCCGTGCGTTTGTGTGTGCGTGTCACTTGGAGCCCGGCATTGCTGATTACATCATCATCTTCTTCTTCTATTTATTATTATATAAGATAGCTGCGCGATAAATCACAAAGAACAATGAAGAACGGGGCGTGGTCGTTTTCACGATAAGACAATATTTTATCTAAGTTAGAGAAATTGAATTTTACACACTAATGTTACTTGTAACGATCTCAAATGAGTCCGAAAATTGTCTCAAATCAATTGTCTACAGAGTTATGGTCCTTGCGCCATACTTTACAACTTAGTGCATGCTGCATGAAATGGGGACAAATTTTCTCAGAATCTACTGGAGTTACATGAATGAAAGTTTGCGTGATTATCTAAGAGTTAGAAAATTGGTGCCATAATAAAGTTTTTACACAGCAGTGGCCCTCGATCCATGTTATTTACGAAATGAACTAGTAGTGGGGGTTGTTTATCGTACAATAAAACACTGCAGTGAGAATAAACCATGAGGGGCGCAGTGCAGTGTTTTATTGTACGATAAACAAAGACAACGAGTCATTTATTTCTTATATGAGATATCAACATAATGTACAGCCTGTTTAAGGATGATAATACAATGTACAAACTTCAAATATATTTATCCGTATTTAAATAATAATAACTCCCTCAATAGAATCCCAACTCGGCAATGTCGGACAAGTCCATTTTATGCACTGGTGGGTATTTATCACAATCCTCACCTCGATAATCTGTACCTTTCCTCCCAACACCGGTTGCCATATATCTCACCCTTTGGGGTGCTACATCTATGGGGAACACCTCACTAGACACAAATAACTCTCAAAAATAACGTCGTCATATATACGTAGTCATCAAGTTGCAAGCACATGTTCGAATCTCCAGAAATGATGTCATGATTAGAACAATGTTTAATCGTGACATATAGGACGCTTCGTTCTTCATTGTTCTTTGCGATTTATCGCGTAGCTATCTTATATTTCTATATAGTACATAGTGTCTTGACAAGTTTTCTCAGAAACTACTGAATGAAACTTTGCAAGCGAAACTAAGAGATACTTATTGAGACAGAGTTTCAAATTGAGGCCATAAAATATTTTGTGTGTATTAATTTCACAATTAATCATTGTTTTCTGATGACATAAAGCGACCCTAGTGCTTATCTCTTAAGGCTTTATAGGACTCGGGGTTTTTAAATCGCGTTATAATACATATTATTCACAACTATATAAACAAACCAAATTCTTTTGTGCGGGGGGAGTAATAACGCTGTTTCCTTGTTTGTGAATGTCTAGTGAGTTGTTCCCCTTAGATGCAGCTGGGCAAAGCATATGAACGTAAAGACCGAGGTGAGGTGAGGTGAAATTGGGTTTAACGTCGCGTCCAAGATTATTGCACTTATATAGCGACGTGCATGCACGTGTATGTGTGTGTGTGGCTGCTTGTACTAGTCCGGACTGATGATGCCGATTTATAGTGTTAGCTCACTGAGATACCATGCCGCAGTTTAACATGAATACCCCACTCAGACACAGTATACTGACTCCGAGCCGACCAGTCCTTGTTTTAGCCCCTTAATGCCGAGCGCCAGACAGGGTAACAACAAGTACAATCTTTTAACGTCTTTTTGTATGACGCGGCCCGGGATCGAACCCTGGACCTTCCGCTCTCCGGGCGGACGCTCTACCACAAGACCACGGAGGCGGTCACGTAATGACCGAACGATCGCATCCAAACGTGGGAGAGATATGACAATCGGTACTGGGAGTAATTGTGAGAATATCTGGGAAATACCAAACGTAATTAAAATCTACCGGTTTATAAAATAGACTTGTCCGACATTGCCAAGGTCGGATTGTATTCAGGGAGTCATCATTATTTAAATACCTTTAAATACTTTTCAAGCATGTAAGTTTTATTAACAAACTGAAAAAGGCAGTTGATATCTCATATGAAAAAGAGTCGACTCGTGGTCGCTGTTTGTCGTGCAATAAAACACTGCTGGGGGAATATATATTTCTTCTCTCCTCATTATTATCGATTCATTGTACGATTGTAACTCCCACTCGTCGTTTTTTTCTTAAGTTTCACCACGTTTTCGAAAGATGCATACTTCTGAAACCTACATGTGTGTGTATTTACGAGGATAAACCGCAAAGTGGTCGCACAGATATTGCTTTGTTTCGTGTTAAGTTATAAGTATTTGTTTCCGGGAGGTCATCAAGAGCAATTGACATGTGAGAGAAACGGCAAAAAAATGGCTCGTGTTTAAGCACTTGCATAAGAAGGGAATGTCACCAAAGGAATATCCTGCCTTTCCGGCAAAAGCAAGTAAATTGTTCTAAATGTAGTATGCCATCGGTTCCCAGTGAATTTTCCCGTCATCAAATACTCAATAGGGGGCACGGGTGGCCCAGTCGTCTAAGGCGCCGCGATTCGCTGTGCAGAGTTGCGTCCCTTGGGCACGCCAGAAACCTATGATTGTGGGTTCGAATCCCGGTTCGCCCCGATTATGTTTCTACGTTTGTCAGCACCATACCCGTGCTTGTAGGTTTCACCGAAGTGGTAAACGTCTGAGACCTGCATCAATTCGGGCTTTCCTCCCACACTAAGCTGACACGCCGTGATATTACTGGAATAATATCGAAAGCGGCGTTAAACCCAACTCCCTTACTCAAATAATCAATAAAACATGTTACGTGTTTATCTCCTGAATGAACCGAAAGAGAAATACACAGCCAATCATTAAATAACCCTATGCGTTAAAAACATACAATTTCATCTCTTACCGGACATGACACTGCTTCAATGTAATCATACGCAGGGTTGCCTTCTCCAAGGCTTTCGTAGTCATTAGCTTCAGGTTCCCGTTCGTCCATCGCTTGTTGGTAGGGAGGGGCTGGGTTGGCGCCGTCACTGCATTTCATGGAACCAGGATTGTTGTGGTCAGTGCTGACGGTAGTCGACTTGAATTCATGCTCAGGAAGGTTGTTTTCCTGTAGGGTCTCTTCTTCCTCAGGAACATGAATGATTTCATCCCCAGATTCCCGATGAGAAGATTGTCTGAATTCAGCCGACATTGTTGGTAATGTCAGAGTAATATATGTTCTTTGTAGCAAGTCCGTATATTCTTAATCTCAATAAGAGAAAACTGACGTCAAAACAAAGTCGTTACACTATGATGTGTTTGGAGGAAGTCGAAAATAAACCTGCATGTCCGATACGCAAATTAATTTTTCTAGAAGTAATCATTCCGGTTTCATTTTTGGGTTTATTTTAAGGAAGTTTTCAATAAATGGATGTAATTGAGTGAGTGAGTTGAGTTTAACGCCGCTTTTAACAGTATTCAAGTTTTATCACGGCGTGTCAGCTTAATGTGGGAGGAAAGCCCGAAGTGATGCAGGTCTTAGACGTTTACCACTTTGGTGAAACCCATGAGCACGGGTATGGTGTTGACATACCCAGAAACATAATCGAGGCGAACCGGGATTCGAACCAACAATCATAGGTTGCTGGCGTGTCCAAGGGACGCAACTCTACACAGCGAATCGCGGCGCCTTAGACGACTGGGCCACCCGTGCCCTCAAATGGATGTAACCATATTTAGGTGAATCAGTGGATCATCCAGCTTCAAACTTCTAAAGATGTTTTGAGGAATAGAAATTGAATAATTTCTATTTCTTCTTGTATCATGGACAACATTTCTCAACCATAAGGATCGGACAATTCATATGAGTTTTAAGATGTTTTCTCAATGGAATCATTATGACAAGTAATTTTAAAACAAAGCATTTACACTTTATTTCTCATGAACTCGGACGATGGAATGAGGCTCAAAAGGCACTTTGAACTGTCTTTCACAATTTGTCTTTCTCGTCTGCTCAAATCGCAACCATATACATACATGTGTGACTTCCATGGTAACCACAATCAAGTAGCAATTTTTAGGCATCGATCACCAATGTATGTAGATAATATGATGACACAGGGTGTGTGATTGCAGTGCAGGGCGGTATAGTATTTGCGTTCTATGGATATGTGTTTCCTTTCCTTTTTTTGACATAGAATATTTTTTACCGAAATTATTACTTTATCGCTTTGTCCACATGCGAAAATAGGGGTCGAACAAATTTCGGTGAGATGATTCATTTAGAAAAACGGCCAAATTGATTCATATTTTTAAAAAAAAACTGCCATACATGTATGTCAGTAGTATTATGTTTTTAGCAGACCATGTGTTTAAAATGGCGTGCGGTGGAAGATAATGAGAAAGGCTTTGGCCCATTCCCCACAAGGTGTGTTTTGGTCCTGAGAGCGGAATGTTTTGAATGTTAATTTCCGATCGATGTGAGGAGCACTACGGTCAACTGAACAAAGTCACGTCGAGCAGAAAATGATGGATAGGGCGTTCCCAACCATCGCGACCGCACGCGTGCCAAGTCTAATGATCAGAGGAAACAGCTTCGGATTGAGAGGATACATGTAAGTGAATCGATATTCGTATTATTGTTATGTAGTGTTAGTGACACTTAAATCTTTTCCTACATTACAATGACGTGTTACAGCCGCTGATCTACTACGACCTTACAGAAACCTTTGAGAACATGTTGCTTTAATAGCTAAACAGGTAGGTATTTTCAAACACTGATTGATCTCAATATACAGTTTCAAAAAGAAACGTTTAATACTTGTGGTATAAAACATGAATTTACATTTCAAATCCTCTCGCTACTTTAGTGAAAAGGTTTTATGCAATTGCTTCCGGTATCATTTTTGTTTTGTGAAAGCGCATGAATAATTCAGTACAACAATAAACCACATTTAGACCAACGCCTCGAGCGATCTAAATAACTAACTCGCGCACTGTATCTCATCTGGCTATGCAGTCACAAGGTTCTGAATATCAAAAATAACGATTAATATATTGACCAAGAATTTTCCGCATACAAATGAGGACGTATTTACAAATATGAGTGAGTGAGTGAGTGAGTTTGGTTTTACGCCGCTTTTAGCAATATTCCAGCAATATCACGGCGGGGGACACCAGAAATGGGCTTCACACATTGTACCCATGTCGGGATTCGAACCCGGGTCTTCGGCGTGACGAGCTAACGCTTTAATCACGAGGCTACCCGACCGCCCCTACAAATATGAGGGGCGGTCGGGTAGCCTAGTGGTTAAAGCGTGTGTGAAGCCCATTTCTGGTGTCCATCGCCGTGATATTGATGGAATATTGCAAAAAGCGGCGTAAAACCACTATCACTCACTCACTACAAATATGAAACAAGTAACTACATGTCAACACTGTTTCTGAAACTGGAAATATGAATGTAGAAAGTATTACTGACGTGGGTTTGCTTCCTTGCTGCTAATTATTCCGGTTTCACAGGTACAAAATATTATTAAGGAAGAGAATGTATGGATGTCAACTTCTTTATTATGAGGAACACAACGTTTCGCAGTATATGCTTACTCCTTCATCAGGTGAATGAATGATAACCTTTTGTTATCTTATTCGTTGTGTTGTCCTTACATGTACATATATATGCTCTCTGTCTCATGGCATTCATTCACCCGATGAAGGAGTAAGCATGTACTCCGAAACGTTGTGGGGGCACGGGTGGCCAAGTCGTCTAAGGCGAAGCGATTCGCTGTGCAGAGTTGCGTCCCTTGGGCACGCCAGAAACCTATGATTGTGGGTTCGAACCCCGGTTCGCCCAAATTATGTTTCTAGGTTTGTCAGCACCATACCCGTGCTCATGGGTTTCACCGAAGTGGTAAACGTCTGAGACCTGCATCACTTCGGGCTTTCCCCGATATAACTGGATTGCTGTCACTCACTCACTAAGTCATAGGTGTAGAATACTAGTCGTCACAATAAAATTTTAGGAAAAGATGTTATTTTGAATAAAAGATTCAAATGTTTCCATACCATACTTTACGCTAACAGACTTTGACAATTAACTGCCTTTGAGGGAGTGGGGGAGCCATCTAACTGTCATAAATGTATATAGTCGCTGTGAATGAGTTTGCTAAATATTTCCGATACTGACAGAATTATTGTGAAAAGGGTTTTGACATAAGATGTAATATACAGAAAACATCGAGCGAATTAGTCTCGTAAATTTGGTATCTGACGAAATTGAGTGTCATATGTTATTAACATGTATATAAGATGAACAAATAACAATTTTCGTTCGTTAAACAGACTCACCTGAAACCAGTTACAAATCCAGTTGCGCATAAATATGATTACATGCCAAAATATAGGCACTATCTACATTTCTGTTCATCCCCTTTAATAAAGTGTTCCTGTATGACAGCCATGACATCTTTAGTAACGAATAACTTCAACTTATGGTTATTTAAGTGTATAGTTTTTAGTATCCAGAGCAGCTTCAAGAATACTAAAAAAGTCAAAGAGAACTGCTTTTGTAATCTCCAACCTACAGCATACAGTATCCCAGCAATGCAATCGTTCGGTTTCCTCGATGTATAAATCTAGTCACCACCATCCAAACCCCGACTTTGCAAGTTGTCCTCTTTATGATTGATTCTTATCTTGTCTTAAACTTTCGAGAGATTCTTTCATGTTGCTTCTTAAATTGAATGAACGAAAAACACATTTGTGAAACTCGTGGCCATACCTCCGAGGAAGATGAATGGAGCATTACGGTCCATCGATCCATTCTGTGTCAAGCAGGCAGTGATAAGTATGACGTTTCCAACCACCGCGATAGCACGGGAACGATCGGTGAGTGGATAAGTACAATAACGAACATGGATGTGAGTGACAAAGGGTGTCATTTATCCTAGATGCAATGAAACACATTGTTTACATCTAGCATAATGAATACCCTAAATGCATTTCATATTAGATGATTCAACTTGTGGTCTAAGGAAAAGCCGGACTTAAATCTTCAAATATGTCGCTACTTTAATACAAAATGTACATGCTAATATTGTTTTAAGGACAATACTTCCGGTATCTGTTATAGTTTGTGTTGGTTGGTTTGTTGTTTTACGCCGCACTCAGCTATATGACGGCGGTCTGTAAATAATGGAGTCTGGAGCAGACAATCCAGTGATTGATATGAGCATCGATCCACGCAATTGAGATCGATGACATGCATCAACCAAGTCAGCGAGCCTGACCACCCGATCCCGATAGTCGCCTTTTACGGCAAGAATGGGTTGCTGAAGACCTATTCTACCCCGGATCTTCACGAGTCTTATAGTTTGTGAAAGCACACAAATAATTCAGTACAATATTGAACTTAATTTAATCCAATGCCTTTTGATAACTCTGGTTTGGGAAGACCACGTTATATGCATTGCGACTTATAATGTCTCATGTCTCTGGCTGCCTTCATTTGGACAGTTTAATTACATCAGTTTCTGTCGGAGGAAAACATATGCCTAATGAAGTATGGCTGGAAAACCTAATCCAATGCCTCCAGCTACCACAATGAAAAGGTTTCGTACACTTCCGGTTCCGACAATAAGTTTTGGCTTAAACAGCTGCAAATCCGTAGGTGTTTTGATCACTGACTACAAGCTCTGTTTAATATGAAAGCTATTGCGATTTTTTAATCAAATAGTTGAAAACGTAAGGTAGTAGTTGATTAAGATCGTTTTACATGTGCATTGTGTGAAGTAGAATATTTCCCCTTCATAAAGAAACTTAAGTGAAAAAACATACAACACCAGCCAACTCGGTGGTATATTCAGCTCGATGCAGATGGATATAATTATATACAAAATATTATTATTACCTGCCAGTGCGACGAACCACCCAAATGTACTTTTAATGACATTTACGTCATTTATGCCAGTGATTTCGTTGTTTTCCTCACGTCAGTGCTGCTTGTTTTCAACAGGCGTGAAGATGAACAATAAGACGAAATAAAGATCGCCGCTACCACGTTTACAATTGTGCTGGCGAATACGGACGTGACAAAGGGTTTTTTGCTCGTCTTTGAAAAGTAAGAGTATAATACAAACACATGGACCCAAATAGTGACAGAGGATCAACTTAGTGTCACGTCTCTGTGGCTCACCTGGTTATGCTCTCACCAGTTATACAAATACAGTCAATACAAATTAACATACACAGCATTAATTAATAAACTTTTCAACACTGTTTCTGAAACTAAAAATTATGAATGTATGAATGTAAAATTGCTTCTTGGATGAACTGTGATTTTCGTAGATTCGTCTGAAATGTATTGGGCGGTGGGAATTGGTGATTTGACTAATTGCATGTCATGGTGGCTCAGTGGTGTGGAGCGTTTCGCCTGCATTCAGCTGTGGTAAGGCTGGAATATGGCTGACTGCGGACACCAAACATAAATTATCAAACATTTGAGACGGTTATTAAACAACTAAAACAGCAGCGATACACTACTACCAGACTGACGTACTTAGATAAATATATTAAAGAATGTAAGTTGCGTGGGTATGCTTCATTACAGTTTGAATTATCAAGATTTCATTTGTGCAAAATATTATTATTGTTATTTCTTTGATAGGCATTTAGAAGTTGGAGCACTAAGTAAGGATAAGATAATGGATGAACAACTTCTTTATTACAATTATGAGCGACGTTTCGGTGTAGGTTCTAACACTTGCTTGATAGCGGTGTTAGAACCTACACCGAAACGTTGCTCTTAATTGTAATAAAGAAGTTGTTCACCCATAAACCTTATCGTTACTTATTATTGTTATGGTAAACATTTTTGTGAAGGTTTCATAAATGAGTACATAACTAAATCATCAAGTTTTGTCCTTGTAACCAGGGCCAAAATGAAACTGAAACAGGATACAAAGGAAGGTTATTGATTTTAGCGCCGTGTATATATTTACATGTGGTAAAGCAGCTCGAATTGTATTCATGGAGTCATCATTATTTAAATACGGGTAAATATTTCAAAGCTTGTACATAGAGAATCTCACCAGAGTGTCTTTTGATATCAAATATATCATCACAAAATGATCAAAGTGGAAAAATTCCGAGGCTTGCCGAGGATTTTTGCCACTTTTATCAACGAGTGTTTAAAAGACACGAGGGTGAGATTTTATTTATCATCCAATATCGTTCTTCCAACTTTTTCAATTTGTGGACAGTAATAAGCAGTGTCTTCAGTGTAAAAAGTACTGCTAACAGCTTCAGTAGCAGAGCCATTAGTGATGTCATTTGATTGTGACGTCATGGTAACCAGTGACGTCACAATGGTCTGCAAAGCATTGTGATGTAATTTCATTGCAGCGATATCTACAGTGTAGATATCGCTAGAGCCAGTTTTGGATGATAAATGTTTTTAACATCCTTGAAGAGGTTGCAAATAATGTTGATATCTCATATACGAAATAAATGACTCGTGGTCGTTGTTTATCGTACAATAACACACTACAGGGAGCATAAACCACTCGGGGCTGCGCCCCTCATGGTTTCTTCTACGGACAATATTTTATCGCACGATAAACAACTCCCACTCGTCTTTTATTTCTTAAATAACATCAACTCTTACCGTAAGTGGCTCGTGCATTGCTTTAGTGTAATCACATGCAGGTTTGGTCTCAGCAATGCAGCCACGGTCATCATCAGCTTACGATTTGCTCTCTTCAATCGCCTGTGATAATGAACAGAACCAGAATTGTTGAGGTCATTTCTCGTATAACTACCAGCAGAAGATTTGGTGTTTCGTCAATGAATACGTGCTGAGTAGGCTTCTTTTCCTGCAGGTTCTCTTTTCTGTCCGGAGTGTGGATGATTTCATCACCGGATTCATGATGAAAAGTTGGTCTGAATTAAGCCGATATTGTTGGTAATGTCTGAGTAGTATATATTCTTTGTAGACAGTCCTTTTGTACAGACCGTACAGAATGACGCATGTACATTATCTTCTGTTTTTGAATGAGCAGGGGAAAAGTAACTGAGCTTCATATAAAGTGGTTTATATGTTATGTTATTGGAAATAACAACATGATATTTGGTCATTCATGTGATCAATGTTTTATCATAACAAAATCAGTGACATAACCGAGATCTGGTAACAGAAGACAGAGCGACACGCCCTTGGTACAGACAATAAATATAAAATTAAGTATATTCGTATTTACTGACACGACCTCAAACACCTCATGGCATAACTAATACTGACGGCTTTTGATTACATGTACAGTATTTCATGACATTGAAACGTCTTGAATATTCATTATGAATGCAACACAAAAGCACCACATACATATTGTCTTTAACCATTTCAGAAACGTTTCGGCAGATATGTTTGTTTTTGTTATAGCCATAACCATCGAGGCAGCCCAAAATGTTACTAGCATTACAAGACCAAAATCATGATCCTTTTCATTGTAGTTAACTGTAGGAACACTACTACTCGCGTTACTATGTTCGACAATGTTACCAGTGTTGTTTTCATTTTATCCATGATATAGTTATATTGATTATGTTATACATGAGCGAATCAACATTTCTATCGTAACACTAGTTTACTCTTATAGGGATGCATCAATCACCAGCGTCCTTTGTCTCCTCATCACCAGGATCCTTTGTCTCCTCATCACCAGGATCCTTTGTCTCCTCATCACCAGGGTTCCCTGCCTCCTCATCACCAGGGTTCCCTGCCTCATCACCAGGGTCCGCTGCCTCCTCATCACCAGGGTCCTTTGTCTCCTCATCACCAGGGTTCCCTGCCTCCTCATAACCAGGGTTCCCTGCCTCCTCATCACCAGGGTCCGCTGCCTCCTCATCATCAGGGTCCTTTGTCTCCTCATCACCAGGGTCCTTTGTCTCCTCATCACCAGGGTCCCCTGCCTTCTCACCACCAGCGTCATCTGCCGCCTCTTCGACAAAGTTCCCGACATTGTCCTCTGCCTCCTCCTCATCGGGGTCCTGTGCCTCCTCGTCGCCGGTGTTATCGGCGCCCAGCACAAAATGACGGGAGACAGCCTCATGACTTAGAGGCCGCCAATGCATTATCAGCACCCATGCAATGATGGCACCAATTCCAGCAGTGGTCAGAGACAAACCAGCAAAATACAAGGTTCCATTTACAGAGGATGTTTCTGTCACGATTTTTTCTGAAATAACAAACACAAACAGTAGTAATTTGTGATAGTGTATCAGTGTTGGCTTCATGTAGCCCCTGTCACTATTACACTGTATCCTACCTTACAGATGTACATGGATCCAATTGCAGAAACACAGAACACTACCTACCCATAATGGAGCTGCCGATAAGTCCTCCCATCTGATCAAAGCAGCACAGCACTGGTAGGGTCAGTTTCAAGTTGGTTCTACCCGTGGTATGGACCATCACTAGTGGTATCATTACTTGGGAGAAAACTGGAACATGAATACAATTCATATGTCTGCAAGTCTTCATTTACCTCCACCACAGTGATTGCATTTAGACACAAAACATGGTAGGAAAGTGCTGTCACAAAACTATAATATAAGTGTGAGAGAGTGTGTGGGTTACGAACAGACGCTCAGTTAAATTTATCCCGGCGCGTCAGCTTGATGTGGGAGGAAGCCAGAAGTAATGCAGGACTTAGGCGTTTATCAGTTTGGTGAAACCTGCGACAAAGGTTATGGTGCTAACAAAACAAGGATGAGTGAGTTGGTTTTAAACGCCGAATATGAGTTATAGCATACTGTGTCAGAATGATATGGGAGGAGAGCCCGAAGTTATGTAGGCGTTAGACGTTCACCTCTTTTGTGAAACCCACGAAAAATGGATGGTACTGACTAACCTAGAAACATAAATCTGGGATTCGAACCCACGATCACAGGTTTCTGGTGCAGCTAAGGGAGGCTACAATGCACAACGAATTACGGTGTCTCACACGACTGTGGCACCTCTGCCCCTTAAAACTAAAATTATAGAATACATAGTGAGTGCACAGAGTATAAGACGTACACTCATCAGTTTACCCACCAATGACTGCTCCAATCACGAAGGAAAAGCCAACCCAGAAACTACCAAAAGTCGCCTGGTGGAACATGGTGACAAGGCCGACAGCTAGGACTGATATCCCCATCAATAACAGAGCCGACTCTTTCAGACTTTCCTTCTGGAAATTTCGGAGGATCAGCAGAACAATCAGCACGATAAACTGACTGACGAAGAGGACGGCAGATAAAATGGACGATTCTTCAGAACGGATGATTTTGATCGAAGGTAGAAGGATTGACAAACCTGTAAGGCAGAATCCATGAGGGTCATTATCCGACACTGGACAACATTACTATATGCTTATGTCTTACAACTATGAATTACATTACCAGGCCAATACGACGAAGTAACTAAATGTGTCTGACCCGTTCGTATAAAGTTGTCTAAAGATAAGCAACCGACCAAAGGTTTTAAAAGTTTCAACAGGTTTTAATTATAGGAAAAAAAAAAATTCTATTCAATAAATAACCTAATATTTGCTTTTATCAACCCCTGTTATTTGTTAAATTTATTACAAATGACAAGGTCAGTGTGAAGATGACAATGCATGGTCAAACATCCATTTAATGCAAGAGGACTTTGCATTTCAGACCAATGGCAACTGGGTAGTGGCAGATAAGGGATGTAACTCAGATCATTGGGTCACGCGAGGACCCTGGTTCAAAGTTATAAATTCATTTGAAAACGTACCCATAGACGCGACAACTCTTATCGAGATAAGGAAATAAAACGGTGGGTGTTTGAAGAGCTGGGGCATATTTTGCTGGGTCTGTGAGTTCTTCTGTAGAAACCTTCCAGCGACAAGACCTGTCACAGCAATTATCTCAAACAGCCTGGATGTATCAGACCCACCCCGTCTATTGTATTGATATTGTATCAAGTCAAAGCTGCTGAAAATGATCCTAATGACGTTCCCAATGATGAAGCTGGTGTAGCTGATGATAAGAGCGAGAGCGGGTCGAGAGTTTAGATGGTCGACGGTAGCCACGACACCAATAGTCCGAAGAAGACCCACAGTGAAACCTGAAATGGATTGAGAAGGGCGTTTATCAAGGTAATATATTCTAAGACAATTTAGCAATAACGTCACGACTACCTCGTGCAGTCGGTCATGTAAAATATTCTAGCCGATCTTAAACTTTTAAAAAATCGTTAAAGTTTCAAGTGTTTCCATTCCACACATTACACTAACTGATTGAGACAGTTAACTGCATTTCAGTGAGTAGGTAGGCCCCCCTTATGCCATTGAGTGTGTGAGTGAGTTTGGTTTAACGCCGCTCTTAACAGTATTCCAGTTATATCACGGCGTGTCAGCTTAATGTGGGAGGAAAGCCCGAAGTAATGCAGGTCTCAGACGTTTACCACTTCGGTAAAACCCACGAGCACGGGTATGGTGCTGAGAAACCTAGAAACATAATCTGGGCGAACCGGGATTCGAACCCACAATCATAGGTTCCTGGCGTGTCCAAGGGGCGCAACTCTGCACATCGAATTGCGGCGCCTTAGACGACTGGGCCACCCGTGCCCCCTTATGCCAATGAAAATGACCATTCTGTATAAGCATTTAGAAATGGGTGTATCTTTCCTTTAATACACTAATCAAATGGGTACTAAAATGTGTACTAAATTGTGTACTAAAATGTGCCATGTCTTTAGCAAATACTAATCGATTGACAAAATGCCCTTTTGTCATATTGAGTTTCACGTGAACACACGGATCATTTCTGTTAAAACGTGTTGTTTATTACAAATAACCGTGGAATCCACATAATAAATCATATAACATTCACCAATTAGGCGTACAGCAAAACGTTCAAGGACAGGTCGCTTGTATGTTTAGTTGCATTTATAAGTTTCCTATGTCTTGGTTATATGAGGTCTGTTTCTGAACAATAAAACAAACTCAACAAGGTTTCATTTGGAAACCATACAAAGACTTTGACAGACCTCCCATGATGCTGAATGAGATAGTCATGACATGGCCTGTGGTTGTCAATGACGACGAGATACAGGAAAAGATGTGTAGTACACTTCCGCCCAGGGCGACCTTTCGGAAGCCGTACCTGATCAAAAGCGGCGCACAGGAAGCAGCTGAAATAACCACATATGTGCAATATAAATTTTCTTTATTTATGACAAAATGCAAAATATGACAATATGTAGTTCTGTCTTGGCGCATGTTGGGCATTGGTAAGTTACTCAAATATAAGTCTGGCGTAAATATAAGTCGACAACAGATAGAGATATGGCGATGTTTACCATGACTTATTCAGTGTAGATGGACCAATCCAGTTATGTTGACAGTGGTTAAAGCGGCAACTCGTAAATTTCAAGTCATTGGTTCAATTCCCCAAACCTGTACAATGTGTTCAGCCCATTTCAAATGTCCGCCGCCGTGCTATTGTTGAACAATTGCACAAAGTGACATAAATCTTGATCACACAGTTATCTTAAACAAAATGTACTGTGTACCTGCAAGTGCAGAGAACAAACAAAATAGGTTTAGTAGCATTCCTCCATCTTCACTGCCTGCTCTGTTTGAGGTGATATGAGCAACAGTCAGGAAGAACGTTCGGAAGAAGAACCCAGCTATGATGTTGACTGTCACGCTGGCAAATATGGGAGCGAGAAAAACAATGGACTTCTTGCACTTAGCTACTGCGCTATTCCTCGATGTAAGCTGAAATAACGAAGAAAAAATGTTGTCATCTGTACAATGCCAGAGCTGTCCAAACGACTTTGTTACACATTTGTCTCATCTCATTCCCTTTTATCTGATTCGATCCTATCACTCTGTTACTAAAGGCGGTTACTAAAGGCGATAACAATTTCACCTTATATGGTGTTTTGATGTTTAGATTGGTTAACGCATGTGTGAAAGTATGAAATATCTCTTAGGATAGCTCTCCTTCACACATGATCACAAATGGTCGTTCCCATATTGCAAGCAATGTTTATTACGTCGTTGCTTCCGTATATATACAAATAGAATTAAAGTTTCTCGTATTTGTGTGCTGTACATGTAATCTTCATGAAATCTATGTTTCATACAAAGCAGGAATAACGAAACCCCGAAAAGTAGAATCTTTTGCTGACACAATTGCCATTTGTACTAATGCATGTAGTGCTAATTATTATATTATACTGGTTACGATTCACCGTTTGATAAAGACACATACTGCCCAAAACTACATATATATGTGCATATACGTGAGTAAATCGAAAAGTTCGTGGCCTCATCAAATTGCTTCATAAGAAGTTATGGATTGATAACTGCATATGTTTTTGAGAATTTGACAGATGTGAGAGAAACTAGTACTGCGAACATGGGGGAAACTGAGAGACGACCTGAGATCAAGTACCTGCATAAAACGGGCATGTCACCAAAGGAAACACACGAAGATATGAAATAATAGCGACAAAACCTTTTCCATAATCATAAGAAATCTCCATAAGAAAGAGTCCACTGTACGATTCCGAATATATCATAAGCATGTGTTTATAAAATAGTGATTTCAAAAGGAGTTTAGCAAAACGGTGAGCGTACCCTGCCTCACCGATGGCAGCCGTTACAAACACATGTAAAGGCAAGTCAAGTGTTATACACTCTTCAAAAAAAGAAACGCATAGGTGTTTTGAGAATTCCATTTAGATTTTTTCCCCAGCAATCGTCATAAAGACAATTCTTATGTTTGATTCCCGTTAATCATGTCATGTTTGTTGTGCATTGCGCGCAAACGCATCTCAAAATGGTATTTGTAAACGTTTATCAGCTAAAATGCAAAGGATGCACGGAAATTGCTTTCAGAAAAAAGTTTTCAGCACAATGCACGTGCAAATTGCTGGAAACAAGAGTAGAGACACTGACTATAAAAGACCGTACAAAATTCATCAGTTCATTACGAATTTTCTGACGTGAACGGAGATCGAAAAATGCCAAGATTAACTGCAGCTGACCGAAATATCGCCATTGGACGTTTGGAAGCAGGGGAGTCCCAGTCTGACGTTGCAAGACACTTCAACGTTCACCAAAACACCATATCTCGACTATGGGATCGATATAACCGCACTAATTCGACTCAAGATCATCCCAGAAGTGGAAGACCAAGAGCGACCACCCCTGCTCAGGATCGGTACATCCGGTTGCATCACCTTCGGAATAGGTTTGCTACACCAACGGACACTGCAGGACAAGTGCGTGGTATGCGAAGAATTTCCGACCAAACCATCAGAAATCGTCTGAGGGAAGTGGGAATTCGAGCGAGACGACCAAAAGTTGGACCATTCTTGCGACGTCTACACCGTCAACGACGTGTCCGGTGGTGCAACTGCAACAGAGTACAGGCATGGGATCTCAGGAACTCTCGACGCGTTTGGTTCATCGATGAGTCACGTTTTCTTCTTGGACGACAGGATGGACGACAACGTGTATACCGACGTCGACATGAACGTTTTGCGCCGAAATGCGTTCGACAGGTGGAGCGATTTGGTGGAGGGAGTATCATGGTGTGGGGAGCCATATCCTACACGGGTAGATCACAGTTAGTGGTTGTCCAGGACAATCTTACAGCAATCCGATACATATACCAAATTCTGCGTCCTCACTTCCTCCCAACTTTAGACCGCCAGAGGGAGCTGTTCCAACATGACAACGCTCGGCCCCACAAAGTTCGTGCAACAGTTGATTTCCTTGTTAATGAGAACATCAATGTCCTTCCATGGCCGTCCAAATCGCCTGATCTCAACCCGATTGAACATTTGTAGGACGAACTTGATCGACGCGTCCGTCAACGTCACCAGCGCCCCAACACACTGGCACAACTCGCCAACACCTACAGGAGGCATGGCGAAGAATTCCCCACGAAAAAATCCGACGACTTGTGCAATCTGTGAAAAGGAGGTATCGAGCAGTGACGGCTGCAAGAGGTGGTGTGACCAGGTACTGACCATGACGTCCCCTTGTGGCTACACATGTGCAATGACTGAACTGAATTAATGCTGACAATGACGACAAGCTTTGGTTGATCACTGTGTCTAATTTCATTTGATTGTGTTCACGCATATTCTGTGTAGATACTTTTACATCTGCTTAATACATATCCTTATTTTTTAACTATGCGTTTTCTTTTTTTGAAGAGTGTATTTTCGTCGGTTCTAATTGACAATTCAGGGTATCGAATACTCAAAAAATCTGAAAATATACAGTCAATCCTAAAGTAAATTTTGACATCTATGCGTTAAAAACATATATTTCAACTCTTACCGTGCGTGAGTCGTTTATTGCTTCAAGGTAATCATACGCAGGGTAGGTTTCAGCAATGCATTCATAGTCATTATCAGCTTCCGACTGGCGTTCTTCTGTCACCTGTTGATAGGCAGAGGCTGGGTTGACGTCGTCAATGTGGTGATATTCAACAAAACCAGGACTTCTGTGGTCAATGCTAGCGTAACTATCAGTAGTGGACATGGTTTCGTGAATTGATTCGTGCTCCGTAGGTTTGTTTGAGTGTAGAGTCTCTTGTTCGTCATGAATAGGGAAGATTTCCTCACCGGATTCATGATGAGAAGTTGGTCTGAATTCACCCGACATTGTAGCAAGTCTTTAAATAGCTGGCTTTACGGACGTTAACATGGTGTGTTTCGAGATGAGCCGGAGGTTTTTAGTTTACCTCAGGTTGCGGAAATTGTACCGGATGCTAAAACAGAGTTTGAACTGAACTTGGGATTAAATATGTATATAGGACAAATGACACATTTCCTAGGTCAAAGGAGCAATTCAAACATTTCAAACCTGTACAGCTGAGCAGCATTTTTCCCTTCGTGTCTGGGTGAGGTGAGGTGAAATGGGGTTTAACGTCGCGTCCAAGATTATTGCACTTATATAGCGACGTGCATGCACGTGTGTGTGTGTGTGGGTGTGTGTGGGTGTGTGTGTGGTTGCTTGTACTAGTCCGGACTGATGCCGATTTGTAGTGCTAGCTCACTGAGATACCATGCCACAGTTTAACATGAATACCCCACTCAGACACAGTATAGTCACTCAGAGCCGACCAGTCCTTGTTTTTGCCCCTTAATGTCGAGCGCCAGATAGGGTAACAACAAGTACCATCTTTTAACGTCTTTTGGTATGACGGGGCACGGGATCGAACCCCGGACCTTCCGCTCTCCGGGCGGACGCTCTACCATTAGACCACGGAGGCGGTCCTTCGTGTCTGGCCACATAATAAGTGGCCTTACATCTTGCAGGAAGATTATGTTCGCAATACAGAAAACTAAGTTTCTGATTGGCCAATAACTGAATTCGACAATATTGACGAATAAAATTTGAAACTAGATCTGATTGAAATTCCATACGTACCAAGGTTCTTATTTACAGACCGCCGTCATATAAATGGAATATTGCTGAGTGCGGCGTTAAACAACAAACAAACACAATCATATCAAGTGCTTTGTCAACTGAAAATAAGTATCTACATATATGAAAGAAAAACATTTTAATTCAAGGCGATATATCCAGTACAGAAAACATACCATTAAAAGTAGCTGGTGGCAAAATATCTAAGGTGGCTCAGCATCAGACAAAAATTATAACACTGAATATTTTCCTTTCTGACATGAACTCAAGCACAAAATAGCATGACTACGTTCCCGATACAATGTATCAAAAGAGCTTCTGAAAAAGTAAGACGACAATAGTTTCAAGCCAGAAAATTGGTAATAATATTCAAACATTCAAAGTGGTATTTACAGTACAAAATGCCAGTGACGTTGAGCATATGTACACAAAAACGCTCTAGATACTCATAGGGCTTACAGTTACAAACCATTTCAAACAAGTTTTGGCAGATATGTTTGTTTATTATAGCCACAACCATCAACGCAGCCGGAAAACAACAAAATACATTGAAAGGTCAATATCATAGTTTCTCGTTTTCACTGTAGTCTTATAAGTATATGGGAAAATAATACTGGCGTTGCTATTTTCGACACTGTCACCAGTGTTGTTTTCCTTTTGATCCGTGATATAGTTATAATAATTGTGCAGTTCACGAGCAAATCAGTGTTTCTATCGGAAAACAAATCGTGCAACACCAGGTTATTCTTTTACAGGTGCATCAATTGCCAGGATCCTCTGCCGCATTCCTCGCGCCAAGGTCTTCCACACGGTCATCTGTCTCCTCCACACCAGGATGATCTCACTCCTCGCCGGTGTTCTCGACAGCCTCATCACTCAGATTGGGCCATCGTTTCATCAGCCCCCATGCAGCGATGGCACCAACTCCCGTAAGGTACAGGGACACTCCAGCAAAATATAAGCCTCCATTCGCTAAAGATGTTTCTTGTATGAATTTTGCTGAAATGACAAACACAACCAGAATCCTTAACTAAAAGTGGTCATGTTTGATCCATCTAACAAAAATGAAAGATGTATAATTTGTTCCTGTAAGTGAACCTTACAGATTTCGTTAGGTGAGCGTTTGGGGTTTTTCATATCGTTGTGGGTTGAGTTAGTTTATATATTTCGCGGATCACCTATGTGTAGCTTGTATTATCCAGACGTGACGTGTTAACATTATTATTAAAATATATTATTCTGCTTTTAATAAAATAATCCCAGCAACTTTTACCATTTTCATTGTACGTCAAACATACATCAAGATTTGGATAGTAAAAGAAAGAGATAGATTTTAAAATACATATTGAGCCGTAGCGATGGCCTATATTTCAGAAATATAACGTGCCGAGCCGGCTCCGTAATGGATGCACTTAAATAACTCTGGAAGACTGATGTGACACTTACAAGTCTCCCAGACAAATAGCATACAAACCATGAATAAGAGTCCTTCGAAAGAGAAAGTACCGTTAGCTGTAAAGTTAAGTCTACAGTATTATTCTACTGGACCACCTACAGAAGCTCTCCTGCAACACGCTGAATAGAAAGGATGATATCTCTGAAAGAGTTTTGAATATCATACGTACATCTTAAACTAAGATAATGAATACGTAACATCTCTAAATAAGCCTGAAATCACACTATCCACAGTTGAGTTATGCTGTACCAGTACTGTGTAAAAGGTCGAAGGAAGGATTAGTATTCATGTTAACAAAAAAGGATTGCTAATTATCATTATCATGTGTTCGTTGTCGACCAGTAAATGACTTTCTACTTACTGCCCTTCATTGTCAGTGGCAGGGGTCATGGTATTTATGATGGACTACATGGACACAGGAAATATACCATTTTTCAAAATCAAGCAGTGATACTGTAGATATGATTTTCTCTGTGGCAGTTCATCTATGATTGAAACTTAAACTCATTTCTTTTCAGAAGTGTGTATTATAAACAGTATCCACATGAAGGTTAATCAATACACTACATTGTACTTATAATACAGACAGTATTGTGTGTTGATGTTGATAGTATGTGTTGGCTTTATGTTGGTTCGTGTTTTACAAGTTTACGTAACTGACGCTGAAGAAACACGAAACACTACCTACCCATGATGGAGTTGCCGATAAGACCCCCCATCTCCTCAAAGCAGCCCAGCACTGGGAGGGCCAGTTTCAAGTTGCTTCTACCAGTGGCGTGGACCAATGCTAGCTGTATCATCACTTTAGACAGCACTGGAATATTAATACAAATCTCAAGATGTAAGTCTTCATTTACTTATGTGATTACTTTTAGACGAACACATGACAGTATAAACGAGACATCGCAAAATAGAACTAAAGTGTGAGTGAGTGATTTACAGTTTACATCGCTTTAAACAGTTTTATGTATCACGGCGAGTCTGCGTGATGTGGGGGATAACAGAAGTTATGCAGGTCTCAGGATATCAGCTTGGTGAGCGAAATGGGTTTAATGCTGTTGGGAACAGTATTTCACAGTGTGTCAGCTTCATGTAAAAGGAGGGGGCACGAGTGGCCCAGTCGTCTAAGGCGCCGTGATTCGCTGTACAGACTTGCGTCCCTTTGAATGTGGGTTCGAATCCCGGTTCGCCCCAATTATGTTTCTAGGTTTGTCAGCACCATACCCGTGCTCGTAGGTTTCACCGAAGTGGTAAACGCCTGAGACCTGCATCACTTCGGGCTTTCCTCCCACACTAACCGTGGGATATAGCCGGAATACTGTTAAAAGCGGCGTTCAACCAAACTCACTCAGTCACTCATTTACTCACTCATCACCGATGTGATGCAGGTGTTAGATATTTACCTCTTTGGTGAAACTCATAAGCTCTGGATGGTGCTAACAAACCTAGACACACAGTGAAGGCGAATCTGGAATTCGTACCTATGATCACAGTTTTCTGGACGCTATTCTGCACGGCATATTACGGTGACATACACAACTGTGCCACCCCTGCCCCCTAAAACTAATGAAAACTTAGTGCGTGCATAGAGTACACTCACTGGTTTACCCACCATTGACAGCTCCAAGCATGACAAAAAAGACCGCAACAAACCCGAAACTGCCAAAAGCCAACTGGTGGACCATGGTGACAAGGCCGATAGGTAAGATCGGTATCCCCATCGATAACAGAGCTGACTCTTTCGGACATTCCTTCATGAACTTTTGGATGATCAGCAGAACAATCAGCATGATAAACTGACCGAAGAAGGTGAAGAGAGGCAGGTAAACCCTTGCAGAATGTATGATTATGAATGGTGGCTGAGCGAATGACAACCCTGTAAGACAGAAAAAGATCCATCAGTGTTTTTAGCCTACACTGAACAACTTTCCTATATGCTTATAACACACTACTGTGAATTACGTGACTAGGCCGTAATATGCAGTAGCTAAATGTGCTAGACCCGTTTCTGTAAAGTCTTCTCAAGATTAGGGACCGATAAGTTTCTTGCAAATAAAGATTTTAAAGTAATATGAACACTTTTCTATTCAATAAGGACAAATAAAATTTGCTTTTATCAACCCCTGTTATTTGTCAAATTCATTACAAATACCATGGTCAATGTCAAGATCAGACATTCATTCAAGGTTTAAGGTGAGAGGATTCTGCTTTTCGAACCAGCGACGAGTGGGTTGTGGCAGATAAGGGACGATTTGAAACGCACAGGTTCACCCAGCACCCTGATTAAAGTTTAGAAATTCATTGTAAATTTGACTAAACATACCCAAAGACGCCACAAGTCTTATCAATAGGAGAAAATAAAACGGTGGGTATGTGAAGAGCTTGGGCACATTCTGCTGGGTCTTTAAGTTCTTCTTCAGAAAGCTGCCAGCGAGAAGTCCAATCACAGCAGTTATCACAAACACAGACATGGCGTCAGACCAATCCTGTCTACTGTCTAGATAATTACAAGTAATCAAGACGATGCTGCTGCTGACAGCACCAATGAGGAAGCTGGCGTAGCTGGTGATAAGAGCGAGAACTGGGCGAGTGTAGAGATGGTCCACGGAAGCCACGACACCAGTCGTCCGAAGAAGACCAACAGCAAAACCTAACACAAATTTCATAAAACATACGCTCGTAAGTCAAATAGTTTAAGACAATTTTTCAATCGCGTTTGGACCCCTTTTGGAGTACATCACTTAATTATATATCTTAAACTTTTCAAAGCCGTCCATAGGTTCAGAATGTTTGTCGTCACAGACAACTTACTGTAACAGAAGATAAAAGAGTGAGTGAGTGAGTGAGTGAGTGAGTGAGTGAGTGAGTGAGTGATATTCCAGCAATATCACGGCGGGGGACACCAGAAATGGGCTTCACACATTGTACCCATGTCGGGAATCGAACCCGGGTCTTCGGCGTGACGAGCGAACGCTTTAACCACTAGGCTGCCCGACCGCCCCGTGAACACAAGGAATCACTGTGTAATCCACATATGACACGTACGGTTCATATAACATTCTCAAGTTAGGCCTAAAACAAAATGTTCAAGAAGAGACCGCTTTTGTGTTAAGTTGCATTTATTCCTAGCCTTTGTCTTGACTGTGTGAGGTTTGTATCTGGAAAGTTAAACAAGCTCTACATGGTTCCATTTGAAAAACATTTAAAGATTTGGACTAACCTCCCATGACGTCTAATATGATAGTCAGGATATCGCCTGTGGTTGACAACGGCGACAAGATACTTGAAAAGATGAGTAGAACACTTCCGCCAAGAGCGACCTTCCGAAAGCCGCATTTGATCATAAGCGGCGCACAGGAGGCAGCTGAAATACACCACATATATGCAATATAAAGTTTCACTATATATATGTAAACATTTGGCAATTGGACTAGCCATATAAAGAAACTGGGCACGGAGAAAATATACTCTGGATTGAAGCAAGAACAAAATGATGCAGACGCTTTAGCAGCTGAATGATCGGACCATAAGAAAATGTCAACGGGACCTGGACAACATCTCTTAAGATGACGTCAGAAGATCAAAATGGAGTAGGGGGTCAAACGACAAAGTCACAAAGTCAATAACGGGTATGACCATCCGGTGCGTGAATCACAGCAGTGCATCGGTGACGCATGGAGTCCACCAAATGGACATGGAAGGCCTGGGGAATGGCCTGCCATATCCTCCTCAAATCCTGTGCCAAGTCACGGACGTTATCTGGAGGATGTGGAAGACGACGCAGACGGCGCTCCATTTCATCCCACACATGCTCTATTGGGGAGAGATCTGGAGAATTTGCAGGCCATGGCAGTAACATGACATTGTTATGGTGAAGGAAATCCATTGCGACCCTAGCCGTGTGAGGACGAGCGTTGTCCTGTTGAAATGTCAATCCCGGGCCATGACGTTGCAGGAAAAGAATGACCACAGGCCTCAGAATCTGATCTCTGTAGCCAACACCGGTGAACAACCACCAAAGGGGTTCGGTGCCGTGCTGTTATCCCACCCCAAATCACCACAGAGCCACCTCCAAAACGATTCCTCTCCACAATACAGTTGCGTACATAACGTTCTCCCAAACGCCGGTAGACACGTTGGCGCCCGTCACTGTGGGAAACGTTGAACCTCGATTCATCTGTAAAGACAACATTTCTCCACCATACTCGAGGTTGGCGAACATGATTTCGACACCATCTTCGACGGTTGACTCGATGACGGTGTGTCAGGATGGGACGTATGGCAGGGCGTCGTGGTCGAATCCCGTACTGACGTAAACGATTCCTGACAGTGTTGGGATGGATACGGCGCAGTCCAGGAATTGTCTGGGACGTCGTTACTGCCGTTTGGAACCTGTGTCGGAGATGTGTAACTCGAATCCATCTGTGCTGTCTTGGCGTCGTTACTCGGGGACGTCCTGAACGTGGGTGGTCGGCAACGTCATTTGTGTTCTGATAACGCCTCACCAATGCCGATATCGTGTTACGATGGCATTGGAAATGTGTTGCCACCTGTTGTTGCCTCATTCCCGCTCGGATTATTCCAATGGCTTCATGACGCTGTGCAGCTGTCAATCTTGGCATGATTTGCTTGTGATATGCTTGTGTCTGCGCCTGAGAAGTTTTGAATTTTTGAATGACCACAGATCATACTTTCCAAAGTGACAGCGAATTTTGAGTTGCACATGCTGTGTACAGCTGCACAGGATGCACGTGCAGTAACACATTGCACGTCCATAGGCCCCCATCAATGACGTCATATCGCATGGCACGTGCATGAGCGTTTGAATGTCTCCAATAATTGCTGTGTTCAAACCTATATTTCATATATGGACGGTGGGCCCTTATATCTATATTTTCTCCGTGCACAGTTTCTTTATGTGGCTAGTATATAATCCCTGTCTATTGACATTGAAAATTACAGACAGATGTGAGGTTGGTTACCATGATTCATTTAGCTTAAAGGGACTAATTCGTAATTGGGACAGTGAATAAAGCGCTCACTCGTCAATCCAATGTCCCGGGTTCGATTCCCCTACACGGGAACAATGTGTGTATCCCATTTCTGATGGATGTCCCCCGCCGTGCTATTGCATTGCTGAACAATTGCATAAAGCGGCACCAGCCATAACCACTCATTCATCTTAATATACCTGCCAGTCCAGAACACGCCCAATATATGTTTGGGATTTTAACGTCCGGGTCCGTCTCTTCACTGAATGCTCTTCTTGAGATGACAGGGACAAGAAACGGGAAGGAAAAGAAGAACCCAGCTATGATGTTCACTGTCACACTGGCAAATATTGGACCAAGAAAAGGCATGGTCTTCTTACACTTATCTACAGCACTGTTCCTTGATGCAGGCTGAAATAACCAAGAAATAGCATATTAATATTTGTACTATGTCAGTGATGACATTGCGACACACTGGTTTCCTTCTGTTTCTCTATTTTGGTTCCGTTCCTGAAGCAAACTGGATTTCTTCTTATATTTGTGTTATGGGTTATGTTTAGATTGAATTGTTTGATAGGCATTACCTAGAAGTTGACGGATGACAAAGTAGACACAATTTATGGATAATAACTTCTTTAATATTGTAATATAAGTTATGTTTAGATTGGCTAGCAAATGTGGGCTTATGAATTAAATATCTCTTATGACCCCTTTTCATGACATAGTTGTTTCCGCATACAAATTGAATTGAAGTTGTTCGTATTTTAGTACTATGTATGCAATATAAATGAAGTGCTATGTTACATACAAAGAAGAAATCATGAACATGAACACAAGAAATTTGGTATTAACATGTATGTAGTACTATATATATATAACTGAGAAACGACCTGTGATTAATTAAGTACATGCAATGAGAGGGTGAATGAAACAGAAGAAATCCCTGCAGAGGTCATGATGGAACGATTCAGATGATATCACTGGCACACAAACCGGCACCCGTCACAAACACATGCAAAGGCAATTCAAGTGTTTCAAATGAAATATCCTGCCATCGAATAGTCAATGAAACCCACAAATCTAAACAAATCTGACGTTGATCTCCCACATGAACCGAAACAAATTCAGTGAATCTTTAAATAAACTTTGTAACCTATGCCATAAAAACATGCGATTTCAACTCTTACCGTACGTGGCTCGTTCATTGCTTCAATGTAATCATACGCAGGGTTGGTGACAGCAATGCATTCATAGTCACCATCAGCTTTCGACTGGCGTTCTTCTGTCAGCTGTTGATAGGCAGAGGCTGGGTTGACGTCGTCAATGTAGTGATATTCAACAGAACCTGGATTACTGAGGTCAGTGCGAGCATTACTATCGGTAGTAGATTTCGTTTCGTCAATGGATACGTGCTCAGCAGGACTGTTTTCATCCAGGATCTCTTGTCCGTCAGGGGTACGGGTGATTTCATGATGACCGAGTTCATGATGAGAAGTTGATCTGAATTCAGCCGACATTGTTGGTAACGTCAGTGTAATATGTGTTCTTTGTAGCCAGACCGTATGTTGATCACCTTACTTGGAGGCAATGAACGACAAAATGAAGTCGTTACACCATGGTGTGTTTCGGGGAAGTTTCATTTAGTTTTTGGTTGAATATTCATATGAATGTTTCATTGCTGAATAGTTTCTTTTCGTTGTCGAAAATGTACCCGGATGTAGTGTGACTTCGGTTTCACTAAGGAAAGGTTTGCTAATATTATGACCCAAATGCAAATGAATTATTTCATGTGTATTCATTCCAGTTTTGTTTTTGTTGTTGTTTATTTTAAGGAAATATTAAAGTCAATGTAACCCTATTTAAGTGAGTCAACGGATGGACACCTGCAAATTCGATAAGATTTTTCAGGGAATAGAAATTGAATAATTACTTTTTCTTCTTGTATACTGAGCAAATTGAATGTTAAAGAATCTCAACCCCAAGGATCGGACAATTCATGTGAATCTTCGCATCTATAACATTGCCGCCATATACTTCTATATAGCTAAGACGTGTCAACTGAGGACAGTAAAACAACTAGTATAGTATCAAAGAAATATTTTACCGCTAGATACCGCTATTCAAAATATTGTCTATCGTTTGTTTAACTGTAAATTACTTACTGTAGATATGCACATGTCTATATATTTATGTATATATGTACATGTAAATAGGGTATGTCAGTTCTAGGATCAGGTCACTCTAGAGTGATTCAATCCTAGCGCAACAAGAAAATGTTGCTTTCATAGCTTTAGTTTTCCCAAACCGACAGGATTGATCTCAATATACAGTTTCAATAAGCAAGGTTTACAAGTTGTGGACTGAGATAAAACACGAATTAACACCACAAGTACTCTCGATACGTTAGTAAAACGTTTTGATGCAATTGCTTCCGGTATCATATTTTGTTTGTAAAAGTGCATGAATAATTCAGTGTGACATTAAACTTCAGTTAGCCCAATGCCACTAGATATCTAAAAAACTAACTTACGCGCTGTATCTCAATATACAGTTTCAATAATCAGGCTATGCAGTCACAAGGTTTTGAATGTAAAAAATAACGATTGACATATTGACCTAAGAATTTGCCGCCTACAAATTGAGGACGCATTTACAGATATGAAACAAGTCACTACATTTCAACAGTGTTTCTTAAACTGCAAATATGATTGTAGCAAGTAAGACTGGCGTGGTTGGCTTCATTACTGCTAATTATTCAGGTTTCATAGGTGCAAAATATTATTCTTATTGTAAACTTTTTAGTGAAGTTTTCATAAAGGAGTACACACAAACATCATTAGGATGTGTCAATCTAACCAGGAACGAGATGTCACAGAAATACCAGGGAATGTCATTGATTTTAGCGCCCTGTCTATATTCACATGCATTGAAGGAGATTAAAAACAAATAGCCGTTATTATCAGAGCCCTATTAAAGCTATCTGAACGTACTGTCTGGCCAAATAAAATGGGATAAACAGCAATAGTTTGGCTATAAATTATCATGTAGTATGGAGGAAGGGAAAATGTATCAGTCAAAGTTTTGTCCATACGGTTACATGTTTTCGATAATACTAAAATTTAGCAAATGTTTTTTATATAAAAAAAATACTCATTGGCAGATGAGATGTAAGATTATGTAGTATTACATCTCGTCTGCCAATGTTGATCTAATCAAGCAATAGACTGTTTTAATAAGGATCCAATCAGTTTGTCACAGCTGTTTAATCCTTTAATCCAGCTGTACATCAGCTGTGTGCTATTTGTTATTTTTACTGTACATTTGGCTTCATCCAATTAACTGTATACTACCTGTTATCTATTACTTGTTGTTCTCAATGTTAATCTGCTGCTTATCACAACATGTCATGCATATATACGGTTTATCTTCGGTTTGCCACAACCTCTACACCCAAGAAGCAAACACAAATCAATACCCTCAACCCCAAATAACCAGCACCCGCAGGATAACATCAAACAGAAACGGCAAAACGGTCCCTACCTCAATCGTTATTGTAAACTTAAAAAAACTGCTAAATTTCCTGAAGCCCCTAAACACATCTCTTTCGGTGCCCACACTAAACTAGAAGTTAAACCATACATCAAACAGGTCAAACAATGTTCTAACTGCCTAAGATATAACCACACGGCCACCCAATGTACATTCAAAAAAACTAAATGTAAAAAATGCACATGCGCTCCCTGGTGCATCCATTGCAAATGCATAAAACATACATCACTCTCAAACCAGTGTCCGCACAGACATGCCCTAACACAACAGGCCAACAAACACATAAACATAGATTCGTCCAAAATCCAAACAAGAAAATATGCACCACCTACATCCAAACCTCTCCTCCCCACACCACTCTCAAACACCACACACAAACTCACTGATTCCCTCTGGGGCAACCACATAGAAACCGCATCACATCCACATCCACACATCACCTCACACAGCTACCTACCAACTCCCCCATAACATCAACACCCGCATGCAAAGCAAACAGCAAAACCACAGACACACAACGACCCATAGCCAGACACTATACAGCCCACAAGGCAACAACACTTCCCCACAAGCAAGCACAAAAATAAAACTCAAACACTGAGGAAACCACAGCTACACCCAACACGCAAGCACAAACTCAACCCCCAACACCACAAACACCTCCACAAGCCTCCCCAATGGAAACTCAAACAATAAAAACCAACCTAAACGACGAAGACGAGTATTCTTCCACCGAGGAAATAAATGAAATCACTTTCTCAGCCCCTAAAACAAACAAAAACTTCAGGCGCAAAAATCCTCAATTAACTAGCACTAAAACTCTTAATAACCTCACACTACTCCTAGCCTACATAAGCAAAACTCACCAAATGCTAGTACTAAAGCGTTTTAATATAGAAGATAAAAAAGATAAACACGGAAAACTCATCTCAGAATGGATAGAACAAAATGACCTAATACTTCTAAATAACAACCAACCTACTAGATACGATAAAATACACCACAAAATGTCGGCTATCGACTTAACCATATGCACCCCAGATTTAGCCCAAAGTATTCAATGGGAAGTACACGGGGTACCACTAGGTAGTGACCACTTCCCCATAAATATAACTATAGGAGACGTAAACATCCAAACACCAACCCAAAACCAGGAACCTAAATTCCACTACAACAAAGCCGACTGGGACAAATTTCAGGAAATTTGCAACCAGGCTAACCTAGCTGACCTAGAGAGTAACGACCCCGAAATCTACTGTAAAAACCTCACTGACTATATAATAAACGCAGCTAAAAACTCAATTCCCTTCAAAACAACCAACATAGGCAAACCCTCGGTTCCTTGGTGGAACGAGGAGATAGAACAAACTAGACGTAAACGCAAATCCGCATTCAATAAAGCCAAACGTGACTTCAAACACCTAAAGATAGCACATGAACTAAATCACAAAGTACAAAGCTTAGTTAAAACAGCTAAAACTAGAGACTGGAAATTTTTTTGCGAAGAAATTAACCATCATACAGACGCCAGAACAGTTTGGCGCAAAATCCACGCCATTAGGGGCATTAAACGTCATAAAAAAACTCCCAACATAAACAATTCAACAAACCCCACTGAAAAAGCTAATAACCTAGCAAATCACTTCTCGGCCGTCAGTAGCAATAGCAACTTCAACCAAAAATTCCAGGAACAACTAAAATCAGAAACCAAATTTACCAAAGAGCCAAAAGATAATAACCTAGAAATTAATCTCCATTTCACAATGGAAGAACTACTCCACGTCCTACAAAATAGGAAAAAGGGCACAGCCCCAGGCTTAGACCTTACTTCATACCAGATAATTAAACAACTACCACCCAAACTACTCCAAACTCTTCTGAAACTCTATAACCTCATATATCTAAACGGACAGGTCCCATCACCTTGGAAACAAGCCCTGGTCATACCAATCCCCAAACCCAATAAACCAGCTGACCAGGCTAATTCATACAGACCAATCTCCCTAACTTCTAACTTATGCAAAGTAATGGAAGCAATGGCCAAAAACAGGTTACAACACTATTTAGAACAAAACAACATAATAAATCCAGACCAAAGCGGTTTCACTCCTGGACGCTCAACCTTAGATAACCTCGCCCGACTAGAGCAGGACATTAAAACAGGCCAACTTAACAAACAATATACTACAGGCATCTTTCTAGACTTCTCCAAAGCATTCGACATGGTTTGGCATAACGGGCTAATACAAAAACTAAAAAAAATAGGTCTTAAAGGTCAAATAATTAACTACATCCAAAGTTTCCTAACAAACCGCAAAATCACCGTGGGCATAGACCAAACGCTATCGGACCAATGTCCCCTAGAAAATGGCACTCCCCAGGGCAGCATCCTAAGCCCAACACTCTTCAAAATTATGATTAACGATCTATTCGAGGGACTATCCCCCAAAGTAAACACATCAAAATTCGCGGATGATGGAGCCCTCTGGATCCGCACTAAAAGCATTAAAATGGCCCAAAACTTACTACAAAAATCTCTAAATAAAATACAAAAATGGGCTGACAAATGGGGCTTCTCCCTAAACTCAGAAAAAAACACAGGAAGAGTATTTAAACACAAAAATATGCAACCCGCCTCCCTAAACCTCCAACTAAACAACAAACCAATCAAATTCCAAAAACAAACCAAATTCTTAGGATTAATCTTCGATGAACATCTCACCTGGGATGCTCACATTAAAAACCTAGTAACCAGATGCAGCAAAGACCTAAACACGTTAAGATGCCTAACCGGCTCCAACTGGGGGGCCTCTAAAAACACCCTCCTCTCACTCTATATATCACTAATTAGATCCAAACTAGACTATGGCAGTGCCATTTACGACACCTTAAACAACTCTCTCATTAAAAAACTAGACTCGATCCAGTATCAGGCCCTAAAACTAATCACACGAACTCAACATGGCACCTCCTCCACTTCACCCCAGGCCTTAACAGGAGAAATGCCACTTAAACTACGTAGGGAACAACTTACCCTAAACTTCTGGGCCGCGTCCCAATCAAACCCTCTAATCGGAAAGTTAATAAAAAACAATATTAGCCCTAGAAACCAAGCCCTAGCCCGGAAACATCCACTACTTACTCCAATTTCCCAAAGAATAACCAATTACCTAAATGAAAACAAAATAAATAATCTTAAACAAAACAATAAATCATCCAATATCTTCACTCCAAAACTTAAAATACCAAAAATAGACACAACACTAGCCGATACACTAAATAAACAGACCGACCCTAACATCGCTAAAACCGCCACACTGGCATACATACATGAAAATTGGCCAAATTGGTGTCACATATACACAGACGGATCCTCAGATCCGATCTCAAAACACACAGGTTTCGGAGTCCACATCGCAACACCAACCAAAAACACACTTTCTTACCGACTCCCAAACAACCAATCCATATTCACGGCCGAACTAATGGGCATGGCCTCAGCACTACACAATCAGCAATCTAAAAAACACCAAAAAATCCTCATTCTAACCGACTCCCTCAGTGGACTACAAGCCCTCAAAAATAAAAACACTAAAAACCGACCCAAACTAATAACTCAAATACTCAATAGCTCAAACAACTTAACTAAGGCAGGTAAACAAATAGAGTTCATTTGGATCCCCGCCCACGTAGGAATCTTTGGAAATGAAAAGGCAGATAGAGCAGCAAAACTATCCCTTAAACTCCCAGAAATAAGCTTAAACTTACCCAGCTCAAAATCAGAAATCAAAAGTGTCACTAAACAAAAAATCAACAAAAAATGGCAAAATATATACCAAAACTCAAATAGCCAAATCAGGAAAGTACTAAAAAAAACACCTAAATAAACCAAAAATACTACACCCTTCCAAAAAAAATCGACAGAATAATTACTAAACTACAAAAAGGCCACACGAAACTAAATAATCACCGTAAAATAGCTAATCTACACACAACAGGAAACTGCCCACATTGCAAACAACAAGAAACACAAGAACACGTACTCATTCACTGCACACACTACCAAACACACCGAATAACACTACAGACCACCCTAAATCTTAAAACCGGACTTACACTAGAATCAATCCTAAATCCACAAACTAAATTAGAAAAATTCAAAGCCTTAGGCATATACCTAATAAAAACAGGACTAATTAGTCGCATTTAAACCCCAAATAAAATATTACAACCAAAACTACCTTATCTAACAACCACCCAACACACACAGCTCCTTTAGTTCGTCCCCCACCCACTCTTGGCATTCTTTCCAAATCTCAAAATTTCAAAATTACTATATAAGCAACCCCTAAAGGGTTGCACAAACTCACTTTTCCCCTTTTTGGAAACACATTAAATGGCCTGGCCTGGCATCTCAGTTCACGTCCAGCTTAGGGACTGACACCAAGGTGCACGTGAACCTAACTCAGCCTGATTTCGTATAATTGATAAGGTAACATCGGAATATAACTTTCAATATCTAGTTTGTCAATGAGGGTTGAGAAGAATTCATTTCGATCATTTATGATTTATAAAATATTCACAATGTAGAAGTACATGTCAGCCACATTTACAACATTCTCTTGATGTAATGTGTCGGGAAGCTATTTGAAGGGAGTATTGGATCCAATATCTAAGACGAGGATAAGTTAGTGCTAGTTTCCATAATACATGAAGTTTAAGTTTTGAGTGTACTGACCTGTATCTGACCACATCCTCGGTCAGTGAAAGTCAGCGTTTCTACCGATCTTCCTCATATAAGGATATTGCATCACAAACGATTTTTCTCCATTCAATTTTCCAAGGAAATATTCCAGTACTGATAAAGTTGAAAAAGACATTTTTAAGGTTATATTTACAAGCAGTTAATATCATTGTGTTACATATGCAAGTGCTAGTTTTGATAGTATGAACATTGACTGAGGCTTAGTATGCACATATAATATGTTTCGTAGCATGAGTTTGTACACAGTCGTCCGAGGAGTAGTAGCCTGCATTTGTCTATATATATGTCCTGTTGGTGTTCACATTCCTAGATTCGCTAGGGTTGAATCAGTTGATTATTATTGGTCTACAGCTTGAATGACTCTTGCAAAGTGCCGTTGAGTATTCTCTATCTAAATAGTATCTTTACCGCGTATGCCGCTTAACAGCTCACACGCATAAACAATAGTAGAGAGAACTATTCGGTGCCATATTTTAAAACATGCAACATCCAAGCGACTTGACTGAGCTTACTGTGCGTTTTGAGTTTTGCGTTTTGGCAACATCGCGCCATCATATTTGTACATGTAGTGCAATGTTTAGAATGACTACCCTATATGTTACACTATCGGATGTTGCAATAGGAACACTACCCAGCTGAAATTTGAAGGGATTATGTTGGGAATTCAATCTAATCAATATAACGTTGTGGCTTTTATTGGTATTGTAAGTTAATCTCCGGTCATATGAACTCTCTGTAACAGTGTAAAGAGCATCCTGTAGACCTACAGATTTGGCGCTGACTAAAGGCGTGTCTTGCATTCTAGGACCAGAAGTTCCGAGTTAAGAGAAGACGAGATGAGATGCAAATATACATTGGAAATGTTGTGTTTCTACTTGTCCGGCCTACATCAACACCTAGCATCGCCTCATCACCACATACAGACACATCCACAACCACCTTCCGAACCAATCAAAAAGTACTAGTGGACAAGTTCCTGGCTAGCGTGAAGGATCAAGTGAAGCGTGACAGCAAACCTGCATGTATCCCAACAATATACGAAGGAGAGCCTTCAGGTTAGTTAGAACAACAATATTATCATGTACAGTTTGGGCAATTGGTTCGTTTCTTTGTAAAGGAAATCAGATATTTTGTAGTTATAAAAATAAAATTATAGAAGATGACGAAGTTGCAATTGATATAAAAATGATATATCCCAATGTACAATGGAAATAAACGTTTTGAGATGACCCACACCACCTTCTATTGTCTATCCGTGTGGTCGCATGTGGCCCTATGCACAGCGCACACGTCTCACATCAGGTGAAGTTAAGCAACGTCGGTTCTCGGAGAGTAGTTGGATGGGTGACCACGTTAAGCAGCTTGACTCCTGAGAGTTTCTAGAGCTTGGGTCCTGCCCCACACTGCTGCCTGCAGCACATGTGGTGTCACCTTAGGCAAGTGACTTTGTTCGAAATGTGCCTCTGTTCACCCAGCACTGAGTGGGTACCCAGGTAGGATGAGATGGTAACCTTATAGCGCCTCACAGGGAGCTGAGAATGAAACTCTTCGGGCTTTCCGACTCCTCCTACATTTAACTGGAATACTGTTAAAAGCGGCTTTAAACCCAAAACACTCACTACACTACGAACACTCACTACATCGAAACGTCGCTATATGCAATAAACCAAAAGTTGTTATCCATAAAGTTGTACGCTTTCTTATTTACTGTTTACTGATGTTTGAGCTTGGTATAGGAAACGAAGTCGATTAAATCAATGCTATTTAGACCCGTTAATCCGACAGTCTTGCACTCTGATTCCGACACACCTATTTTTCAACGAATTGCTGGAATTACTTATTAATCAGTCTCGTTAATAATATACTTGCTTAACAATAAACAATTACTGCTTAAAATAAACAAAACAGGATTAATCACATGCCTAGATTACCTTAATCTCATTAAATCGGATACAAGCTCTCGCTACCAATGAAATTACTAACAGGAGGTCGACATTAGCCACTAAGGAAGCAGCTTTCTTAAGCATTGCCGCACTAGTTTCAAATTGGCGACTTCCATTCCAGACTATGCTTTAAAAATTATTTTGAAACAGTCATACAAGTCCATAACAGTAGTAATGTGTAGTATTGTGAGGTTGCATGATTAGAAAACATATTCCGCTAACAATGTAACATAACAAAATGAACATTTCCTTTTTCCTGTTTTAGTACATGTTTGAATCGTTATCTATCGTGTAGTTGTCAGATTTTCGATCACTAACGTTGATACTACTTAATTTTGTTTATCCGACATACTCGTTAATCCGACATAATCATAAGCAACCAACAATGTCGGATTAACGGGACTTGACTTTATTTATCTGATTCTAGCTGAATATTCCCAGCATTCGCAGCTGACAGTTGATATTGGTATAATAATGGAGCAAACCTGAAAAAAGCATTCCCTATTTTCCTTAACTGAAGGGGACCGCCTCCGTGGTCTAGTGGTAGAGCGTCCGCCCGGAGAGCGTCATACCAAAATACGTTAAAAGATGCTACTTGTTGTTACCCTATCTAGCGCCCGGCATCAAGGGGCTAAAACAAGGACTGGTCGGCTCGGAGTCAGTATACTGTGTCTGAGTAGGGTATTCATGTTAAACTGCGGCATGGTATCTGAGTGAGCCACACACACACACACACACACACACACACACACACACACACACACACACACACAAGTGCAATAATCTGTAATCTGGTGGATTTGTTTTCCAAAACATTTCAATATCTGACAAAAGTTTTTCGGCAGAGCTACAAAAACATTGAATGTATGACGAAAGCAAATCCACAGATGATGGAAACAGTTTGAGGTGAAACATTAAATTAAATATCCCATATTCAATCATTTTCATTAATAAATTAGAAGTAAAGATTCAATTTGTAAAGGTCAAATTCAAGACCCTCCCACGGAATCCTGTTATCAATGGGATGACATCAGAGTGGACTCAAACTGCCTGATCGGTAGCACCGTCGTAAGTGATGACAGACTTCTCCTCCTTCACCCCCTCAACACAACAAAATACACAACTACAACATATTGGGACACTGTGCGGTGCACTGAGTGACCGCAGTTTATTCTTCAACATAAATCCACATTATCATCAACATCGTCCGCATCACGAACATCAACAGCATCATGACCATCTACACATCGTGATTCACATGAATATAAACTCGATGCCTCACATTTCCAACGTATATAATAATCACAGGCATCGACGCCCAATCACATGTTCTAATGGCTCGTCAGCGCATATACTCATCAGTGTATATCCCAAATCCATCCTCTCACAACTGGAGTGTTCGAGATTTCAACTATGGATACCAATCCATCTCACAATGTATTATCATGGCTCGCCAACACAACTTGCAAACAACCCATAACATCCCGATCATCATATGGACAGCAGCAGCCACTACACACATAAAAAAAACACGTAACGATTCACCCGATTTGTACTTCAACCGGCATCATACATAACTGAACATGTTTAATATAGCCAGCTCCGCGTGCACTGCACCTCAGAATGAAGTTTCAGCTTCGCGCCTTTACTTGTATACCCATGGGCGGATACAGCTTTTATGAAAAGGGGGGGTGCACAATTAAGATCTATTTATTGTCTTTGGTGGTAATTTCAACAGAAATAAAGATTTTTTTTCGAAATTAAAAGCGGGGTTGCCCCCCTTTGTTGTGCTTTCCGACGTTAGTAGAAAATAATTTCGTTCTAATTCGTCCCTCAAACGAAAGAAATTATATCCAAATTGTATGTGAAGACAGCTTTGTTGACAACATTCGATAGTTATGAGATAGTCGCCATACACACATGCTGCTAATTGATCTCTATGTACATGTAGAATAATACCCGCGACTATCCCGTGTTTTAGCCAACTATTGATAAAGCCTCATCTGTCAGAGGAGGCGGGCGTCTCAAGTAGCCTCTCGCCAGTAGGATGCCGACCCCGGACACGACGAGAATCCCTCCGGCAAAGTACAAGGCTCCATTCTGTGTCCAAAATGTCTCTCTATCTGCAATAGCATAGACATAAACATGAAACTATTTGAGTAGCATATCTACACATATCAACTTTCCGTGAAGGTTATGGAAAATATGAGGGAAGTAAATGAGGAAAAGAAAACATGTGCTGTGATTCTGGAAAAGGAAAGGAAAGGAAACGCTTTATTTGCAACATCGTTTAGGACAACAATGATCAGTGCAAATGGAGATGCCTTGTACATACTTGGATCTTCATAAGTTTACGCCTTGTGCCCCGTGATTCTTTAGAGTGCGATTTTAAAACTGTTTGTGATATTTAATTTTTTTATATTCCTTTTTAAAATCACATTGATCACAAGATAAAATGTCTTCACAAGATGGAACCTGCATGCCAAATCTCAGCTTCAACAGTCAAACAGTACCACAGGAGAAGATAGAAAGTCTTTGAACTGCAAAAGTCAGTGTCGGGTTTACTGGAGATTACAAGGTCGTGTTGCTTTCAAGCAGTCTGTCATGAACAAGAACACCTTTTAACGTGCTGTAGGTCCTAAGCCGACTGCTGAAGCAATGGTTGTTTGGGACTTGACACACTAGTCAAATTGGCAAAATCGGCGGTCCCTCGTCCGTGGACACTTGTAGCCTGCTTGAAATTATTTCTCAAGTTTCTCCTAAATTTAAAAGTGTTGGATGGTGAAACGTTGCCTGTACAATCTTTCTGCCGACATCATCCAGTGGTGCTCGAACCCTTTGTTTTTTAAGTCAAGTTAGGTTTCCATGTCAATGCTCCCCAATGTATGAAGATAATTTGATGATAGGCTAGTGTGTGGTGGGGTCTAACATATGGTTTTCCAAACTTGCACAATTTGCGTTCTTAGGTTCAGAGGAGATGTCGAAATGCCAAACACAAAAAAACGTGGGTACTTGAAAGTCAGTAGTCAAAGCTAGATCAGCCTAATATGCCACGAAACGTATTATATGTTATCCCGAAAACAACATTACTGGAGCATATTAAATTTCATAATCAAACATGCAGTGGATGAAATGTGTCCAAAAATGACATTTTCAATAAAGCCATGGTGAATGCTTTCAGATCGTTGATATACCTGATGCTTAAATTAAGCCCAATTGTCCTTTTTTTGAATTTGCCAAGATGAGGAGAAACCCATATGCATTAAGAAACATATCAGTAAGAAAGGAAGCGCAATTGGAGACCAATGGGATGCCTACTTTTTTGCCTAAATGTCCTTCCCCCAAATATCACCTAGATGTTATCAATAAGAAAGTCTATCATTTCACATACTGTTTCCTTTGTAAACTACAGATGGCACTTGTTTTCATTTTAAACAAATTGCCCTGAAACTTTGAAGATAGTGACGTAACAAAATCTATGGTTAACCCGTTAAGTGACAAATGCCTGATAGATCAAGGAATGATTCCGTTCCTTACGTTTGTCGTGTGTGATAGTGGTGTTTAAGTGAAAAATCAAATATTGTGACATAAGTGTCAGTTGTGACATAAGTGACAGTGAACAATCTGTTGTGAGATTGTAAATGTTGAAACAAATCCTTTGAGTTTTTAAGAACTCACATGATATGATTTGTCGCGAATACTTTCTGTGAATATAAAGAAAGTCATTCCTTGACTTTGTTAAGAATAATGGTTAATTTTTGAGACAGGGATTTGGTGGTACATTTGCTGGAGCCAGCAATAGATCTCCCTCTGTACGGAGACATTATCGTTCCTTGTACAAGGCCTTTTACAACCGAAAACTATCCAGTGAAGACAATCTTAAGGACTAGAAATTTTGAACAAACTTCACTGGACCATTCAGTGAATAGAAGATATATGTTATGTAACAAACAGAAAGAAGATAAATTAGAAAACTTGCTCGTTATTGATGAGATTATTATCACTATGAAATGTATATAACTTTCAAATATAGGTTAACGACAACTATACAGCATCTTTCCTACCGAGAACGACGACACCCAGCATTATACCAACTTCGTCACAGCATCTCAAGACAGGAATGGTCTGTCTGCAGTTGGCAGTGCCCGTAGCATGCAGCATGACCAGCGGCATCATTACGTGAGAGTATGCTGCAAGGTCAAGATTACTATGAGAAATACTTATTGCAATAATGGACGAGCTGTTGCAAAAGACACATTGTATGTTTACTTTTTTAAGCAAGCCAACTGAAAGACGGAGAAAGGTGTGCGTGATTTGTGTTTACGACGTCTTGAACACTACTTATTATATTGCAGCTGATAATGAGTGAAACACAAACTATGCATGTCTTCGATGTTTACCACTGTATTTAAACCCATTAGCACTGGTATGGTGTTGATAAACCTAATTACATAATCTCGGATTCTTGCTAGACTAAGGGAAGCATCTGCTCAGCCTGTCACACCACGATGACGAGGTGAAAACCACCGATCCATGAACACATAACATTTTTATAAACAAATGTTACCCATCAAGTCAGAAAAAATACTAAGTAACTCTGAAAATGGTGACATTAATCGATTGTCCAAGAGGTGCAAGGGTTATATATTGCCATTGCAGTGTACTATTTATCAAAATATTGATCAACTAAGTATTAATTGAAGATTGAAGATGACTCTTATCGTGTGGGCTAATCGACAACATTAGAGATGCTTCCCTTGCAGCCACACTTGACAGGTCTGGTTTGAGAAAACTGATACAAGATTTGAACACATGTCGTTAATGGTTAATGTTAAGAGAAGATCTTGAAATGTTGTTTCTAACATAAATTGATATTTTCAGTGTATCATACCCAATACTATCCCAAGCAAGGCCATATAGACTCCCACAATCCACACGTTCATAGTTACAACCTGATGGATCAAGGTGCCAAGTCCGATCATCAGGACGACCATTCCCAAAGGTGTTGGGCTAGGATTCCGCAGGTTTTCTCTCCAAAACCTGACACCCATTACCAAAATAACCATGTACATTACTTGACTTCCAAAGAGGACAAGGAACAGAAAATATTGTGTTTCTGCAATGGACACAGTTTTGATCAGCGATGGGATGATTGCCAATCCTGGAAAAAATAAATAGTGATAAGTGTAGTGAATAGAAGCAACCAAGTGGTATTGACATCGAAAAAACCCTGCTGAAAGCATATGAAATATTAGATTCAATCCACATTCAATCTCATTACACCAGGCCCCTAATACCTACTGGGTTAACAGAGGGGAAGGTCGGGTCACTTGTCAAATGAGACATACATGATGTATTAACTGTGGTGCCGTCACGGGTAGTACAGAAACTCTACGGAATGACCAATTCACAAGTGTTCACCCAAGTTGCTTAACTTCAGTGGATTGTGACTTTTGCACTATGCATAAGGTCATACGCCACCACTGAAGACTGCGTGGGTGATTTGCAGCAAACATTCCAGCTGTGTTACATCGGTCTGTAAATAATTGAGCCTCCAACAGGCAAACCTTTGAACTAAGGTATGAGCACCTATTACACACACACATTCAGCAATATAACCAAGTCTGACCACTCGATCCTCTCTGGTCGGCTCTTACGGCAATCATGGGCTAATGAGAACTTATGAGGCAGAATAAATCCGTATTTATTCTAGACTATATGTCTTTTATGTCTGAACTACGTGTCCGAAAAAAACCTCTGTATGGTCCTCCATAATATGGAGAATACCCGTGTGAGGTAAAAATTCAAACAGAAACAGATATTCTTTTCATTATAACTGAATACAAATAATTCATTGAACAAACTCAGATAGTTGTTGGAAATATTGTATTTGATCTGGCACATTTATAAAATATTTCATTATCAATCCATCATATATTGTTATTAAAATGTGTGTAGTCGTCAGTGTGTAGCTCCCCTGTTGCTGTTAAAGGAAACATTAAAATTTAATCAGTTGTTGCCAGAAGGTACAACAAAACTTTATCTGACTGAATGGCTTTGAAAAGATGTAAAACTCACCAATAGAGACTGACGTTCTCATTATCAACGTGACATAAAATGAAGAATGTCTCAAAACATTGGTTATATTTCCTGTTCTCTCGTAGTGTGAAAGGAACTTGCAACACAACAGACCAAGCGCAGGCAGTGTCCACAAAGCATACGGAGACTTCAAGGGATCAACTTTATAGCTGATAGTGATGCCGATGATGTTTCCAATGACGCATCCGACGTAACTGATGAAGACAGCGAGAGCAAGGCGGCCAGGGAGGAGGAGGATGGTGCCTACAAATCCAGCTGTACCCAAAAGGCCGTATGCAGTACCTGTAATATATATATGGGTGTTTTTACAAATATTAGCTTAAATGTTATGTTTTGTATTTAAACATGTAGGATCTCTTATAAAGACGAATAAAATATGATACACAATATAACTACTTCATTATTAAAGGAACAATAACGAGGGGAAAGAGGTAACAATATGTATTTACTGCATTCCCGGTGGTTTCCTGCTTGAATGAATGAGTTGGGTTTAACGCCGCTTTGAACAGTATTTCAGTTATACTAGTGCGTGTCAGCTTCATGTGGGAGAACAACTCGAAGTGATGCAGATCGTGGACATTTACTGCTTTGTTGAAACCCATCAACACGGCTATCGCGCAAACAAAGAATCATACTATGGCGAGCACACATTTGATCTGAGGATCCTGGTACAGCTGAGGGACGCAACTATATAGGCCACTATAAGGCTCGTGTGGCTCCTTTTGTCTTACATTCAGCAGGTATTTCATTTTCAAAGTAAACAAATTAGAACTGCTATTAATTGATTTGAATTCTTCTCCCACCTCCGTCTCCACCCCTTAAAGTAAAATAAATAAATACAGCAATACTTTTAACAAAAACAAGACGTAAAGAAATTAGATTATTATCAGACATCCGTTTTTTATGAAATTAACTATACATATCTTAACCGACTGCTGCCTTCCATAACAAAATGTCAAAACCATACCCCCAATGATACTTTCTGGAACAATTAGGGCATCAATTCCAGTTGCCAGTGACACTGTCAGCAGTGTACAAAAACAGATGAGACCGACACTTCCGGCAATGGCCACCTTCCTGAGATCATATTTGATCATAAGCGGCACACAGCAGACAGCTGAAAAAGAATATAAACATCACGAAATGTATGCTTCAGAAATGAGCTAGTGAGTATGATGATGTCTAACGTCGTATCGCAATAGTTCAGTCTTAATACATTGTAATATACATGAAATTACTGCATGCTTGTAAATAATATTGAAGCAGGGTTGGGCGAGAGCATATGGTTTGAGGCCTCATATTCCGGCAAGATGACCGTGAGGTCTTGTACACTTGTCCGACCTTCTTTTTTTGAATGAGCGTATGGTATTTAACGCCGCAGTCACGTTAATGCACTCTTCAAAAAAAGAAACGCATTGGTGTTTTGAGAATTCCAATTAGATTTTCTTTTTCCAGCAATCGTCATAAAGACAATTCTTATGTTTGATTCCCCTTAATCATGTCATGTTTGTTGTGCATTGCGCGCAAACACATCCCAAAATGGTTTTTTTTTAAAACGTTTATCAGCAAAAATGCAAAGGATGCACGGAAATTGCTTTCAGAAAAAGTTTTCAGCACAATGCACGTGCAAAATGTTGGACACAAGAGTAGAGACACTGACTATAAAAGACCATACAAAATTCTTCAGTTCATTACGAATTTTCTGACGTGAACGGAGATCGAAAAATGCCAAGATTAACTGCAGCTTACCGAAATATCGCCATTGGGCGTTTGGAAGCAGGGGAGTCCCAGTCTGCCGTTGCAAGACATTCAACGTTCACCAAAGCACCATTTCTCGACTATGGGATCGATATACCCGCACTAATTCGATATCAAGATCTCAGGGACTGGTGACGCGTTTGGTTCAGCGATGACTCACGTTTTCTTCTTCAACGACGGGATTGAAGACAACATGTATACCGACGTCGACATGAACGTTTTGCGCCGAACTGCGTTCGACAGGTGGAGCGATTTGGTGGCGGAAGTGTCATGGTGTGGGAAGTCATATCCTACTCGGGTAGATCACAGTTAGTGGTTGTCCAGTACAATCTTACAGCAAACCGATACATAGACAAAAAAAATCGTCCTCACCTCCACCCAACTTTGGACCGCCAGATGAAGCTGTTCCAACATGACAACGCTCGGCCCCACACAGCACGTGCAACATTTAATTTCCTTGTTAATGAGAGCATCAATGTCCTTCCATGGCCGTCCAAATCGCATGATCTCAACCCGATTGAACATTTGTGGGACGAACTTGATCGACGCGTCCGTCAACGTCACCACACATTGGCACAACTCGCCAATGCCTTACAGGAGGAATTGCGAAGAGTTCCCCACGAAAAAATCAGACGACTTGTGCAATCTGTGCCAAGGAGGTGTCGAGCAGTGACGGCTGCAAGAGGTTGTGTGACCAGGTACTGACCATGATGCCCCCTTGCAGCTACACATGTTACTGAACTGAATTAATGCTGACAATGACGACAATGCTTTTGTCGATCATTGTGCCTAATTCCATTTGATTGTGTTCACGCATATTCTGTGTAGATACTTTTATATCCGCTTAATAAATATCCTGATTTTTTTAACTGTGCGTTTGTTTTTTTGAAGGCCTGTAAATATATGAGTCTGGATAAGTCATGTATGGCGCCGCAGTTCTCTTAGGCGGAAACTATGCTTGGGGGACTCGAAAACCAGCTTGGCTCTAATTGTGTTTCTAGATTTGTCAGCACTATATACCCATATATGAGCATCACTTCCAGCTCTACCCTATTATCAAGCTGACAACATGTTAAATAACGGAAATACCTTCCAAATCGGTGAAACACTAAACTCACTCAAACAATGCGTTTAAAGGATAGACACCAGACACACACGTTGCCCTTGTGGCTATTGCATCAGGTTCTACAAAGCCATCCGATACATAAATTTACATACAAGTTCAAACCCGCAAATGACCCGAGCCTTTGACTTCGTTAATATATGTCAAAGAGTTAAATAGAGCGACACTTAATATTATCATAGAAGGTAGTGCTATATGTTTTAACGACCTGTTCGATGTTGCCAGATGTTTAAGCTATATAACATGTACGAAATGCATTTGTGTACGTATTTCCGTTTGAAATTGAAAGAAAATGCATTTGTTACATGCTTTCTTCCTCAAGTTGCATTTAACTATTAAAACCAACACATGGTTTGGATATACTGTACCAGCCACTGCAGTGGCCAGTCGAAAACTGACGCTGGCCACTTCCCGGTCAGCTCTTCTTATGCAGAAGACAGAGAAGGCGCCGGCAATGAGGTTTATTATCAGACCGACAATCATGATCCTTCCAGATGCCGCTTCTCTCAGTGACATCTGAAAACGTCGTTTGAGGATTTACAGTGTATGCACTCAAGCGTTAAAATAACCTTGTGTTTGAACATTTTACTGGTTGTTAAAAGTTATGTATGAGGTCGACAAAAAAATAAAACCAAAATACCACCTGCCTCCAAATATTATGTATGTAACACTACCTTACTCGATAACCCCGTACGTTATATCACCATTTAATTATGATGTGTTCCTTATTTACAGTTTCTTAACCACAGATTCGTTTGGTAATCTTCTAACTGATTGCAATATTATTTAGACGCCAAGCATGGATATGGTACACGTTAACCAATGATCATAAGCATGGTGAATTCGAAGCTGCAATCAAGGGTTGCTGTCATGCCTATGGGACACCGAAATATTCTTAAACAGTTACAATTATTACAGTTAGACCGGTACAAGAATTGTCATAACACAATGGAACGGTGGTGTTAGATAATTAAAATAAATGATTTTATTCTGATCCGTGACTTATAACTTTGTGGGTTAAAAATACACCATTTCAACTCTTACCGTACGTGGCTCGTTTATTGCTTCAATGTAGTCATACGCAGGGTTAATGTCAGCAATGCAGTCATAGCCATCATCAGAGTCCGATTTGCTTTCTTCAGTCCCGTGGTGATCGGGAGGAGCTGGGTTGACGTCGTCAGTGGAGTGATATTCAACAGAACCTGGGTTGTCGTGGTCAGTGCTAGCGTAACTACCGGCAGTAGACCTGTCGCCAATGGATTCGTGCTCAGCAGGTTTGTTTACTTGCAGCATCTCTTGTCCTTCAGGAGTAGGGATGGTTTCTTCACCAGATTCCTGATAAATAGGTCTGCATTTAGCCGACATTGTTAGTAATGTCAGAGTAGTATATAGAGGATTCATCACGAGTGTTTTTTTAAGGGGAAATATCAACCGATACTGGTTAACGGGACGAGGTTGATATTTCCCATATTAAAACACATGAGTGATGAATTCTATTTATCATTTTTACATAATTGTTTCCCTTTTATATTTGTATTAACATCAGCAACTTGTCGTAATCTTACGTATAGAACGTGCGCAGTGATACATGTTTTCCATTGTGAACCAAAATAAACAACCTCTTAACTCCTTCATGGCATATTCCTTCGCTGATTATTTCGGATTATTTCAAACAAAATATTTGGACAGAGTTTTGCAGAATAAGTGAAACTTTATTAACAGTAACAACAACGATTCTGTGTAATGTGATTCTATCTCTGGTGTAATTTCGCTTATATACAGCTTTCAAATCAAACCGCTCACTCACTTGAAGAATGTGAAAGGAGAAGGTCAGAGTAGATGCATAAGTCGGTGTCACTATCACTTTCAATGACAATCCGGCGTCTTTTGACCGGAACCGAGCTTGGAGGGTTAATGAGATTAATCGTTATGTTTCCACCAATAATGTTGCCATCAAACTTAGTGTTGACACCACCAGAAACATTTATGATTTGAGACCGCTGACTGTGTTGTCTACTGGCGATTTGGACATTACGCGAGGGGCCGCTGTGCATGACGGGAGTTTCATGAACAAGCTGGGATGTCACAGTGTGGGATGGAGTGTTATTACTTGCTCGTGGAGAGATCACCCGTTTGATAAACATACAGCTGTATTACACATTTTGTAATACCAAAACGCGTGCTTATGTACTGTAGGAACAAGTTTCCTGCACAAATATTGAAAGCTCTCAGCCTCCTTGGCTTATTCAACGACATTGCGTGTGGAGATGATAGATCACTGAGAGGAGCTTATTCACACGCAATAACCCAAGCAACCCCGTTGCTAGGCTGACGTCATATGGCATTGTTTCGCAAATGGATCTTGCAACAAAATTCCACAAATTACGTCATCGGGTATTGTGACGTGATTGTAAACGTTGTGGTACAGGGCCCCGTTCCACAAGGCGATCGTACTGTAGCGCAACGACAGTCGTAAGCCTATGTTAAAGTATGTGAGTTGCGATAACCTTAGCGCTACGGCAACTTTGTGGAACGGACGCCTGAATTCTACAGGTGGACCGTTGTATGGTATTAAATTCATACGTTTTAACTTTAGATGTGTTTAAAGTATTATTCTGTCAAACTCAATTGGATTATGGCGTGGATCGTGTAGCCAGCCAGCCACACACGACAGTATAATTCTAAAAAAAACGTTATACATGGCAAGTTATAAATGAAATCCTAAACTCGCTCCCGTGTAAAACCAATTTTATGAAACTCGTGAATAGTTCATTAATTAAATTATTAAATTAAATTAAATCAACTTAAGCATTTAAATAGCGCTACTTATCCAAATATACACCTTGCTCAAGAGCGCTCAGTCGTATGCTCTTTTGAAGAGGATGGTCTTGAGTTTTGATCTGATGGTGTTGACATCTTCAGATCACTTAACATCAATAGGCAGTGCATTCCATAGAGTTGCACCTGCTTTTCGTAAGGTTCTGTCGCCATTTGTTGTTCTGCTGGTTGGAAGAACAGCAAGCTGTAGTTGGTTTGCAGATCTCATTGTTGGTAAAGGGCAGTGAGTTCCTGGAGGTATACTGGGGATAACCCATGGATCGCTTTGTAGACGAACATGATCAGCTTGAACACGACCCTGAGTCTCACAGGTAGCCAGTGCAGCTCTTTCAGGACGGGTGTAATGTGTTCACGCATTGACTTCCGTGTGATGAGCCTGGCAGCAGTGTTTTGTACACGCTGTAGTCTATCCAGATGATGTTGCTGGATACCATACGGAAGACTATTACAATAGTCAAGTCTTGATGTTACGAATGCATGGACAAGGCACTTGACTGATGCTGTGTCTACATAGCTTGCTATCGGTCTGATTTTCCTTATGTGAAAGTAAGCTGTCTTGCACGTAGTGCTTACATGGTTATCCAGAATGAGTGGTGAGTCAATGATCACGCCTAGATTTCGGGCACAAGAGTTTTGCTCAACCGTACAGTCCCCAATTTTCAAACCCGGGACTCGTACTTTGGACTGCATCTGTTAAGAGCTTATAATCAAGAGCTCAGTTTTGTCATCATTAAGTTTGAGAAAGTTGCTTCTCATCCAGCGTCTGATGTCATCTATGCAGCTTGAGATTGCTTTAAAGGCAATGCTGACTGATGATGTAGTCAACGGTCTGAATCCCAGATACAATTGTGTATCATCAGCATATAAATGGAAGCTTAGATTGTGAGATCTCGCTATATCTCCTACTGGTAGGGTGTAGATTGTAAAAAGTATTAGGCGAAGGACAGAGCCTTGAGGCACTCCAAACTTTAGTTCATACTTCTTTGATCTTACTCCATTTATGATGACTGATTGATAGAGTCCTGAGAGATATGAAGCAATCGCTCGTCAGATATCAGAACTATTCACTCGTTTCATAACATTGGTATTACACGGGAACTCGTTTAGTATTCTATATTTTCGCGAAATAATGTTGGATATTTGCTTGTGCTGGTCAGGATTAATATGGCAGTAATTGTTTACAGAATGGATGTTTTTGTGACTAGTTATCTGCATTTGATTTGGCGGGACTTTATTGTCATCCTACTTTTCCACAAGGTGTTTGCGCGCAGAATGATTAGTGAGTCGTTTCGATGTTTGGAGACTGGCGGCATCGCACATGTTTTTCATGAGAGGAAAGTTTGTTTTCCCCAATACGACAGTGGATAAACCACTGATCGCCTGGTTTAGGCTTGCCTAAAGTGTGTGTGCCGATGTAAAAGGGATCTTCATCTCGACAGAAGTTGAGTGGACGCGTGGAGGCATACTTATACACCTGCACAGGGCACCGAGATCAGCAACATTTGACCACATTTGGGGCCTTAGGTCACGACAATCACGAGGATTCTCACCAGACCTATTCTTTCCTTGTCTCAAGGACAGTTCAAGATATTCTTGACCGTCTTCATCAACATGCAAGGTGATGTCCCCCCAACACATGTTGTACTGAGCACTGAAACCTGTTTTGAACACTAATGAAAAACTTGCAGGGAAGTGTGTCTAGTTCGTTTGGAGGTATTTCAAGCATTTGGCGAATTTCATTTTGGACTTTTAGAAAGTTATCAAACAGTTTCAAATCGTACAAAGTTTTCTTGGCTGTGTTTTTGTTTTGATTGTCTGGAATCACACAATCGATCATGCCATCCTAAACAACCACAAATCTACCTTGGACATCTTTAGACTTTGTGTTTGTCGTCTGCTTCGCCGTGCTCGACGATGGTGTTTCGATGACGAAGCGTTGGTCACAGGGAATTTTTGATAATCTGCCTTCATCACCGTCAAAATCAAACCGGTAACCTGTAATATCCATTTGTCAACACGGATATTATTGTAGCACTTTCCCTTTGATCTATTAAAACATTGTCTCCAACATCAAAGGTACCCATATTTTTTGTAAACACCTACTCACGTGCGACGGCGAAAAACGTCCCACTTCCTGTCATCTAATGTGCATATCTAATTGGCATACTTATATCATTGGGGTATGACATACATGTTTTTATGTCATAAGCTTATGTCATGGATAAATGCTTTAGTTAAATGATAAATACTTTTTAAAGCTGACCTCACAAAATATAGTCTGTACACAGTGATGTGTTTGGAAATAAGCCGGAAGTTTTAAGTTGCATTCTCATGTGATCGTTCGATTGTTCAGTAGTTTCCTCATTTTGGGGAATATGTACCCGGATGCTACCTTGAACCTCTGTATTTAAAAAATGAACTTGAAACAGCTCTTTAAACAGGACAAATGACACATTCCCTAGATCAAAGAGATAATTCAAACATATCAAACCCGTACAGCTAAGCAACCGTTTTCCCTTCGTTTCCGTTGACATGATTCATGGCCTTACGTGTTACAGGAAGATCATGTTTGCAATGACGGGCAACTATTTATTGTGATGGGTCAATTACTGAATAGACCAAATGCATATTGATATAATTCGGATCGAATATCCTTACGAACCAAAGCTCAACTTTCGAGTTGCCTCGCACATACGTTTTATGTCAATGTACATGTATATAAATCAAAGTGCCTGCCGTTAGACATGTTAGAAGTGCCACAAAATGTATAGCCTAATTTGAAAAACCGACGTCAGCATAGCAACAACGTTGCTGGGTTTGAATATGTATAAGCACTCATGCTACCGCTAAACAAAGATCTGAGGACATCCCATTACGGGTGCAATACACTGGCTGAAACCTGGTTGAATATTTACGTGTTTGTTTTACCGACAGCCAAACGTTGGGCCAACGATATTTCGCCAACATTGGACCGCCGGTCAACAAAAAAACGTTGGCATAACATTGATAGACAGTCGGAACAATACTCACTTAGAAAATGTAACTTATTGTGTACACGTCTTGTGTTGAGGTGAAATATTGACACAGATTTCTCGTGTTGGTCATTTTCACGGTTCAGTGGGCACGGGTAGAGCTCAAGGTAAACGGCAAGCTGCAGATAAAAAAGCACAGAACGGAACTTTATTTACGCTCAGGCCGGGATCCTCGGCATATGAGGTACACATTTGCAAACATTAAATACATCAGATGGCGGGATGGTTTACATGGAAGATTTTACAGTTTGCATAATGACATGACAGAATGTTTCTCAATAACATTTATTTTTTTACAATTAAAAAGTGCTTTAAATTTAAACATTTTTGGGTATTTAGCATATGAAATTGGAACATATATTTTCCGTTGGGGTTTAAAAAAAGGACAAACGAAAATATAATGGAATTCATCACCAACATCGCTCATGTCGCAGAGTTTACACGTTCGTTCACTGGCAAGGATTGTGTGCCACCTACCTAGTTCATTAGGTAAATGGTGGCATGAGGTTCTAAACAGAAGGAATTTTACAGCCAACGATAACTAATTGAATACTTTTCAAGGACGAGTTCAGTTTTAAATATGCGATATGTGATACCTTTAGAAGAATCTGTAATCTCTGCATTCCATGTTTGAGTTGCTATATCAGATAATCTTAACGAAATGATAGATTGAAGGACATTATGAGGAGCTGCTTGTTGGCTTAACCAGTAGAAACTGAAGCCCGTTTCATTTAAAATACTTTCCAAACATTGTATCCATTTATGACAGCTATTGTTTGTACAGACTTCATCATATTTCATTATCACATTTGATACAGAATTCTTGATAACTTTTGTTCTTTGCCAGATATGACCTTAGCCCGAAAACATACCATTCGACATTTGATAAAATTACTTAAAGGTTCTCTTCCAAGTTCTCCATACAACATGTATACAGGTGTACTTTTCTTAATGGGAAGCAATTTACGTAGAAAGTTAAGGTGAACAGATATTCAATTTGTTTACAATTTTCAAAACCCCAGATTTCACAACCATATAATAGAATTGGTTTCACCATAGCATCGAAGAGATATAATTGACATTAATGGATAGATTAAATGCATTACTTTTACGTAATACAAAGTACATAGCCTTATTGGCAGATTCACAATTTGCTTTTATAGAAGTTTTGAAAGGGTTTTTATTTGTAAAGTGACTTCCAAGATATTTATAAAGAGTGACATATGCGATTGGTGAGCCATTTAATAGTAAATATTTACTCTTGTCTCTTTTTGTACCACCAAAAACTATAATTTTTGTTTTACTAGTATTGACAATAGCAATAAAATAATGTTCGTATAACCTGCTTGTGTTTTTAAAATACAGAGACATAGAATGAATGTACATACTTTCCATTCGGAGATTAGAATAACATCCATTGTGTGTAATTCGTTCAAAAGCGTTTTTGATCGAATTTCCTTTACGAATAGTTGTTGGTTGTTTTGTTGCTTAACCCCCTCACTCAGCAATAGTCCAGCTATATGACGGCGGTCCGTAAATAATCGAGTCTGGACCAGACAACCCAGTGATTGATATCATGAGCATCGATTCACACAACTGGGATCGATGACATGCATCAACCAGTGTGAGACCATCCGATCTCGTTAGTCGCCTTTTACGGCAAGCATGAGTTGCTGAAGACCTATTCTACCCCAGCTCTTCACGGGTCCTTTACAAATAGACTAATGATAGAATTGTAGCTAGCTTTGCTAGTATAGGTTCGCGATTTAACATGAGAAACCCTAATCGCCACACGATGTTGTACAATGTCATTACCCATATGGCAGATTCATTTTTGAAGTAGGCGCTTTTTGTGTGGCGACATACCTGATTGGTGGTATATTTGGAATGTGAACTTGTATACACAAGGGTATATAAAATGTATGATTCAAATATGAGTTAGTCAGTGAACAGCTTTGGGCTTTAAATATCATACACAGTAGAATTTTAACCATTTACTCTAATTTAGCACAAATGACTTGTCAGTTGTATTTTGATAAGGTCTGATTCATATTCAATGACATGAGTTGCTCCCTCTGGCTGTTCACATACGTGAATCCTGACTTCATATGTCCATGTTGCGTGGATCTTCTTCTTTGTTTTCGAGTCTTGAGCTTTCTTAAATAATTTGCTTCTGTAATGTGTCAGGTCCTCAGACAGATTGTTTCGTATGTTTCAGTATATTTCGATTTCTCACGACCTTATTTCTGTCCCAGTAACTAACAAATTTTACAATTATCTGCCTCTTGGTCACTGATTTCTTTTTTCCCACCCGATGGCATCTGTGGATGTCACTTATGCTGATATTGGGATGGAGGTATTTCAAAAGGTCCATGACGACGTCCTCGACATTTTCATCGCGGTTCTCCTCAACACCACTTATCCTGATTGAGTTTCTCCGGCTGTATTGCACGAGATCGTCAGTTCTCTTGGTCAGCTCCTGGCGAATACTTTGTATGTCCATGCTTGCCGTAAAAGCGGCTATGCTTGTCGGAAAAGGCGATTAACTGGATCGGGTGCTCAGGCTCGCTGACTTGCTTGATGCATGTCATCAGCGTGGATCGATGCTCATGATATCAATCACTGGATTGTCTGGTCCAGACTCGATTATTTACAGACCGCCGTCACATAGCTGGAATATTGCTGAGTGCGGCGTTAAACAACAAACCAACCAACCAACCAACTTAAGCTGGTGAGTTAGCGATATATTTATATAAGAGTGTTACCTTGTGAAAAAGGAACAGGGCACATATACGTACATTGACAATTCTTGCAGTTCTGTTCTGTTGGAGAAAGGTACTTGGAAATATCCTACCTTATGTATTTCTTCAGGGTTCTCACTTATGAAATAATGTGTTATAAGTCTGGCAGGACTTTCCATGTCTGTTGCAGTATGCTCAGTTGTGTGACAGTGACGCTCATGCATGTCCCAGTCAATTTGATGTACAAAAAAATCAAAATAAATGCAGATCATCACCAGCTTTGGATCTGACATCCTTGATCATTTGATGGGTTTCTGAATATCCAGTCAGTATAGGTCTTTATCATGTTCAATGTATCTCAGCCTTCTTGGTGGAGTGAAATGAAATGTCCCTGTATACATGATAACCCTCATCTTCTCGAGGCAAGTGAGTTAACTGACTATAAAAGTCCATTTTCCACCCTTGCCGAACTTTCCTATCACAATCAATCAATTTGAGTTGTGCCAATATGGACTGACTTCTCTCTAAGACCACGTCCATTTAGGTTAGTCATATTATGAACTTGGTGATTATCATAATGTTAAGTTCATTGTTTGCAATAAACATGAAAAATAAATGTAATCTTACAGCTTTAGTTTAGTTTTCTTGGGTACAAAATCACCAAGTACTTTGGGTACAATTTGGTTTGGGTACAAAATCACATAGGCCCTACATTCATCAAGTTGACGTGTACCTACTTTTATCCGTTCTGAAGATTGGGGAGGGGGACTAAACGTTTTAAAAACGACCCTTAATATTCTAAATATGCCAATATACTTCCTGCAATGACAGACCAATAACAATATTATGTTGTTATTATTATGGCATATCAATATGTTATATCACTCTCCGCTGACGTCGTTTTCAGAAAACAGTTTTCAAATCATCGAGCGTGGAATCCCTTATGGTTTCAGATTTAGACTCACAAATTTGATGTTACGTAACGGCGGCAATCACGAATAAATATGAAACAAATACGAGTGAAGACTGCTATTAATGTCCATACGTAGCAAACATTTGACGAAAAATAGTAAATTATGGATTTTCTTTTGAATTTGAATCTATTTCGGATTTTTTTTATGAGATTTTACCACCTTTTTCTTCGATGTGTGTCATGTGGTACGTGCTTTCGATTTCAGAAATGATAGCGAAAATTGCAAGGGTTTTGAATATTTTCCGTAAACTGCATTATGTTGCTATTGAATGGTTTACCTAGAATGTATATCATTTCAGATTTTGCGTATCATCCAATATTTGTCATTATTGGCAGTGTTTGTTGACTTTGTTCAACTAAACCAATCGAATAACCGACGCTGACAAAATGGCGGCAGGAGTCACACGCATGTGAGCGAGCTCGCATTCGTGTGTGGATATTTTTTGCAAATACCTCTACATTCAGCATGGAATGACATTATCAAGCGTACAGCTGAAGTAACTACTATTTGCAAATTATATTTAACAGTTTGGGTTACTATTTGGACCCGCTCCACAAAGAAAAATACCAACTCATAACAGAGGAAACAGGAGAGGGGCCAAATCAAAGTCTTCACATCAAAGAAGCAGCAGTGAGAAGAGAAAACCATCTGGTTCTCCTCAGGACTCCCTACCATCAAAAATACTTGTCCAATAGACAATGCCTGAAGTATATTACATTTTCAACTAGTACACCTGATGTACGGGACACCACGCTGAACCCCCGATGATCACTGCAGGATCCCCGAGGAACGCCACCTGACCCCAACACGATGAAGACTCAACAATAACAATACCAGGTACGAAAGATCAACCCTATCCGTCAGCACTATTTGACTTTTTCAAAGATGCATCGATAGATGGGATAACCACTAAATTGGTTATTGCTCTTATGTTTCCTCGGGTTCATGATACATTCCGACAGTATTTCATGCTTGTTGCCGAAGAAATTGTCAGTGACATTGTCAAAGAAATTGTTGCACCGCTACGGCAGGACATACAAAGTTTTGTTTGTTTGTTTGTTCTTTAACGCCGCACTCAGCAATATTCAAGTTATATGACGGCGGTCTGTTAATAATCGAGTCTGGACCAGACAATCCAGTGATTGATATCATGAGCATCGATCCACGCTGATGACATGCATCAAGCAAGTCAGCGAGCCTGACCACCCGATCCAGTTAATCGCCTTTTCCGACAAGCATAGCCGCTTTTACGGCAAGCATGGACATACAAAGTATTCGCCAGGAGCTGACCAAGAGAACTGACGATCTCGTGCAATACAGCCGGAGAAACTCAATCAGGATAAGTGGTGTTGAGGAGAACCGCGATGAAAATGTCGAGGACGTCGTCATGGACCTTTTGAAATACCTCCATCCCAATATCAGCATAAGTGACATCGACAGATGCCATCGGGTGGGAAAGAAGAAATCAGTGACCAAGAGGCAGATAATTGTAAAATTTGTTAGTTACTGGGACAGAAATAAGGTCGTGAGAAATTGAAATATACTGAAACATACGAAACAATCTGTCTGAGGACCTGACACATTACAGAAGCAAATTATTTAAGAAAGCTCAAGACTTGAAAACACAGAAGAAGATCCACGCAACATGGACATATGAAGTCAGGATTCACGTATGTGAACAGCCAGAGGGAGCAACTCATGTCATTGAATATGAATCAGACCTTATCAAAATACAACTGACAAGTCATTTGTGCTAAATTAGAGTAAATGGTTAAAATTCTACTGTGTATGATATTTAAAGCCCAAAGCTGTTCATTGACTAACTCATATTTGAATCATACATTTTATATACCCTTGTATATACAAGTCACATTCCAAATATACCACCAATCAGGTATGTCGCCACACAAAAAGCGCCTACTTCAAAAATGAATCTGCCATATGGGTAATGACATTGTACAACATCGTGTGGCGATTGGGGTTTCTCATGTTAAATCGCGAACCTATACTAGCAAAGCTAGCTACAATTCTATCATTAGTCTATTAGTAAAGGACCCGTGAAGAGCTGGGGTAGAATAGGTCTTCAGCAACTCATGCTTGCCGTAAAAGGCGACTAACGAGATCGGGTGGGCTCACACTGGTTGATGCATGTCATCGATCCCAGTTGTGTGAATCGATGCTCATGATATCAATCACTGGGTTGTCTGGTCCAGACTCGATTATTTACGGACCGCCGTCATATAGCTGGACTATTGCTGAGTGTGGCGTTAAACAACAAAACAACCAACAACTATTCGTAAAGGAAATTCGATCAAAAACGCTTTTGAACGAATTACACACAATGGATGTTATACTAATCTCCGAATGGAAAGTATGTACATTCATTCTATGTCTCTGTATTTTAAAAACACAAGCAGGTTATACGAACATTATTTTATTGCTATTGTCAATACTCGTAAAACAAAAATTATAGTTTTTGGTGGTACAAAAAGAGACAAGAGTAAACATTTACTAATAAATGGCTGACCAATCGCATATGTCACTCTTTATAAATATCTTGGAAGTCACTATACAAATAAAACTCTTTCAAAACTTCTATAAAAGCAAATTGTGAATCTGCCAATAAGGCTATGTACTTTGTATTACGTAAAAGTAATGCATTTAATCTATGTATTAATGCCAATTACATCTCTTCGATGCTATGGTGAAACCAATTCTATTATATGGTTGTGAAATCTGGGGTTTTGAAAATTGTAAACAAATTGAATATCTGTTCACCTTAACTTTCTACGTAAATTGCTTCCCATTAAGAAAAGTACACCTTTATACATGTTGTATGGAGAACTTGGAAGAGTACCTTTAAGTAATTTTATCAAATGTCGAATGGTATGTTTTCGGGCTAAGGTCATATCTGGCAAAGAACAAAAGTTATCAAGAATTCTGTATCAAATGTGATGATGAAATATGATGAAGTCTGTACAAACAATAGCTGTCATAAATGGATACAATGTTTGGAAAGTATTTTCAATGAAACGGGCTTCAGTTTCTACTGGTTAAGCCAACAAGCAGCTCCTCAGAATGTCCTTCAATCTATCATTTCGTTAAGATTATCTGATATAGCAACTCAAACATGGAATGCAGAGATTACATATTCTTCTAAAGGTATCACATATCGCATATTTAAAACTGAACTCGTCCTTGAAAAGTATTCAATTAATTATCGTTGGCTGTAAAATTCCTTCTGTTTAGAACCTCATGCCACCATTTACCTATTGAACTAGGTAGGTGGCACAAAATTCTTGCAGGTGAACGAACGTGTAAACTCTGCGACATGAGCGATGTTGGTGATGAATTCAATTATATTTTCGTTTGTCTTTTTTTTAAACCCCAACGGAAAATATATGTTCCAATTTCATATGCTAAAAACCCAAATATGTTTAAATTTAAAGCACTTTTTAATTGTAAAAAAATAAAGGTTATTAAGAAACTCTGTACATTCTGTAATGTCATTATGCAAACTGTAAAATCTTCCATGTAAACCATCCCGCCATCTGATGTATTTAATGTTTGCAAATGTGTACCTCATATGCCGAGGATCCCGGCCTGAGCGTAAATAAAGTTCCGTTCTGTGCTTTTTTTATCTGCAGCTTGCCGAGGACCTGGAGCTCTACCCGTGCCCACTGAACCGTGAAAATGACCAACACGAGAAATCTGTGTCAATATTTCACCTCAACACAAGAAGTGTACACAATAAGTTACATTTTCTAAGTGAGTATTGTTCCGACTGCCACGTCGTTTGTTTCACTGAAACTCATTTAGATGATACAGTCAATAATGATGTCTTACGATGGCAAAACTACCACGACCCGATAAGAAAAGATAGAAATGCATTTGGGGGAGGGGTCATAGTCTATGTATATGAAACGTTAGCATATAACAGATTGAATGTGTTAGAAAATGTCCTTGATGAAACTATATGGATACATATATTTCTACCACAAAAGTCCTTAATTCTGTGTGTTGTGTACAGACCAAAGTATAATAAAATCGCCTAGACGACAGTATTGATAATGCGTTCGACATTACATATATTTAGTGATTGTCGAAGATATTAATGAAAATCTTTTGTCTGCGAGAAAACTTCATGTAAATGATTTCTTAGACAGAAAAAAAATACGTATTGTGATAAATGAACCTACTCGGATTTCTAAAATAACGAGTACTTTACTAGATCCGATAATTGTAAGTGAATATGTTTCTGTGGTTGGTTCTGGAGTGATTGATTTTCATAATGAGATTAGTGATCATAGGGGCACGTATATATCAGTGAAAACCCATTTATCAACCAAATCTTCATTAACTAGAGATATATGGTGTTATGGAAGAGGTGAATATGATAAATTAAACAACCTTATTCAATCAACTGATTGGATTGACCTTTTTAACACATTTTAAGATATAGATGAATGTATTGAATGTTTTTACTCAAAATTTAATAATTATATAAAAATGTGTGTACCGTCTAAAAAGGTTATGATTTAACCAAATGATTAACCGTGGTTCAATTTCGAATTACGGAAGGCAATAAGGAAAAGAAACAGGTTACTTAAGATTTCAAGGAAACCAAGTCCAGGACTGAAACTGCTAGTGATGATGAGACTACGATGCTCTTGTCGACAAGTGACGCTCTCTTAAGATTCGAACTTGAATTTATAGTCCACATTTACCGCCAAAGAAATGTAGTCATACCCGCTGTATCTATTCGTGTGATGATGGAGTGGGTGGTGTGTATTTTTCGTATATGGATAGTTTAGGAACACGTGCTTACAGGACATGTTCTCCAGTATCGTGTACATCTTGCTATAGATATTCTATGAAGTTTTCCCTACACTTTTAGTGATGTACATTTTTAAAAATTCGGCAGTTTTTCAATTTCGATAAATCTAAGTTTTGGTGTTTCAGAAAAACGTAACCCCTCTGAACATGATAAAGCTCTGTTAATCATTTCATTGTAAGCTGTTCAGATTCACTATTCAGATTTGAAATAATCCTTTAAATATCCATTTGCACATGCTCATGCACTGATATTTTCACCTCTCGAAGAATTGATACATTACTAATTTCAAATACTTTCAAAAATGAAGAATGATAGTAATATGTCCACCATTATCCCTGCTATATGTTACTTATTACTTTATTACTTTATTTGTACTATGATCAAAGTTTTTTCATTAACTTCTTTTACATTCTCGAAATCCATCTTTAAAACGAACGATGGTCCATACACTCAGTGCATAGATCGGTACACCATACCTTTCTTTTATGCAATCAGCTCAATCTCAGAAAGTCTTTTACGGTATTTTTTTTTTATGCGTACCCACGCTTACCCATTCACCCCTACCTCACCAGTGCAAAAATGTCTCCTATCCCTTAAAACCTTTTTATTTCAAAGGATAAAAAAAAGTTTTGTACTCGTAGAGACATCGCAGATGTAGCAAGATTACGTTCTCAATCTTGTTAGTTAAATCTTTAATTTCCTACCTACTTATCGAGTCAAGAAACGAGCACACTAAGAAATGGTCAAGATTTCCAACTATGTGAATCGAGACGGGAGACATTTCCATTTTCATTTTATCCAAGTTTGTCATAGCAGAAATTCCAATACCAGATTCTTCCGATTCACCCCTACGAACAGTAACTGATTCATTGGTTAAACTGACATACAATCCGAGTAGATTGAGTTTAATTTCCCGAAAATTGTATTCACCTTATCTGACCAACACTTTTTATCGTGATTGACAGTAGATACGTCTTAAAAAACACTGTCCATCGCGACTTCCTTCACTCGACAGGACGAGTTCGAGCAGGTGTCACTGATTCACCTCAATGCTTACACAGATGACGAAGTGAACAAAGTTCCCACGCTGGTCCCATTCATTCATTCATTCATACATCCATTCGTGAAACGAGAGTACGCTTCCTTCTGGAATGTGTGTGACATATCAATTCAACTCACGTGTAGTTGGGATTTATCACCAAGTGCGAGTGAAAAGAGTAAGAGCAAGCTTTATACGACAGTTCTACAGCAGGTTTCAATGTGATGTATACACAGACATGTGGGATGTCTAGTTTCAGCTAGAACGTTGACACACCAAGTCCGTACAGTACATATGACTTACGTACAGAGATCCCCTTCCATCCCCACTGCCGGCCAGAGACGTAAACGAAGCAAACTCAAACTATCATGGATATTTATTTTACCCTTCTGAATTTGAGGTATCTCTCACACACACACACACACACACACACACACACACACACACACACACACACACCAGCAAAGATGAATTTGGGAAATACCTATGAACGAAACTGGCCACAGCATGGATCGTTCCTGGACAAATGGGTTTCCAGAATTAAAATAATGTTATGAACCTACATAATATATTTCATCTTTGGATTAACAATATAATGCTTATTGAATATAGTTCAGGTTATAACTTTGTTATAATGTGGAACATTTTTGTTTTCGCTGCAGTAGCAAAAGGATACAACAGCATTTCAGGAACTACACATGGAAATGTTAGGTTATTGATGACTACACCAAATACACCAGGGGCTGTGAATGATGCAAACGTAAGTGCAGAAACTGTTGTTAAAAACCATGAGCTACTTGATCAAGTATCTTTTGGTGGTTTTGTGGCTTTAAATTTATGCTTAGAATTGGATTGGTATCTGCACTCAGCCACTGACAGTAGAGTGGGTTGGGGTGTTCCTGGTGTACCACTTTTTGTATTCAATGTGATGCATGATACTGTTATATATATATATTAAATACCTGCTTTAGATTTTTTCAGAATTTGTTTTATGTTTCAGAAAAGTTGATCAAGGCAAAACCAAAGAAAGAAGATTCTGACAAGCAATAATTAAGAAAGTTGTAAAAGTTTTCTAAAAATATTAAAATCTCCACAGAAATGAGTCTTGAAGTTCTTTGTTAATTAAATGTTGAAGACATGGCATGGATTACCATGTCCGTCATTGGTATTGTGTTTTTTGCAGTTCATGCCTGGGGGATGTACTGCCCCCGACTATTTGTATCTTGTTAACAGTGACTGGGTGTTCTACGTATTGAACATTGGCAGCAAAACACTGAGCTTTACCAACACTCTGGTTCGTTTTCAAAACATTTTAGAAACGTTAAAACCAAATGTTCACAGAAAACTTTCCTTAAACGTTTCCGGAACAATACAAATTCACGTGAATAAAACGTTTCTAAAAGCATTTTGGAATATTTTACAGAAACATTTTAGAAACGATATAATCAAATGTTCACAGAATTTGTTTTGAAACGTTTCTAGAACCAGACAAAATCACATGAATAAAAAAACGTTTTCAAAAGCATTTCTGCAATATTTTACAAAAACATTCTTGAAACGTTATAACCAAATGTTTCCGGAAAATGTTTCTAAAACCATACAAAATCACGTGAAGAAACCTTTTTTTTAAATTTCCGGAACGTTTCGTAAAATGTTTTACGGATGTTTTTACAACAGTTTCGTGTTAGCTGGGTGGATTGGTTACCCGTGATCTATAAAGATTTCGACAAAGGGCGCATGTTAATTAATATCTTCAACCTAAACAAACAGACAAAAAGAACGGCGGAAGCTCATTGGATGTCGTCATTTGGAAATACCCCTAATGGTTATAGTTTAATAATATATATATAAAAAAACATCCCTGCAGTGAAAGCATTTTCGGATTTCGGATTGCGTGAATAATAGATTACTACTCCCTTGTTGCCATCCACGTTTTCTGGTATACTCTACACTTGAGTATTTGTCGTCATTCACTTGCTGCTCAGTTAATGAATTTATTACAGGTATAATTAGTGATAAAGGTTCCCATTTGGCATTTCTGGTGTCTGGGGTAATTATTCAATCTAAATCCAGGTTTGAAGTGAGGTGAAATGTGTTTTATGTAATATGAACGTGGCAGCCCAGCAAGAGATTAATGATCAGTTAATTTACTTTTTTGTAAATCAACGTATCATTCCAAGCCATCAAAGGATTAACAGAAAATCGTAGATTGATTAATCACTGTTATCATGCACAGTGGATATGTCAAAAGTAGGTGTTTACATGTCTAGGTTTACTAAAGCAAAGGGAATACTTTCATAGCATGGCGTGAAGTGCCGATGTAAAAAGGACATGCTTTGTTCAAAGGGTTAACCGATAATATTTTGATTGATTGCTCATTGTTATCTAACTCAATGTATTTTTTAAGAACCGTGGACATTATGAAAATAGTTGTCACGCGGGCTTTCTCAGCTGACCTTGAAGACATGCCCCGATATGAAACACCTGAAATTTTGGTAGGATGTAATAATGATAATGCATTTTTGCTGGAGCATAATCATATGCATAATCATTCTTGTTCCCCTACGTCTTGGTTGGGAATCGATGCGCGATAGACACTGGTTTCACAAGTCGTTTCCTTTGTTAGCGTGTATATGATACAGGCAATGTGCAAAATGTGAATCACTTGGGCAATTTATAAATGTCTAAAGCAACAAAACCCTTTCCCTAATCAGAAGAAATCTCTGCTAAAAGGAGAGGTCATGGAGCGATTCTGACGATACCGCCGGCATGTGTTTATTAATCACCGTTAAATAGTGATGATACCAGGCGTTCGCGAAAAGATCCGCTTATCCTATCCCACCACTGGCACCCGTCACAAACACATGCAAAGGCAATTCAAGTGTTCCAAATTTAATTTCCTGCCATTGAATACTCAATGAAACCCACAAATCTAAAAGTGCATGACGTTGATCTGCCACATGAACCGAAACAAATACACAGTCAATCCTTAAATAAACTTTGGAACCTGTGCCATAAAAACATACAATTTCAACTCTTACCGTACGTGGCTCGTTTATTGCTTCAAGGTAATCATACGCAGGGTTGGTGTCAGAAATGCATTCATAGTCATCATCAGCTTTCGACTCGCGTTCTTCTGTCAGCTGTTGATAGGCAGAGGCTGGGTTGACGTCGTCAATGTAGTGATATTCAACAGACGCAGGATTGTCGTGGTCAGTGCGAGCATAACTATCGGTAGTAGATTTAGTTTCGTCAATGGATTCGTGCTCAGTATGACTGTTTTCATCCAGGATATCTTGTCCATCGGGAGTACAGAAGATTTCACAGGATTCATGATGAGAAGTTGGTCTGAATTCAGACGACATTGTTGGTAACGTCAGAGTAATATATGTTCTTTGTAGCCAGACCGTATGTTGATCACCTCACTTGCAGGCAATGAACGACAAAATGACATCATTACACCACGGTGTGTTTCGAGGACGTTTCATTGTGGCGTTTTTAGTTGAATATTCATATGAATAGTTACTTTTCGCTGTCGAAAATGTACCCGGACGTATTTCATGTGTATTCATTCCAGTTTCGTTTTTGTTCATTTTAAGGAAATATTTAAGTCAATGTAACCCTATTTAAGTGAGTCAACTTTTCGCCCACCTGCAAATTTGAAAAGATTTTTCAGGGAAAGGATATTGAATAATTACTTTGTCTTGTATACTTGGCAAAATTGAATGTTAAAGAATCTCAACCCCAAGGATCGGACAATTCATGTGAATGATAATGACTATTAGTATTATCAGATGGTGGTTTTAATTGAATCAGTATAACAAGTCATTTTAAAACAAGAATTTTACACTTTATTTCTCATGAACCCGAATGATGGATTGAAAGGAGTCGGCAATAAACGACTGATAAAAAAGAACTTAAAACCTTTTTCCACAATTTGTCTTTCTCTTCTCTGCTCATATCGTACACATGTACATATGGCTTCCATGGTAACCACAATCAAGTTGCAATTTTAGGAAATTGGTTATTAATGCATGTTGACACAGGGCGTGTGATTGGAGTGCAGGGCAGGAAAGTAGGTGCGTTCTATGGATCTGTGTTTCCTGTCCTTTTCAGGTTATAAAATATTTTTGACCGACATTATTATTGTTCCGCTTTGGAGACCAAGGGTCACCACCCGAAGTCAGGATCGTCAGGTTTTGCGACAGCATCTTCAAGATCGCTTTATTACTGCTGCGGAAACTGCTCGATAGACCATGGGGACACACCAGCGACACATTAGTGCGGACACCGTGCTTCGACGATTGACGAGCAGAAACCTCCACTGTGACAGGCCACACCGAGGACCCATTCTGATACCACGTCATCGCCGGGACCGTCTTCAATGGGCAACACAGCACCAGCATTGGCGCCACCAACAGTGGAGAAGAGTCCTCTTCTCAGACGCGAGCCGTTACTGTATCTCAACAGCAGATGGCAGAGAGAGAGAGAGAGGTGAACGTTAATCGGATGCTTGTGTTGTTGAAAGAGACTCGTGGGGTGGTCCAAGCAACATGGTGTGGAGTGGAATTGGTCTTGCACAGAGGGTCGACCCTGTGCGTCTTCTAGAACATCGGTCCAGGGAGAGGCAATGGTATCACAGCAGCTCGGTACATTGATCAAGTCGTGAGACCACACGCCATACCTCATTTGGCACGTCGCCGCAACCACGATTATCAGCATGATAACGCCCGTGCCCACACTGCGAGACCAACAAGAGACTTCCTCCACCAGAATGGCATCAGAACCATGCAATGGCCTGCCCTCAGTCCCGATTTGAATCCTATTGAGCACCTGTGGCACGAGATTCAAAGACGGCTGAATGACCAAGACCGACAACTGCAGCTGAACTGCGCCAGGCGTTCCTCAGAGTGTTGGCTCAAGTGCCTATGGCCTTCATCAACCGCCTCATCCATTCCATATATCGACGCTGCACGGCAGTCATCAATGCACATGGCGGACACTCGTGATACTGACTTGTGATGCCATTGTCTCAGAGACTAGTGTTGTGTTTCACTTTAAGAACATCTGACACTTTAATTTCAACCTTGATGGTCAGCTTTACCAAGTTTCATCTTTTTAATATGTCTCAAAGTATGTTTACAGTGTTTGGACAAAAAAGGTTTCTCATATATCTATATATCTATACATGGTGACGTTTCTTTTGCGGTTCAGTATATATTGTTTGTAAAAGTGGATATATAGAGGTTATCACACGAATGTGCTTGAGGATGGTAAATATCCTCTTTTAGGAATAAACATTGTATTTAGCGAGCCTTGGCTAAATACATAGTGTTTATTCCATAACATTGCAAGTTGTCCTTGAATGTGCGCATTGATACATGTATGTATATATATATATATATATATATATATATATATATATATATATATATATATATATATATATATATCAATGGTAAGAAGGTAAGTAATGTGTCAGTCAGTCAGACTGTGACAACAGTCAATATGGGTCAAACTGAAACCTGTTTCTTATACAGTGGCGTCGCTAAATATAGGCAAAACAACAATTGCCCACACAAATTGTTTCTACTTCCCTGTTCGCTAGGAGTCGACCTGTCCTGTCATAACGTTACGAAGTGTGGTCACACAGCGACAAAACGAAACAAGGTAACAATTCGGACATATTTCGGGCAAATCTAACTGTTCTAATTTGGGGGAAAGGTTCCCAGGGCTACAAACACAGAAATTTAAACTTATCCTGCTAGGCTAGTGACCTTTTGCTCCTTTTGTTTACACGTTTACCTGGATGGTGCTAACACATCTAGAAGAATATAGAACGTGAATCTGGTAGACATATTAAGGCGTGCTATCCATCTTCCACTTGCAAACATTAAGATTGTTCAAGGAATAATAATCAAATGTACTCTTCAAAAAGAGAAACGCAACACGGATTTCCTTTTGGCTATAAAAGCAAAATTAGCGGACCAAGAGGTGCAAAATGAAGATGTTTAATGCGTTAATGCAGTAGCTAGAAGAACGATATTAAAATGCAGGGTTTTTGATTGCCTGGCATCTGCGTCAATCGAACAGTAACAGTTCAACAAAATGCCAGCATTAACAGAAGTGCAAAGAGATAACGTCATAGGCCGCTTGCAGGCAGGGGAATCCCGATCAGCTGTAGCCAGGGTTTTCAATGAAGCGCCCAGCACCATCACAAAGCTATGGGATTTTTTTCAGCAGCATGGGTTAACACGTGATTGGACAAGGTCGGGACGACCAAGAGTAACCACCCCCGCCGAAGATGGCTACATCCGACTGTGCCACCTACGTGAAAGGACAACCACACCTCAACCACATCCCAAATAACTGGATTGAGCAGAATCTCCGACCATACCGTACGAAACCGTAAGAGTAGCAGGTCTACGAACAAGACGTCCTGTTCGACGCGTCATATTGAGTCGACAACATCGTCAACAACAACTGCATTGGTGTCGTCAACACAGGGTATGGCCTCAACTGCGATGGAGATATGTCTGGTTCAGCGACAAATCAAGATTTCTCCTCCGTCGAGGGGGTGGAAGAGCACGGGTCTACTGACGTCGGGGAGAAAGTTACGCGGAAACTGCGTTCAGGAAGTGGACAGGTTTGGTGGGGGTAGCGTTATGATGTGGATGGATATCTCTCATCATGGCAGGACAGGTTTGGTCCATATCCAGGGCAATCTTACGACTCAATGATACACCAACGACATTATTCTACCGCACGTCCTCCAAATTGTAGCCAGCGGCAACGGTGTATTCCAACAGGACAACGCTCGACCGCATACAACACGGGTCACAAGAGCCTGTCTACACAACAACGTTGATGTTCTCCCTTGGCCCTCCAGATCCCCGGATTAGAACCCGGCTTCAATTTCTCCATTACTAATCACCTATTAGCGCCAATTAACTGTTGGCTTCCCTTGTGAAGTTTGCACTTTTGTTATTTTATTATTTTTGTTGTTCTCATAGGTACATATATATGTTCTCTGCTTCACAGCATTTATTCACCCAATGAAGGAGTAGGTATATACTCCGAAACGTTGTATTCCTCATAATAAAGTTGACATCCATACATTCCCGTATGTGTATGTATGCACATTCTTATATATATCACTTCTAAATGTCATTCAAATACTTAATCCTAAATATGTTTTGATTTTAAACATATGATAATTTGACTTAGACTTAGGTATGGTGTTTGTTAGTTTATCATATATGTTAAGATTCATCGAAGGCACGATTACTTCGTGCAAAACCTTGTGTTGATGCATGCATTCTTGCAGTTGTATTCTTTGTATTTGATAAAAGGCGCCGTGTGTATATTGTTTTTCAATCAAGTGTTACATGAAAAAACGTGAATTCTTTTTCAAATGAAAACCTTTTTATTCAAACATTCGAGTTGATTTTCAAAGCATATTTTTTTATATTTTCAAGCAGGTGCATGACTGTATATCATTGTTTTAGGTTTTGCAAACAAAAAATTAAAATTCAAGATCACTATCTTTCATCATCATAGCCGTGAACAAACCAACATCGTTGACGCAATGATAACAATTATTCAATATTCAACTCGCTTGTCTTCATAACAGACATTCTGGCATTTGCAATACTAACATCAACATCAACAATGTATCCAGTGTCGCAGATATCCGAGATAGAGTTTCAAGCTGTCCATGTTTCACAATCGACGTGTGAAACACCAGCTACTGGGTCCCAGCAGTCTCGCCATTGCCAGTGTCCTCTCCGGTGTCCTCAGCCTCCTCCTCCTCCTCGCCAGCGTTCTCGACGCCCCTCACAAAAGCCCGGGAGACAGCCACATCACTGAGAGGGGGCCAGCGTTTTATCAGCACCCATGCAATGATGGCACCAACTCCGGCAATGATCAGGGACACTCCAGCAAAATACAAGGCTCCATTTACAGAGGATGTTTCTTTTATGATTTTTGCTAAAATGACAAACACAGACAGGACGCTTTATGAACACGAGAAAGACTCGAATATATAGAGTATTGTCATGTTAAAAGCTCATGTGATCATGGTGAATTGAAAATAAAGTAAAAAATAGAAAACAGATTGTTTTGTTTATTTGTTTGTTTATTCATTTATTGTATAACTCGGTCGATAAACCAGTAATTGATGTTATGAACAACGTCCAATCAAGGCCGTAGTTAACTTTTTTTTACAGGGGAGGCAAATATTTGTACAAGTATCACTTGTCCCCAACTTGATTCAAATAAAACTGTTTTATATTAAAAAAATCTAGGGGGGCAACTGCCCTCCCTGCCCCCCGGCTGGCTACGGCACTGGTCCAATGGAGTACGATGAAACGCAGTCAACCGTCACCGAGTGCGACCACTCAATCCTTATAGTAGCCTCTAACGGCAAGCCTATACTGATGGGCACTAATTCAAAGTTGGAATCTCCAAGAGCCCTGAAGGTTCACCAGAGAAAGCACAAGACAAATCGGCATTGAATCGGTCATGTTTGTTACAAGAACACCAACATCTACTTATTACATTTCCTTAAATAAAGGATAACGAGATCGTGTATCAGTACCAAGCAGTACAACATACCCATGCTAGAGCCGCCTACAAGTCCCCCCACCTCTTCAAAGCATCCCAGCATTGGTAGGGAGAGTTTCAAGTTGCTTCTTCCCGTGGCGTGGACCAACGCCAGTGGCATCATTACTTGAGCGAACGCTGTAATATGAATACAAATCACAAGTCTTCAGGTACCTCATTCACTGTGGTTCATCAGACAAAACACATCGCTAAAATGTGAGTAAGTGATGGAGGGTTTGCATCTGTGTAGTGAGTGAGTGAGTGTGGTTTTACGCTGCCTTTAGCAATATTACAGCAATATCACGGCGGGGACACCAGAAATGGTTTTCGCACATTGTACCAATGTGGGATAACGAACCCTGGCCTACGGCGTGACGAGCGAACGCTTTCAGCACTAGGCTGCCCCGCCGCCCCTTACGTCTCTGTAAACAGTATTTATATACCGTAGTTATATCACGGCATGTCAGCATGGTGTGGGAGGAAAGCACAAAGTAATGCAGGTCTCACGCTTGTATCAGTTAGGTGAAACCCGCGAGCATGGGCAAACCTAGAATAAGTGAGTGAGTGGGTTGGGTTTAACACCAATTAAACCGCAGTATTGCAGCTTCATGTGGGAAAAAGTGAAAAGTGAGGCGCCGAAGAGATGCATATAATACTCGCTTGTCACTTTGGGGGTTGAAACGATGTCCTACAAGCTGCATCAATATAAATTCATACAGTTTGGAGATGAAACATACAAATACAGTGTATAGTGTATATGATGTACAACGAGATAACACGAACCAGTCACGGTTCCCAGCACCAAGGCAAAAACTCCTACAACCCAAATGTTAACAAACGCCACCTGGTGGACCATGGTGCCAAGGCCGATAACTAAGATCAGGATTCCCATCGATAAAAGAGCTGACTTTTTAAGATTTTCTCTCTGGAACTTTCGGATGATCAGCAGAACAATCAGCACGATCAACTGACTGACGAAGAGGACGAAATACAAAATGGTGCTAGCCAAGCTTGTGTTGAAGCCTCTTACAGAAGGGATGAGTTGAGCCGACGGTAGGAGAATTGACAATCCTGTTGTGATAAAATTAAATCCATAAGTGTTATTATTAATTATGGAACACCTGTATGCATGTATTATACGACAACCATAACAGTATAAAGCTTCATGTAAATATCGACTAGTAGGTTCAACTATAGTACGTAAAATCTTCGAATCGTTAGCGTCTGTTAACGTCGCAGTGCAGTATTCCAGCTATACGATGGTTTCTTTAGAGTGAGTGAGTGAGTGAGTGTGGTATTACGCCGCTTTTAGCAATATTCCAGCAATATCACGGCGGGGGACACCAGAAATGAGCATCACACATTGTACCCATGTCGGGAATAGAACCCGGGTCTTGGGCGTGACGAGCGAACGCTTAAACCACAAGGCTACACGACCGCCCCGTTTCTTTAGAGACAACATGTTGGCAACAACACAAATAAAAGAAGACATGAAACTTTTTTTATGGAACTTTTTGCAACTATGTGTCATGGTTACTTTGGGTGAATGGGCAAGAAGTAGCTCAGAAACATCGTCACAAGGATAAATAAGTTGTTATCTATAAAAATTGCCATGTTCTTCCAACTTCTAAAACGCTCATCAAAGATTTCAAAACGCAGCTAAATCCATGTTTACTTCGGCATAGAGAGGTAGTGGCTATTGTCCTCCTCAGAATCCAATGAGATGACTGGGTCCTTCAAAATGTATTTCAGTTACATGACGGCACGCAGGCCAAATGACGCAGATTATATCGGGTTTACTTGGACAACACTTGGATGTCAACCAGGATTCACAAAGAACACCGATTAGAACCCACGACACAGTTAGGAGAGAAGATCATTTGAAATGTGTTGTACTGTAAACTACGTTAATAACGAACACGCTTGTAGCGAACTGACGGATAGAACGAACATATGTTTTGGTCCAGGGCATTTGCTGTATATATTGTGTATATATTCTTATAACGAACTACGGTTATAACAAACTAAAATTACTGGTCCCTTTGAGTTCGAAATAACCGTAGTTTACTGGGGAAAAACTTACCAACCGAAGCGGCAACTCTAATCCATATGAGGAAATAAAAAGGTGGATGTTTGAAGAGCTTGGGCACATTCTGCTGGGTCTGTGAGTTCTTCTGCAGAAAACTACCAGCGAGAAGTCCTATCACAGCCGTTATCTCAAACACTCTCATGACGTTGGACCACCTCCGTCTACTGTCCAGATATTGAATCAAGTCGAAGATGATGACAATGATGCCGATGATGTTCCCAATGACGAAGCTGATGACGCTGATGAAGAGAGCGAGAGCTGGGCGAGTGTTGAGGTAGTCGATGGTGGCCACCAAACCAGTAGTCCGTAGAAGGCCCAAAGCAATGCCTTACAAAGATTCCGTATGATACTTAGTCAGGATAAACATTTAAAGCAGTTTTTCAATAACAATTGATATAATTATAATATTAGCCGAACGTATAGGGATACAGAATGGTAGGCGAAAGAGAAAGGGGGAAATTATAGAGAGAAAAAGTATATCCGTCTATGTGCCCTATATCGTTTTATTGACAAAAGAAACTATTTCTTCAATCCCGTGTAAAATACAAAAGTTTGTTTCTGTTTCGGCTTTGTTCATCCAACACGTCTAAGGTCAATAGTGGTACACATAATGCGACGCCGTTTGGGTGAAAGACGCTAGTATAGCCTAAAACGAATTTATCGGCAAAATGTATGTTACCATAACAACGGGGGTATATCATTTCAAGCTGTGCACCGTACACCGCTTTGTCTAAAAATCACTGACTAATGAAAAAATAATGTGACGTGTATATAAGGGGCGATGCTAACACATACCTCCCATAAATCCATATGGTATAGTCAGAATGTCAGCTGTGGTTGTCAATGACGACGAGATACAGGAAAAGATGAGTAGAACACTTCCGCCCAGGGCGACCTTCCGGAAGCCGTATCTGATCATAAGCGGCGCACAGGAAGCAGCTGAAATAGTGAGTGAGTGAGTGAGTGTGTGAGTGAGTTGGGTTTAACGCTGCTTTCAACAGTATTCCAGTTATATCACGGCGTGTTAGCTTAAGGTGGGAGGAAAGCCCGAAGTGATGCAGGTCTCAGACGTTTACCACTTCGGTGAAACCCGCAAGCACGGGTATGGTGCTGACAAACCTAGAAACATAATCGGGGCGAACCGGGATTCGAACCCACAATCATAGGTTTCCGGCGTGCCCAAGGGACGCATCTCTGCACAGGGAATCGCGGCGCCTTTGACCACTACCACCACTGCCCCCGAGTAGCTGGAATAACCACAGATGTGCAATATAACCATATTTCATTCATCTTCGTATTCCGGCGAAAATAAATTATCATGTATTATGATAAAATGCAGCTCTTACCACCCGATAACTACTTATACTGGTGTATAACAGTCCAACAACGTCAACAACATACTAGAACGACACTTGTGGGTATGGCCATGAGAATATTTGGACCGACTGTGAAGTTCCAAATAGACAGAAACCTATTGTTTATCAATATGTATACATGTATTTGTGGATCTACATCAGACCTGTGAAGATCCGGGGTAGAACAGGTCTTCAGCAACCCATGCTTGCTGTAAAAGGCGTCTAACGGGAATGGTTGATGCATGTCATCGTATCCCAATTGCGTAGATCGATGCTCATGATATCAATCGATTAGTTACAGACCGCTGTCATAATGTTAAACAACAAATAAACAGATATACATCATGCATAATTATATACGTAATAATGTTATAGATGTATGTCGACGCGTGAAGATCCGGGGTAGAATAAGTCTTCAGCAACCCATGCTTGCCGTAAAAGGCAACTATGCTTGTCGTAAGAGGCGATCGGGTGGTCAGGCTCGCTTTCTTGGCTGACTTTGTGAGGATCGATGCTCATGATGTCAATAACTGGATTGTGTGGTTCAGACACAGACCGCCGTCAAATAGCTGGAATAGTGCGGCGTTAAACAACAAACAAGGAAACAAACAAGGAAGATCCCTACAAAAAAACACGAAAAACGTACACCTTGAGGGGACAGTTTAATATCACAATTAGCACAACATACTTGCCAGCGCAGAAAACACCCTAAATGTGTTTTGTACTTTAGTGACCATCTCTCCATCTTCATCGAATGCCCTTGTAACAACAATCTGGACGACGAACAGGAACGACATGTAGAAGAACCCAGCTATGATGTTCACTATCACACTGGCAAATATGGGAACGAGAAAGACAATGATCTTCTTGCCCTTATCTACTGCTCTGTTCCTCAATGTAAGCTGAAAACAAACGAAGACATAGTGTTATTTGACCATATGACGTCATGCAAATGACGTTTCCTGGTCAGTTAAAATCGCCTATTACTGTCGTCAGGGCCGACTGAACACCGACTTGATTGGATGGTCAAGACTGTCAGGTTGGTTTAGTTTGGACAGTGCGATTTACGTAGGGAGCCTTCAGTGCAGATCGAGAGAAATCTGCAGGCTGTGATTGGAGGATATTCTGTAAGATGTTTATGTCTTTCAAATATACATCCAAACAGTTATTAAAACTGACCATGTGTTTCTATATTTAGTACTGTCTTTTTCAACATGATGACTTATGCTGAATGTGACCACAGCTGTTTTCAAGTAGGTGACATTTGGTGCGAAACTGGGGGTGGTGTGTTTAGCTTCCTGTACTCGGAAAAGGAGCTGGATAAGCTAGTCATTTTTTATGTTTTTATTGCTGCTCTAAGGCCAAACTGTGCACACACGTACAGGTAATAGCTGTTGAATGCTTAGTTATTTTTAAAAAAAATATAACGTTACTATAGAAGTCTATGGGAAAACATTTGGTTGTGTGTAACCTTTACAGGCCGCCGTCGGGCCGCTGATAATTCACGACACGCTTACCCTTTTCACGATCACTCACTTTCAGTGATCCATTCATACAATTTTCACCGCTATTTTGCCTTTTGTTCCCAATGGAATCTGTTCGGCGGATAATCGAGACTGGTTATTCTCTGGTGTTGACGTCTTGAAATTTATTCATTTTCCTTTACTCGGGTGCCTGTATCGAATGGCACGTGCACTAAGAATAGTGACTAAGTATGGATGATATGCCCTTATTAGCAATATTCCGGTAAAATCACGACGGCAGACACGAGAAATGGAAATGAATTTATTTGAACGAGTGCGTGAAATTGTACCCTAGTGACGTGGATCTGTGTCCATTTTTTCTGGCACAGGTTTCCCTGGTACAGAGTCGATAATTTCCAGGTCGCCGTGATATTGTGGAATATTCTGCTGACTGCGGCGTAAAAAACGTATTCACTTGCTCACGCACGTGCAATTACCACTTAGTAAAACACGACTCACACACTTACCCTGTCCCCTTGTGCTTGGTCATCATCGCCGGTGCTTTTCTGTTTTTCTGCCTTTGCTCCAAGTTCTTCGTTTAGTCCTTCGATTGATTGGAAATCGCTAGAGGCAAGATTGACTTCTTCAGACATTGTTTCAAAAGTACAAGTATATAGGCTTACACGAGTTACAACTTATGAGCTGTTGGTGAGATGGTTCTCAGGGGCCTAAACAGCGCTATGATAAGCCGCTGGTATTGTGTGAACGGCGGCAATACAGACAAGGTCTACTACTGGGGCTCACGAGTGTCACAACAATAAGAGGAAATGGTTTGAAGTGCTTGTTCCTCTATTCTCGGTAATGTTTATCTCCCTATTGCAGATGCGCACTAACGTGCATATACATACACAAACACACACACACACACACACACACACACACACACACACACACATACACACTCGTGATGTCAGTCACCGGATTGTCTGGCCCAGATTCGATTATTTATAGACCGCCGTCATATAGCTGGAACATTGCTGAGTGCGGCATTTAAACAACAAACAGAAAACCTACCTACCTACCTACTGACTCATGATTTCAATCACCCGATTGACTGGTCCAGACTCGATTTTATACAGCTCCGTCATATAGCTGGAATATTGCCGAGTGCGACGTTAAGCAACAAACAAAAAACAAATACATTGAAATTTGTTGTAAATAGTTATATATATATAGTTATATAGTCTTCCTGCAGCTTGTCTGTCAATATTTGTGACGTAGCAGGGAACTGGGCTCAGAAGGAAATAAGAATGTTACATTAACATACAGATAGCGTTGTTCCCCAGATTGTTGATATGCGCTGGTGCATGGCGACATTATATGCATGTACACCGCGGGATAGCTCTGAGAATCATGACATATCATGACACATGACACACGACACTGTGCAATATGATGCGTATAAGTATTATCGTACAAGTTGGTTACAGGTGGTATATTATTTGGCTTCTGGTATAAATGTAGAATAATTGATACTACTTTAAGGATAATCGAATTAAACGTAAATAGTTAACGCAACTTTGAACAGTATTCCAGTTATCGCACGGCGTTTAAAACATATTGGATGCAGGTCTCAGACGTTTACCACTTCGGTGAAACCCACGAGCACTGGTATGGTGATGGCAAACCTAGAAACATAATCGGGGCGAACCGGGATTCGAACCCACAATCATAGGTTTCTGAGGTCCTCAAGGGACGCAACTCTAGACAGCGAATTGACGAACCTTACTAGCTAGTACATGTACAAGCAGCCACACACACACACACGTGCATGCACGTAGCTATATAAGTGCAATAATCTTGAACGCGACGTTGAAAACCCCATTTCACCTCATGCTCATGATATAGTCGGAATCATACAATGGACTCTCCTTTTGGCATCGAAAGGGTTTTGTCGCTTTTATTTACAGATTCTGGAATAGAATTATTCTTGAAACTCCATCCTATCCCATTCTTATCTCGATCCCGTTTTGTGATATTGCTGCATGCCAGAAACCTATGGTTGTGGGTTCGAATCCCGGTTTGCCCCGATTAAGTTTCTAGGTTTGTCAGCACCATACCCGTGCTCGTGGGTTTCACCGAAGTGGTAAACGTCTGAGACCTGCATCACTTCGGGCTTTCCTCCTACATTAAGCTGACACGCCGCGATGTAACTGGAATACTGTTAAAGGGGGCGTTAAACCCAACTCACTCACTTGTGATATTGCTACAATAAATCACTGACGTACTGTGGTTGAGCAAGTCTCTGGAATGATGAGCCACACTCACAGCTTTTGATAACGTATTCGACATAAAGTTTTTTTATTGTTCTATTGTAAAACTGCAGTCCTCTCGTGTGTATTTAAATAAATATATAGAATATTGTGATATGATTGTCAGAATATAATGTCTACTGTTACTATATGAAGCCGCGGATGTACATCACCATAAAAATAGGATGTTGCCAAACGTTTCCTCACAGGAATATTTAAATAATACAGGTTTGAATATTGCATTCTAGTATTTGTTTAAGAAACCATGTGAAGTATTACGAGAATATACATGTACTTATTCACTCGCGGGGATTTCGGACGTGCGTGCGTGTGTTCGTTCGTAAGGGCGTGCGCGTGCGTAACTTACAAAAATTGGTTGATTTTATGTTCTTACCGGATTGCGTAGATCGATGCTACTAATATCAATCACTGGATTGCCTGATCCAGACTCAATTATTTCCAGACCGCCCTCATGTAGCTGGACTATATCTGAGCGTGGCATAAACAAAAATATACAAACATACTTGTAACTTCTTTTGAAGCATTTAGAAGTTAGAGTAAGGATGGAATTTATGGATGAACAACTTCTTTATTACAATTAAGAGCGACGTTTCGGTGTAGGTTCTAACACCGACACGTCGCGCATGGTTGTAACAAAGTAGTTGTTCATACATAAATTCTTATCCTTACTTAAACATACTTGTAAACGATCAACATGCGCATGATAAAAATTGTTTTGTGGGTTTCTAAGAGTGAGTGAGTGAGTATGGTTTTACGCCGCTTTTAGCAATATTCCAGCAATATCACGGCGGGGGTCACCAGAAATGGGCTTCACACATTGTACCCATGTCAGGAATCGAACCCGGGTCTTCGGCGTGACGAGCGAACGCTTTAACCACTAGGCTACCCGACCGCCCCGGGGTTTCTAAGATCATTCTTAAATTAGATATATGTTAAATCAGATGCTGTGTTATGGAAACTACACATATTCTAGTACAATAAAAATATGTAAAGACGAATGTTTTACTGTAAAACAGGTTGATAGGTATAGGATGTATGCATACAGTGGAATAGATGGATAGACAGTGTGGAGTGAGTGAGTGAGTACGGTTGCACGCCGCTTTTAGCAATATTCCAGCAATATCACGACGGGAGACACCAGAAATGGGCTTCACACATTGTACCCATGTCGGGAATCGAACCCGGGTCTTCGGTCTGACGAGCGAACGCTTTTAAACACTAGGCTACCCGACCGCCCAAAAAAGATTGGAGTGTATATATACACACACAGACACGCACACACGCACACACTCCACCTTCACGTATGGCAAACAAACAACATATGTTTTAATAACGAATAATTAATTCGTTCTTATATGTCTACGTGAACCAACTGTAGTATATTTCATTTCAAACACTGTAACATGTGCAGGGTTGACTGAATCTTTATATGTTGATTCAGTCAACCCTGCACATGGTCAACGACGCTTGTTCTACTGCGCAGGGTCCACTGGTCGTTTATTCATCCATCAATCCATCTCAATATATCTATTTATTTAAAAATAATCATGTCTCAATATTGATAATAACAACAACGAGTTCTTGTTAAAATTTACATTTAGTATTTCATATTGGATAAAACATATTTCTGCATGTACAAGCAATATAATACCTTGTACTCATTGAGATCGTTTATTGGGTAAAACAGCGAATTTTTATTAGAATGCTACATATTAAATTGTGCACAGCTGTTGCAATACCATGTGTATTTAAATCAAGCAATCGTGTTTCGTTGCGCTGTTCGTGTTTTACATATTAACGGTGTCTCTTTGCTACGAGGTTGCGGACTCGCTCGCAGTGTTGTCAGTGGCCATACAGTGTTGAAAGTTTACAGGAACAGGGTTTTTGCAAAAGACGAATCATGAGTGCGGCATCAACAAATCAAGATGATTTCTTCGCACAAACAGCAGTGCCGGAAAGGTTCAATGACAAATACGAGCATATGAGGGAATTTGTATCCAAACACAGTGCGATCGGGAACAGGGTGGTCCTTGTATCAGTGAGTATCAATCCAATGTACTACTTTCACGTGCAGTCCGTATTTCCACATGCGGATTTTGAATTGAAACTAGGCCCTACTGTTTATGTAGAGAATGTTCGTAACTGTTGAAAATAGATCGTTTTGAGTACATGTTCTGTTGACATGTTCTATTAGCAGTGTCATATTTAAAGATGGAACATGGATCTTTCAGCGCATGAACTTTGGATTATATAAAGGGGCATAAATCGCATCTGCGATACTTCGTGGATATATTTGATGAAGCATTCATAAAATCACTTTTCCTTAACATGGTGAAATTTATCCTTTTCACGTGTGTCCATTAAAGTGGAAATTATACATCCATTTTCATCCACGTTTCTTCCATAACAACGCTCACATACACATACATCGCCCACGCCATAGATTGTTCCTCCTTCATAAACAAGCAAATCTTTGTGGTTTTCATTGTGAAGCAGTCATAACATTTATTTCATATCTTTATAACAATAAAGAATATTCAATTACTATGTGTAAGATAGAAAGAGTGCTACTGTAGACAGGAATATTTCTAGACCTGCTGATAAATTCCCAAATTAGAATTAAAAATGTCCCATAAAAAAATATGTCCTATGCCTTATATATACTGAACAACAAAAGTTCCTGTGACATTGAATAAGATTTATGCCAAGTTATGTTTAATACCAAATCTGAAACAATTTCGGTTTGCAACAGATAAAAGACTCCTGTAAGTGTTCAAATGGTTTAATTTGCCATACTGACTTCAGAAAATGTGTGATTTCATAAAAAACATGAAAATGCCAAAATGTCAATTTACAAATCAATAGCGTGTGTGTCCACCTCTGGTTGCGATGCAAGCAACACATCTTCGTCCCATGGAATAGACCAGGCATCGCACAAAGTCCTATTGGATATCTGTCCATATCTGCTGGAGCATGTTTTGAAGTTCCTGGAGTATCTGTGGAACACGTGGTTGACGTAGAAGGCGCTGATCCATCTCATCCCACATGTGCTCGATTGGTGAGAGATCAGGGGAGCGAGCCGGCCAGGGGATGACATTCACGTTGTTGTTTTTAAGAGAATCCTGAACAAGTCGAGCAATATGAGGCAGGGCGTTGTCATGTTGAAAGGTAATGCCTGGGCCATGACGACGCCAAAACGGAAGAACAACAGGGCCGATGATCTCGTCGCGGTAGCGCTGTCCATTGAGATTTCCCTCTACCACTATCAAACGGGTCCTCTGTCTTGCTGTAATCCCACCCCATACCGTAACGCTGCCGCCCCCGAACCGATCTTCTTCCATGACACAATGATTGACGTAACGTTCACCTGGAGGTCGGTACACTCGAATCCGTCCATCGCTGTGGCTGAGGTGAAAACGAGACTCGTCGGTAAATAGAACTTGTCCCAACTAAATGGACGCTGTCTGCACCACTGTAGACGTGCTTGACTGTGGTTTTGTGTCCAAATGGGACGTCTTGCGGGTCTTCTGGCGATAATCCCTGCACATCTGAGGCAATGACGTACGGTTTGTGAAGATATTCGTTGAAGACCAGGGATGCTTCTTGCAGTCACTGTTGCTGGCTGGAATCGATTTCGTAGGTGTGTTGTTCGAATCCAGTTGTCTTGTTGATTATTGGTTACGTGTAGCTTGCCACTCCAAGGATGGTCTGTCGGTCTCTGACTGCATTCGTCTGTTGCCAACGTTGCCATTAACACCAAATGGTGTTTCTGTGGACATTAAAAAAGACAACATCACATTGACTCGATCCTGCTTCAAGTATACAAGTGGCTCACAAACGCTCATTTTTGGACAGGCGTGGCATTTCGTAATGTTGAATAATTGCGTAATTTTGTTGTTTTTCTGAGTGGTTGTTGTCAGCACGATGCTAAACAATGCATATGGAATCCCATAAATCGGTATGTTTTCATACCCATTCTTGGGTAGTGAAATGCATGGGGCTTGCATAAAAGTAAACTTTTGCATGGAATGCATGCTTTTCTGTAACAGTTGCGTTTTTTGTGACTTGATGCCATACATGTACTACAATATTGAAATCCAAACTTGTTTGAAAAATACACTAAAATACTGGTGTCACAGGAACTTTTGTTGTTGAGTATATATGGATGACGTTACATAATGGACAACATTATTTTTGAGAGGGAAGTGTCTAGTAAGTTGTTCCCCATATATGTAGCGGGGCTATGTAGATAAACGCAGTGGCTGAATGATCTCATCCAAAAGTGGGAGAGATATGACAATCGGTATCAGGAGAAAAGGTACAGATAATCGACACGGAGATAGGCGAATATGCAGGAAATACCAAACTTATCCACCTGTTCGTAAAATGGTCTTGTCCGACATTTCCGAGGTCGGATTCTATTCAGGGAGTCATCATTATTAAAATTTGGTAGTATATTTTTAAAGCTTCTACATTTCATCAACATCCTTAAAGAGGCTGTACATAATGTTGATACCAGTATCTCATATGAGAAATAAACGACCCATGGTCATTGTTTATCGTACTGTAAAACACTGCAGGGAGAATAAACCACTCAGGGCTGCTATATATAGATTAACCTGTTTGTCATTGATTACAAGACCAATAAATTGAAAGAGATTTTAATGCTTAGTTATATATTTTTTCATTGCAGTATCAAAATACAATGCCAAAACACCTCTGAATTAAGGAACACAAGAACTTTTTTAAAAATCGCAATTTTGAACAAAATAACAATTTTCATCCCAAATTTGCATGCCAGAAGCACTTAGTTTAGTTTTCTGGATAAATCCCCGGTAGGACAAGAGGGGATACACAAAACCAGGATACTTCATCGTTTGGCTAGTCATCTTGTACAAACCATTTTCAAGTCAACTGGCCGGCATAAGCAGACATCATAATTATCATTTTGATCAAGGCGTCACAATGGACACACTCTTGTTTCCATGCATGTTTTAACATTAATCAACTTGTCACATAAACATATCATACTGCAAAAAAATATGTTATGCCAGTGGTAGAAACTAACAGTTTTAGTCCACTAGTCCTTATAATGATAACATATAGGTAACCCCTTAAAAAGGTCAAATTTCTAATAGTCCTTATGATACCTTAACTATGAGGCAGTTTGGCAAGGACTACAGGACTAGTGCCAATTTCTAACACTGTATGCTTATGATACTATGATTACTCTGTCACATGTCTCACCAGAGGGATATGTTATAAGTTACATATCTCTTACCTTTGCTTTTTACTTAATTTCTTGTTTCACATGTGCTGCCTGTCTAAAACTCACCCATCCACTCACTCACCCATCCACTCACTCTCCACAGGCCACTATGCTTGTTGTAATAGGCCTCTAACAGGATAAGCTGGTCAGGCTCGCTTACTTGGTTGATGCATGTCATTGTATCCCAACTGCATGTCAGTCACTGGAATGTCTGGTCCAGACTGGATTATTTACAGTCCACCGTCATATAGCTGGAATATTGCTGAGTGTGGCGTTAAACAAAAAACAAACAAACACTCTCCCACCCATCCACTCACTCACTCTTCCACCCATCCACTCACCCACTCTCCCATCCATCCACTCTCCCATCCATCCACTCACCCAGTCACTCTCACTCTCCCAGTCACTCACTCTCCCACACACTCACCCAGTCACTCACTCACTCTCTCACTCACTCTCCCGCCCATCAACTCACCCACTCTCCCATCCATCCACTCACCCACTCTCTCACTCACTCACCCAGTCACTCTCACTCTCCCACTCACTCACCCTCCCATCCACTCACTCACTCACTCTTCCACCTTCCACCCAGACCTACACACTCTCTTACTCCCTCCCAAACAATCCACCCACCATCTTGTGGAATTTATCCCTTTTTCATTTATCTAGTCAGGAGGAACCACAGTGCCCCTTGAGAGCAGAACAGTCCGCTTCATCGACAACTTCAGTATCGGCACCAGGGGCTCTGCATCCGCTGAGTATCCTTTGCTTCACAGTGTCAGACATTAAAGGAGGTCACTGTGGATCAATGCCACTTTTGCCTTTTGTATTGTAGGTGTCTTCCTATCTTATAGACCCGTGAAGATTCCGGGGTAGAAAAGGTCTTCAGCAACCCAGGTGACTATGCTTGTCGTAAAAGGCGACTAACGGGATCAGGTGGTCAGGCTCGCTGACTTGGTTGATGCATGTCTTCGATCCCAATTGCGTGGATCAATACTCATGATATTAATCACTGGATTGTCTGGTCCAGACTCGATTATTTACAGACCGCCATCATATAGCTGGAATATTGCTGAGTGCGGCATTAAGCAAGCAACCAACCAACCAACCAACCAATCCTATCTTATGGTAACCTTGTGAGAGTTACTACTTTCAAGGGAGACCTGCGCAGAGGTTTTACATTTAAATTGTAAGACCTAGGTGATAGGTTGTTCAATTTAACATGTCATGACTTCAGTTGTATGCATAAAGCACAGGATCTTTCTCGCACACTTTGATCAAATTCCTTTTATTCCATTGTATTGTTTCACCATAAGGTTACCCAATGTTCTCTTATATTTTCTGGAATGTCTTGCATGAAGACTATTGATAAGGAGGATAAAACACTCTTCCTCGGTTTTCGTTGAAAATGTAAAACTGTGAATCTTGTTTTATCCATGACATGAAGACCCGGGTTAGAATTGGTTTGGGAATTTGGTCAGCAATCCATGCTTGTCTTGGAGGTGACTAACAGAACAACGTGGTCAGACACGCTGACTTGGTTGATGCATGTCATCGTATCCCAATTGCATAGATGGCTGCTCATGATGTCAGTCACTGGATTGTCTGGTCCAGACTTGATTATTTATAAACCACTGTTTTATAGCAGGAATATTGGTGAGTGCGGCATTAAAGTACAAACTAACAAACACTGTGGATCCAGAAGGGGAGGGAGGTGCAGGGGGCATGCTTCATCATATGTACATGTCACTTCTTGATGGGGGGGGCGGTCGGGGAGCCTAGTGGTTATGGCGTTTGCTCGTCATTGAAAATGCCAAGGCGTCAAACTCCAGGAACCTGTTTTAACCTCCACTAAGGGGAATCCCCTTACTGGAGGAATTTTTTTGTATGGGGAACGATTTTGCATTTCTGGTGTTTTCCACTATTTCCGATTTTCAAATTTTATTTTGGACAAGCATTTGTGATAAAGTATGCCCTAACGTATTAAAATCTGCCAAGTTGCTGTGTTGGCTCTTCTTGCCCTATGAGAGAAGGTCTTGCAAGAAACTCACCTAGGCTTCTGCTCCAGGTTATTTGAAAAAAATCTGTAGTCACTTGTCTTTACTGGTTAGGATTGCAGCAATACATCACAGTACAATATGTGTGATGACATCTGGCTCACTGTAGATATAGTTCATATCACAGTGACACTATTGTAACGATGTAATGGCAGTGTGGCAGACCACCTTGACATACTGTTGTTATGTCCTCAAGATTTTCGATGCTGAGGAATCAAAATCAAGAAAAGTTGCTGTTGTTATCCTGAATCGTCATAACAGAAACAAACGTAAAAAATTGCATGGAAAGAATTAAAATTGTGGCAGTAAAATTTGTACAGAGATTAAGAGTTTGTTTGTTTGTTGTTTAATGCAGGACTTAGTAATATTCCAACTATATGACGATGGTCTGTAAATAATCAAGACCAGGCAATTCAGTGATTGACATCATGAGCATCAATCTACGAGATCGAGATTGAGATACAATGACATGTATCAACTAAGTCAGAGAGTCTGACACCCCATTCCCGTTAGTCGCCTCTTAAGACAAGCATACTCGCCATTAAGACGAGCATGGACCAGTACTAACCCTGATCTTTACGGTGCGAAGGTTGAAGAAATTGCAGTCAGTAAGACTGGCATTCAACAGTTTGTGAATCTGTTAAACTATGTCTGTATCAAGAGTATAATTGACATCAAGCAGTTAAGTATTTTTTATGTACACTCACGGTTCATTATTTGATAGACAAATTTTATGTTTATTAAGAATTAGCAACTCCCATTAAGGATAAATGTTGGAAGAGGATGTGGTATTGCTTGTTGCATTTGGCCCTGTAGATTGTGTATGTTTGGAGCAATTTCAGATGAGTACCACTTTCTATTGGCATGCCCATGTTGCACTGCCTTGATCATTTTCACCAGTCTCTGGGAACTCGGTGTGATAGCAGTAAAACCTTCTGGTTGACTGGTTGTGGTGTGTCATTTCTATAACAAGAGTATATCTCCCTGATATAGCTAAAATGTTTGGGCCTACAGTTTTTAAATGTGCTGGCCCTTAAGGCTCTCAGTTTCCTCTGCTGAGTTTCAGACACTGCTTTTGATCAAATGATATTTCTAAGTTTTATTGATATAACCCTAACATGAGTAAGTTCAATATGTCATTATCTTGTAACATGATAAAAATGGTAATGAAGTGTTAATGAGAGAAGATTAACTACCCATCTGTCACCTGCTGAATTGATGTACATGGGCCTATGGCCTTCATACCGAGTATAGATATCCTTGCAGTGACAGTGAGAGACCATATATAGGTTTTTTGCATAGTCTGATTGATTGTTTGAGTGTCCTTGACCTGGAGCCAGATATTTCCTGCAGCAAGGGTATGCAGTTATATTTCTGCACCGACTGAGGTCGCTGGAGCCGTACTCTCGCCATGTCCAGCGCCACATGATGGATATGCTGGAGGCCAAGGGAGATTCAGTAACTGGTATTCTCACCTATGAACAAGTCTCACCATCAGACCCAGACAAATTCTGTGATTCTGCAATCGCAGAAATATTTGCAGAAAATGTAACTTATCACAAAATTGTAGAAAAATTGTGGAATTTGCCCTTTGTCAATCAATACACTAATTTTCATTATTTTTAATCCTTTCTATCCAAAGCTTTTGGTATTTTTACCACAGAATTCGTCTGGGATTGAGCCATGTATGATAGAACAGGTTCCCATACCTATGTATCTTGTCTAAGAGACAAATACAATGGGGAATTGGTTTTTAGATGGTTTCAAACAAACTTATAGTCATTCCACCTCGATCTATTTCATTCGGAAAATATATCGTAAATATCTAGATAATCGCGTCTTACTTCATTAATTCTCTTGCAGTTGGTATGTTCCAAATGTAATGCCAAAAGTTTGAGATTCTAGCAGGAAACACAAGAAATGTCCCTAACATGTGAGAAGGGTACATTGAAAATAATAGCATGGGTCTAATTGAATCAGAATCTGACATTTATGTGTAAGATATTGTTGGATGAATGACTGAAGTGTGTTAGGAAATGTAAGCCGTTGAGCTATGGTCAAATCTTGATGACCTGGCCGATCTTGGCCAGACTGGATTGGGGCTCACACTGTCAGCAACTGGTCTATCTGGTCCATGCTTGATTACTTGGTTCACACCTGTGATTTTGCTGATAAAAATAAGATTCAGCCATTTACACCAATGACACAATTTCCTTGAAAGCAGTGACAGTTTCCCTGTACATAGTTTCCAACTCAGTTTAGAACAGCCCCTAGCAGCCTTTGCTTGTCTATGAGGTGATCACCAGTAAATGGATCGTGTAGTCAAGCTCTGTGACTTGGTTGTTTGCGTGTCATCATACCCCGACAGCATTGTACCTTGCTTGTACTATTAATCACTGGATTGTCTGGTCCAGACTTGAATATTTTGACCAGACAATCCAGTGATCGATATTGTGAGCAGCTATACTCACCATCAGGGTAGAATGACACACAGTTTAACCTAGCCTGACCCTGGAACATTTGGTCATCTCTTAATACGACTAGCATAGGTTGCCTGGGAACTATTCTAACCAGGAATCCTCACAGAGAATTCCATGAACAGGTTCGCGGGGGTAGCCTATTGCTTAAAGTGTTTGCTCATCACACAGAAGGCCCGGGTTTGAAGCCAATATTTGGTGTCCCCTGCTGTGATATTGCTAAAAGCCGCATAAAACTATACTCACTCACTCTCGTTTGAAGTTCCTGTGTTAGCAACAACCGCATATGATCGAAGGGAGATAACTCTAGATACTGGAAGTGATGACGAAGGTAAAAGCTTGTCAGGGAGTTATAGAGAATTCTAATGTTGCTATGTAACTGGTAAGAAATGGTATGTGCTCGATTATTTGGTACATGTTGCTGGGATATCTGGTCAGGTTGTGAGGATGTCACGATTATATTGTAGAGATGGCAGTTTGAGTCTAGATCTTGAATAAACAAGTCGTATTGTGCTAGCTGTTTTCAGTATATTAATTTCAAATGTAATCTTTATAACAGTCTATATAAATATGTTAATTTGAACAAGTTAATACTTAAAGTCACAACAGTGATTGCTGATTTGAAAGCACAGTTATATTGTATGAAGCCACATGGTTAAAGCATTCACTTGTCACACTGAAGGCCCTTATTCAATTTCCCACATGTTAATAATGTGTGAAACCCATTTCTGGAGTTCTGCCTTGATGTTGCTGGAATATTGCTGAAAGAGGCGAAAAAACTCACTCACTCAAACACCCCCCCCCCACCCCAAATCCACTCACTCAAACACACACACACCCACACACACCCCCCATACACTCACTCTCCCACCCATCCACTCACTCTCCCACCCATCCCCTCACTCACCCACCCATCCACTCACTCTCCCACCCATCCACTCACTCTCCCACCCATCCACTCACTCTCCCACCCATCCACTCACTCTCCCACCCATCCACTCACTCTCCCACCCATCCACTCACTCACCCACCCATCCACTAACTCTTCCACCCATCCACTAACTCTTCCACCCATCCACTCACTCAAATAATGTCCATAATGAGATGTTTTGTCCCTGAAACGTTCAGTGAAGCGTGAACACACATCATCCCTGAAGTCAGTCCTCCAGGAGTATGAGAGTGTGAAGGAGAAGGACCTGTTGTTGAGCATAGACTTCACATCCCTGGCTGAGTACCTGCATCTCCTCCGGGCCTCCGCACAGATTCTCAACACCATCAACAAGAAAGCCCTTCTCTACCTTGCTGCCGCCGTGTCGGACTTCTACATTCCCAAACATGAAATGGTACAAAGCTCTTGACATTGTAACTTAACTAAAAACCCATCTTTATGAAACTGTTTTCTTCCAAAATGTTGTGAGATGACAGCGATCCATGATTACTAGAATTGACAGTGTAAACCTATTCTGTACATCATCGCTTTTGGGTATATGTTGTATATATTGCAGTTGCACACATGATGGAAACTAATTGCTATATAAAATACCCATGAAGATCCGGGGTAGAATAGGTCTTCAGCAACCCATGCTTGCCGTAAAATATGACTATGCTTGTCGTAAAAGGCAACCAAAGGGAATGGGTGGTCAGGCTTGCTGACTTGGTTGATGCATGTCATCGAACCCACATGGCGAAGATCGATGCTCATGATAACAATCACTGGATTGTCTGGTCCAGACTCTTACTTACAGACCGCCGTCGTGTAGCTGGAATATTGCTGAGTGTGGCTTTAAACAATAAACCAACTGACCAATGCTATATAAAATTATTTTTTGTCATTATTAAAACTTAATTCACAATATCTATAGAGATGTACTGATTTTATGAAACGAATGTCCGAATTCTGGTATTTCCTGAGCAAGAGCAAGGGTAATACATAAATTCTTGCACGAGCTTCGAAAAATCTATATGCTACACATTCAAGTGTAATAATTTCTTCAAATCCCATTATTTCTTAATCCTTTTGAGCTTCCCTCTACAAAAATGCACTGACCACCTGTGAAGTCATTCCGACCTTATGTCACAATATGAATCGATTGACGTCTGGATGACATTAACAGTACACTGGAGCGTGTGAAGTGTTATTGGCACCAGTACACATCCAATTTTATGAACTCTGTTATTTCTAACCCTATGGGTAATAAAATTATTTGTGGGACGTTTAGGGCTTTTCATATGTAGTCTCCCGATTAGGATTTGGGGGTGAAGTTTGGTCCCATGTGACCTATGCTATGTCAGACCTACAGATCGTATGTTGTACATTGAGAACACAGTATAGTTATCTCCTAATTAAAGTGAGAGACTTTCCTTTGCCAGCCTGAACACAAGATCCAGTCGTCCACAGACAAACCACTGCAACTCTCCCTGCAGCTTGTGCCCAAGATGCTGAAACCTCTCGTCCATGAGTGGGCACCAAATGCCTTTGTTGTTTCTTTCAAGGTACAAAAGAACAAATACATGCTCACTAAAATACTTCCATCGCAAGGAATGGCCTGTACATTTTTAGTGCTTGGTCTTGAAAGTTTGAACAAATATTTAAACTGACTGTTGATGAGATGCTTTGTATTCATATAAGAACTTTTGAAAAGTTAATATTTATCATCACTATTGAAACAAGTGGGATTTAGGAGAACTTTTTCCAACCTCATCTATTCAAATATATGCCATATTTCTTATTTTATTGCACTATGCTCGTAATATATGTGTGACCTTTCAGCTTGAAACGGACAGAAATTTGCTGTCAAAAAAGGCATACGCAGCTCTAGAAAAATACCAGCATCAGGTAAGTGTTAAAATGAATACCTCATTCAGAAAACTGCATACCGACTCCGAACCAACCAGTCGTTGTTTTAATGTGTCAATGCTGAGCAACAGGCAGAGAAACAAAACATCTTTTGGTGTGACGCACATGGGGATCGAACCACTGACTTTACACTCTCCAGGCAGATGCTCTATCCACTAGACCACATAGGTGGTCAGAAGTGTATTGGACTATAGGCATAATAAAATATTTGCTGAGACCATAATGTTCCTTTGTCTCTTGTGATATATTTAGGTAACAGAGTTTGAACCAACCAGGGTTCAGTTAATGTCAAATTAACAATACTGTATTCACCGTACTGAGCCCCTTAGCCAACTTCTAGACCAATCTGTAAGTAATATTTATAAGTGTCCCCAACTATGACCGAACATTTTAATGACGCTCCATATTTTCTTGTGTATACAATACAGCTATTTTTTTTACAGAAAAAGCACCTCTGAAGGAATATATAATTGCCTAGTATTCCTCAGGCAAAGGATTTAACTGACTGTCCAGTGTCAACCCTTCACGAACTAGGCTGGAATTTCCGTGCTCTATCATAGCACCACCAGTGGCTATTATGAGTTATGTCCCTCCTATTGACCAATGAGATTCCACCCTTCATATCACTTGCATTTGCTTCAAACAAAACAATCTGATCAGTAATTAAAATTTTTTTTGTGATAAAACGGGTTATTTCACAAAGTTTATGAAATCACGTGAGAACCTTGATTAAAAATATGAACAGCTTTGGAAAATATCTGTTGACTTCGAGTTGGCAGTACACATGCTTTGCAAATCCTGCAATCGACTAAAATCTGCATGGCAGTTCATGAACCAGATGTTGATTTCATTACACAATTTTGATTGGACTTTACATGAGACTTGTCAGTCAAGCCAAAATATAACTCCATAATTCCAGCCTAGTTCGGCAAGGGTGAAAACTGGACTTTTATAGTCAGTTAACTCCCTTGCCTCTGGAAGATGAGTAATTGTTATGGAAAAATATTTTAATTTCATTGATGTTTGAACTAAATTTCTACAGTACCACTCAATCTCTAAAAACAAATTTAACTCATTGTTAATTGATCTTCAGCCATCCATGCTTGTCATAAGAGGCGGCAAACAGAATCGGGTGGTCAGGCTCGCCGAGTTGGTTGATGAATGTCATCATTTCCCAACTGTTAAACAACCAGTTTACGCAGATACTCTCGCATTTCACTGTTGGTTATAAATAGCATAACATTCACAGTGCGCCCACAAGCCTACATTCTTCCCTTCAATACCCCATCTTTGGTCTCTGAAATTTATAAACAAGACTTTCAGAGCTGTTTGTTTGTTGTTTAACCCCACACTCAGCAATATTCCAGCTATATGACGGCGGTCTGTAAATAATCGAGTCTGGACCAGACAATCCAGTGATTGACATCATGAGCATCGATCTACGCATATGGGATACAATGACATGCATCAACCAAGTCAGTGAGCCTGACCACCCGATCCCGTTAGTCGCCTCTTACGACAAGCATAGTCGCCTTTTATGGCAAGCATGGGCTGCTGAAGACCTATTCTAACCCGGATATTTCAGAGTTGTGATTCGGTTCGGGGTGTATCAATTTATGAAATAAAATCTCTGTATCATATCCGCTCCTATAGATCGGGATACGTATCTATCGCAACCCCACTGTGATGTTATAGAGTGTTTCATGGTTCACTACCAATAACCCATGTTTGACAGCTAACTTTAGTAGGGTGTACAAGATCACATCAATGAGTAATGGAATTTCATTTTCAGGTGGTGATAGCAAACCTTCTTGACACAAGGAAGTACGAAGTTGTACTTGTAACCAAGCAAACAGAAAAGCCAATCTTACTTTCAAAAGAAGATTCGGACAAGGGATTAGAGATCGAAGAAGAAATTGTGAAGCAACTTATTGTTCGGCATAAACATTTCATTGAGAGTTGATGAAATGTTGACGGTTTAAGATGAACCTGGTGAAGGGAGCACATGGCCAGCTTGACTTTGTAGAGCCTTCGTCATGCAAGTGTACTCAGGATTATTCACAGCCACACACTTCCAGCTTAAGCTTATCATGTATATAGTGGGAAGTCGGGGGCGTCTTAATTCACAGATGTACAATTATCGACCAAGCACATTGCAGCACTCATTGTTTTTACAGTTTCACATAACTAACTCGAAGGCCATAGAGATAAAATGGGATGGATATAGGCTGCTAGGACTGAGAAGCAGATGAGTAAGTGAATCTGGTTTAACGCCGCTTTTAACAGTATTAGTTATATCGCTGCGCGTCAGCTTAATGCAGGAGGAAAGCCCAAGTGATGCGGGTATGGTGCTGACAAGCCTAGAAACATAATCGGGGCGAACCTGGATTCGAACCCACAATCATAGGTTTCTGGCATGCACAAGGGACGCAACTCTGCACAGCGTATCGCAGCACCCGTGCCCCGAGAAGCGGATGAGAATGGAATGGGGTGGATTATTTTGTTTAGTATACCTATATATATAAAGAAATGAGTGAATGTCTCTATGATGTAGTTTTATATAATTCTGGGATGCAGCTTGAACTCTAACCGTTAATGATATGAGGACAGTCCCAACAAATCCTGAAATTTTACTAGCATTCGGATACCCTTGACATTAGACAAACTGACAAGGGCTAATAAGCTAGTGCACATTTGTGTCCCTAGTTTACTGTGTAAATACAGGTCAAGATTGTTGCCTAATAATCCATGCTTATTATATCCGTCTAATGAATTGATAATGTGTCATTATACCCCGACAGTGAGAATAATTGTTCATGCAGTCAACCACTTATTTGCGACCTGTGACGGCCATGACACAGCTGGAAGATTGCGGATTGCTGCGTAATTCATCATTCAGCTCATCTTTCCACAATCATAGTGCTACAATTGCCTTAGGTTTATTTGTGGGAGTTGAGATCATCTCAGCATAATCGCGCTTTACGGAACACAAGATTTGTAGTCTTCGCGTATCACCTACAGCTCTCAACTCCTGCTGCAACACAATGTGGACCTGATGATCACTTCACCAGCAAATGTTTGTTTGTTTTAACGCCGCACTCAGCAATAATCTAGCTATATGACAGCGGTCTGTAAATAATTGAGTCTGGACCAGACAATCCAGTGATTGACATCATCGTTCCTATCAATTGGGATACGATGACATGCATCAACCAAGTTAGTGAGTTTGACCACCCGATCCCATTAGTCACCTAATACAAGCATAGTAGCCTTTTACAGCAAGCATGAGTTGCTGAAGACCTATTCTACCCCAGATCTTCACAGGTCATCAGCAAATGCATGACATTCTTATACTTGGCAGCAGACTAGATTGTTCAATAGTGGATTCATGAAACACCTTAAGAAATGATTCTAAGGTCATCAAGTCAACTTAGTTTTGATTTACTTGATCATAGAAACTTTCAAGTGTGTTTTAAGGATGTTTGCTTGTATGAATTCCTCTCTTTTTTCTTAGATAATCATGAAATCTAATTGATAAATGGTCTGATTGGCTTATCGGTAAAAGCAGAGCAGGTGGCAACGTATTCACATTTATTTTTGTTGAAAGCGATGAGCAAGTTAAGCAATATCTTGTCAAGAAATGAATCAACAAGTTAATGAATTCTCATATGAATATACACCTTGAGTTAGAGGATCTCACTTTTATTCTATGATTTTCTGCTTTGAGCTTCTCAGTCATGCACTTTGGCTGATGCACTTTCACCTCTTCAGTCCAGAGGTCGTCGTATGCGTTCCTTTTATATAGCACACCGTGTGCATCCATTGCCCTTCGTGTAGAACATATTCTATTGATGTAGGATGTCAGTGGTAAATATGGGTCTTGTTTTACATATATGTAATCAGCATACATTCATTTTGTTAAATAGTTTGTTATCTATAAATTCAATAAAATTGTTATATATAATATTTGATTTGATATATATCTACTCGGACAGGGTGGTTGAGTGAGTGTTTGGTTAAACATCGCTGGAGTCATCCCACAAATGACATCTGTACCTTGTCAGCTTGTTGACGGGTTTAACCTCTTTGGTCACATACAAGCATCATATGAGAATCGGAAATATTGTGTCACTACATTGGTTTCCAAACGTGGGGCGGAGCACTTTAATATCAAATTTGAGCAAAATAAGTGTCAGTACGTAACTATGCACACGGGGACATGCCTTCTGTTGACAGGGGAGAATGTAGCATGAGTGGAGTTTCAGACCTGTTTTGTTTGTTTGTTGTTTAATGCCGCACCCAGCAATATTCCAGCTATATGACGGCAGTCCGTAAATAATCGAGTCTGGACCAGACAATCCAGTGATTGATTTCAGACATGTGAGGTGAGGTGAAATTGGGTTTAACGTCGCGTCAAAGATTATTGCACTTATATAGCGACGTGCATGTGTGTGTGTGGCTGCTTGTACTAGCCCGGACTGATGCCGATTTATAGTGCTAGCTCACTGAGATACCATGCCGCAGTTTAACATGAATACCCCACTCAGACACAGTATACTGACTCCGAGCCGACCAGTCCTTGTTTTAGCCCCTTAATGCCGAGCGCCAGACAGGGTAACAACAAGTACAATCTTTTAACGTCTTTTTGTATGACGCAGCCCGGGATCGAACCCTGGACCTTCCGCTCTCCGGGCGGACGCTCTACCACAAGACCACGGAGGCGGTCAATTTCAGACATGTACTCAGTGACATAAGATAACTTGCCTTTCAGTCAAGTGAGTGAGATTTACGTCTGTTTGAACAGTATTAGTTATATCACAGTATGTCAGCTTATGGTGTGAGGAAAGCCTGACGTGCTGTAGGTCTTAGACCTTTACCACTTTGGTGAAACCCACAAGCATGGGTATGGTGCCGACAATCCAAGAAACATAATCAGGGTGAACTGGGATCCGAACCAACGATCATAGGGTCTTTACTCTATACAACGAATTGCAACGCCTTTGACTACTGGGCAATCCGTGGCCCCTTCAGTCAAGTGAGGAAGCTCGAGTAGCCCAATCGTCTAAGGTACTGCAATTCGCTGTGCAGTAGCATCCCTCAGGTATGACAGAAACCTATGATGGATTCAAATCCTTGTTTGCCCCAATAATATGTCTAGGCTTGTCAGCACCATAGCCATAGAAGGCCTGCATTACTTCAGGCTTTCCTCCCACATCAAGTTGACACGCTTTGATCAAAGTCAACTGTGGTTGTAAGACCAAAAGGTTGTAGTGGTCAGGTGACTTGATTGATTCCATGACATCATATCCCAAGTGCATGGATTGATGCTCAAGATGTCAATCATTGATCCAGGCTTGGTTTGCTGTCATATAGCTGAAATGCTGTTTAAGGTGCCAACAAACCAAACTCACCCACTCACCCACTCACTCACTCAGGTAAGCTAATAAGAATGAAAAACAGATTAAATCGAATATAACAGCTGTTTGACGAGATGAGTGAGTGAATATTACCTGATACATTGTTGCAGCTTTTCCCAGCGAAACAAAGATGAAATAATAAATGCATCAAATATAACACAGAAACATGATTCAATGGAATTACATCTTTATGTTATAAGATCATTTACCAATATACATAATAGTGTTTGAAAGTGCTTGCATTTCTAGAAGTCTCCAGGAATGATTGAATAGTACCACACATTTTCAGTGTGACCCGACTGGTAAAACACATGCCTACTACTTCAAATGAAGTACTGAAATAAAATAGAAAGTCTCGTGCCTCTCGCTACCGGTACCAGTACTACCTTGTAAGAAAATTGTGATATATTCAGTATCAGTGTGAAGATATTGACCTTCACAGATTTTATTATTTCTATTTGAAACCATGGTTGCGAACTATAACAAACATACTGGGTAGGTTCAGTTGACAAACATGCACAAACACCTTGAATATAGAGCCAGTCTCTGTAGGTAACCTAACTAATGTTGTTTGTTTGTTTGTTGTTTAACGCCACACTCCTCAATATTCCAGCTCTATGTAAATAATCAAGTCTGGACCAGACAATCCAGTGATTGATGTCATGTGCATCGATCCACGCAATTGGGATACGATGACATGCATCAACCAAGTCAGTGAGCCAGACCACCCAATCTCATTAGTCGCCTCTTACGACAAGCATAGTCGCCTTTTAAGGCAAGCATGGGTTGCTGAAGACCAACCTAACTAATGAAGTAATTTTGTTTGGTTTGTTTGTTAAATGACGGTGGTCTGTAATTACCGTGGTCAAATCTGAACTGGACAATCCAGTGATTGATATCATGAGCATCGATCCACACAACTGGGATATGATGACATGCATCAACCAAGTCAGCAAACCTGATCACCCAATCCCGTAAATCACCTTTTACGGCAAGCATGGGTTGCTGAAGACATATTCTAACCTGAATCTTTACAAGTAATGAGGTAATACTTGTATGACACTTCAACCTTAGAATTGTACATGTATCTGTAGTGAGTCAAAAAAGGTAGGATGAGGATCTTGACGGCAAATAGTGATGCCCTGAATAAACTTGGCCATTACATTCACACAAAGTTTTTAAACCTGAGCCATGTGGTTTTAACAAAATATTATTCTTAAACATGTTAAATATGTTGCCAAAATTATTTTTTAAGTATTTACAAGACATATTGACTTCATAATATAAAAATTAATTTGTTTCATGTAAAAAGTCCTTTCACATTACATCATAAGTTGGGTTGGAACGAGCCCAAATTTACTGCCCAGGTACTCGACCCCTATTACCCGACACTACCCCTGTCAGTCTGAAGAGATGGGGACAAAAGTGGGATTGGGAATTGTTTTATTGGAACCCTGGGCAAAAAGTTTTTAGATACATGTCTAAAAAGATCTGGTCATGCATACACTGAAGTTGACAGAAGCTTTGTTTTTATTCAAACAAAGTAAGAAATAAATGCGAACATTAGTGACCTGTAGCAGGGCTAGGACGGGCAACTCGGGTACTTGGGTCGGGTGGGTACTGAGTAGAACCCAGGTACCCACAGGACTACCCGGACCCGTGGTAAGTCATGTGATATATTGTGTAATGATTAAAAATATCTAGGTTACAGTACAAGTTACTAATGTTTGCATTTCTTTCTGAATAAGCACTATTGCTTGTGACATTTATAGGTTTGAAAAAAAAATAACACTTCAGTCAACTTCAGTGTATGCATGACCAGATCGTTTTATTCATATATTAAATTAATTTTACCAGGGCTACGCTCAAACTATTTCCAATCGGACATTTTGTACCAAACTCTTGAGACCTGTAGCGGGTACCCGGGTAGGGTCGGGTTATAGCGGGGTTGGAACCCAAGTAGTAAATTTGGACTCGTCCCAGCCCTAACCTGTAGTGTAACCACAGAGTCACAGTGAAACTTTGTCATTAAACAATGTATCATGTTGGTACCCGGGTCCTACTCAGTATACCTATCCGATTTGAGTGCCCGAGTCACCCATCCAAGCCCTAAGCAGGCGGTATATATACCTTCACATAAGTATGTTAGTTGTATAGTCAACAATGTCACCAAAGAACGCAGCAACAAAACATGCTCAGTTTCAATATTGAAATTCAAATATGTACATACGGTATGCTTGTTGCAGATGAAAACTCCGCATAATTCCTGAAACGTATTCACAAAAACAGCCAATTAATGACAGATTTAATGGAAAACGACTCTGCGAGTGAAATCTTGTAATTAGTGAACATACCTTGTTTGGAAGGTGATCACATGAACACTTTCATTGTCGATGAAAATAGCACCTGATCAGTGACATGTGGATGCCAGGAAATGTACAGCTAATATCTGATTACACTCAACAACTGAAGTGTAAAATAAGGGTGAAAGAGAAGTGTTTGGTGGATATTTGTAAATCAATGTTTTAGTATTGTTGTCTGTTCAGATGGATTACCACGAAATTATTTAAAATGACTTTCTTGCAGGGCCATGCTGATTCCAAAATTATCTGCCTCCAGATCTGCTAATCTTGGAAGATCTTTCTTTGGTACAAGAACATACTTTCCACATGCACCATCATTTGCCTCCAATATTTCCAGCATTTTCTCGGGTGAATGTTTCTGAAAAACACTGACGGTCTTATCTTTATCTGGTGCTTTCCTGTAAACGCTATAAACATGATGCTTTGTAGCAGTAATCTTGATCTGCTTTTGATCTCCCAAAGGAAACCCAGGACCAAAGACGAGTTCCTCCAAACTTTCTGTTTCTGCAAAGTCCTCGATCATCACCTCTACCACCTGTTTCACCCACTTGTTGACTGGTAGTGTCAAGGATGGTGCATCACTATCCCCTATAAAACTGTCTTCTTCCTCCATGAGTTCTTCCTGGTTATTTTGTTGTGTCCACGGGAGAATGATGAAGTCATCTGTCCCCGAGTCCTCACTCTCAGCCTTCATCTTATCTGCCTTTTCTTTGATTGACTCGTAGGTGTGGCAGGACCTTGAATAATCCCCTTCGGACAGCAGCTGAAACCACAGATCCCTTTCAAAACACAAGAAAAATATTCCCACAATATCCATATCCCCCAGTCTTGTACCCTGGATGCTGATTTTGTTAGATAAAAATCAATCTTTGTTATTTCATTGTAAACATAATAAATTGTGAATTAGAAATAGAAACCATATTCGTTTTTATCAAGTTAAAAAAATGATGGCTCCTCACATAAGTGTATTGCCCCTTGACAAAAAGAAATTGAAAACTGAATCCTTCGGTATGTTGAGGTCTCAACTTGATATGATAGTTTATTTCCTGTTTGTGTTTGACCCAACAATGACTACAAAGTCTCTTTGTCATGTAACTAAAGCATTCACAACAAATCCTCTAACAATAAAATGTTACATCAATATTTGGCTGACTTTCTCACACAGATGCTTAATACCTTGATTGTTGGTTGATTCTCGTACAACTTGAAGAGGATTTTGGCTGCTGCCTTTGCAGAAGCTTCACCATTATTTCTGCCACTGGCCGCTGCGAGCTTCTCACCTTGTAGGAATAGTTCACACCTTAAAAACAACATAAGGACTGTCATCTTGAGCCAGTGAATATGCCTATATATTACAGTTAATTATGAGAGATTGATGGAATTAGTCTCATGTTTATTGTGTTAACCATGTTTCCTTTTTTCAGTTTTATGTGCACATTATTATTCATTGTCACTTGGAAACCCATGTACTGCAAAGGCAATTATCTTGTGTCATGATACGTTACATACTGTAGTATCCATCATTACATCACTTTTTCTTCTTCTTCTTTTTCAAACTTACTTGCGAACGCTTCCTTTTGACCCAATCTTCCGAAACATTGAGGTAAAGTTCTTGGTAGCAGTTTCGAAAAGAATGTCATATGCTCTATTCAAGCGGTCTGATGACATTGCGTCCTGCTCCATAACAATCATGCTCTGCCAATCTCTTGGAAATTCTCTGTAGTCTGGCACAGGTTCAAACCGTATACCACTCTTGAGCCCCATGCTCCTCAATAGATTTGAATTAAAACATTTCAAAATTCTTTTGCCTTCAAAATCCTCACTAACTTCAATAACTCCCTGTACATCTTGAGAAGTCACCTGCTTGAAATCATTGAAGATGGTGTCTGATGAACTGTTTGAAAGTACAGTAAATGCTTCTCTGTAAGCATTGATTCCTGCCTCCTGAATCCTGTGGCCTTCAGCTGTACAGATATATATGCAGTTTAGGTAAAGTTCACACTCGAAAACTTTCAAGCGGTCCACAATATCACCTCTCTTGTAGAGACATGTGAGAAGCACATCGGCTTTCCTGATAGCAAGGCCCAATTGGTTAACAATGTCACTTTCATCTGGTATCTTTTTAACCAGGTTGATAAGCTTGGCAAGCTTCTGCTGTGTGTTTATATTTGCCTTCATATGATTCTGTGACAGGACATCATGTGCTGAAAGAAAGGAACTGTGCTTATCTTCAGCAGCACCATCAATGACAACTGACAGTGGGCTTTTCTTGAGAAAATCTACTGCTTTCCCATATGTCCTACGCTTGACCTGTTTTGGTTCTTTCCCTGTAACAGTAGCAATCAGAAGTCCATCAAGAGTGAGCGTGCCCTTGCAAAAAGTGACTCCCTCTTGAACCTCAACCAATTCTTCTTTGTATTCTCGACGTAGCTGACACACAGAAGAACCAACTGCATGGTTCAACTCATCCATAGGGTTACAAGCTTTCCTCTGTGAACCATTCATAAAGCTGATCAGCTTCTTCAACTTTTCACAAAGGTCAAGACTTTCCATTTCCTCAGTGGAGGTCTCCTTTTGGCTTCTTTCAACATTTTTGAAAGAATCAATGGATTCCTCAGTACCTTTGTCTTTCAGTTTCAAAATATCTTCCGCTGGCTGAGTCATGAGGACCTTCATGGCCTTTGAATAGCATGTACCTCTCGCAAACTTCCTGCTGTTGCTCACAGATCTAGCTAGGAAGACATCACCGATGTGCAATGTTCCTGTGAACCTCAATTTGTTCTGAATCCTGTCCAACTCTGTACAATGGAAAACCAACTTTAGATCCAGTTTACTCCTCTTCAGGGCAAGGTTCATTGCAGATATGGAGTTTTTCTTTTCTGCTTCACCTAAGTTTCTAACAACTAGTTTTAATGCAATAAACTTCCAGAGTTGATTTCCAGTATTTGAAGTCTTCTCATTAACCCTCTGCTCTTGTTTACCTGTAACATAATTATTTTGTTAATAATCCAAGAAAGGAGGAAACATACTCATGATAGTGATGATTAGACCCCTGACAGGTAGACCACCCGAAGTTTAATCTCATTATATTCAGATCTTAGTTCTCGCTTTTGCTAAACAAAGATCTGAGGACATCCCATTAAGGGTCACGTCAAAATGACCTCTCATCCAACCAATTAGAACGTCGCTCACCAGATCATGAAAGTGACAGTCAGAATGTGTTTTCTAATCTTGCAACCACGAAATATTTAACACAGGGTATTCTGAACAACAGTTACAGGTTTTATGATTATATCCAAACAATCTAGGCCATCTATAAGCCATTCCAGAATGTTCTTTTTATCAGTTTTAATTTTTTTAATCAAAATACGTCAAATTATGTTTCGAAGCAAAGTCGCTAGTTTGAAACTAGTGACGTAAAGCTCGAGAAAGCTCCCTTCTGATTGGCTAATGTCGATTTCTTGTCAGTCATTTCACTGGTCAGTCAAAATTCGCGAAAGGTCGTTCTGATGTGACCCGTAATGGGATGTCCTCAGATCTTTGTTTAGCGGTAGCGAGAACTAAGATCTGATTTTTATGAGACTGCCCGAAATAAATCTTCACTTTTTCCTCTTTTTGTTTAACGCCACTCTCAGCAATATTCCAGCAATATGACAGTCGTCTGTAAATAATGGGAGTCTGGATCAGACAATCCAGTATTTGACAACAAGCGCATCGATTTACATATACGATGACATGCATCAACAAAGTCATCTTTTTGATTTTTAAAATCAAGGTTATGACAAGGACTTCTTGACTTTCAAGCTCAATTTTGAACACTGCTAAAGTAACCTGCAAACTGATTAAGCCAACAGGTGCTGAACCCAGTAAATCAGAGCTCAATAGCCTCCCATCTATTCATGATGCCTGGATCACCATAAGCCAAGTCACAGTTAAACCCGTGTTTGGATGCAGCTTTTTTGGAAGAGGGGTGTTCCCATAAAATACAAATAAATTCTTGCACAATATTTGGGAAACAATTTCAATTTGTTAGCCATAAATAAGTCAAATACATCGTTACCTGTGTTGAAAATACATGCCCAAATGACTTTGCTTGGTTATGCATCAACATGATTAGTAAGCTTCAGAAAGAAGAGGATCCCTGTTTAAATGTTTCTACAATCTCACTCACTAGCCCTTAAATTATGTTTTATTCAATGGTGATGATAAAATAAAAATCAGATAAGTAAAACAATGTTACCAATGTACCACAAGTACAGAAGTGATCATGTTTACAAGCCAAACCCTATGTGACCCTCACTAAACGTTTTATTAAAAAAAAGACATGATGCGCAGTATACGAGGTTTTTCAAAAGCTTTGCAGTTATCAGAACATTTTGTGATACATTTTTGGAAGACCTCATAATTTTTTTTATCTGCTGACAAAAGTATAATTACTAAAAGAACAATATTCCAATCATATTTCATGGGATATTACATGCGTCGTGAAATATCATGTTTCTCTCATCTCGTGACAGGGAAAGGAGATTTTCATAGAAACATGATATTTCACACGACACATGGAATATCTTCTATGTATTACACTCGCCAAAGGCTTGCATAGTACAACTTTTATTCCTAACATATGATATTTACAATACGAAAACGACTATGAAACTATATTGGTATCACGATATTCTACATTCCTCATGCCTACCTTAAACATAACATTAACAGAAATACAGGTTTACCACAGAAACATACTTACCATCACTTGGTTTACTTTGAGTCTTCTCCTTGCCACTGACTGTGTTACTTTTGGTGTGTTGAACGTCCAGCCTTCTTGTTTTATTTGAATTGCTTGTCTCTGCATGCATGCTACTTCTTCTTTTTCTGACTTGTATTCCTGTGTCAACATTTCTGTTCTCTTGCTTGATTTCATGGCCGAGTTTGTACTTCTGCCTTAATATGTTACCACCTGTCCTCACGTTTGGTCTTGTTGGCCTTCTTGAATTTAAACTGCGCCTGTTGCTTAGTGTTAGCTTTTTTGCTTTTGTTGGATAACCTGTTCGACTCTCCCTCGGCTTCAGGCTCATGTCTTTTCTAGAATTTGCAGAACCTCTGATTCTTTGAAATTCAGCGCTTAAATTAGGAGAAAATCTATCGATCCCAAATCTATGGCTGCTGGTTGCTGTGCTTGGTTTGTCAATACGTTGTCTGTAACCAATGTCAAATCTTTCGCTGTCCATATCCATCCTTGCAATTGCAGAATAGTCTATAACCTCAGATCTGTTTCTATTTTCAGCTACCAGACTGGGTGTCCAATTTCTACCACCTTCACTCAACAGAGTCCTTTCTGGTTTCATTGCATAGGATATGCTACTGCCCTCTTGGAACCTGTTGCTTCCTGTCTCGGTGTATGGTCTAACAGATGACCTTCTATGAATGTCAGAGATTTCATTGTCCTCAGTCATCCTTCTAAAACCAATAGGATATCTTCGACTTTCTCTGAACCTGTTCCTGTCTGCAGCAATTGGATTGGAAGTGTAACGGTCTGTATTACTCTCTCTCCGATCGATGCTTTCTGTCTCACTGCTTCTTGGTCCCCAAGAAGAAAGCCTAAACCCTTTAGTTATTCTGTTGCCTTCTTTCTCCAAACTTGCATTTGTAGCATAACTTTGACTTGCACTCAATCTCACTCTTTCTGTATCCATTGGAAAGTAGGTGTTAGTGCTATGTCCTCTGAATATGTCACTTTCAGGTTCCCTGATTACATTTGAGGGATAGTTTGGATTTCCACGGTATCTGCCATCTTCATTCAATGTCATACCTTCTGTTTCCATTGGATACAATGTGTTACTTCTACTTTCAAGGACTCTGTTTCTGTTGGTTTCAAATCCAGAACTCAAAGCCAAACCTCTTGATTCACGACCATATCTACCTCTGTCAATTTCCAATTCAGAACTCATAGCCAAGCCTCCTGATTCCAGACCATATCTACTTCTGTCTGTTTCCATTGGAGAACTTGAAGCCAAACTTCTTGTAGTAAAATCTCTAGATTTCCTGTCAAATCTGTTTCTTGGATTTTCCATTCCAGAATTTGTAGTCAAATCTCCTCTTGATTCCCGACCAAATCTGCTGTTGCCTGTGTCCATGCCTGAAGCGTCCATCCATCTCATACTTTCTGTCAACCTGTTACTTTCCTTCTCCATCCCTAAGCCAGTGATCAGACTCCTACGACTTCCACTTGTCCCTGTCCTATTTATGTCTTTGTCACCTCTGCGTAACAAAAAATCTCCACCTTGATCTAACCCAAATGAGTCATCTCTGAAGGAAGATCCATGACTTGTTCTTTCACCAAAATTGCCAGACCTGCTCCGATCAATCACTGCAGAGGAGTCTATTGAATCAAATCCATCAGTCTGACCAAATTGTCTCCGAATATCATGATAAATGTTATCATTATTGCTATCTGTGCTTCGTCTCCATCCCGAAGTCTTCTGTACTGCAGGTTGCCCCCAGGTGTTTAAAGTAGCAGCTGCTGGAGACTTCCCCTTGAAACCAAACATAGATCCCTCTCCGTATCTGTCTGTAGTGCCCGACACTCTCCTGCTGCCATGTGAGAACTGTGAAGGATTCTCATCACTGTCCCAAACAGCTCTTGCTTGAGGATTTCTATCTTGTTCTCGTGTGTTCCTGCCACCATATTCATATATAGACCTAGAGTACATGACTGATCTTGAAGTTCAGCAGCACCTGAGGAAAAGAAGCAAGCTCAGATATAGCTTTTTATAAATGGAGTGTTGCATTTTTTTTATCCCTGTATGATTTGTTTTTTTGTTTGTTGAGTAGCCCTCCACTCAGCAATATTCCAGCTATATGACAGTTGTCTGTCAATAATCGAGTCTTTGGATTTCTGTTTATTTGCGGAAGTCAAGTGACACCACCTGCATGCCTTTTCTAAAGTTGCATTTGAGCATGGTGTGTTTTTATTATTTCCTAACATGTCTTCTAAATATAATGTTTGTTTGTTGCCTAGTGCTGCACCCAGCAATATTCTAGCTATATGACAGCGGTCTGTACATAATGGAGTTTTGATCAGACAATCCAGTGATTGATGTCATGAGCACTGATCTACGCAATTGAGATACAATGACATGCATCAACCAAAATCAGCGAACCTGACCACCCAATCCCATCAATCACCTCTAACGACAAGCATAATCGCTTTGTACATCAAGCATGGGTTGCTCAAGACCTATTCTACCCCGGATCTTCACGAGTGCCATTTCAAAGGCAATAAATATAAAAATAAATGAGTACTGGTTAACGACCAGTTGTTACCATATTTTTCTTGTTATTTCTGAAATATTCTGTGTATAACATCGACTGTACCAATAACTGACCTTGTAAAAATATCAGCAAATATGTTTATGTTGTTACACTTATTTCTGTTATTGCGATGAGAGGGAATCAAATGGGTGGAAATAAAACTTTCCTGTTGACTTATTGTACCAGTTATTGCCATCGTTTGATCAACACATGCCACATGATCACATGCACTGCCCTACTTTTACAAATTACATTTTCTATTATCTCTGGTATCGAACTCAATTATTTTATTCAATAAAATGAGTAAGATTTGTTTGTTTGTCGCCTGCCAAGTGAAGTAAACCAATATTCCCAAACTTTGATCTACACATGCTTATCCATAACACTGTTTACTATGGATTTTGTGATACATACAGGTTATGCATTTTGGGTGAGTGAGTGAGTGAGTTGGGTTTAACGCCGCTTTTAACAGTATTCCAGTTATATCGCGGCGTGTCAGCTTAATGTGGGAGGAAAGCCCAAAGTGATGCAGGTCTCAGACGTTTACCACTTCGGCGAAACCCACGAGCACGGGTATGGTGCTGACAAACCTAGAAACATAATCCGGGCGAACCGGGACTCGAACCCACAATCATAGGTTTCTGGCGTGTCCAAGGGACGCAACTCTGCAAAGCGAATCGCGGCGCCTTAGACGACTGGGCCACCCGTGCCCCCTATGCATTTTGGGAAAAATATCTAAATTAGGTTTCAGAATTGTATTTTTAAGAAGAAATGACAGACAGAAGGAAAGCAACGACTAAACTAAATGTACATCATGGTGTTGTTGGATTTCTGTTGATGCGAGGAAGTCAAGTGACACCACCCACATGTCTTTTCTAAAGTTGTATTTGAGCATGGTTTGTTTTTATCATTTCCCAACATGTGTCTTCTAAATCTAATGTTTGTTGTTTAACACCACACTCAGCAATATTCGAGCCTTATGCCGGCAATCTGCAAATAATCAAGTCTGGAGCAGACAATCCAGTGATTGACATCATGTGTATTGATCCATGCAAATATGATACAATGACATGGGGTTTGGCTATAATTGGTGCTCAGCTGTGACTGGTTGTTAGCCGGTACAGGTCCTCAACATTTGTGTACAGGTTGTAACAGATTGACACGGGTCCTCCAAATTTGTATACGAGTCAGTCAAATAAGGGATGATTGTTCCAAATCTGGAACAGTTCAGACAGGACTTTTAGCGTTAGCCATTTTTTGGTGTGTACAAATCTCTGTTGGTACGGATCGTGTAGTATTCCTAAGAAGAAAGCAGGTCAATCATCAAAATCCACATTTCCATAACCACTAGGTATTTAAATTGTTTACAGGCTGATCTGACAAGACACTTTAATGACTGATCAATAAATGAATTGCTTGAATGATGAGGAAAATGCTATCTGTTAAATGATTAACAGACCCAATGACTGATAACTAAATGACCCATGAAGATCCCGGGTAGAATAGGTATTCAGCAACCAATACTTGCTGTAAAAGGCAACTATGCTTGTCGTAAGAGGCGACTAATGGGATCGGGTGGTCATGCTCACGACTTCATTGATGCATGTTGTTGATCCCAATTGCGCAGATCCATGTTCATGATATCAATCACTGGATTGTCTGGTCCAGACTCGATTAATAACAGACTGGCGTCATGTTTCTGGAATATTGCTGAGTGCGGTGTTAAACAACTCTGAAAATTTGGCTGCTGAGACAGTTACATGAAATCAAAACCAAACACGACTCCTGGTCCATTGGGCCAGGTTCGGGACATCTTGACTTTATCATGTGGACCATTAACTCAAAGAGTAGACATAAAATCACGATACGACAGTTTACCAAACAGAATGAGACATGCCATGTACTTTTGGCAAATATGTACATTACAAAATACTGAAAAATGCATTAAAGTATTAACCTCATTTTTAACTAATTTAGGTTTGTTCCTCTGCGCTACCCCAAACAATCAATGCAGTTTATAGGGTGGCCATTTTGTGAACTAAATGGATCACATGGCATCTGAGCGTAGCTTCAAGCTGTCAACTTGAGTTCGACCTGCGCTAGGCCTAATTGAAATCCGAAATCAGTAAAGTGGACTAATCCATGCATTATGAATAATATAGAAAAACCGCAAACCTTGAGTTCGTTTCCCTTGAAAACAGCAGGTTAAACATTACGCGCTTCTTCTTGTATCAGCGTCCAAAATTATCTCCCTTGGAATCAAGCTCCTCACAGCGATGTAACGAAGGTCATTCGTCACCACGTCATTCGTTTCCGAAACTTACTATAAGTTTTTTAAGGCTTGTCCCAGAATGAGACGAGTTGGTTACGACTACACCCCTTGAATGTTTTGTACGGAGAAACAGGAAGGGAACATCTATATAGCAGAAATATTTAGACAAGGGGTAATTACATTCTAGGGAAAATTATCTCTGGTAAAGCCACGAAGTTAGTATCTGCTACTCGGAAACTTCAAAATAACTGTGAGTGAGTGAGTGAGTTTGATTTTACGCCGCTTTTAGCAATATTCCAGCAATATCACGGCGGGGGTCACCAGAAATGAGCTTCACACATTGTACCCATGTCGGGTATCGAACCCGGGTGTTCGGCGTGACGAGCGAACGCTTTAACCACTAGGCTACCCGACCGCCCCTCAAAATAACTACTAGATCTATCTAATAAATGGTTGTGCGTTTTTAAAAAAACATTTTTTACCTAACTGGCAACACTAATAATATTTGGAATGGCTTAAATACCACGTTTATACCTGTCTCCATTGTCAGTTTATTCAGAAATGGCATTCAGATGTAGACAGGTCATCGAAAGCAAGATTCTATAAATTCTTCAAAAACTCATGGTACTTTGAATGTTATGTATTAAAACTACCTCACTTGAACCTGTTGAAATTTAGAACCTCGTGTCATTGACTACCAATTGAGGAAGGAAGATGGAACAAAATACATATCGATAAACATTTATCTACATTATGTAGTGGTAATGACCAAGGTGATGCATAACATTATTTATTTCTATGTGACTATTTTGACGACATCAGGAATACTTACAAAACATTTCTGTATGTAAATTGATCGCATTATAATCTGAATCTCATACAAAAGGTGTTCTAAGGAAACTTGATAATTTCCTAAGGTTAAATGGGGTTTAATGTCGCGTCCAGGATTATTGAACTTATATAGCGACGTGCATGCACGTGTGTGTTGCTGCTGGTACTAGTCCGGACTGATGCCGACTTATAGTGCTAGTTCGCTGAGATACTATGCCACAGTTTAACATGAATACCCCACTCAGACACAGTGTACTGACTCCGAGTCGACCAGTCCTTGTTTTAGCCCCTCAATGCCGAGCGCAAGACAGGGTAACAACAAGTACCACCTTTTAATGTCTTTTGCATGTTATGACGCGGCCGGGGATGGAACTCCCGACCTTCCGCTGTCCAGGGGGACGCTCTACCACGAGACCACGGAGTCGGTCCTAATTTCAGTAATAAAAGTGTAACAAATGTAGAAAGTCGCCATCAAACACAAATATGCTACTCCGCTAACCTCAACATAGTATGTACATAGTCTTGAGTTCAATAAAGTTCTGTCCTGTTATACGGTTTGTTTGCAACGCACATTTTCGGGAGACAATTAAAATGTGATTGTAAATAGTAGTGTTTGATGCTGAATAAGACCTTCAGCTGGTTAATATCTTTAAAATATTAATAGGTGAAAATGTTGGGGTTTTGTTTTCGAAATACCCAAAATAATCTGAAATGCTTTTTGTGGAATTTCAAACATGACAATGTACCTTTAACTATGATTAGGAATTGTGTTTTGTTCTTGTCTTCATGCTATTTTCAGCGATCAAATTTATATATGTTATGTTTTATTATTGTCGCTTCACGGTTGGTACGAGATGAGAACATTTTAAAACTAATTTGTAATATATTAAACATTATAATGCCCGTGGAATCAAGAGACGGTTTTCGGCCATTTAGACCTGTCCGTGACGTAGCCCAAAGGCGCAAACACTGACGTCAGTGATTTAGACGCGCACGCGCTGTACGTCAGCGGCAGATCAGGAACTGATAAAGAGTTATCTTTTCTGACGAGAATCGGCTCGAACTCTTAAGTGAGTGAGTGAGTTTAAATTAACGTCTCATCGGCATTATTTCGGCCATATGGATACCCAACTATTCAGAACTGACGAGGGAGTAACGAGTACACCGCCGACCAGGGACACGGGAGGCACGTGGTTGTATTCTGGAGGTCCAGCTGTGTAGTGGGTAGTTCCGTGGTGACGTCCAAACAGATCTAGTCTTGTTTTCATGTCAATTTTACTCCCCAACGCTTTATCGACAGGTACTTCGTCCCGTTGAGCTGCCGTTTGTGCAGCAGTACCCAGCCCCCTGTCAAACAAGACAACGCCAGACCGCAAACGGCAAGGTTTACAACCATGTTTCTGCACACCAAACACGTCAACGTCGTGTGCTGGGCGAGACGATTTCCCCAACATGTCCCCTCAAGGGGGTCTGTGGGCCTTTCTGGATCGCCAGATCAGAGAACGACCACTTTCTTCACTCACAAGAGATGGCCTCTTCCTCTTCATTTTCCTCAGGTACTGGTTGAAGAATGGCGCCGGATCAAACAGCCCTCATCAGACGTCTGACGTTCTTATTTCAAATGGCGTCGAGTTATAGCATGTTAAATGGTCGATCCTTTATTGTCTGATCTGTGTGATTCTCTTCAATGTGGCTTTATTGTGCACGAGGTCACTGACTACTTGCTCTAATACCCATGACTTGACCCCACCGGTGTCGCCATTGTATCAGTTATCTGTAAACATTCTGAACTTAACACATGATAATGTGCCTTCAAAATGAAAATGTTTGACGTTTCTTTTGCTTGTCAGTTTATATATATTTTTATATTAAAGTAGTTTTTAAATCGTATCCTGTGTTAATTTCCAACGGATCACAAGTGGCGAAAGAAACCGAAATCAATAATCTAATGACGTTTTAAAACTGTTACAGGGTAAACGTGTTTACCTGCATTTTCACAGGTTTCGGTGTTGACGTGTCTAAATGATGCACCCCATAGTTTGAGACATATGGAAATATGGAAGGGATTGTTCTTAACATTTTTTCTAGTTGAATCCATTTGTAATTGGGCCATGAACATCGATATTTGACACAGCCCAAGAGCCAAATGGTTTCAACACAAATTATGTCAGGCCTTTTTTCTGCTGGATGCATGGTGAGGTGAGGTTTAATGGGGTTTATCGTTGTGTTCAAGATTATTGCACTTACATAGAGAAGTACATGCTCTGTGGTGTCTGTGCGCTTGTACTATACGCTGGTTCTATGGTGCAACAAACTCCACATGTACCATCTTTTAACGTCTTTTGGTATGACGCGGCCAAGATCGATCGACCCAACTTCGGCTTTGCGGTCAGACGCCCTATCCAACTGAGGCGGTAGTGGTTGCAAGGTCCAAACTGCAAGAGGGTTGTGTGTGATATAACCCAAACCAAGGTAGTTGCCACAGGGCTGCCATGTCCCAAGGAAATTGCCTTGTGATAACATGCTACCCAAGCACCTACAAGACCAAAGGAGTGTTTCATCTCGGTGCACATCCCTGGGCTAAGTCAGTGTTACATACACACTGCATGATCAGCAGTAGAAACTTAAGAGTTTTAGTCCACAAGTCCATATAATGATAACATATAGCAAACCCCTTGAAAATGTCAAATGTATACTCGTCCTTATGATACCTTAACTATTGGGCAGTTTGGCAAGGACTACAGGACTAGTGCCAATGTCTAATGCTGAGTATCCCGTTAGAAATGGCCACATAGCCATAACCCATGGGCTTGCTTATCCCTGGGGAGAAGCATTTCTATAGACAATTAGTTGCCTGTTCCCTGTATGCAATATTCGGGATATATAATGTTAAAACAATACCATTGGTAACTGTCTGCATCATTGGATATGAAAGACTGGCATGTTCCGAGAGAGAAATACCACACCCTCGAGCTACCATATCTCTGAGATAAACCAGGGCCTCGTTCCACACAAGACAATGCAACTCCTCTAATGTAACGACAATCTTAGTGCTAGGACCCCTTTGTAGCACAGGGCCAAGGGTCTCAGCAACCCTGGCAATATCCAATCCTCAGTTCCAGAGAAGACATTCAAATCAAACTGCCAGAGGATGGATGTATTTGTATCTCACTGCAAATAGCTGCAGTATTGCTAATGTGAAATAAATTTAAACTAAGTAACTTGTTCAATCTGTATCAAAACATTCAACATTCATTACTTCTTCCTTGATCATTGACATTTTTCATTCTTGTCATATGTAACATTATAGTACAGCTTTCATATTTAGACTAAAATGCTTGCTTAATTATTGGATATTAATCTTAGTACAAAGTACATAAAAATACATGGCTTTATCCAAAGTTTATTTCCTAAGTTATCTTTTCAATGTTTGGAAATGCAAGATTAGCATAATTAAACTAAACAAATTATGAACTACAAAGGATAGTTTTTTACAACAAAATGTAAAAGTTCAAAATCCACAGGGACCCATTCCAACCCCAAATCCCAATTGGGAAAGATGACATTCTAAAAAGAAATAATTATGAGCTACAAAATCAGGATGATGCTTAAACAATCACCTTGAGTGAATGAGTGAGTGTTACATCGCTTTTAACAGTGTTCCAGTTATATCACTGTGTCAGCTAATGTCGGGGAAAAGCCAAAAGTGATGTCTGACGTCTTAGACGTTCAACACTTTGTTGAATCGCATGAGCACAACCCTGAAACATAGTCAGGGCTAACTGGGTTTCAAAACCCACAATCACAGGTTTTTGTAGTGCCCAAAGGACAACAATCACCTTGACCAACATTCTGTGGGCTCTTCATATTTCAGGAATATTATTCCAGAAACTGTACAGCAATAACCTCAGGAAAGGGACAGAGAGAATCTCAGACAGGTATCTTTTGATATCAAATATATCAACATGAGTCGATGAGAGTTTAAAACTCTGAGGCTTGTGGAAAAGATATAAACTTTCATCAAGGAGTGTTGATAAAATTAAATGTCAAAAGAAACGAGTGCAAGATTCTATATATCTTACAATCACTCTTTCAGTTTGTAAACAGCAATAACAAGTGTTTTGATAGTAGTGAGTGAGTATGGTTTTACTCCGCTTTTAGCAATATTCCAGCAAGGTCTTCGGTGTGACGAGCAAACACTTTAACCACTAGGCTACCCGACCGCCCCTGTTTTGATTGTAGGGAATACAGCTAATTGTATCCATTAGGAACAGATGAGCAATGTCATTTGATTGTGATGTCATGGTAACCGCCAAATCTCCTGTTGAAGCCAGTTGTGAGTGAGTTGGGTTTAACACCGCTTTTAACAGTATTCCAGTTATATCGTGGCATGTCAGCTTAATGTGGGAGGAAAGCCCGAAGTGATGCATGTCTCAGACGTTTACCACTTCGGTGAAACCCACAATCACCGGTATGGTGCTGACAAACCTAGAAACATAATCAAGGCGAACCGGGATTCGAACTCACAATCATAGGTTTCTGGGAAGCCAGTTTTGGATGATAATGTAATTGCTTCATTCATTCAAGTGTAAGTGAAAGTACATTTTATATTTAACATGCAAACATGATTTATTCTAAACACTTGGGAAACAGAGACTGCATTTGGGATATAATTATTGAACTGTCTTAATTGATATATCAGAAGGTAATCAGTGAGGAAATCCCACTCATGAAAAGTACACAAAGTGCCCTATCTGTTACGGGGATTGGCTCAAAGATTGTCTGCTCACACACATTAGGACAAGCACAGTTGCCTCTTACCACAAGCATGGGTTGCTGAAGACCTATTCTAAACCTGATCTTTACGGTTAGTACTTTCTAACTGGCCAATCAGCCTCAAGTCAGTCAAGATGGTGATGAAATGAAGCCAAATCATTTCAGAAAGCTGACATCTGATTGGCTGTAGAAACTTAATTTCGATTGGGAGGTCAAGGGTTACTTCAGGGTTCAGCGACTATGCTTGTCGTAAGAGGTGACTGATGGGATCAGATGGTCAGGCTCACTGAATTGGTTGATGCAGATTATTTACAGACCCCCGTCATATAGCCCGAACATTGCTGAGTGCGTTAACCAACCAACCAACTTCAGGGTTCACTTGACGCGACCTTCTATGTGGTGTTCATAGATCATCATGCAAAGTCATATCGCATCTGAGTCAAAGGTATCTTGTTAATGAGATCGAAATGTTGCATGATACATATCCATAGGTTATCAATACAAAATGAAATACATATATCATGTATATACAAATGTGACATGTAAAACTATTTGAAAAATAATTGCAAAATACATTTATTGGCCTGTATGTACAAGAAGGTTCAAGCCAGGGTTTAATTTCAATCTCTTGGATAATGGAATATTTCTTCTCACTTGGCATGCTTGGCAAGTGTTTTCATATGTAATATAGCCCTCCCTAGCACATAAACCAAATGTGATGACCCTAGGTGACCTTAATGTAGCAACAAGTTTTACACATGATACTTAATGAAAGTAGGTCACAGTGACCTACAACTGTTGTCATCACTTACCAAACATAATTAATCAAATGACAATCGCTGTATAAATAACTTATCTGCAGAAAAAGCACTTGGGTGAAAATGGCAAACATTCTTTACTAATGACCTTCACTGTAACCTTGACCTTATATAGGTGACTCACAATCTTCCCAAAATTGATCCCACCCAGAGGATAACGTAGCAACTTTTATCATGACCTGCAGTGGACCTTTTTCAAGGTAGGCAGAAAACAAACTTCCTTTCAAGCTGTGACCTTAACCCTTGACGTAACCAATCCATGTCTCTAAAAATTGCCAAGGGCTTTCAAGGAGTCATACTTCATATATCCCTGATGGATGTCCAAGCACTGCATGATTTTGAAAATAAAGTGTAGCAGCAGCAGCATATGGGGCTATTTAATTATGATTTATTCAAGAGTAGCCATCACGACATGATGGAGACAGGATAATGGAAACAATGGTACACAAAATCAAACTCAGCCTTATGACTTTTGCATCGTAACTAAAAGTTTGTACATTACCTTCCTCATTTCTTTCTTGAATGTAAAGTCAGTTCTACAGACGAACAATATACACCACTATGTCTAAATCTGAAAATATGGGATAATACTCTTGAACATGAATGGTACAAATAAAGTGCAATAGAATGGACCAAGCACTGTGCCTGCTCTATATTCCAAATATTCAATCAGAATATCCCTTCACAATGTTCACACAAAGAGACAACATGAAGTTACTGTCCAGTCTTCTGCTGCATTTCAAGAAGCATGATGGCCATTACTGATCTCTGGGCTTAAATGATGACATTGTCAGCATTATTCACACTCGTACAAACAAATAAATTGTCAGCGATGGCAGTTTTTGTCACATCAATTTCATTCCCTTAAACAAGACCTATTTCTGTAGGAGTGTTAGATCCTGTGGTTCTTAAGTTCTTCTTTGAGACTAGGCTCTATGACATGTCTGCATCTTCTTCCTCTTGAGGCTTCTTCAGTTTGTATGCTTGATAACCTTTCCAATGGCTTCGCTGTAGACTGGTGTGTATTCCAAATGAGTCCTTTTCTAGATCATCTAATTTTGGAAGTTCTTCCTTGGGCATGATAGCATATTTCCCACATTTGCCTTTCCATTTCAATGTTCTCAGTGTCATCTCTGGTGAAAGCTTTTGAAAGAGACACACATAGGTACTTTTATCTGGAGTCGCCCTGATGCAGCTGTAAACACGATGCTTTGCAGCACTAATCTTGATCTGCCTTTGATCTCCCACAGGAAACCCAGGACCAAAGATGACTTCCTCCAAACTTTCTGTGGCTGCAAACTCCACGATCATCTTCTCCACCACCTGTTTCACCCACTTGTTGACTGGTAGTGTCGAGGATGGTGCATCACTGTCCCCTACAAGACAGTCTCCCTCGTCCATGGTGTCTGGGTGCTTTACTTCCGTGACTGAATGGCTGGACGATGGGGCATCCTTGTCTGCATCCTTGTCAGCATCCTTGTCTGTATCCTTGTCTGCATCCTTGTCTGCATCCTGCTGATCCACCTCCATGGCTTCTTCCTGGACTTTTTGTTTTCGACGTGGGGGGAAGTCGTTGATGTAGATGAAATCATCTGTCTCTGAGTCCTCACTCTCAGCCTTCATCTGATCTGCCTTTTCTTTGATCGACTCATAGGTGTGCCAGGACTTGGAATCATCTCCATCGGCTAGCAGCTGAAACCAGAGATTACATTAGTTCCCTTTACAAAAGCAGAAGAGATATTCCCAGGATAGAACAATATGCCGAAATGACCTGGGACCTCAGCAACATTCTGCTAGTAGGCCATGCCATTTTGAGAGGAATAAAAAGAAATCGTCAATACTTCTGGTTTTAGGAAGGTAAAAATTGTAACTTCTGGTTCAAACAGATTATTGTTACTGAGACTGAGCAAGTGAGTGGGTTGGGTATTACAGTATTCAAGTCATATCACTGCGTGTCACACAGACACTGCAGGCCGGCCAGTCCCCAGCCACATCAAAATAACATAGAACTTAACAAACCTACCAGTCATATAACTCGCGTATTAAATCTATCACTTTTCGCAATGTCTAATGGACATTTCATCTAAATTTATCATATTTTATTGATAGATTTAGAATTATTATCTTCCGTAATTGCAAACTCATTGAAACAATTTCAATGCTTCGACAATGGGTCTGTATCAATCATATCAAAAAGCAATATAAAGACATTTCAAGTAATTAGTTAAAAAAAAAAAATACAGTGGGAAACAAAATCAACAAATATATTTTTCAATTTTCGCCTTGATTTTCCTCTCAGAAAAATATTACAAGGAGATCTCAATGAACGAAATCAAATGTCAACAAGTTTAAGTTTCCCCTTTCCCGAATAAATGTTTTCTATTTTAGGCCATTATTGGAAGGTAGGTAAGTTCTTTAATCGACAGTGAAGCCCAACAACATACACTGTCGGCATAACATGCAGGATGGTGATAAAAGCTATCATGCAACACATGACAAGTGAGGATTTTTGGTTGGTTGGTTTGTTGTTTAACGCAGCACTCAGCAATATTACAGCTATTTGACGGCGGTCTGTAAATAATCGAGTCTGGACCAGACAATCCAGTGATTAATGTCATGAGTATCGATCCACGCAATTGGGATCGATGACATGCATCAACCAAGTCAGCGAGCCTGACCACCCGATCCCGTTAGTCGCCTTTTACGACAAGCATAGTCACCTTTTACAGCAAGCATGGGTTGCTGAAGACCTATTCTACCCCGGAATCTTCACGGGTCGACAAGTGAGGAAAAAGATGTAGGATATGGAACAGGAAACACATTGATTTCCTTAATTAAGAAATAAATGAGTTGGAGTTGTTTATCGTACAGTAAAATACTGCAGGGAGGATACTGCGCCCCTCATGGTTTATTCTCCCTGCAGTGTTTTATTGTACGATAAACAACTCCCACTCATCTTTTATTTCTTACATGGTATCAACATTAGTACAGCCTCTTTAAGGAGGTCAATAAAAAGTACACGCTTTAAACATATTAACCCGTATTTAAATAATGATGACTCCCTGAGGTGAGGTGAAATGGGGTTTAACGTCGCGTCCAAGATTATTGCACTTATATAGCGACGTGCATGCACGGGTGTGTGTGTGGCTGCTTATACTAGACCGGACTGATGCCGATTAATAGTGCTAGCTCACTGAGATACCATGCCACAGTTTAACATGAATACCCCACTCAGACACTGTATACTGACTCAGAGCCGACCAGTCCTTGTTTGAGCCCCTTAATACCTAGCGCCAGACAGGGTAACAACAAGTAGCATCTTTTAACGTCTTTTGGTATGACGCGGCCGGGAATCGAACCCCGGACCTTCCGCTCTCCGGGCGGATGCTCTACCATTAGACCACGGAGGCGGTCGATGACTCCCTGAACAGAATCTGACCGTGGAAATGTTGGACAAGTCCAATTAATGAACAGGGGGGGGGGTAAATTTGGTCTTTCCCTTACATTCTTACAAGCTTCACATCGATTATCTGTACCCTTTCTCCCAAATCTGATTGTCATTATCTCTCCCACTTTTGGGTGTGATTGTTCGGTCATTACATTCATCTGCACTGTCCAGCCACATCTATGGGGAACAACTCACGAGACACTTCCCTCTCAAAAATAATGTCTTCCAATTTAAGACATCATCAACTTGCGAGTACATGTTTGAATCTCCAGGAATGACGTCATGATAGAACAATGTTTTATCGCGAAATAAACCACGCTACGGTTTTCACTGTTCTTTGCAATTTATGGCATAGCTATCTTATGTTATTTCATGAGGGTGAAAAGCAACGTGTATACAAGTATCTGTAAACTCTGTTTACCTTAATGGTAGGTTGTTGCTCGTAGAATTTGAAGAGGATTTTAGCGGCTGCCTTTGCAGAAGCTTCAACATTGTTCTTGCCATTGGCCTCTGCCAGCTTCTCACCTTGTAGGAACAGTTCACACCTAAACAACATTTCAGCAGATAGAAAGCGACAGAGGTAAAAAGAAGAGTCCACAACATAAAAGTTAAACATTGGTAAATTAAAATATCTGATCTGATGACCTGATGTTCGTTGTTTTACACCACACTCAGCAATAGTTAAGCAATGTGCCAGCAGTCTGAAAACCGAATCTCGACAAACCAGTGATTGACATAAGCATCAATCTACGACAAGCATCGCCTCTTACAACAATCATGGTTAACCCTGATCTTCACGGGCTTGTTTATCTGATGGGTCTATCTAAATAGGTCTTTGTCCAAATGCTGTTTCATCATGTTCATCTTCATAATATTTGTCTTGCCTGTGTAAAATGAAAAAAATAATAAGCTTGGTCCAGAGTCCATGTCCATGTGCTGTAGCTCAACTGACTTATGAAGTAATGATTTAATGACACTTCAATCTTATTTTGGTGAGCTAAAGAAAGACTGGCGCAAAAGCATTCTGGGAAGAAGGAAAAACAAGTGTTTTTACAACAAAGTTAAAGAACTGTGTTGAGTGCAAATAGTGATGCCATGAACTTAGATCTTCTTATGATCATGACATTCACACAAAGTTAAGCCTTGTGCCAAGCAATCTCATTTAAATCAGATCTAAGTTCTTGCTGCCGCTAAACAAAGATCTGAGGACATCCCATTATGTTTACGTTTTCGAGATTGCATGATCAGAAATCACATTCTGACTTTCACTTTCGTGATCTGGTAAGCGACGCTTTGATTGGTCAGTTTTGGAAACAATAATTTTTTCCAGAATAAAATGGAAAAAATGTCTTTTTTTATATTTTTCAGAATAATACTTTCAAAGAAAAAGGCAACTGTGTGTTTGGAAAAAGTGACAAATCACAGGCTCCTCCTACCCCCTTCTCCAACCTAGAAACATAATCGGGGAAAACATGGATTTGAACCCGCAATCACAGGTTTCAGACGTGAACAATTCTGTTGACAGCAAATTGCCATGCCTTAGATGACTGGTCCAACCATAAAAACTTTTGAGAAGCTAAGTTGTATGGTTCGGGAGATATGGTCCGGACAAGAGCACTACCCAAAAATTTCCTAAGTTCATCATATTTCCAACGAAACTACAAAAATATAAAATTCTAAAAATCTCCAAATAGCAAAAGGCACTTCTACTGAGCCTGACTGTTAAGTGTACCAAGTTCTGGGAAGCTAGGTTGTACGGTTTAGGAAATATGCTCCGGACAAGAGCACTACCCTCAAATTTCCTAAGTTCAAAATATTTCCATGGAAACGACAAAAATATAAAATTCTAAAAATCTCTAAATAGCAAAAGGCACTACCACTGAGCCTGATTATAAAGTGTACCAAGTTTTGTGAAGCTAGGTTGTACTGTTTAGGAAATATGCTCTGGACAAACAATGATTACAGACGGACAGACAGACGGACATACTGATGGTTTTATCCCCCCGTCATTATATGTCGGGGGGATAAAAAAGAGAGTGAAGGAACACCCAATTCTTTCATAGATTAACCATAGTAATATGAAAGAATTGGGCATTCTTTAGCTTCTTTTGAGTAGTATAAATTTATATATCCTAAACACGATAATCTGTGAGGTTCAGTTTCAGGATTAGTGGAGTCTGGATTAACAGGGTTCTGCTGTATTACATTGGTTACTCAACACAAACCTACTTACTTCAGGACCTGCGAAGATCCTGGTTAGAATAGGTCTAAGCAACCCATGCTTGCCATAAGGGGCGACTAACGGGATCGGGTGGTCAGGCTCGCTGACTTGGTTGATGTATGTCATCGTATCCCAATTGTTAGGATCGATGCTCATGATTTCAATCACTGGATTGTCTGGTCCAGACTATTTACTGTCTGGTCCAGATTATTTACAGACCGCCATCATAAAGCTGGAATATTGTTGAGTGCAGCGTTAAACAACAAACAAATACTTACTTGAGAACATTTCCTTCCGTTGAGCCCTTCCCATGCAGAGTCACAAAGTTTCTGGTTGCAGAGTTAAGAAGTATTTCGTAGGCCTTGTTCACCCGATCTGACGAAAACTTTTCTTGTTCCATGATAATCATTCGTTCCCAATCCCTTGGAAATTCTGTGTAGTCAGGATTTTGCTTGAAGAGTATTCTTTTCTTGAATGTTTGGATCTTGTGATAGTTTGACCAGAAGAATGTCTTCATCTTCTTCCCTTCCCACACCTCACAAACTTCTGTGACATTGTGCACATCTTGAGTTGTTATGCGCTTGAAGTCGTTGAAGATGACGTCTGGAGAACTGTTGGAAAGCACCCTTATTGCTTCCTCGTAGGTCTGCTTCACTGCATCCGTATATTTGTAGCCTTCCCCCGTGCAGATATAGATGCAGTCGACATAAAGATCACATTCGGTAAATAACTCGCCACCTTTTGCTCCTCTCTTTGAAAGACAAGTCAAGAGGAGATTGGCATTTTTTGAAGCAATCTGGAGTATGTTGTTTGCAGCCTGATTGGAGTTGGCCATCCTCTTCACCTGACCAATCAGTTTGCCCAGTTTCTGTTGTGTCTCCTCGTCTGGAAGACCCACATGCCTGGGGGACAGAACATCATGGGCAGAGAGGTTGGAGTAGTTGTCGTCTGCAAGAACTCCCTCCAGAACAACAGACATAGGACTGTTCTTGAGCAAATCGATTCCTTTTGCATATGTCCTGTACTTCACTCGTTTGGATACCTTCCCAACAGCAGTAGCAATCAGATGCCCGTCAAGTGTAAGATGTCCTTTACCAAGAGAGGTACTCTTGACAAGCTCCATTGAGTCTTCCCTGTATTCCCGATGAAAGACATTGCTTGCAGCTACATTAGCATTGTTCAACTCAATTATTGGTGTATCAGCTCTCTTCTTGAAACCATTAAGATATTTGATCAACTTTTCCAATTTTTCACACAGCTGAAGATTTGGTGCTCCAGGAACCACTTCTTTCGTAGACTTTTTCTTCTCTTCAACAGCAAGCAATTTCTTCATCATGTTATCACTACCTTCATCCTTCATTTCCATAATTTCTTCCACAGGTTTAGTCATCAGGACATTAATAGCTTCCTCGTAGCATGCATGTTTCACCTCCTTCTTACCTGTACCCAGACACCTGGCAAGGAAGATACCATTAACCATCAAACATCCAGTAAATGTGAGTTTTTTTCCAACTTTCCCCAGCACTTCCTGCTTGTAATCAGACCTTATTTTACACTTAGCCAGAGAAATGTCGAGGGTGTGAATGTCATTTACGTGGTCGCCGGAAGCCTTGAAGCTCTTGATATTGGCAACCAGTCTTCTCAGCTTCAAACCCATTGTTTCCTGCACACCTGTAATGCAAGCATCAGTGTTCATTCAAAGGTAAGGTGGACACAAGGTGAAAGGGTTTTAACAGTGTGTTGTGTTATGCTGTGTTGGGGTGTGTTTGTTTGTTGTGTAACGCCGCACTCAGTAATCATGGCAATATTCCAGCTATATGACGGCGGGCTGTAAAATAATCAAGTCGGACCAGACAATCAAGTGATTGACATCATGGGGATCGATGACATGCATCAACCAAGTCAGCGAGCCTGACCTCCTGATCCTGTATGTTGCCTCTTACAACATGCATAGTCGCCTTTTACGGCAAGCATAGGTTGCTGAAGAGCTATTCCACCCCGAATCTTCATGAGTGAGTGAGTGAGTGTTTGTTTAACGCAGCACTCAGCAATATTTCAGCTATATGACAGCGGGCTGTAAATAATTGAGTCTGGACCAGACAATCCAGTGATTGACACGAGCATCGATCTATGCAATTGGGATCGATGACATGCATCAACCAAGTCAGCGAGTGAGTGAGTTTGGGTTTAATGCTGCTTGGAACAGAACTCCAGTGTTTCAAATTGATGAGGGATGAAAGCAGGAAGTGAGGCATGTGTTAGACACTTACCACTTTAAATCTAGAAACATAATCATGGAGAACCGGGATTCAAACACAGGACCATGGGTTTCAACTCAATGGTGCCCAACACTCTTTCTGCTGTTCAGTCAAGTAAGCTCAGCTAATGTGAGTCCACATATATTAATTAACACTAAAATCTACTGAAAATGATGTGAAGAGTTTGTTCGCGCCTTGTAGCTTTTGGAAAAATGAAAATTATGGAGAGAGATTACAAAAGTTAACTTTACCTTAAAAATACTCTAACATACAGTAGGCTCTTGTGTTTGTTTGTTGTTTAACGCCACACTCGGCAATATTCAGCTGACGAGATTTGTTTAGGATTCCCATCTCCCAAGGTAAGGATTCCAGTTTTCACCCTTGTCGAACTAGGCTGAAATTTCATTTCTCCCTCATAGCTCCACCAGTGGCTATTACAAGTTATGCCCCTTCTGTCCCTCCTTTTGACCAATCAAATTCCACTTCTCAAATCATTTGCTTCAAACAAAATGGTGGGGCACCCAGTCGAGACGATCTGATTGATAATCAAAATCTATGTTGTAGACGGTAACGGCCCAGGTGACGGTACACATGCTTTGCAAATCATGCAGTCAATTGAAATCTGCATGTTGAAATCCATGTTAATGAACCTCATTTCTAATTTTGTTATGCGAATTTGATTGGACTATGCATGGACTCATTAATCTAGCAAAAATATAACTCCTGAATTCCAGCGTAGTTTGGCAAAGGTGGAAACTGGTCAGTGAATTCCCTTGCCTCAGGAAAATGAAGATTCAAAACTATTTAACTACTTTTCGCAGGCAAATCGTGATATTGTTCAAAATTTGTTATTCTTAACATTCTTATTTGCATAAATTCTGGGGAACTGGGAATTTAAAAATTCCAACAGGGACTTTTCAGTGTCATTTGCTTCACATACGATGCTGAATATCGGCCTCTGAGGAGGTCCAGATAAATACCTGAACAGGTAAGACTCTCTGTGTCATAATTGAAACTAACATGGTAATAAAATGACACCATACTCAAGCATAATGGGAATCAGGTGGTAGCTTAGTTTGCAGTGTTCAAAATAAGAGGGGGCCCTGGTGTCCTGGAGGTCCTCTGTGCTATTTGACTCAAGGGAACCCCCAAACCCCTAAACTTTCAACATTAGGGTCATGACCAAGACCCACTGACTTTCATGCTTAATTTTGAACTCTGGTATGAACAGCACTGACTTATCGTACTTGGAAGGGTGTTGGGTCAAGGATAACCAGTTGTACCACTTGTTAGAAGTAACTTACCCTGTTTTGGAAAATCAAACTTCAAGTCCAGTAGTGAAACTGGTTTTTCTTTTGTGTGAATACTGGACTTCTGTTGGTCTCTAAATGTTTCAGACCGTTGAAAGCTTCTGGGTCTTTCTCGGTCTCCAAAGTCTTCCCTCCTCCCTCTCTTTAAGCTTCTATCCTCTCTGTCTTTGGTGCCATGCATGCTGCCATCTCTTTTCAAGCCTCTTGATTCGCGAGGGTGTGCAGTTTCTACTTTTCCATAAAAATCTCTTGTCCTTGGATTTCTCCTCGGAGAAACATTTTGCCTGGGCTCATCAGAAAGCTGGTCCACAATGTTCATAACTTTCATGACCTTGTTCATGTCGACAGGATTGACTCTGCTTTGCTGCCTCTCGGCGGCCATTCTCATTTTCAACTCCTGCATTACCCCTGTATCCAGCACAGAGTTGTCCCTTCTCCGGGCTATTTCTTGTCCAGCAGATGGACCTCTAGGTGTTTCACTGAATCTGTAGCTTTCTCTTTCCCAACGGGCACCTGCAGAATGACTTCGAGGACTTTCATGGGACCATTGGTTTCTGGTTTCATTTCTGGGTTGTGAGGATGAGCCTCTGTGTCTGTCACTGAATATGTCACTTTCTGGCTCCTTCCTTAAATTTGTAGGATTTGCAAAATTTGTCCAGTTTTTGCCACCTTCATCAAATCTCATACTTTCGGTTTCCATTGGATATGATGTGTTACTACTTCCGAGGAATCTTCTACCTGTCTCCAAACCTCTCGATTCCATGCCAAATCTGTTGCTGCCGGTGTCAATGCCTGCATGGGGCAATCTGTCTGTCTCCATCTTTTGGCCAGTGGTCCAACCTCTGCCTCTTCCACGGCTCTCAGTTTCCATGTCTAGATTTCTGCTTTGGGCACCGAAGTAATCTTTACCTGGACCTTTGTCCAATGACTCATTTCTGAAGGAAGACCCCAAACCACCCCAAGTGTCTGAAGTAGGGGCAGTTTGAGACTCCTGGAAACTAAACTTAGAATATCCTCTGTATCTGTCTGTCCTGTCAGACACTGTCTTGCTGCCACGTGAGAACTGTGGTGGATTCTCATCAGCATCATCCCACAGATTGCCTCCTGTCTGTTGGCTCGTCTTGTCTAACTGCCCTCTCCCGCTGCTGCCATACTGAAACTTCGACCTAGAATACATGCCTGTTCTGGAGAACTGTGATGGTGTGTCATCACCATCATCCCATAAATTGGTGCTCTTCTTGACCGGCTCCCCGCTCCCAAACCTAGAAAACATGTCTGATCTTGGAGCTTGCCAGAACCTGAAAGAACAGAAGATCACTTATTATAAGGGGCTGCCCATTGACATTTAGGGGTGGGGTGGTGATTTGGGTTTTGCAATATAAAACAAGACATAAGTGAGCAAGGCTCACTGATACCCCCGACCTCGACTCTCAACAAATTTCTCGGTTCAAAGCATGAAAAACATATTTTTTCAGAAAGTCCACATATGAAAATCAAACTTTGCACTGCACCTCTTCTATTAGTATGAAACAGTTTCCTACATGAGAAAAGAATCCAGGCAGTAGATTTCAAGTTACAGCTCCTACAAATGTTTAAGTGAAAAAAATCTAAGTGAAAAAAAGAAAAAAGAAAAGCTGTTATCATGGTAATATTTCAGAAAATCCAAAAATTAAAATCCAACTTTGCACTGCATCTCTTCTTTTGGTATAGAGACCCGTGAAGATCCGGGGTGGAATAGCTCTTCAGCAACCTATGCTTGCTGTAAAAGGCGACTATCCTTGTCATAGGAGGCAACATACGGGATCAGGAGGTCAGGCTCGCTGACTTGGTTGATGCATGTCATCGATCCCAATTTTGTCGATCGATGCTCATGATGTCAATCACTGGATTGTCTGGACCGGACTCGATTATTTACAGACCGCCGTCATATAGCTGTAATATTGCTGAGTACGGCGTTAAACAACAAACAAACACAATCTCTTGCCTCGGGAAGATGAGAAAACCAGATTACTTCCGCCATTGTGGTAAGGATTTGCATGTGCGAGAGCTCCTACCTTTATCAGCTGTTTCTGTTAGCCTGATAAACTTCTTTGATATTCATTTGGAAGGCATAGTCTTGTAAAACCATACAAATGCATTCGGTGTCATTGTGTCTGTATTTTGGTTATTTATCCCCCTTTTCTTCAAATAGCAACGCTGTCGCGCGCCGCTTTATGAGCAGCACGAGCAAACAAATATGGCCGACAGTTATCTTTCTTCTGTCTTAGAAAGCACCATTTATTGAGTTGGTCTCGATATAAATCTAATGTACAACAGTTGTTTTACAAAAGCACTTCGAAGCTGAAGACGAGTCAACTTGTCATCCATGCATTACCTCGCAAAATGATGAAAATATCGAGCCGGTGCACATCCAACTTCTTTCGGCGTGTTTTATTATCTCCCTTTGAAAGCCGCGAAAAGCGATATTGGTACAGCGTCAAAACGGCACTAACCGGAATCTGGCTGCAAGGAACAGGACACAAGTGCACTGCAGGACTCGCTGATGGAAGAATTGACACATAGGTCAGGGAGACTATAGATGGTATGTGGACTCCAAAGTTATATGTTGTCCAGAAGTTCGTTATTAAATTGACAGGATACTCCAGTCTTCAGTTTTTTACTCCAAAAGAAAGAATATATTGCAATACGCGGCAATTATATTATTTGGCAATAATTCGTAAAGACCACCCAATTTTTTATATTTTTATTGATTTTTTGATAATATAATTTAGATCAAGATACATTAATACATACATACAGACAGACAGTTTATTCAATAGAAAGGCCATAGGCCCATAATACAGACAATGTTTGGCTGCATGAACTACGCATGCCAATGAAGTAATCGATTTAGTTTTTCTTAGCCGTTGGACTTTATGTAGATATAAACATGTGTTATATAAAACATCAAAGTTTTCTGATGAAATAATGTCAGTTAAAGATGTTACAGTTTGATACTTGATATACTGTTGAAGATACTTACTTCTTAGGGCTGAATAACGCTCACATACAAGCCAAACATGAAATCCACCTTCAATAAAAGATCTACCATTTTCTATACAATATTTACATAATCGTTCAGTGTATGGAACATTTGTGTATCTCCCCAAATCAAATGCAAGTGTAAACCTGCTACATCTGGAACGAGTCATACATATTCTCAGATGTACTGGTATGGGGAGTGTAAAATATTTTTCTACATTGTTAAATGATTTAAAATGGTTATAATAAAGGGTATCAGATAAAGTACTGATGGAACTACACCATGATTGTTGAAGGTTAACAAAAAATCTTTGTTTAAAAAGATGAATAAATATCTTCACATTGCCAACATCTTGTGTGAACCATACATATCGAAATCCTAATTTTAACAAAATGTTCTTAATGTGAGTAGCCCATGTGGTGCGACTAAAATGGTCCAGTGATTTGAGCTTTAAATAGCATTGGCGAGGCAGTCTGCACCAATACTTGATGGCCTTTGTGGTATACACAAGTTGGAGAGGGGCTATGCCGCACTCTCCTAAAACCATACCATTGTTTGTTGTTTTACCTGTATTTAGAAACCATTTACGCATTTTGTTCTGTACATCTTCAATAATTTTACACAATGAGATGCCCCATACTTCTGCACCGTAACAGACAATAGGCACAATCAGTGCTTCCAATATCTTAAATAAATCTTGACAGGGTATATTACCAACTTTCTTTTGATATCTATATAATGTCATAATGGCCTTGTTATTCGGTGCAGCAAGAGTATTTCGCGCCTTAGTCCAAACAAGTTTGAGCTTGAACACAATACCCAAATATCTATAAAACGATATATATACACTACTAAATTTCTATTTTTCATAATGTCTAAGGGTTCCGCCATTTCCGAATACCATATTTTAGTTTTCCTTAGTTTACCTTCATGCCTGTGGTATTGCAAAAGTGTTCCAAGGCATTGATCTTCTTTTGTAAATTTAAAGGTGTATCAGCAATAGATGACCCGTCATCAGCAAACATAAGAGCATATATTGCTGGACAGTAATACATGTAAGGTGTATTCTAATTAATGAAAATATTCTTTGTCAGCATTTACATCAAAATAGGAGCGGTGGGATAGCCTGGTGGTTACAGCGTTTGCTCGTCACGCCGAAGGCCCAGATTCGATTCCCCACATGTGTAAAGCCCATTTCTGGTGTCCCCCGTCGTGATATGGCTAAAAGTGGCGTAAAACCATACTCACTCATGTTCTGAGTAATTAAAATACAGACCCGGGAAGATCCCGGGTAGAATAGGTCTTCAGCAACCCATGCTTGCCGTAAAAGGCGACTCTGCTTGTCGTAAGAGGCGACTAACGGGATCGGGTGGTCAGGCTCGCTGCCGGTTTGATGCATATCATCGATCCCAATTGCGTGGATCGATCCTCATGATATTAATCACTGGATTGTCTGGTCCAGACTTTATTATTTACAGACCGTCGTCATATAGCTGGAACATTGCTGAGTGCGGCATTAAACAACAAACCAACCAATTAAAAGACACACCAAAAACAATGAATCCAGTTAAATAAAATGACTACTCTATTATGCACACCCTTGCCCCTTTTGTGCGACATCAGCGTTTATGGAAACATTTGGTTCTCTGGTATAAATGAAACTTTTAGCTCAACTGACTGTAAGTCAAGTGACTTTATCTCATTATTGATCTAGATACGACTTTTGACCTTCACATATATACGCAATTAAAAAAAATATATTACGGAATGTACTGTCTCAGTATAGCAGTATGCTTGTAAATAGAATATTGTTAGATTTTAAAGTATCATTTTAATAACCAAACATGAATTAAATTAATAAGCTAACCTAAATATTTAACATTTATTTTCTTAAATACTTGCGTTAACTTCAGCACTTGCACAAATCTTCTAATTCACAGGTAAGCTAGTTCTGTATATAGCTTGGGAGGTTCAACCATTTCGTTAATAGGTTCATGGCTATTGTCACTGGGTCGGTCACAGGCTTGACCTGTGATTAGGTGCTCTTTGTTATCTAGCTTTTTGCATGTTCTCTGCAATCATGTGGATACCCTGATCACAACTTCTACTGGTCAGTCAGCACATATTTCTCAGCACGTTCTCTTCACTGTATCATATAGGGTAAGTTCATTCAATTATTACTTTATTAATCTGGAAGCTTAGGTTACTGTGTATTTTAAGCATTGTTGTTTTATATAGTATTTAGCTAGCGTTGTATTATGACATTGTAATGAAGGGAGGGCGGGCACCAGAAATAGGCTTTAGCCATTGTACTCATGTGGGGAATCAAACCCGGGTCTTCGGCGTGACGAGCGAACGCTTTAACCACTAGGCTACCTCATCGCCCTTGTTCGAACTAGAATAGCTCGGATACTCAATGTTAAGAAATTTGCATTAGATAAACGTTGTATAAAACCTGAAAGACTAGCTGTGCTAATGTATTTCTTGCCAGGGGATAGTTCATACAGCCGTAAAAATCAGCGATAGAAACTAAAAGTTTTAGTCCACTAGTCCTTAACCCTCTTGGTGCCTCGGGACCATATATGATCCCTCACTTTTCACACCCGCATAGTTCTTGCAAAGGTATAATAAGGACTGGTAGAAATCCACCCCTTTTTAAGAGTTCCGCGAATTTCTACCAGTCCCTATTATACCTTGACTATTGGGCCGTTTTGCAAGAACTATAGGACAAGTGCCAACAAAGACCATAAAATCTAGCGCCAATTTCTAACGATGCGTTAGAAAGTAAAAACGGAGTTTTTGCCATTCGAATGTCGTATTGCAATTTTGGAACATGGCTGTTTTAGACTGAAACCGTCGAGGGTGCTACAAAAAGCTTTCTTCGTGATTTGAGACGAAAAGAAATCAAAGGTACTTTGGTTAGATCATTGTGTTACAGAAGCATATAAATGACACATATCTTGAATCCAATCCATTTCCCCGATCACAGTGTATTTTTAGTAGCTTGAAGAACCACGAAACTCAAAGGAATAAACCACGACAAGCTCCATTACAGTGCGTGCTATTTTCGTTATTCTGATAGAGGACGACTAGCCATCGCTGTGAAGAGCTTGCCGAAACGACTAACAAGGGCAAGTAACTCTATTATGTTGACATGATCAAACTTGTAACTGTGTCGCGGTTCGCTTGAAAGAAAACACACTTGTACCCAAAAGATGACCCTTGTTGAATAACATTAATGGGATTAATGGATCAAAGCTGACAATGGCGAATAAAGAAAAAGACCAACGAGTTATCAACCTCGCTAACCTTGTTGCAGATACACGCGAGAGAAAACTGCCTCTGACGTTGTTGAAGCTAAAAGGTTTATTCACATTTCAGAGTGAACATCCTTTACAACTACAGTTTTTGTTCCAGAAATAACCACTTTAAACTCTGCCCATGATTGATCTTAATGCCTTCATATATGTGGCTGTATTATAAGGATGCAGATCAGTAGATTGCTATCTATAATGGCATGGTCTAAAAGCATTTTAGCTCTTTGGCATTGGATTTGTTTATCATTTAAAGTTATCAGTGTAAGAAAAACAACCACATAATTTTACCCCCACATCCCCTATTTAACTCTGAAGCCTCACTTATGAGGGTACACTTGCATGATACTGGATATCATTTGGCCATATGTGTTTGATACTATTTGAAATATTGGGGTATAAAGCTCACAATAAGCAGAAAAATAGATGTTCCATAATGGACTTGAGTGGGGGACAAGCCCTCCAGACCCCTGTTAATTTAGCAAGATTGCTAAAAATGGCATCTGAACAACTTAGAAATCACTACTAGGGAAGGATCTCCTGCAAATCCATTACCAGAGCTGCTAAAGGTGTCCGGTATACTCCAGTCTAACCCATATGAGAACCAAAAAGCACTTACAGCTTGTCCAAACCTCTTTTTTTCCATAGAAGTCCAAATGCACACACATGAATTGCCTACACTTAAGTACCACTACTCGTTTTGCTTACCAACCACTTTCGTCTGTGTTAAATGGAAATACTCCCAGAATGATATTTACTGTTTTAAAGTTGCCAACAGACACAATTTATCATCAAAAAGAATCCGTGTGAGAATATTGTACATAAGAAATAATAATAAGTAATAAGGAGTGACAAGTGGGAGTTGTTTATCGAGTGGTTTATTCTCCCTGCAGTGTTTTATTGTGTGATAAACAACAACCACAAGTCGTTTATTTCTTATGAGACATCAACATTATGTACAGCCTCTTAAGGATGTTGATGAAATGTACAAGCTTTAAAAGTATTTACCCAAATTTTAATGATGATGATGACTCTCTGAATGCAATCCAACCTCGGAAATGTCGGACAAGTGCATTTTACAAACAGGACGGTCAAGTTTGGTATTTCCTGCAAATCCTCACGTCGATTATCTGTACCTTTTCTCCCAATACCGATTGTCATATCTCTCTGTTATAGTTCGGCCACTGATTGTCTACGTAGCCCAGCTACATCTATGTGGAACAACTTACTAGACACTTCCCTCTCAAAAATAATGTCATCCAATATATGACGTCATCAAGTTGCAAGCACATATTCAAATCTCCAGAAATGACGTCAGGATAGAACAATGTTTTATCATGAAGTAAACCACGCTTCGTTCTTCATTGTTCTTTGGGATTTATTGTGTAGCTATCTTATATAACCGGTCAACAGATACTGAGATGCAACAAACTTATTTTCAGCTCTTAACCATCCTGACAATCAATATTTACTTACAGTAGCAAACCACAACAATTTCATTTATGAAATATGAACTTGTCACTTATGTGAACAACAGTAACATGTGGGACACGTGAGTAACAAGTTAAAATTAACAAATATGTAAACCAACCAATTTGCATGTCTCAGTGTTTGTTATATCAATGTCTTTCTCAATTTACTGTACAACTGGTACATACAGCTGGAGTAATTTGGCCAAATGTTTTGACCTTTTGCTGTTTTGATTTGTAACTCATGACAGTTTAAAAGACATACTGCATTTGCATTGCCTGATAGATTTAGTATGATAAATACAGAAAACTGAAGCTATTGCTTCAAATTACAGTTTTTCAAAATAGAAAGACTTTTGCCTGAATTGTTGTGGACTCTAATGAACTGCTGTTTCAGATATTTTGGACACTGCTGAAGCAGGTGAGGTTGACTTTGTGCGACTGCGGCGAGAAGTATGGGAGTACAACCTGCTGCAGGTGCTCATCCTCGTCCTCAGACAGGACTTCAGCATCATCCCAGGGGAGTGGAGGACAGCTGTCAGGCTGGTGGACTTGCTCAGGTAATCCAATACAGCACATTAGATTAAATCAGTTTTTATATGGCACCTTAGGCAGAGATGCTTTCACACTCTGCCCTAGTGTTAAAAACTATTCTACTGTATTCTACGTTCTGAACCCCCTTCGGCAAGAATCACCTCACTAACCAACTTCTAAACCAATATGCAAGTTCACTTCATCAGAGCCCCCTACTAAAATTGAAAATTTGCATAACAGTCTGTAGTTTCTTGTGTATATTGCAGATTTGTTTTACAGAAAACAAGCTTAGAAGTGATATATATATATAGGTAATTGCCTTGTAATCATTATCAAAAAACTGTTACTTTCATCAACATTTGAACGAAGTTTGTTCGCTCCCGCTTAATATTTGAAAATAGATTTAATCCATTGTGTATAGTTTAAATAAGGTGAGTGAGTTGGGTTTAACACCGCTTTTAACAGTATTCCAATTATATCACGGCGTGTCAGCTTAATGTGGGAGGAAAGCCCGAAGTGATGCAGGTTTCAGATGTTTACTGCTTCTGTGAAACCCACGAGCATGGGTATGGTGCTGACAAACCTAGACACATAATCTGGGCGAACCGGTATTCGAACCCACAATCATATGTTTCTGGCGTGCCCAAGGTACGCAACTCTGCACAGCGAATCGAGTGCCTTAGACGATTGGGCCACCCGTGCCCCCTTTTAATAAGGAATCCCCTTAGTATGGCAAATATGGTATGCACTATATATCATGTATACTGCTCAAAAGAAGTTAAAGAAACCTTATTATTTGATATTACTATAGTTATTCTGTCATGGCATTTGTTCTTTATCGTCTTTGAGTGGTATATATCCCAACATTATGACTGTGGCAATTCCATAGTCAGTAGTAGTGGATTATACACATGATAAAACTAACCAAACCAAACCAAACCATGAATTGTGTGTATTTGCAGTCAGGCAAGTTCTGGTCTGAACCTTCCTCGTCAAGAGATGCGGCAGTTTCAAGAGCACCATCTGCCTCGAGCGCTTGATTACATTTTCCTGCTGACTCGGCGGATACAGGCCCAGATTACAGCACTCAAACAGGATGAAGTATGCTTGTACTACCAGCAATATCTCTGTTCAGCATTGTTATGTAGGCTTTTTTCCTTGATGATGATGATGATGATGATGATGATGATGATGTAAGTCATTCATATGCATGCTGTAAAATAATGTAGGTCATCACAAAGAATAGTAGAACTGCATAGTAGACTGGAATAGTGCAATACACTTTTCAAACAATGCATATAGTAGAACGTGGATATGATGAACTACAAGGATCGGAGAAATCAGTTCGTTAAATACATTTTCTCGCGCCATCGATGATAAGACAATTGTGTTTTGAAATTCTGTTATTTCTTATGAAAGAGTTAACTGACTATAAAAGTCCAGTTTTCACCCTTGCCAAACTAGGTGTTATATTTTGGAGTTATATTTTGGCTAGATGATTAAACATATTCAAAATAATACCTACATGATTTGCAATTTTGTTTAAGCATGTAGCTGTTGACATGTTGGTGAACTGTGTTTAAGGTGGACCAGCCGGAGAGGAAGAAGATGGAGTACACGGGTTACATTAAGGCCATCATGGAGTCTGTGGTGTACCTCGCCAGTGGCTATGTCACATTAGTTGCTGAGAGTAAGTTGTTATTGAAGGCATTCTAGTACACTCATGAACATACATTGCCTTTAGGACCCAGTATATAATACCGTATTTGCTCTATTCAGCGCACCTTGCCAATAAGTGCCCCCTTCCAGACGAATCTGTAAGTAATCTTTATAACCATCCCGTACTATTCTTGATAATGACAGTCAATATTTTCTTCAGAAAACACACCAGAAAAGGTATCTAATTAATATGTATCTATTATCCCCAAAGTTTTGTTTTCATCATTGGTTCTCTAGTGCTCGATCTCTGACAAATTTAATAAGCAGCCCCTCAGTCAATTGTCTAACTGCCTGGGGAACTTATTATGTATAGGAGGTTAGTAGGAGCATTGTAGGTTAAGCTATTCTATGGCTTACCATAAGTGGCAGTTAAGTTAGATTGGTTTTGGTCTGACTTGGCTGACTGTAATGCCTTGGTGTTGGTTGTTGCTCATAATATCAACCACTAGTTAGTCTCGTGAGGTGAAATGTGGTTTAACTTCGTGTCCAAAATTATTGCACTTTTATAGTGACGTGCATGCACGTCTGTGTGTGGCTACTTGTACTAGTCCAGAGTAATGCCGATTTATAGTGCTAGCCTACTGAGATACCATGCCTCAGTTTAACATGAACACCCCACAGTATACTGACTTTGAGCCGACCTGTCATTGTTTTAGCCTCTAAATGCTGAGCGCCAGGCTAGGTAACAACAAGTACCATCTTTTAACATCTTTTGGTATGATGCGGCCGGGGATCAAACCTGTGTCCCTGACCTTCCGCTCTCAAGGCGGACGCTCTACTACTAGACCAGGTGGAGGTGGTCACTGGTTAGCCGGGCTCAGATTTACTTAACACAGTGTGCCATGATGCAGCATGTGAACTAATCCATTGAACAGTATTTGCATGATCATTATTACTAAATATGATAATAAGAAGATTCACGAGGTCATAATCCTTGAACTGTTTCTCAGTTTTGAAGTCTCCGTGGCTACTCCAGCTGCTGATAACAGATGAGCCGGATACGGTGGTAGCAGTTATCACCATGATGGACAAGGTTATCAGGGCATATGGGTAAGTTTTTTTAGAAGAGTATCGTTTTGTTTGTTAGCGAGTTTTGTTCAACACCGGTTTGAACAGTATTCCAGTTATATCTAGTGTGTGAGTTTAATGTGGGAGGAAAGCCGGAAGTGATGCAGGTGTTAGACATTTACCACTTTGGTGAAAACCTCAAGCACAGGTATGATGCTGAGAAACCTAGAAACATACTCAGGGGGAACTGGAATTTGAACCCAGGATCAAAAGGTTTCTGGTATGCCTAAAGGACACACTTCTTCACACCATGCCTCCATCATTGAGTTAAAATTGTCAGACTTTTCTTGAAGGTATCACAGTTGCAAGGTGGTTTTGTGTGAGATGAAAACACATAAGGGTTAGATTTGATTGCTCTGCCTTTGTGCACACTGTCATTCTTCTCTTGACTCCTCCTGCCAGAGACAATTGTAAAGTTGTATAAAGGGGTGTTCCTCCTAGGGTAAACATTCAACCATGTGGGTCTTGCAATGTCCAAGTAACCAGTGCCTGTAATAGATGACAAAACTGATTATCAGGTGTTATAATGTGTTACCTGGTTCGTTGTATATCATCATACCCAGATGCTGCTTGCTCATGCTATCCAACACTGGTTTGCCTGGCCTGTACTCAATCAGTGTTAGGTGGAATATGGCTGACAGTAATCACTTGCTTGACTGTTAGCAAAATGTTCAAGATAATAGCCACCTTAGGTTGGGATTCCATCACTTTGACTGACAACATGGTTGAGTGTTTCCTCTGTGCAACCAATGTACAGAGGGTGTCCTGTATAGGTGGTGTCCTGTATGGAGGGTGTCCTACACAGAGGGTGCTCTGTTCAGAGGTTGTCCTGTATTGATTGTGTCCTGTATGGAGGGTTTCCTACACAGAGGGTGCCCTGTTCAGAGGGTGTTCTGTATAGATGGTGTCCTGTATAGATGGTGCCCTACACAGAGGGTGCCTTGTTCAGAGGGTGACCTGTATAGATGGTGTCCTACACAGAGGGTGTCCTGTATAGATGGTGCCCTACACAGAGGGTGTTCTGTACATATGGTGTCCTGTACAAAAGGTGTCCTGTATAGTGTCCTGTAGAGAGGGTGTCCTGTAGAGATGGTGCCCTACACAGAGGGTGCCCTACACAGAGGGTGTCCTGTTTAGAGGGTGTCCTGTACAGAGGGTGTCCTGTACAGAGGGTGTCCTGTACACATGGTGTCATGTATAGTGTCCTATACGCATGGTGTCCTGTACAGAGGGTGTCCTATACACATGGTGTCATGTATAGTGTCCTGTACAGAGGGTCTCCTGTACACATAGTGTCATGTACACAAGGTGTCCTGTATAGTGTCCTGTAGAGAGAGTGTCCTGTAGAGATGGTGCCCTACACAGAGGGTGTCCTGTCCAGAGGGTGTCCTGTATAGAGAGTGTCCTGTACAGAGGGTGTCCTGTACGCATGGTGTCATGTACAGAGGGTGTCCTGTACAGAGGGTGTCCTATACGCATGGTGTCCTGTACAGAGGGTGTCCTATACACATGGTGTCATGTATAGTGTCCTGTACAGAGGGTCTCCTGTACACATGGTGTCATGTACAAAAGGTGTCTTGTATAGTGTCCTGTAGAGAGGGTGTCCTGTATAGATGGTGCCCTACACAGAGGGTGTCCTGTACAGAGGGTGTCCTGTTCATAGGGTGTGCTGTACAGAGGGTGTCCTGTACAGAGGGTGTCCTGTACAGAGGGTGTTCTGTATAGATGGTGTCCTGTATAGATGGTGCCCTACACAGAGGGTGCCCTGTTCAGAGGGTGTCCTGTATAGAGGGTGTCCTGTACAGAGGGTGTCCTGTACACATGGTGTCATGTATAGTGTCCTGTACAGAGGGTGTCCTGTACAGAGGGTGTCCTGTATAGATGGTGCCCTACACAGAGGGTGCCCTGTTCAGAGGGTGTCCTGTACATATGGTGTCCTGTACACAAGGTGTCCTGTATAGTGTCCTGTAGAGAGGGTGTCTTGTAGAGATGGTGCCCTACACAGAGGGTGCCCTGTTCAGAGGGTGTCCTGTATAGAGGGTGTCCTGTACAGAGGGTGTCCTGTACACATGGTGTCATGTATAGTGTCCTGTAGAGAGGGTGTCCTGTACAGAGGATGTCCTGTACAGAGAGTGTCCTATATGCATGGTGTCCTGTACAGAGAGTGTCCTATACACATGGTGTCATGTATAGTGTCCTGTACAGAGGGTCTCCTGTACACATGGTGTCATGTACAAAAGGTGTCTTGTATAGTGTCCTGTAGAGAGGGTGTCCTGTATAGATGGTGCCCTACACAGAGGGTGTCCTGTACAGAGGGTGTCCTGTTCATAGGGTGTCCTGTACAGAGGGTGTCCTGTACAGAGGGTGTCCTGTACAGAGGGTGTTCTGTATAGATGGTGTCCTGTATAGATGGTGCCCTACACAGAGGGTGCCCTGTTCAGAGGGTGTCCTGTATAGAGGGTGTCCTGTACAGAGGGTGTCCTGTACACATGGTGTCATGTATAGTGTCCTGTACAGAGGGTGTCCTGTACAGAGGATGTCCTGTACAGAGGGTGTCCTATACGCATGGTGTCCTGTACAGAGGGTGTCCTATACACATGGTGTCATGTATAGTGTCCTGTACAGAGGGTCTCCTGTACACATGGTGTCATGTACACAAGGTGTCCTGTATAGTGTCCTGTAGAGAGGGTGTCCTGTATAGATGGTGCCCTACACAGAGGGTGTCCTGTACAGAGGGTGTCCTGTACACATGTTGTCATGTATAGTGTACTGTACAGAGGGTGTCCTGTACAGAGGGTGTCCTGTACAGATGACATGCTACACAGAGGGTGTCCTGTACACATGGTGTGCTGTACAGAGGGTGTCCTGTATAGTGTCCTGTATAGTGTCCTTTACAGAAGATGTCCTGTATAGTGTCCTTTACAGAGTCCTGTACAGAGGGTGTCCTGTACAGGTGGTGTCCTGTACAGAGGCTGTCCTTTACAGATGTGGTACTGATCATCCTAAACATTGGTGTAGAGAAATGAACACTTTGTTGCCTTATGGATTACCAGTACCAGTATGTACCAAGCTCTTATTTATTTTTGTATTATTTCAGTGTTGCTTTGTCACAAATTGACCAGAAAATCGTCTACAGCATCTTGGATGAACTGATTTACAAGATCTCAGTAAACAACAATGTGGCTGTTGGAGCGTAAGTAAGAGTCTCCGTAACTGACATAATTAACATGCCCCATCCCTGCCCTCTCATCTTGGCCTGTCAGAATAGTGTGGCAATCCCCATTAATCTTGTACATGCCAAACATGCTTCATCCTCCAGCAATAATTGAGATGTGAATGCTTTTCTAATGATATTTGGGTATTAAAGTTAGCATACAGTAGACTTTAAAAGTGAAAACATATTTTTTCATGATTTTTTTATTACTGTTCTCATGTTTTAAATACACATATGCATTGCTCATCAGCTTAAGTGGTGGCTTGTGCTGTTTTTAATTTTTTCAAAATGTTATTTTTTTATGATTTCCTGGAAACAATTTCGACTTAGTCTCAAGCAAGGGTAGGGTTCGTTTCTGGGCCATAACTTGAAAACCGTTCAACATATTTTAATGAAACTTGAGATATGCATTTCTCATCAGCTTCACAGGTGCCTTTTGCTATTTTGAAATTTGTCTATATTTTAGTTTGTTATGTTTCCTTGGAAACTATTTGGACTTCGCCTCAAACAACTCTAGGCTTTGTTTCCGAGCCCTAACTCTCAAACTAATGAATACATTTGCATGAAACTATACATGTGCAATGAGCATATGTATGCTCAAGTATGGCCTTTTCATATTTTTAATTTTTTTAATTTGTTGTGTTTCCATGGAAACAATTCGGACTAAATTTCAAATAAGTAGTGTTTGTTTCCCACCAAAACTCTGCTTTAATGAATATTTCTGTGTGAAACCATTATCTTTCTCGGCTATAATTGCTATTATTGTTTTTCAGACTTGCAAACACATTTGCAGTAACAACTTGAACTAATGTATAAAAAAAGTATGGGAGAGACACATGTATTTGAGTAAAAATACATTCTAGTTATACTAGTCCATTTCAATGATCAGGTATGAACTCCATGTATAAATCATGTTCGCTGTCATTTTGAGTGTCTGAAGCAGAATGGAGAATGCATCATTTGTGATATCCCAGTTTAGAATGTCTTGGTTGTGAACTGATGTTGTTTCTTCAGGGCAGCTACCAAGTGTATCTTGAAGATCTGTGATGCATTCAGACTGATCGTGGATGTCCTGTGTACAAGATACAAGTAAGTCTCATCAGCCTCGGAAACGTGCAGATAACATAGGCAGCTTTTAATGTGAGGGAAGCCCTTTTCTGGTGTCCCCCGCTGTGATATTGCTGGTGTATTGCTAAAAGAGGCGTGAAACCATACTCACTCACTAAACAGTAGTTGAACATCTCACAAAACATTCCAAATTAATTGTTTTAGTTTCAATATGAGGTCAGTCTTGTCAGTGTAATGTCTCCCATTTCAGGGGTCTACGGCCATTACTAGGGAAGTGGCATGGCAAGGGGTTTGCCAGAGAGCTGAAGCAGCTGTTGGTTCTCCTCGACACTGGAAGTGCTAAAAAGGCAGAGATGGAGGTGTGTGACCTGAGTCAGGTCCTTAGTACCCCATGCTTTAATAAACCTACTGTCACTTTTCTCTTACTCTGGTCTTTCTCCTGCATGCTCGCTTTGATCAAATTCTCTTTATACCGTGACATTCTGTATTTTTTCACTTAAAGGTGACCACCTCCGTGGACTAGTGGTAGAGCGTCCACAGAACGCTCCGGGGTTCGATCCGTGGCCGCGTCATACCAAAAGATGTTAAAAGATGGTACTTGTTGTTACCCTGTCTGGTGCTCGGCATTAAGGGGTTAAAACAAGGACTGGTCGGCTTGGAGTCAGTATAGTGTGTCTGAGTGGGGTATTCATGTTAAACTATGACATGGTATCTCAGTGAGCTAGCACTATAAATCGGCATCAGTCTGGACTAGTACAAGCCACACACACACACACACACACACACACCCATGCATGCACTTCGCTATATATAAGTGCAATAATCTTGGACGCGACGTTAAACCCAATTTCACCTCACCTCACTAAAAGGTTTTCATACTTTTTCTAGTTTTTCTTGCACATTTAAACGGTTCATAAGTTGGATAAAACACTCCTCGGTTTTGGTTTGTGGTTTTACATTTTCAGTAATTTCTCATGCACCGACTGCTTTCGCCAACAGTTGTATACATGAACAGGCTTTACAATTGTCTTGTTATAATGTGCCAAATGTAAATTGGAGTTTTGTTTCAAATTAAACTCTTTTGGCGATTTATAAGCCAGAGAAAACACTACCCCTTGGTTTGGGTTAAAAATGTAAACACTCCGCAGTTGGGAAATCTCTTGTGTTTTCAACCAAAACCTTGGAGGCATGTTTTTTCCTATACATCAAGCCCACTACAAGCAGGATCGGACCCGTGAAGATCCGGGTTAGAATAGGTCTTCAGCAACCCATGCTTGCCATAAAAGGCGACTGTGCTTGTCATAAAAGGCGACTAACGAGATCGAGTGGTCAGGCTCGCTGACTTGGTTGATGCATGTCATCGATCCCAATTGCGTGGATCAATGTTCATGATGTCAATCACTGGATTGTCTGGTCCAGACTTGATTATTTACAGACCGCCGTCATATAGCTGGAATATTGCTGAGTGCAGCGTTAAACAACAAACTAAAAACAAGCAGGATCTGATGGCTACAATGTATGACCTGACTGATTTTGTGTCAAAAACTGAAAATGAAACATATTGTGAAGTGTCACCATGGTTATACTCTCAGGAATATAAAAGTATACCCTCATAGCATGTTCCATTTTCAAGCAGGGGGCACGGGTGGCCCAGTCATCTAAGTCGCAGTGATTCGCTGTGCAGAGTTGCGTCCCTTGGGCATGCCAGAAACCTATGATTGTGGGTTCGAATCCTGGTTCGCCCCGATTATGTTTCTTGGTCTGTCAGCACATACCCATGCTCTAGGGTTTCACCGAAGTGGTTAACGTCTGAGACCCACATCAGTTTGGGCTTTTCTCCCACATTAAGCTGACACGCCGTGATATAACTGGAATAATGTTAAAAGCGGCGTTAAAGCCAACTCACTCACTCACTCACTCACTCACTCACTCACTCACTCACTCACTCACTCATTTTCAACCAAAACCTTGGTCGCAAGCTCCGACGTTGATTCAGTTTGGCTCTTACTCTATGGCGGTGAACTCACACAAAGTGAAAGTCAATTCTTAAATAAATAAAGACTGTCATATGAAATCTTATTATTAATTATGTATTCGACATTTGCCTCACAAACATGAGTTCGTAAACAACATTTCCAATGACTGTCTATTCATATCTCAAACAGATATTGTTGCCAGTTATGTTAACTTGTAGGTAGCCAAGTGGCGAGCAGTAGATAGATTTAGGTCACCAATCATAGATTTGAGTTGCATTGGCGACCAAAATGGTCGCTACTTAGGGGGCTGAGCAGTGTTTAGAATACCTAGCTTCCCAACAGTCCGAGACGGCTTCTGTCTTGGACAGTCAACATGCATGTCGAATGGCCTGATTGAATACTTTTGGAAGGTTTACTTAATAAAATAGAGAATATGGACTTATGTTGTGAGTTTATTTTGGCCCAATCTTAATATATAGCTCAAAACTTGCAATAATTATTCCATGCATAGATCAACAATGCATGGATTTCATTATTCTCACCTGTAGTTGTTTGTCTTCATTGTTCAGTCCAGTGTAAGAGAATTCTTGACTGACAACTTTTTAAACGGACTGACAAACGGCTGTCTGGCTGGAATATATCTGAATAAGCACTGTTAATGGTGGTTAAAGGTCTACTGCCTCACTTTACAATAGTGATCCTGCAGGGTTTGCTGCGATTGTAAACCAGCAGTCCATCCATCTTTGTAACTCTTCATCCCTCCTTCCAGAAATACCATCTGGCAGCAATCTATCTGCAAGCATGTTGGAAGGGATGCATTACAAGAATCAAACTTAGGAGGGCAAATGCGGCTTTCAAGAAGTTTCAGAGAACGTACAGGTTAGTTAAATTTCATATCTCCCTGTGTGTTTTCGGAGGCAAAATAGCCCCCGTGTACCTAATGCATGTTGTAAGAGCGGACTAAATGGATATTGGAGTACAAGAGTACAGGATCAACTGATCCGAAACCAGGCTCTACGAAAATCAAGCTCAGACGGTTAATGAAGTTGCTGCAAACTTTCATCAGGCTATTGAAGTACGAGTCATGGGTCAGACGATTAGAAATTGCAGCTCATCTCCATGCTCGACAGCCACATGTTGTGTTGCCCCTTACAAGTCGCAGACATTGGGATACCACATAAATTGTTGCCTGAATTATGTGCAATTTTTGTATTTTCATCGACCCCCACTTTTCTAAATATATGTATCTGTGCTTGTGTTAGCTAATTACTCTGTAGAACAATATTCACTCTCGGACTTGTGATGTTTTGATATGTTTGGTTGTTTCACTAGACTCAAGAAGGAGAAAGAAGAACGGTTCCGAGAACAGACGAAGATAGATGCCGAGTTTTACCACCATCTGAAACTTAACAGACAGCGGATCATGAGGGAGTTCAAGGAGAGACGCCTCCACTTGATAGAAATAATGCCAGCAGGTAACATATCATCGATTTGTCTTATGTGTTTGTTTGTTTAATGCCATACTCCTGTTATATGCTGTAAATCTTGAAATTAACGCAAGCATGAATTAAATGCGAAAAATGCAATTGGTCTTTGCTCGTGTTATTAAACATCGCATTTATATCAACAATAAGACATTTGGGATAGCAGAAATACCAACTTAGACATACACTGAAAACAAACAACTATGTATTCCACATCACTGTTTATTTAGCAGCAATCCACTCATGCTTGAGAGGAGGGGGATGTCGCATTCATATTGAGGCGCATTTTTGGCTAGGGGCCAACGGTCACATTATTTGGAGATTATTGATTTTACGATTCACAGTACTCGCCGCAAATAGCTGCAAGATTGCTGATGTGGCATTACGCAATAATCACTCACTCACCCCCGTCAAGTCACGTCTGGACCAATGATTGATGTCATGAACATTGATTTATTCAATTGGGATACTACTAGATGCAATCAAACATGTCTCTGAACCTGACCACCCGATATAATTAGTTGCCTCTTATAACAAGCATGGGTTGCTGGGGTTGTATATTCTTACACTTTATGAGTCGCCATTGGTCCGCTGGCTTAATACTGCACATGTTATGTCTTACAGCAATACATCATTTATTTATGTCACACTGGCAGCAGACTGGCCTGTTTTAACTTTGATAAAATTATGGGACCAGGGTGCTACCTGGTTTTGTTTGTGCAACTTGGTTTTTATGTCAACATACACCTGGTGCAGGTAAATCACGTTCCTTAAATCGAGCCCTGCATCATATCAAACAAAGCCAGAAAATTTTCATGATAGAATAGTAAACATATTCTTTAAACTATTGAGTTCCTGTTTCTGTGGTATTATTACAGTTGGTTGGTTTGTTGGTTAACACCGTACTCAGCAATAATCCAGCTATATGATGGCGGTCTGTAAATAATCGAGTCTGGACCAGACAATCCAGTGATTAATATCATGAGCATCGATCCACGCAATTGGGATCGATGACATGCATCAACCAAGTCAGCGAGCCTGACCACCCGATCCCGTTAGTCACCTTTTACGACAAGCATAGTCACCTTTTATGGCAAGCATGGGTTGCTGAAGACCTATTCTACCCCGGAATTTATCATGACAGTATTGTATCTATCACAATACTATTGCAACAGTAACAATGCTTCCACTAGTCACCCTTATTTGATTATTGTTGTGTGTCTTCAGTGCAGATACCCAGGTTTCTGCAGAGAGAACAATCTGATGCCGCTGTCAAGATTCAAACAATGTGGAGGGGCCACAAAGAGAGGAATCGACTTCCAGGTCGTCAGGAGGTCGCACGACAGGTCAAGGCTGTCATAAAGATACAGAGAACAGTATGTACTGTCCAAATTACTCTTGGTCACTCTTTTGTGATTGATACATGATTTGTAAATTTGTCTAATCAATATTTGTGTCACTGGTACTGTCATGTTATAAATCCTACCACCAGATTAGCCTTTTCTGGCATGCTCCCATGTTAATATTTTTGTACCCCATTTTGGCCTTGAAAAGATGACCTGTTTAATGTGCCTGTTTGGTCCTGCTTCTCAAGACCAGCTCTCAGCTTTGTACTGGTTTGCTGGGTCCGAGTCCCAAGTAACCTGTGGTTGATGTACAAGGTGACTTCATTGATAGGGTGGTTCGGCTTGGTGACTTAGTCGATGGTGTGTCATCATACCCTGGTGGCGTAGACTGTTGCTGACAATATCAGTCACTGGTTTGATCCATTATTTTTTGCGAGCTGCCTCTTCTTCAGCTGGAATGTTTTAAGCATTAAACAAACAAAAAGGAAAAAGAACATTGACTTAGGGTTTCAGTATTCCATAGTGTACATGGTACTTGACCCTAGTAAGTGCAAGTGTACTGCTCCAGTACAGTGACTGCCTCCTTGGTGTAGTGAACAGAGCCTCAGCCAGGAGAGTGGAAGGTTGGTGGTTTGAAATCCAGGTCGTGTCATACCAAAAGACGTTAAAAGATAGTACATGTATTGGTTTGCTCGGGGTCGGTATTGTGTCTGAGTGGCATATCCATGTTAAACTGCGGCATGGTATCTCAGTGGGCTAGCACTGTTAAACAGGCATAAGTCCGGACTAGTACAAGCAGCCACACACACGTGCATGTTCGTCCCTATGTAAGTGAAACGATCTTGAAACTTTTTGAAACTGTCAATATGATTAGGCTGTAGTGCTAAGATCTCTCACAATTATGTATTTCTGATACAACAAGAAATTGCACATCATGCTCCTAGTTTGGTTGATTATTGTTTGATTCCCCCTACTTGCTTTCTCACTCTGTAGGTGCGGAGGTGGATGGACCGGCTGGACAAGAGGCGGGAAGATGTCACCATCTCCCTCAAACCCCCTGGCCTCACTGACGTGAAGCGGTTAGAGCTGCATCAGCAGATTGAGAACTGGCGGGAGAGCAACCCGGTGAGTACTTGTGTGGGTCCGGCTGTATGTTTACCATGTACACAGTAGGCTCCCTGTGGAGGTTCCGGGTTGGAAGTAGTCCATAGAACCTATGCTGGTTATATGTGGCAAATAGATGGATGTCCCAAACGGGAAGTGATGTTCATAATATCTATCACTGGATTGTCTGGTCCAGATTTGAGTAGTTACGGTCCGCTGTCATAAAGTTGGAAAAAAGCATGCTGCACAAATTGTCTTGTATGTATACCATGAAGGAATCATTCTGCACCAACTTGTCATTATACTTTTAACTCTGATATTGTACTGTCCATGAATTATTATATGAAACAGACATCAAGACATCTTATCGAGATATCTCTGATATGGTTTATTTGTTCCCCAATTAATGTATCTGTATGCATTCAATTATCATTTTCAACTACCTGGGGAGTATACAACCCATGCTGCCAACAGGCACCAGAAGGTTTTCACATCCACCTCACATATCAGGCATTTCCTGTAAGGTGAACAGAGGTGCATTTGAGCTAAGTCACTTGCCCAGAGTGACACCACAGTTTTGAGTTTCGGGTGTATTTACGTATTCGTGTTTCCATCCTCTAGTCATCTACGGATGAGTGGATTCTTTGAGTGCACAGGGTGAATGTACTGTTCAGTAGTTGTAGTGACAACACCTGAAAACATTGCTGGTCCATGGAATAACTGCCTGGTCACGAGCGGGATACGTTCTTGGCACCTGGCGCTTTTGACCACTTTCCAACTCCACCCCAAAGTTAGGGTGGGTATCGATCATCATGATTATTGTACTATTAAATTTCTTTAATTATTTCAGTATTCTTTTATGAGTTAGAAGAAACAGTTACTCCTGTGTCATAAAGCTTAAAGACAATCTCCCTTATTTGAAATGGCTTGGCTTGATGAGAGTTATGTCCCTTACATTGTGAAATGAAACTAGGACTGAATACAAAGTATCCTTTTCTGGGAGACTTGACAAAATTTGCTTATTATAATTCATATGTTCTTTTAAATTTACAAGATGATATATTCACACCAATATTTATGATTTTAATGAAAACACATTCATGTAGCAATGGTTAAGAAATGTCCAGCTTCTCTCCAAGTAGGATTTGAGTCTGTATGATAAGTTGATTTAGAGTACTTCCAAGTTGTATGATCAGGGCTTGATTATACAAAACATGCACCAGTGCAATCTATTTTTGAAAAATGCAACCTCATATTTATGTCTACATGCACCAAGCATGCCAAAAATTTCAAATTTGGGTTTAACACTTACATCCACAAAACATCAATCTTTGAACTCATTCCATACCTCCAAGCTTATTGTCCAGACTAAGTCCATAACCCATTTTTAATGTGTAATATGTCTTTGTTTGGGGGCTTTGACATAGTCACAATGTGGGAGCTTCAAGATCATGTGCACATCTTTCAACATGTTTCAATGTCTCACCCAAAAAGGTGATCTACAAGCACCAACTAGAAGTCAATGTTAATGACTGTTTGTGGAATTACAATTCACCCATGCACATGGTATTTAGTTCAACAATGTCAGCAGTGTACGCTTTATTCTGTTGTGATTTATAGGATTTCACCATTTGCTACTCTGGAGGATCCAGAGGTGGAGTGCAGTGTTCATGTTTTCAGTTACATGTTGACTTTCCCATCAGCCATGTCACTTTGTTACTTGGGTATTATGTACAGCAGTCATTTTTTCAAAATCCTGGATCCGCCTCTGTGCTAGTTCTGTGTCATCTTCATGAGGCAAGGGAGTTAAGTGACTGTAAAAGTCCAGTTTCCACCCTTGCCGAACTAGGCTGGAATTTATGGGCTCGATCATAGCGCCACCAGTGGCTATTACGACTTATGTCCCTCCTGTTGACCAGTCAGATTCCAACTCTCATATCACTTGCATTTTCTTTAAACAAAATGGCGACACCCAGTCAAGACGATCTGATCGATGATCAAAATCTGTTTTGTGATACAACTGGTCTTACTTCTCGAAGTGCATCAAACCAGATGTCGATTTTGTTACACAATTATGATTGGACTACACATAGACTCGTTCGTCCAGCCAAAATATAACTCCATAATTCCAGCAAGGGTGGAAAGTGGACTTGTATAGTCAGTTTACTCCATTGCTTTTGGAACTTGGTTCTGTGGATAGCTCTGTAGTCACTAGTTGAGAAGACCAGCTTTTAGATATAACTGATCACTGGTAAAATTCATCAAGCCCTGATTGCATGGATCAATCTTGTAAAAACTGACCACTTGCCACTGTTACAGAAATAAGCCTTGTATCTGACTACTGCATGCCACACTCAGTTACCCACTAACTCATCTGAGGAACCGTTTGTCTTCCAGACTCCCAGTAAGACCCCCGAGGAGCTGCTGGAGATTCACACAAAGGCTGCCGAGATGCTACATCATCATTATGCCAGTGTGCGCTCACAGCGACGCACACAGCAACAGCGAGATGCCCTCATTGCTCGTCTTGACACCGATTCGGAGCTCATACTGTGTAAGGGTCATTATAAAAATTATCTCAATAATTTTTAGAAAAAGATTTAGATGGAAAAAGTTTTTGTGGGTTGATGGAGATCAATTGAAGATAGAAAATATAATGTTATTCTAGACTTGTGATATGATAAACGCTTGGGAGGGCGTCTTGAAATGTCTTGAGGAATATTTAATGTGTACAATTTTGCTGAAATACTGCTTATTCCACAATAATACAATGATTCTCAAGAACTCAAGCTTCATCATTTGATTTATTACCCATAGGTTTAGAAATGACCGAGTTATAAAATCATATGTGGACTAGTGCAAATGTCACTTCTCGCACACCAGTGTATCGTTTCTGTCATCCGGACAGCATTGTTGATGACATTCAAATCTTATTGAGACATAAGGTCGGAATGACGTCATACTAGAAACAACGTCAAAGCTGAAGATTGTTGATGTCATTTGACAAATTGTGGTTTCTAGGACAGTGGTGGTGATCACTGCATTTTTCTAAAGGGGAGCTCAAGGATTAAGAAGTAATTGGTACTAAAGAAATTATTACACTCACAGTGTCATACTGATTGTACAGAACTTGTGGAAGAATTCAGGTAATACCCTTGCTCTTGCTCGGGAAATACAAGAATTCTGACACTCGTTTTGTAAAATCAGTGTGACACACATGTGAGTGTAATAATCCCTATGTATTGTTTTCACCAAGGTAAAGCTAAAGACTTGTCCAACATATTTGCCATTAGTACTATCTAATATCTGAACTTGTCTCAACCAACGGATAACCCATATACTAAACAAATTCCACTTTACCCAACTTTCCTAGTTGAATATTTCATCGCATGATTGATAGATGCCCCACAATTTCTGAGTTCCATGTTCCATGGAGTTATATATGTTCTATCTGAGTTCTGTGTATTTCTTTTTAAACTACATGCAGTGGCACCGCCCCTGAAGTCTGTGACACAGAAGGATGTCCACATGTACACCAGCAGATCGGTGCCAGTTGGTGCCAAGGCTCGCTCCAACCATGTAGAGACGATGAAGCGGCTACAGCTCCCCTGGTGGAAGAGACTGGGCGAGGAAGATGAGGAGGCGGCAGATTTTGAGATGTACCAGGAGGATATCATCTTCTAGTAGAAACAACAACAACATTGCTTTTCTTTCGTCGTTTCATACGTTCCAGGAAGATGAAAACAACTAGGTCCGATGTCAATGCTCACCTTTGTCTTCAGATATCATTCCCAGAGCAACATTATCATTATCCAAACGATATATATGACTTATAGATTAATGGTTTTGTGTTGTTTGGGGGCTTGCATCTAAGGAATATTACCTTCTCAACAAAGTTCGGCCGAAACTCTCAGCAGTAAGATTACAAAGCATGAAAGATCTGGGTTAGAATCGGTCTTCAGCAACCCATGCTTGCCGTAACAGGCGTCTATGCTTGTCATGAGAGGCTACTAACGGGATAGGGTGGTCAGGCTCGCTGACTTGGTTGATGCATGTCATCGATCTCAATTGCATGGATCAATGCGCATGATGTCAATCACTGGATTGTCTGGTCCAGACTCGATTATTTACAGACCGCCGTCATTTAGCTGGAATATTAAACAACGTTAAACAAACCAAACCAAAACAGAGCATAACTCTGTGGCCAATGGCACTACAAGTGATGCCAAGATCTGCTGGCTATGGGTTCAAAGATCTGCCACATCAGTATCTTGTTCTTATCTTTATGTAATGGGGAAATCTTGACAATCAACAGATTTGAGTGATTTCTCTTACTTAAAACCATGTTAGGGTTGATGTAGATATCTCTATAATTTTGCAAGATCTATGATTGCATCAGTTTTACATGTTCAAATGCACTTTCAGAATGACCAATGAGTTGCTGGCTCAGAATCAACTGGCACAACAGATTGATGTCATTGTAATGGTTTAAACTCCTTGATTTCAACTGCAGCATGATTCATGGTCTCCTCACTAAAGATACCTTAAATACTGGTCAAAGTGAGGTTAAAACTACCTTATACCAGAGACCATAAAATCAAATCTATTTTATGGTCTCTGCTTTTATTCACTATTGGGCGGTGGGGTGGCCAAATGGTGAAAGCTTTCTACACACCAAGGCCCAGGTTCGATTCCCCACATGCATGGGTACAATGTGTGAAGTCCATTTCTGGTGTTCTCCCCCCCCCCCCCCCAGAGCGATGATATTGCTGTAATATTCCTAAATGCGGCGTACAACCATACTCACTCACTCCTTATTTAGGAAGTAACCTTTGAGTAATTCTCCAACTCAGTGACATATGTTGAGTTTGAATGATAAACATTATATTATTTTGGGGTCAATTTATACCGATCTTGTACATAGAAGTATTTATAAATCATTTTGTAAAGTGAATAAATCCGTCCATCTTTGTATTTCTTTCTGTTCGTATTTATTCATGATGTATTTAAGAGTTTTTATCCCACCTTATAAGTGTTTCAACCATATACATAACATGTTGAAGAACACCACACCAACAATTGGAAGGCTATGTGTAGCAAAACCCAACCATTTTTCCCGAGACAAGGGAGTTAACTGACTGTAAAAGTCACGTTTCCACCCTTGATAAACTGTTACAGTACCACTTGCATTTGCTTCAAACAAAATGGCGGCGCCCAGTCAAGACGATCTGATCGATAATCAAGATCTATATAGTAATAAAACGGGTCTTACTTCGCGACGTGCATCAAATCACGTGAGCACCTTGTTTAAAAACATGAAAAGATTCGGAAAGTATATGTTGACGACTCAAGTTGACACATGCCTTGCACGTCCTACAATCAAGCGAACTCTGCACGACAGTTTACGAACCGGATGTCGATTTCGTTACTAATTGTTATTGGACTATGCATAAATTCCAACCAAAATATAAGTCCGGAATTCCAGCCTAGCTCCGCACCTTGCCTCGGGTATATGTACCCACCAGACACGACAGATTAACGTGCAAAATAGGGTGTTCTTTAACTTTTTATGAGTAGTATATTTAACATATTGTTTTCCCCATAACTGACGTTATTAATTCAAACAACTTCAACTTTATTACTGGCAAATCTTTACCCACACAGGTACTGAAGGTGGCGGTCGGGCAGCCGAGGCCCGATTCCCCACATGGGTACAATGTGTGGAGCCCATTTCTGGTGTTCCAAGCCGTGATGTTGGCGGAATATTGCTTAAAAACGGCGTAAAAATATACTCATTCAGCCACTATTGATTCTAAGCCCTGTGGTCGGTGTATGTAAGATTCAGGGACCTCTAGAGGTAATCACCTCTAGTGATTGTAATCCTGTTGTTTCAGCAAAGTGGGTAATTTCCTTTAGACAATATAGACAATTAGCCATAGATATACAGCTGTGACGTCTTCATGAGACACACATATGACTAATATTGTTGTTGAATGAGAGACGTGTAATGTCCCTGTAAGCCATATGGCTGCAGTATGACTGGAGAAAGTACTGGCAAGAGGTGATTTTGTAATAAAGCCAAGACAAAATGCTGAAATAATTTGCTTGGAACCCTGGTTTCTGAAAGGAATTGGCACGTAATTGTTCGTGACTGACGTTAAATGCTTCATACTGTCCCATCTGCGACAATACATTTTTTATAATCGTTATGTTTTGAAAACTTACCAGTATATTTGCGATATCAAAATAGAAAACGAGTATTAGTTCAAGTGATTTGACTCTACAAGACGCCAACCTATGGTCTCGTAACGAAACATGTACTACTTAAAAGGAGAACATCCGATTCTTTCTCATTATTATAGTTCATCTGTCATGCAAAGCGAATTCCAGCACCCAAGTATGAAACTTCCCAATATATTGAATGAGCTTCAAAATACGTGAATTTATATGCAAGTGTCTAGAGGTATCCTTATTTTTAAAGGTCAAGATACTGTTCTCAATTAAAATGATATATACAAGGTAGTTATTTTGATGCACCAACAAATTATTTTAAGAATTCACGGTTCATAATAAACGATGGCTCTTATAAATTGTGTCCAACTGGGATTCTGGGTCAGAACAGACTGACATTAGCAATGCTTGTGTAAGGTTTAACCCATATGAACGTCAGCAGGTTGCAATGTGAAACCTGGATGATTGTGTTTTCATTGTACCCCAACCGCATCACTGTTCAGAATGATATTCGATTATTTATAAGAGGCGACTAACGGGATCGGGTGGTTAATCTCATTGACTTTGTTGATACATGTCACCGTATCACATTTGCGTAGATCTGTACTCATGATGTCGATCTCTGGATTATCTGGTCCAGACTCTATTATTTACAGACCGCCATCATACAGATGGAATATTGCTACGTATACGTATAAGCTGCAATGATATACGGCTTTCGCTCTCTCGCTGTGATCAAGGTTGTACAATGGGAATGTCGACAGTTCGGGGAAGAACTTCATTCAGAGTTCAAATCGTCTTCTTTTTCCGGATAGGATGAATAAACAAGAAAGCCATGCGGGGAGAACTGAAACAAATTTGATCAATGCTTTCAACGACATCACATAGAATCATCTTTAACTGCTAAATCGCAGTGCTTTAATTAGCCGCCTGGTGCACGATGGTTGACTGCAGTGCTTTAATTAGCCGCCTGGACACGATGGTTGAGTGCAGTGTTTTTTTTAGCCGCCTGGTGCACGATGGTTCAATGTAGTGCTTTAATTAGCCGCCTGGTACACGGTGGTTGACTGCAGTGCTTTAATTAGCCGCCTGGACACGATGGTTGACTGCAGTGCTTTAATTAGCCGCCTGGTGCACGATGGTTCAATGCAGTGCATTAATTAGCCGCCTGGTACACGATGGTTCAATGCAGTGCATTAATAAGCCGCCTGGTGCACGATTGTTGACTGCAGTGCTTTAATTAGCCGCCTGGAGCACGATGGTTCAATGCAGTGCATTAATTAGCCGCCTGGTACACGATGGTTCAATGCAGTGCATTAATAAGCCGTCCTGGTGCACGATTGTTGACTGCAGTGCTTTAATTAGCCGTCCTGGTGCACGATGGTTCACTGCGGTGCTTTAATTAGCCGCCTGGAGCACGATGGTTCAATGCAGTGCATTAATAAGCCGCCTGGTGAACGATTGTTGACTGCAGTGCTTTAATTAGCCGTCCTGGTGCACGATGGTTCAATGCAGTGCATTAATAGGCCGCCTGGTACACGATTGTTGACTGCAGTGCTTTAATTAGCCGTCCTGGTGCACGATGGTTCAGTGCAGTGCTTTAATTAGCTGCCTGGAGCACGATGGTTCAATGCAGTGCTTTAATTAGCTGCCTGGTGCACTATGGTTGATTGCAGTGCTTTAATTAGCTGCCTGGTGCACGATGGTTCACTGCAGTGCTTTAATTAGCCGCCTGGTGCATGATGGTTGACTGCAGTGCTTTAATTAGCCGGCCTGGTGCACGATAGCCCAGTCGTCATTCTGCTGTGACAGAATCCTATAATCGTGTGTTCGAATCTAATATTCGTTTTGAATTGGATTGTTTGTCAGCACCATACCCGTGCTCGCTGTGTTCACTAAAGTTGGATAAGCCTTTTGTGGGTGTTTGTCAAACACACGAAAACCTATTGAGAGGTTTTGCTATGAACTAACGGCTCATAATATGCTTTACTTCAACAGTAAAACCACAAAATGGAACCTCGCAAATGGAGGAATAATTGTAGAACATGAATAAGACACTGGCTGACAAGTTTTATATATGAGTCATACAGTCTCACCATTGGTCTTTATCGAAGATCCTGATAGTTTCGGGTTTGTTGCCTGAAATGTACAAGATTATATTGACCCTTGGTATCGAACAGCATACAAGTATTTGTTTTCCTCATATTTGTGTACTGGCAGTATAATAACGAACCATTTAGTTTTTAAATTCTAGTGTAATTGGGTAATTCAAATCAGAGTTAAAAAACTGGAAATGAAAGCGCGCGCGATGTTGAGCAGTGAATCTTCAAACGATACACGGACACCTATGACATCCAATAACCACTAACATATTTTTACTTTATTGCGAGAAATAAATAAACGCAGTGGTCTGTACACTTCACACAGTCGAGCAAAGATCCCTCTCACTCGCCCATCTTACTTGGATATATACCGACGACTGCTAGAACCATGTACTTATAACCCGCGTTTTGCACGTGCAATAAAAGCTATTTCGTAGCTAAAACGAGTGAATGAGTATGGGTTTACGCCGCTTTTAGCAATCTTCCATCAATATCACGGCAGGGGACACGCGAAACGGGCATCACACATTGTACCATCGTGAGGATTCGAACCCGGGTTTAACCTTTAACCACTAGGCTACTCAATCGCCCCCTCCAGACAGAGGCAAGTGGGAACCTACTCTAACACGAAACCCCACTGGGATGACATCAGTCACTAACCGCAGTACCCCGACCAATGAGTCACAACTGCATAGCATTTTTTTTTGACGACTTCACAACACGCACAAAGAGCTCGAGTCCATTTGTGCCAAATCACGGTTACTGGACAGAGAAAGTTATTCTTGCAAAATATGCCCAAGTTCGATAGCTTGATAAATCAGTCTTAATAAAGTTGATCAAAGGTCAAGTGACAGTGCCATAACTATCCTAAGACTGGTTGACAACAAATACCAGTGGATCTGAACAATATTCAGTCTGGAGACAGTTCATCTGTTAATGCACGACGGTTCAAGGAGAGGCCAAATCAAGGTTACATTGATTAGACTGAGTTGGCTATGTGTGAATGATAAATGTCACTACCACTGGTTTCTACTTAGAGATGAACTAAAGTGGTTTTAGGGTACGAGACAATAAAATATGTCAACGATAAGTAGGACAACACATCAAAGCCTCTTAGGGCCCACATTTAATTGTGTGTGTGTTCGTGTGTGTGTGTGCGTGCGTGCGTGCGTGTTTGCGTGTGTGTGTGAGAGAGAAAGAGAGAGAGAGAGAGCGTGCGATTCACATGCGGATATCTTATTTACAACATGTCACTTTGACAACACATCAAAGCCTCTTAGGGCCCACATTTAATCTTTGTGTGTGTGTGTGTGTGTGTGTGTGTGTGTGTGTGCGTGCGTGCGTGCGCGCGCGCACGCGTGTGTGTATGAGTGAGAGAGATTCACATGCGGTTATCTTATTTACAACCTGTCAGTTTTTCAACTCATTATATATCAAAATATTCTTTTAAGCCATTCCGCTTTGGAATATGTTGAGTCAGTTTCACATTCGTGTAAACATATATCACCAACGTCACCTACCAACGACATGTCATCAGTTTGTTGTTGACTGTTAAGGATAGGCTACTCGCCATGCGTCCTCTCTGTGATGTAAGTGTTCTCAGACATTTCAACCTTACGAGAAAGTACATCTGTATTTAGTCTCTGTGCTCAGATGTCCAGTGCGTGTTCCTCTAGCTCAAGGGCGTCACCCTTCAACATAAACATCAATACAGGGTCATGAGTCCTGCCTCGGTCAAGGTTCCTACCAAGACTCCCGCCAAGCCGTCGAGTAGAAAATCCAAAGGAAGCTAATTGATTATGAGGAACATCCACAAGACGCTGGATATCGGCTCCAAAATTAGACGATTTGCAAAGTTTTCCCGGAAATAATTACCTCACCGCGGCACACGCATTCAAATGTAACTAACATGGACAGCCAAATGTGTCCAATTGAGCACGTCTTGGTCTGTACTCTTGCATCCGTGTAGCGCGTGATCGAAATAACTTGCTAAATTTGTGTTTGATGCGTGAACATATTGAAAAGAAATTGAAATTAATATCATTTCGGTATCCGGTTGCGTTTTTTTGTATGAGACGGCACATGAGAAGGTTAGTGGGAGACACGTTCCTCCCTCCGCGTGAGACCAATTCCTGTCCACAGGGGTATAAAGAATAGCGTTCTATTTCTATTCTTTGCGTGCCTTTGTTATGATTTGTAATCAAGGGGTTTGAAGTGATTTGCTTTGCGTTATGGAAATCAATTCTGTATGACGAATGAAGGTGTGATACGAGAGCATATGTACTGGGTGCACTTATAGAGCAAACTTTACAGAGAAAGTGATAAATTTGGGTTTTACGCCGATTTCAACAGTGTTCAGTTATATTACGACTTCTCGACTTGTTGACGTGTTGGTTTCTTCACTTATTGACTTGTTGAATTATTTTTGGATTAAAACCAAAGTGACGTCGGACACCATGTTCATCCTTTTGGCGAAAACCATCAGCTTAGGTATGGATCAGACAGACAAAGGAATAGGGGCGTATTCGATATAAGAACCGGTGATCAAGGGATTCTGGCATCAATAAGAGGCGCGACTATTTCTGATGTTTTAGTTGCTATAACAGTAAGTATATATCTGATCTCATATTACTGTATTAGTTTCCCACTTTGTCCCTTGTTGCAATATTTTAAGGATTTCTCTCGTTGCATCATTTAAGGATTTCACTCACTGCATCATACAAGGGTTTCTCTCGTTGCATCATTCAAAGGTTTCTCTCGTATCGTTTAAAAGTCTCTCTCGTTGCATCATTCAAAGGTTTCTCTCGTTGTATCATTCAAGAATTTCTCTGGTTGCATCATTCAAAGGTTTCTCTCGTTGTATCATTCAAGGGTTTCTCTCGTTGCATCATTCAAAGGTTTCTCTCGTTGTATCATTCAAGAATTTCTCTCGTTGCAGCATTCAAAGGTTTCTCTCGTTGTATCATTCAAGGGTTTCTCTCGTTGCATCATTCATTCAAGAGTTTCTCTCGTTGCATCATTCAAAGGTTTCTCTCGTATCATACAAGGGTTTCTCTCGTTGCATCATTCAGAGGTTTGTCTCGTATCGTTTAAGAGTCTCTCTCGTTGCAGCATTCAAAGGTTTCTCTCGTTGTATCATTCAAGGGTTTCTCTCGTTGCAGCATTCAAAGGTTTCTCTTGTTTTATCATTCAAGAATTTCTCTCGTTGCATCATTCAAGGGTTTCTCTCGTATCATTCAAGAGTTTCTCTCGTTGCATCATTCAAAGGTTTCTCTCGTTGCATCATTCAAAGGTTTCTCTCGTATCATTCAAGAGTTTCTCTCGTTGCAGCATTCAAAGGTTTCTCTCGTTGCATCATTCAAAGGTTTCTCTCGTTGTATCATTCAAGAGTTTCTCTCGTTGCATCATTCAAGAATTTCTCTCGTTGCAGCATTCAAAGGATTCACTCGTTGCAGCATTCTAGGGTTTCTTACGTTGCAGCATTCAAGGGTTTCTCTCGTTGCAGCATTCAAGGGTTTCTCTCGTTGCAGCATTCAAAACTTCCCCTCGTTGCAGCATTCAAGGGTTTCTGTCGTTGCATCATTCAAAGAATTCACTCGTTGCATCATTCAAGGGTTTCTCTCGTTGTATCATTCAAGGGTTTCTCTCGTTGCATCATTCAAAGGTTTCTCTCGATGCATCATTCAAAGGTTTCTCTCGTTGTATCATTTAAGAGTTTCTCTCGTTGCATTCAAGAATTTCTCTCGTTGTATCATTCAAAGGTTTCTATCGTTGCATCATTCAAGGGTTTCTCTCGTTGCATCATTCAAGGGTATCTCTCGTTGCATCATTCAAGAGTTTCTCTCGTTGCATCATTCAAAGGATTCACTCGTTGCATCATTTTAGGGTTTCTCTCGTTGCATTATTCAAGGCTTTCTTTCGTCTCATCCTTCAAGGGTTTCTCTCGAGTTTGGTCCCCTAGGCGTGCCAGTAACGCATGATCGTGGGTTTGAATCCTGGGTCGCATTTTTCTAGGTTTTTCAACACTTTACCCGTGTCCGTGGGTTTCACCGAAGTGGTAAACGTGTGAGACCTGCATCACTTCGGGACCTCCTCCCACAACATGCTGGTACGCCGTGATATAACTGAAATACTGTTAAACCAAATTCACTCACTCACGACAGATTTAATTCTGAAAAGCAGTTTGTTGCTTTACACCGAGCACAGCATTAATCCAGTTATTTGAAAGCTGTCTGTAAAACGGGTCTACACCAGAAGAGAACTGTATTCCACTCAAGACTATGTACATAGTATGCTGGGGGTACCAGAACAGGATATTTGTTTTTGATGGCGACTATTTCACATGTGTTAAATGGGATTGTAACAAGAAGATCATTATATTATATAGAAATAAGTGTTTTTCTCAAATATTCAGATGTGTAGGAAATCCTATTAATGTCGGTAAAATAGCCACATAGAAATAAAGTTAAGTTGAATAAATAAATAAATATATATATATACACACACACACACACACACACACACACACACACACACACACACACAGAGTGCTGAACAATACAAATTATAACAGCAGCTGGGCTATTATAACTGTGGCCAGCAGCACGGAGTCATGTGCATGTCAGTGGCTCCTAATTAACACCAGAGAATGGCCGACTGGCCACTGAAGCTCAACATTGTGAATGAGGTGCGGGAAACTGCAGGCTGACCAGAGAGGTATCGTATTTTATACGTGGCAGCTGGTCAGTTAGAATACTTTTGTGGCAGGCTCAATTATGTACATAACTTTTAATTAAGATTTATTAGTTAGTAGTAACTGATTAGTTTATTACGATATTTACATGATAAGAAGATATTATTAGTTATAATATTAGTTATGTTTTATACCTTAGTATTTTATACCTTAAACATTCATTCCATAGCTCTGTAACATTAAGTAAGCCTACTCTCAGTCTAACTTCCACTAATTGTCACACTGCATGCTTTTGACTTGCAGCACTCTTTGCCCCAGCGCGCCCCGGCCCAGTCTATTGTCTTGTTGATAGGCCAAGCTGGCCACAGCTACAACAATGTTTGTTGTTGAATTTTTGAAAATGAGTTGCTATTTGTCACCTCAAGGAAACACCATAGACACAGCGAGATTTATTGCCGATTTCTTATCATGTGAGGATTTGGATTTGTGAAAGGATTTATTCATATTTGAGGTTAGTTGGTTATTTATTTTATGATGTTGTATATATGGATGTTTTCTAATTATTGTGATTAGAAATAATATATATTGTAGAATGCATTCTTTATTTGATTTATTAGAAACATAATGCATCTTGTATATATTTATAGTGCTTGACGAACTTACAGTTCAGTGAGTAATTATTATCTGTATAAAACAGTATTAAACACGAAACCTAAATATATATATAAACTAAGTAATATAAACCCCTCTGGACAGTAATGGAAAGTAAATGTATGTCTGTTTGCTTGATGTATGTTTGAAATGAGTGGCTGTTGTACTATATATTTTATACACTATTTTAACATAGGATATCACTTGTATATAGTATTCTGCATTTGTATTTCTTTATTATGCAGATTTCTCAGTAGCAACGTTCACCGTTCGATCATTGTCACGGTATTACCAGTTCAGGTATCACCTATCTGGTATGTAATGTTCGTCATCACTCTATATCATATTAATATATTTTGTATCTGTGTATTGATGTATTGTACATATACGTCTGATGTATTGTGTAATGTAAAGTAAATGCTATTCATTTTAATGGAAGTGATATATATATATATATATATATATATATATATATATATATATATATATATATATATATATATATATATATATTAGAAATTTAAAGAGTAACTATAACGGATTGTATATATTTATTTCTATGTTATATTTGCTTATGTTGTACTTTTATTGTTTCAGACTGAAATTAAGTACGTACATTCGTACTGATTATAAAATAAACGTCATCAGCCTCACCCCCGACAGCTGTTTGTGATTTATTTGGCCAGTAGAGCGCCTACTCCATTATCGGCCAACACAAGCACGGTTACACTTTCTGTTGGTGGGGACTTGAACCTCGGACAGCAGCTATGCAGGTTGGCCCTCTTACGCCTCCGAGATGCTGCCTGGCCATTGTTGTACTACTATGTAGTTATATATATAAACACCACGAATAAAGTGTTGTTTACTGAAACCTACGTTATCAACACACCACAAAACTAAAATGATAGTTGCACCAACAGGAAGTGACGTCAGCAGAAGAAACGTAGCCGATAATTATTATTTTGTGGTGTGTGGACCCACGGAAGGACTCCGTGTTTGAGTAACAGATATTCCGAACTCCGGCCCGGGATACAAGTGATAATCATGTTGTTTTCATAGATAACATTCAAACTTACCCGAGTTTTTGAATAATGTACAGAATCTTGCTTTCGTTGACCTGTCTATATTTGAATGTTTTTTTTGTATAAACAGGCCACGGTAACCTATATCAACGTGATCTTTAAGCCATTATAAAGGTTTGTTTATCCAAGATATTAGTTACCAGTTACTTAAAACAAATATTCTTAATGAAGCACATCCATCCACAAACAAGGGAGACAATTTGATAGAATACGTTCCTCCAGAATGTTATTACCCCGTCGAAAACATTGATATATAAAGATTTCTCCCCTTTTCTTCGTGCAACATATAAAAGGAGTACTCATTTTAAGGTCGAACATTTTTCTAAGAAGAAATGGACATTTTCAACATAGTTTCATAACCTCATACTTTTGAACCATACAACAAGATTGGTTCAACTAAAGTGTCAAATAATTTAAGTTGATTAGTTAAATTACAAATTATAATTTCTGCTTCTTGCTATCAAAATAGTGCATAGCTTTCATACCCTTTTCACACTATGCCTTTCTGATGTTCACTTGAGGGCCAGTCGTCTAAGGCGCCGCGATTCGCTGTGCAGAGTTGCGTACCTTGGGCACGCCAGAAACCTATGATTGTGGGTTCGAATCCCGGTTCTCCCCGATTATGTTTCTAGGTTTGTCAGAACCATACCAGTGCTCGTGGGTTTCACCGAAGTGGTAAACGTCTGAGACTTGCATCACTTCGGGCTTTCCTCCCATATTAAGCTGACACGCCATGATATAACTGGAATACTGTTAAAAGCGGCGTTAAACCAAACTCACTCACTAATGTTCTCTAAAATTGCATGTTTTACTGAAGGTAATTCCATGGAATCTGTATTTTGTGACACTCAAGGGCTACACTGTTTAACATTAATACTACCTTGCAATTGCTTTTTCGAACCTCCAAAGATACCAACCAAATCAGCGATTCTGACCACTCGATCCAATTGGTCGCCTCTTACGGTGAGATGAGGTGAAATATGGTTTAACGTCGCGTTCACAATTATTGCACTTACATAGCGCCCTGCATGTTCGTGTTTGTGTGTGACTGCTTGTACGAGTCCACTGAGATACCATTCCACACTATAACATGGATAGTCCCCTCATACACAGTACACAGACTCCGAACCAGCCAGTCCTTGTTTTATCCCATTAATGCCGAGTGTCAGGTAGGCCAATAACAAGGATAATCTCATAACGTCTTTGATATGACGCGGCCCGGGGAGATGCACAATCCACAAGACCACTGAGGCGGTCCGCCTTTCACGACCGGCAAGATCTTCTTAGGTCCCTTTAGCTTATTCTAATCGTGAAGAACAGGTCTTCAGCAACCAATGCTTGCCGTATTAGGCTACTATGCTTGTTGTAAGAGGCGACCAACAGGATCGGGTGGTCAGGTTCGCTGACTCGGTTGATGCATGTCATCCTATCCCAGTTGCGTGGAACGACGCTCATGAAGTCAATCACTGGATTGTCTAGACTTGTATTTACAAACCGCCGTCATATAGCTGGGATCACTTGCTGAGTGTGGCTTTAAACTTCAAACAAACAAAACAAGCAACTGTCTGCGTGTCATATCGCACCGCAACAGCAAGGGGGCTCTCATTTCGTCAAACATGTGTTTACCAGACCCAGACTCGATTAATTACAGGCCGCCGTTATACAGCTAAAATATGTTCGACCCTGGCGTCAAACAACATTCCCTCAATCAGACAGGGGGCGGTGGGTAGCCTAGTGGTTAGAGCGTTCGCTCGCCACGCAGAAGACCCGGGTTCGACTCCCACATGGATACAATATGTGGAGCCCATTTCTGGTGTCCCCCGCCGTGATATAGCTGGAATATTGCTATAAGCGGCGTAAATCCATACTCACTCAATCAATCAGACAGCTAGATCACGCGCCCGGTGCGTACAGCTGCACCTTGGTTGACCTGCTTACAAACCACTCCAGTGCGATAACAGGTTGGTAAATCTTAATATGCCCTACATACACAGTCGTGTCCTCATTTATCAGACGCCGATTCCTAAGAGGTAACTGACCTGTCATGACAAGACATCCTTTGGTAATGAAATCAGCATTTGCCCCACATCCCACGAACTGATACTTTCCCAGCGCAATTACAAAGTCCACGCATGGTGCGCAAGTGCCATTATCCGCGCATCGTCAGCAGCAAGGGTGACCTAATTAAGATGGCAGAAACCCGTACTGACGTCTGATCACCATTGTCTGGAGATATCTGGCAGCATAGTCCGACAGCGTGCTTTGAGCGTGATTGCTGCCATGCTTCACCACTGGGCGAGCTGGAGGACACAGATGCTATCGTCTTGAACAACTGTCTTTCCTAACAGTCAGACACTTCCCTTTCTTTGGAAATTCCGCCTGCATTAGATATTGACCGCCGTGGTGTCTTAAGACTGAAATAGTCTGGAAGAGGTAAGGTGAAATGGTGTTTAACATTGCGTCCGGGCTTGTGCCGTTTTTTTGTCCCAGCCACTGAGATACCACATCCCAATTTAACATAGACCCAGAAGACGCAATGTACCGACTCCGAGACGACCAGTCCTGTTTTATCCCCGTTAACAACAAGTACCATCTTTCAACGTCTTTTGGTATGACCCAACTTGGGTCTCTCCGGACAGCCGCTCCAGCCACTACACCACGGAGGCGGTTCTAGTCTGTGACAAGCGGCTTTAATCCTGACATCATTACAACATCCGGAACACGTTACATAAATTGTATCTGGAGCTGTATAATCTGTGAGATCAGTCATACATACACCAGAACTGGTTTTCTGATACTGTGAAACCTCAAAAATCCGGACCCGTTATTCCGTACGAATATACCGTGACCAGTACCGTCCAGATTATCGAGGTCTCGTTGTACGTAGTTTCTAAATATTCCTCATTTTCTGTTTAACCGCGTGATACAGTTGAGGATCATACTATTACGACGTTTTTGCGACAATGTAGTGAATAAATCCTCGATAAATGTACAGTCGGATTTTAAAGGTTTTACAAAAGATGGATTGTTGAATGAAACCGGAGAACAACTGATAATTACTGAAATGATCCCTTGGACAACACCAGAAACCATTTCTATTCAGCTTTGCTGTGAGAGTGTTTAACTCCACCAGGAAAAGGTTACATTCACCAAGGGACAGTTAATGATGACCAGTGCGTGCAAGGCCTCTATATCAAGGAAAATCGACAAAATAGAGACGTTTTAAAAATAATCTAACAGTATAAAGACAATTCATGGTCACTGACTCAGATAATTTTAATCCTTGGAGCATCGATTACCCATCCCTCGAAGGAAATGCCATTGGACTGAATGTGATGTTTATGAACACCGCCAATAGAAGCGACAGAATGTAGCAACCATTAAATATCCTCTATTTAACATAGGCTTGAAGAATCCATTATGCACGTCAAATATCGGTTTGATTGATTCAAATATATTTTATCGACAATCAATAGGAAAAATCTCCAGGAGGTTTATTGGCCCTTTTCTTTTCAAAAGTACAGTCTGATTAATACATCAATACATGACGATAAACAATATTATTCTAAGAAACATCATTGCAAGGAGACAGTAGCATGAACTAGTAAAATATTTTATTTGACAGGATATAATTAATTCATTGATAATGTCATCTGATCAAATAAATTTCGAAAACTGGGATAGCCTGGCGGTTTTCGAGTTATCAATATTTCACTGTATGTAGAAAACAGTGTAGATGGACAGTGTGTTCTTTTTTTCAAAACCTGGTAATTATAACCAGGGAGTCCATACACGATCTCCCCACAACTTAACCCTGTTCTTCGCAGCGCTGTCAATAAGCATTCGTCACCACTCGCCCCTTTCGGTAACCTACAAGAAGACCCGGAATAACACGAGTTGGTCACGAATGGTCAACAAGAAGACATGTTTAATGATCCATGTGAGCAGTCTCCTTACAACATCATTATTCACAACGAGACATACAGGCGTGACAGGCCGCACACAACTCCACACATCTGGTGTTAAATACTTCCGGTATGCGTCGTACGAGGCAGTATTGACAAGCGCACTTCCGTTTAAAGAAGACGGGTGTAAGATGTGTATTTCTGTCACGGCGGCAGTAGGGGTTATCCACACAAGGAAAAATAGCTTCACAAATCCACAAATGACGTCCTTTGCGTTCCCCCAAGAGACACATATTGCACGAACCCTATTAGACTGTAGAGGTGGAGGCCTGTAATTGAGTGTGATGGAGAACCCGCGACGTTCCTGTCGGAGAAGCTGTAATCAAGATTAATGCTGTATCAGCTCGGTGTTGGTTTGGCACATGTAACCCGTGGATGGACTGCATAACGTAGGTCCTCCACGAAAACCTGTATTGTCGACCATTGTAATGAAAACATTCAGGTCCACAGAGCTTATTCTAACAGTGAAGAATAGGTCTTCAGCAACCAATGCGTTCCGTAAGAGGCGACTATGCTTGTCGTAAAAGGCGACCGGCAGGTTGGAGGGGTCAGGCTCGCTGACTTGGTAGAGGCATGTCATCGTATCCCATTTTCGTAGATCTATGCTCACGATGTCAATCACTGGGTTGTCTGAGCCAGCCTCGATTACTTACACACCGCGGGATTGGAACGCACACTGGCAGAGTCAGGCACCTAATCGCCAGCACATAAAGTCAGCGATCTAACCCACTCAGCGCCCGAGACTTCCACAAAAAAATGAAAGTCCGACAACTGACTTTGTGGGCTGGCGATTAGGTGTCTCCCTCTGGTAGTGTGGGTTTGAATCCCTGACGGGACTCAACCCAAAAAAGGACGAGAATCTGTTCTTTACTAAGAAAATGTTATCCCAAATATAACATTTGTCACATTTCACTTTCTAAAAGGCATTGTGTGTTCATAGCTTTCGGTCATGGGAGCCGTGCCAATTTACACTTGTAAGAGGGGTACACAAAGTACGTCATCTAGACTACCAGTTGTCGGACTTTCATTTTTTGTGTGGCAGCCTCGGTGGTTGAGTGGGTTAGATCGCTAACTTTGTGTGCTGGCGATTAGGTGTCTCACTCTGGCAGTGCGGGTTCGAATCCCGGAGGGGACTCAACCCCTAAATTACGAGAATCTGTAAATTACAGACAAAGTGTTATCCAAAATATAACATTTGTTACAATGTTCATGTTGTCAGTCACCGGATTGTCTAGGCCAGATTATTTACAGCCCGCCGTCATATAGCAGGAATATTACTAAGTGCGGCGTTGAACAACAATCAACGAATCAATATTTCGTAACCAACATAATATCTCAGGCAGCAACGGAGTAGTGATATTACATGATTTCACTGTAAACCACTCATGGAGAGATCCCTCCGCACATAGTTCGTTCACTATGACGGCCGATTTTGAGAAAAGTAGTTTAATTGTTACTAGAAATTACGTACACAATTTGATACCGAGCGAGTGGGAGTGGTAGCCATTCATTTATTATACTGTCCAACAGAAAAGGTTCCAGTCGCTCAACGTTATAACATTTAATGAATAAATCCACATGTATGAAATAGCGGAAGTAATAATGATATCGTCTGTTTTTCAATGTCTAATGTGATTAGTTGAGAGGGTGCAATCCCCCCATCGCGTTACCGTAAGTACATTAGAAGTGCTGTCAGACTTGTTTTCTGCTGTGGAGAGATCTACAGTGTTTACATTAACGCATATTGGACATAAACTAGTTACAGCGATAATGAGGCTGATAGAAAAGTACATTTTGTCTTTAGTTCAACCTTCAAACTATGTTACTAGATAGGCGGGTAGGGGGCTTGAGATATTACTGGTTCCTCAGAAAATTACTGGTCTATGATAACAGGCAGGCAGCTATTTCTAACTGCAACCAAATGTTTTTGTGGAATGTGATAGTCACGTGAACTAGTGAAACTAGTGAATCCAGTTCCAACATCTATTTCACGTGGAAATTCATTTTCATTAATTGTATTCAAACATAGTGACGAAATATACTTATAAAATCCGCGTTCTTGAGTAAAAACGTTTCATATCGTACCAACAAGGGGTACAAAAGTATAGCAACGTTACAACCTGTTGTCAATTTTTCTAAACGTCTAAACAGTTTCAAAATTTAGGCATTTTTCATTTTGTACAAATATTTCAAAACAACAGCAGGTGTATACTGTTTCTATGGTTACACCCGCCTCTTCATCAATAAAGGAACTTGCATGCTAGCTGAGTTTGATGGTAATAAGCTTATGCTACTTGAACAGTCATCTGTTATTGCTCTACATTTCTACATCACAGAGGGGCATGCTGAAAGCACAACATTGTTGTTACCCCGGTCAATTGATCAACGTACTCCCAATGTTCACCGTTGGGTGAACAGTTTGTCCATTTTCCAAAGGTCACAGACCCCTGCTAATATTATTGACTTGTCATAGTGAAACAATTTGCTCAGTTGACTCAAGCCTTTTGTGGATATTCCTCTATGACACCATGTGATGTCCACAACAACAAAAATATTTCACTGTTACGCAGTTCCTTCTATAGGCTCAGAACTCATCAATCAACCAACGTATCTCGAAAATCGAGACGAACAGTTATGTAGTCGGGACTACCACATTAACAGAATTATTTTTTATTACTGGATCACACGATAAGCGAAAACACACATCAATTGCAATACGTGAATAAAACAACAAGCTACAGTTGCATCATCTATCATGCTTAGGGTGATGAGACATTTCACCTGTTAGAGAGCAGATTAGTCGTAAAAAGTGTTAATGTACATGCGGTCTGTTGTCCACAAAGCAAGTGGCGAGTGGTGAGAGAGGAGTGGAAAACGCCTACTCAGTAATATGTTGCGTCCCAAATACCCATTCTCTACGCAAAACAAAGGTATCCATATCATATCATATATTAATCATATATTAATCATATCATATCATAAAAAAATTCATTTCATATTTCATATCATATATCTTATCATATCGTGTCGTGTCGTGTCATATATATCATATCATATCATATATCATATCTTAAAATATCATATCATATCATATATCATATCATCATATCATATCGCATCATATCATATCATATCATATCGCATCATATCATATCATAGCATATATCATATTCATACTCATATTCACATATTCTGTCATAATTCTTTGAAACTCACTTTTTAATCAAGGAAATTAAACAATGGCAGCAATCAAATTATTATACTAAGCTGCCGACCCTTGAAGATCCGCGGTAGAATATGTCTTCAGCAACCCATGCTTGAAGTAAACGGCGACTATGCTTGTGGTAAGAGGCGACTAACGGGATCGGGTTGTCACGCTCGCTGGCCTGGTTGATGCATATCATCGATCCCAATTGCGTGGATCAATGCTCATGATATCAATCACTGGATTGTATGGTCCAGACTCATTTACATACCTTCGTCATATAGCTGTAATATTGCTGGGTGCGGCAGTCAAATATATATTTTCTCTGGCGCCCTGACGTCATTGTGAAATGTTTCCGAATATCATGTCAATGTGTCACGTTGTAAGGAACCTCTTCACAAAATATATAAAAGACATTGGAAGAAACAGCGTGAAAGGAAAGATATATTCAGTGAGTATATTCCCGAATACCGGTGACGGCGGGATAACATTGTTTCGAAACATAATTGTTCAACCTCCCTGGCGCCGGAAACGTATTGGAGTTACCTCCCTTCAATATTGTCAACACAGACATGCCACGTTAAGCTATCGGTGTGCTAGAGAGATAACGGAAGTCACTCTGCGAGTCGCACTGACACCAGATAGGCTGATTTACAAGAGTGGAGGACTAAGGGTCGAGTAGATCCCATAAACATTCCCCCCAGAGGAGTATTAAGATGAATTCTTGGGGTCATATATGAAATAAGAACGTGCTACAAGAACTCCAGACAAAACAAACTAACCTCACAAAACTATTAAATCTGTTATGAAATTTCGAGTTCCATAAAAAAATTAAGAGAATGTCTTTATCAGACTATGTGCAATGACAAGAGTGTGTGAGTATTGTTATATGCCGCATTTAGCAATATTCCAACAACATCACTGCGGAGGATCCAGAAATGGGTTTCACTTATTACACCCATGTGGGGAATCGAACCCGTGCCTCGACGTGACGAGCGAACGCTTCAGCCACTGAGCTACTACACCGCCCTGCAATGACAAGACAGGTCTGGTGTGTAAGCCGAGTCCAGAGCACGTCGTATTAGAAGAGTGGGTCAATGTGCACCTTGCCTACCTCTATGGCCGTGTGTGTAGTGGCACCACCAGCGGGAGTCGTATAACAGTATTTCTGTTATATCACGGCTTTCAGCTTGATGTTGGATGAAGCCCAAATTGCTCCCGAACAATTACTTTGATGAAACACACGAGCACGGGTATCCCAAGAAACGAAGAATCATACATGTAATCAGGGCGAATCAGTTTTCGAGCCTATGATAATCGAATTCTGGTATGCCCAAGGGACGAAACTCTGCACAGCAAATTGCGGCGCTTTGGAACATTGGACCACTGAGCCCTACTCCCATGCAGATGGACTACAAATTCTAATTTATATTCTTCTCGAGCCTCCTTACAGGTTATGATAACAGTGGAGAGTCGTAAGTGTTCCCTATCGTTTGCAGCTTCATTAAGCTGTGTTTACATTGTCCGGAAGGACTTCCAACAAAAAAGAAAAAAAAATCTAGACAAAATCCATTCCATTAGATCGTGTGGAAAGTAATCTTTTGCCATAAGTTGGCAAGCCAGGAAGGGACGGAAACTCGGCTAAATTACCCAAATGTAGCTGAAAAGATTGATGTTTCCCGAAACTAATGATGAATATTCTCCGATTTCGTGTGCTATACGTGAGGGTTACCTTGGTGAAAGGAAGGATGCTGTAAGTGGGGAAAACACATGGTAAGCACAAGACACGTTGTTAATGCCCCTCAATGACTACACTGCTAATAACATTTTAGTTCTTAAAGGGATTCCAGGGGATCCCTTTTCCTGTCTGTAAATGCAAAGAGGTTTTCGACAGAACTCTTGGCCCCGAAGCTACCATTATATGCTAACACAGTAAAGTACCATGATTGCTGAATCCACGTGGATATCGTTTGCGGGATCTGAAAAACATCTTCTCAGTGTGTGTTATTCGTAAATGACCCTACTGATGCTAAGACCTATTAATGGACATGGAGTTGTGGGTGGAAGTTTGGTTTAGTGTTTCAGTTATGTCCGGGCATGTCAGCCTAATGAGGGAGTGGAGCCCAGAGTGACATAGGGCTTAGACGTTTTCTAGCTGAGTAAAACCAATAAGCATGTGTAGGGTGCTGACAGACGAATACTCCTATTCAGAGAGAATCTGGTTTGATCCTATGACCAGCGGCTCCTATCACAACCAAGGGGCGTAACTCTACATAGTGATTTGGGTCGCCTGAAAACACTGGGCCCCCCACTGACTCTTTCAGCATCTATGGAAATTTGACCTCCGATCTGTAGACCCTGACAGCTTCAGGTTGGACCATGACGTCTCCTTAGTCCACAGCCAACTCGTGCCATTCCGGGATAAGTCCTTCTTGTAAGTTACGTAAGGTGCGAGTGGTGACGAACGAGTCCACAGCATCATCGTGCCCAGTTTTGATATGAACTGAATATTATAAATGGGGTGTGAAATGGGTCATATACGAATTAATTCCTATGTTCATTGAAAGCTTAGTCTGCATTAAAAAAAGTTAAAATTGCACGGGAATTTTTTCTCAAAGTGAGGATGGGAAATCTTTATCAGGAGAAAGATTTTTTGTCCCCACCCAAAAAACACACAACATAAACAATAAATAATTCAAAACAGAACAAGAAACAAACAAAAGTTAAAACAAAACAATATTCTGGACAAAAAAAAAGGAATCACACTGTCAGGGTTTGTGGACACGCAGTTCAGTGACCCTGTCCACTCGATCCCTAACGTCGCCTTGTACGGATAGGTTGCTGGGCACAGTTCTAACCCTGAAGGTTGAAAAATATGCTAAGATGCGCTGGTGGTCGCAAGATGGCATTAGAAGCTATGGGAGTAGTTTTGTAGTCGGTCGGGTTGTGATTGCTTTGGTTTCTATGCTAGTATTTCATATAACTCAAAATCAAACGTCAGCATAGTGTCCACCTCAGCCTACTGAGACCAACATATACTGAACAACAAAAGTTCCTGTGACATTGAATAAGATTTAATGCAAAGTTATGTTTTTTACCAAATCTGAAACAATTTCGGTTTGCAATAGATAAAAGACTCCTCTAAGTGTTATAATGGTTTAATTTGCCATACTGACTTCAGAAAATGCGTGATTTCATAAAAAAAACATGAACATGCCAAAATGTCAATAGCGTGTGTGTCCACCTCTGGTTGCGATGCAAGCAACACATCTTCGTCTCATGGAATGGACCAGGCGTCGCATAAAGTCCTGTGGGATATCTGTCTATATCTGCTGGAGCATGTTTCGAAGTTCCTGGAGTGTCTGTGGAAGACGTGGTTGACGTCGAAGGCGCCGATCCATCTCATCCCACATGTGCTCCATTAGTGAGAGATCAGGGGAGACATTCACGTTGTTTTTTTGAAGAGAATCCTGAACAAGTCGAGCAATATGAGGCCGGGCGTTGTCATGTTGAAAGGTAATGCCTGGGCCATGACGACGCAAAAACGGTAGAACAACAGGGCCGATGATCTCGTCGCGGTAGCGCTGTCCATTGAGATTTCCCTCTACCACTATCAAACGGGTCCTCTGTCTTGCTGTAATTCCACCCCATACCATAACGCTGCCGCCCCCGAACCGATCTTCTTCCATGGCACAATGATTGACGTAACGTTCACCTCGAGGTCGGTACACTCGAATCCGTCCATCGCTGTAGCTGAGGTGAAAACTAGACTCCTCAGTGAATAGAACTGCATGGCCGTCCAGCGTAGACGCTGTCTGCACCACTGTAGACGTGCTTGACGGTGGTTTACTGTCAAAATGGGACGTCTGGCGGGTCTTTTGGCGATAATCCCTGCATATCTGAGGCGACGACGTACGGTTTGTGAAAATATTCGTCGAAGGCCTGGGATGCTTCTTGCAGACAAAGTTGCTGGCTGGAATCGATTTCGTAGATGTGTTGTTCGAACCCAGTTGTCTTGTCGATTATTGGTTACGCGTGGCCTGCCAATCCGAGGATGGTCTCTGACTGCATTCGTCTGTTGCCAACGTTGCCATAAACACCAAATGGTGTTTCTGTGGACGTTAAATTGTCTTGCAACATCACATTGACTCGATACTGCTTCAAGCATACGAATGCCTCGCAGACGCTCATTTTCGGACAGGCGTGGCATTTCGTAATGTTAAATAAATGCGTAATTTTGTTGTTTTTCTGAGTGGTTGTTGTTAGCACGATGCTAAACAATGCATATGGAATCCCGTTAACGCACATGTTGTTATACCCATTCTTGGGTAGTGAAATGCAAAGGGCTTGCATAAAAGTCAACTTTTGCATGGAATGCATGCTTTTCTGTAGCAGTTGCGTTTTTGTGACTTGATTCCATACATGTACTACAATATTGAAAACCAAACTTTATTTTTTTTGAAAAATACACTTAAATATTGTTGTCACAAGAACTTTTGTTGTTGAGTATAGAAGAGTTGATGAAACTGGTAGGCACGAGTCGAGCGTCAAAGTCTCCATGAAGCTACTAAGTCTGGAAGTTTGATTACGGTAACATGTAATTCAAAATATAGTTGTATAAGTATTTGTTAATACTTTTGTGTGATTCCATTATGTTCTTTAGTACTAAACATTGTGCAAAACAATTTTGGTCAAAAACACATTTTAAATGCGATATGGTGCCTATTCACAAACCATTATTTGAGTGTAACGCTTGACCGAAAGAGAATCACCAAACACAGACGTGTTCAAAGCTCGTCGGCGAGCATCTCTCTAAGGTAAGGAAGTTAACTGACATTAAAAGTCCAGTTTCACACTTGCAGAACTAGGCTGGAATTATAGAGATAAATTTTGGGTGGACTAACGAGTCTATGCAGAGTCCAAGCCAAATCGCGAAACGAAATCGACATCCGGTTCGTGAACTGCCGTGCAGATTTCGCTCGATTGCATGATTTGCAAAGCATGTGCACCGCCAACTTAGCGTCAACTGATGTCTTCCATATCTTTTCGTGTTTTTAATCATTGCTCACGTGATTTGATGCACTTTGCGAAGTAAGACCCGTTTCATTACACCATAGAACTTGATTATCGATCCGATCGTCTTGACTGGGCGCCGCCATTTTGTTTGAAGCAAATGCAAATGATATAAGAGGTGCAATCTGATTGGTCAATAGGAGGGACATAGACGGGACATAACTCGTAATAGTCACTGGTCGCGCTACGACTGAACCCAGAAACTCCAGCCTTGCTCGGCAAAGGTTGAAACTGGACTTTTACAGTCAGTGAACTCCCTTGCCTCGGGAAGATGACCGCGACATGTTACAGATAAGTAACCACCACGACAGAAAAGTATATATTCCTATCGACGCAATTGTCCTTTTCAATTGCAAGTTGCCTAGAAACATGAACGGATCTATAATTGGGTTTCCATTTTTGTGTCAGAAAGGCACAGACCTGTTTAAAACGGACATCGATGTCACTTACGCTTATCACGACACAACAGTAATTGGCAAGGTTTCATTGACAAGTCTTTCGTGACAATGTACATTAGCAGCGTTGATGTTAAGCCAAGCTTCTAATCATTTTATATTGTCGGAATCAGGCAGATATGTCCCCGAAGGAATTGAAAGAAATGGACCAGGGCTATTAAATACTTCAGAGGTCGATTTATTCTATTGATTGTCTTGACACAATTGGGGTTCCGTCTTCAGCAAATGGTGACAGAGCGGTTGTAATTAACGCGTCAGCAGCAACTAAAGGCGTTATTCGTCCATTGTAGACAAAAGTGACCTTTTAGGTGGAACTATTAAGAAACAAATAGTCATTGGAAAAACACTACGTAGACAAATATAATACATAATCTCAAATATTTGTTTGTAATATGAACACATGGTATATATGATGATCTTTGTTTCGCGTAGTCCAGTGATCTTAAAGGTTTTGTTACACGAGTTTAACTCGCCATAAAAACAGTTGACGTGCATTCAGACCAAGTCGACTTTATAAACCATTGCCTTTTAAAAACTGACCTCTCCAATATGCACGGGTGGCCAATCACGGGATGGGTGGCCAATTCGATGAAGTCGTCGCAATTATGTGTGTGGTGTTGCGCCCCTCAGTTGTGTCAGGATTCGCTGATCGTAGTTACAAATCCTATATTCATCTTGATTATAATCCATTGTTTGCCAGCATCATACCTCAACGTCAATCTCTCATCAAAGTGGAAAGGTCTGTGGCCTGAGGTGTCCATGTCGTACTGTGTCGGCTTGTCAGATGTAGACACTTCTATTGATAGTGTAATGTGTCCATGTCATACTGTGTCGGCTTGTCAGATGTAGACACTTCTACTGATAGTGTAATGTGTCCATGTCGTACTGTGTCGGCTTGTCAGATGTAGACACTTCTACTGATAGTGTAATGTGTCCATGTCGCACTGTGTCGGCTTGTCAGATGTAGACACTTCTACTGATAGTGTAATGTGTCCATGTCGTACTGTGTCGGCTTGTCAGATGTAGACACTTCTACTGATAGTGTAATGTGTCCATGTCATACTGTGTCGGCTTGTCAGATGTAGACACTTCTACTGATAGTGTAATGTTTCCATGTCGTACTGTGTCGGCTTGTCAGATGTAGACACTTCTACTGATAGTGTAATGTTTCCATGTCGTACTGTGTCGGCTTGTCAGATGAAGACACTTCTACTGATAGTGTAATATGTCCATGTCGCACTGTGTCGGCTTGTCAGATGAAGACACTTCTACTGATAGTGTAATATGTCCATGTCGTACTGTGTCGGCTTGTCAGATGTAGACACTTCTGATAGTGTTATGTGTCCATGTCATACTGTGTCGGCTTGTCAGATGTAGACACTTCTACTGATAGTGTTATGTGTCCATGTCGTACTGTGTCGGCTTGTCAGATGTAGACACGTCTACTGATAGTGTAATGTGTCCATGTCGTACTGTGTCGGCTTGTCAGATGTAGACACGTCTACTGAGAGTGTAATGTGTCCATGTCGTACTGTGTCGGCTTGTCAGATGAAGACACTTCTACTGATAGTGTAATGTTTCCATGTCGTACTGTGTCGGCTTGTCAGATGTAGACATGTCTACTGATAGTGTAATGTGTCCATGTCGTACTGTGTCGGCTTGTCAGATGAAGACACTTCTACTGATAGTGTAATGTGTCCATGTCGTACTGTGTCGGCTTGTCAGATGAAGACACTTCTACTGATAGTGTAATGTGTCCATGTCGTACTGTGTCGGCTTGTCAGATGAAGACACTTCTACTGATAGTGTAATGTGTCCATGTCGTACTGTGTCGGCTTGTCAGATGTAGACACGTCTACTGATAGTGTAATGTGTCCATGTCGCACTGTGTCTGCTTGTCAGATGTAGACACTTCTACTGATAGTGTTATGTGTCCACGTCGTACTGTGTCGGCTTGTCAGATGTAGACACTTCTACTGATAGTGTAATGTTTCCATGTCGTACTGTGTCGGCTTGTCAGATGTAGACACTTCTATTGATAGTGTAATGTGTCCATGTCATACTGTGTCGGCTTGTCAGATGTAGACACTTCTACTGATAGTGTAATGTGTCCATGTCGTACTGTGTCGGCTTGTCAGATGTAGACACTTCTACTGATAGTGTAATGTGTCCATGTCGCACTGTGTCGGCTTGTCAGATGTAGACACTTCTACTGATAGTGTAATGTGTCCATGTCGTACTGTGTCGGCTTGTCAGATGTAGACACTTCTACTGATAGTGTAATGTGTCCATGTCATACTGTGTCGGCTTGTCAGATGTAGACACTTCTACTGATAGTGTAATGTTTCCATGTCGTACTGTGTCGGCTTGTCAGATGTAGACACTTCTACTGATAGTGTAATGTTTCCATGTCGTACTGTGTCGGCTTGTCAGATGAAGACACTTCTACTGATAGTGTAATATGTCCATGTCGCACTGTGTCGGCTTGTCAGATGAAGACACTTCTACTGATAGTGTAATATGTCCATGTCGTACTGTGTCGGCTTGTCAGATGTAGACACTTCTGATAGTGTTATGTGTCCATGTCATACTGTGTCGGCTTGTCAGATGTAGACACTTCTACTGATAGTGTTATGTGTCCATGTCGTACTGTGTCGGCTTGTCAGATGTAGACACGTCTACTGATAGTGTAATGTGTCCATGTCGTACTGTGTCGGCTTGTCAGATGTAGACACGTCTACTGAGAGTGTAATGTGTCCATGTCGTACTGTGTCGGCTTGTCAGATGAAGACACTTCTACTGATAGTGTAATGTTTCCATGTCGTACTGTGTCGGCTTGTCAGATGTAGACATGTCTACTGATAGTGTAATGTGTCCATGTCGTACTGTGTCGGCTTGTCAGATGAAGACACTTCTACTGATAGTGTAATGTGTCCATGTCGTACTGTGTCGGCTTGTCAGATGAAGACACTTCTACTGATAGTGTAATGTGTCCATGTCGTACTGTGTCGGCTTGTCAGATGAAGACACTTCTACTGATAGTGTAATGTGTCCATGTCGTACTGTGTCGGCTTGTCAGATGTAGACACGTCTACTGATAGTGTAATGTGTCCATGTCGCACTGTGTCTGCTTGTCAGATGTAGACACTTCTACTGATAGTGTTATGTGTCCACGTCGTACTGTGTCGGCTTGTCAGATGTAGACACTTCTACTGATAGTGTAATGTTTCCATGTCGTACTGTGTCGGCTTGTCAGATGTAGACACTTCTACTGATAGTGTAATGTGTCCATGTCGCACTGTGTCGGCTTGTCAGATGTAGACACGTCTACTGATAGTGTAATGTTTCCATGTCGTACTGTGTCGGCTTGTCAGATGTAGACACTTCCACTGATAGTGTAATGTGTCCATGTCGCACTGTGTCGGCTTGTCAGATGTAGACACTTCTGCTGATAGTGTAATGCGCATGTGTCAATGTCTAGGAGGATGCCACTGCTTGATATTACTGGATACAAATCGACCACACACATGAATACAACTCTTGAAAATGGGCACCATTGCCAATGAAATATAGATTTTTAAACTATTGAAAATTGAATATTTTGAGGCAAACAATGACTAAGCGTCTTTGTAAAAAATTCGAAGGGATTCAAAGTCAAATGTCTTCAGAGTCAAATATTTATGAATGTCTGGTCACATGACGTTATAAACATGTTATGAACGTGCATTATTAACACATAGTGAACATTACCATCTTGTGATAAGGAGGACTCTGTACCCGGATACTGTCCCGTGCAAGCGATTCCATATTAATAACGACAGTCGTTATTCATGCTATGTACGTTTGACAGGACAGTCTCGTCAAACTTGCTGTTTGGTAAGAGGATATTTATTGCTGCAGCGTACACACAGCAGCAATAATTCATCACTGAGGATATGTTGTGCTACATTTATTCAGTACCTTCATGCACGCAAAAATATAAACTCCATTAGTTCAAAGAAAAACCTAGACTGAAATCCACATGCCAGTGTCTCTGGAACGTTATCCAAATACGTTCACCGTTACATTTGACAACGCTTCAACATAATTTCAAATTAAAATCGTTAGTTATTTGAACAGGATCATGATCCGAAAATTACTTTCGACCTGATCACGTTTGAACCAATACTTCAAAGATAATGCAACCACATGTCATCAATCAAGGCTAAATGATGATCGGTTGTCTAAACATTGTTCTCAGATGTATTACCTGATTATGATACGCCAAGTTGGGGTTTCATGATCAGGAGTACGTCTGTCTATTTTAGCCACTGTAATCTTTTGGTTATTTTTGTCCTTACCTGTCGCCGAGATGGTGATTATAAGACAATTAGAGTGTACACAGAGCGACTAGCGGGGTGATCCATCTTAATTCTGATTAATCCGTCCGAAATTGAGTCATTCACTCTCCGTGGTGGCCAATATCCGCCACCATGTATTAAGGCTTAGCAGGGCGAACCCTCTCATGAGTAGGCAGGCAATTCAAGGCAAGAGGAAGAGCGGACAGAGACAAGGCAAAGTTAATGGGTATTTACAGGCATGTCAACACGAGGCATGAGACTTGTCTATTACAAAATGGAAACCATCCAAAACAAGGGAACCATTTTTAATTATGAATTATACAAATAAAAGCGACAACACCCTAACTAAGCAAGGATTGCAAATGCATTAAATGATAAACTGGAGGACAAAAGAAAGTATTCACCTAAAACATAGATTTGATCAAATAATTACAAACGTTATCAAAACGTTACTAGACTGAAAACAGTTGCCGAAACACTGTAAACTGAAGGTCCAAAACACAACTGTGGTACCCGTATTAAATACATGACCATCGAATAACCAGGTTTTGTTTGTTTCATTTTTAGTCACCATCAGACAAGGGCGAAAACAATGTTAGCTCTAATTATCGATGCATGCTTGGAAAAGTTAACTGAAACAGGAAATAAGGAAAAGTATATGCATGAATGTAAAATATCTAAATTATGTATAATTCACCATTGCTCGAGTGTCAGGGGAGTGTTTGATGGTGATTTAGTGTACTGATTAACCGCTTCTCCTGGGATTACTCCAGGCTCTTTTACCCTCGGCTGGCTTCAGTGCATCAATACACCAACAAGTAATTGAATGGATGTGGTCGTACATGGAAGACAACTGACAGTGTCCTCTCCAGGATATATTTATTAAAAGACACCATCACCTTCTCCCACATATCACATCTTGGGTTTAACGAGCACTTTGACTGCCATGAAATGGCGCCGAACACAATGAATATTTCAATTGCATCTAGCAGACTTGATGTATGGCGTTTGTTCAACCTACAAATATACCGTAGGCTTTAGAGCAGAATAGAGCACCCATTTTTGATGGTAGCTAAAATTGAGAGAAACCAAAATTATTACTCGATGGTGACGTATTTGATACGGGTATCATAGTTGCAGTTTGTATCTAAGTTTGTTGTGGTTCGGCGACTGTTTTCAGACTTGCAATGTTTTGATGACTTTGTAATTGTTTGGTCAAATCCAATTTTAAAGGGCATACTTTCTTTCGCCCGTCAGTTTATATTGGCTGCGAGAATAGCTATGGACTGCCAAGAGGAATCAATTTGTAAACTTGTTAAATGTCTGCAAGCTTGTTTAAACGCCGTTTTGAACAGTGAGTGAGTGAGTTGATTTTAACGCCGCTCTGACTATTACAGTTATATCACGTTGTGTCAACTGTGAAATAGAGACACCAAGGGCTGGAGCTGCAGGAATATTAATAGTGCTCGACATAAAGGGAAAGTTGACTATTGGAAAGTTGAAGTCATCCCTCTTATCACACAGTCTTTATGTATAGATCTAATTACATCCATGATATTCCCATTCGAGTGAGTGAGTGAGTGAGTGAGTTGGGTTTAACGCCGCTTTTAACAGTATTCCATATTCCCATTCGAAATCTCCACATGGAACATATTTTAGTTGATGAAGTGGTTAATATATTTATCGACTGCCTTTGTGGTGTGGTGGATAAAGCGTCTGTCCAGAGAGCAAAAGGTCGGTGGTTTGATCCTCTGATCGCTTCATACCAAAAGATGTTAAAGGATCATGGTACTTGTTGTTACCCTGTCTAGCCCTCGGAATAACGGAGAGAAGGACTAGGCTTGAAGTCAGTATAATGTGCGTGAGTTGGGTATCAATGTTAAACTTCGGCATGGTGTCTCAGTGGGCTTGCACGCCAAAACGCCAAACGAGTCCAGACGAGTACACGGATCCACACACTATACGTCGTTAAAATAATCTTGAACGCGATGATAAACCCAATTTCACCTTACCTAATGTGTGTTATATTTTTTCAAAGATCGTTTTTAACGACTCTGGCATAATCGCAGTCTTGACAAGTTTCCGTCAAGACAATGAAAAGTGTTTATTTGTAATACCCCAAGGTTTATTTTTATGGTCTTGTTCAATCTAGAAACTATAAAACACGACAATGCCTTTGGGGTATCTCAATTTAAAAGGAAGCGACAATTTGATATAAATAAAACTACAACTACTTAATATTAATTGAGATTTGCATCCTTGGGTTGTGCTGCATAAAAAGAAGAAGTACAGAACACAGTTATTTAGTTGGAAATGTAAATAGCACTCTATGTGAAACCATAAAACATTAACAAAGAGAGTGAGTGAGTTGGGTTTAACGCCACTTTTAACAGTATTCCAGTTATATCAAGGCGTTTAACACAGAGAGAGTGTTGAAATAAACACAGAATCTACCAGGGAGTATGTCGACTGATTTCACTTGTACCAGAATAATTTGTAACATCTCAGAAATTATATCAGAGCGATTATAAGAAATAAATCTATTTAATTATCCCAGCGATGTTTTCCAACGAGTTTGTTGGATATGAAGCAGTCTAAAAATGATAAAGAAATATGTGTAAAGTGGAAACACAAAATCGGGCGAGAGGGATCTTGTCTGGGATGGAGGGAAAATTTTGACATGTAGGGGGGAGGTTGACTGTACCTTGAGGATAGTTACATTCGTCTACTTTCTAGATGAATTACACAAAAAGAAGTTAAAACACCCGCTTTTTCATATGACAATAGTAAATATGTCATGCCATGACAGAGTTACTATAGTCATATGAAAAATTCGGGTGTTAATTCACTTCCTTTGAGTAGTATATAAAGATATTGAATTAGGGTTTCACAATTAACTCAAATACGATGGTTCAGTTGTAACAACCTTAGCACTACGAATGTCTTAAGTCTACGTTAAGGTATCGGAGTTACGATCACCTTAGCCCTAAGATCGCTTTGTATAACGGCACCCAGATTTGAACAGGTACCATTCTGCTGAAATGTAATGAATGGCAGTATCTTCAACAACGAAACTGTAAAGGGCATTTTTACCTTACTTTCCCTGATCGAGATAGAGACACACCAGTGATAAGAAATACATTATACATGGTTTAAACTGATATCATTCTATGTCAACTCTTTCGAGTATGTTGCTTATAATACATATAATTATACATTGATGTTTTTGTAGGTCAAGGTTTGAAACAAACATTTGTTGAATTCTACTTCTGGCGTAAAAAGCATGGACATGTTTTCGTTTTCTTATCGTTATCAAGGAAAATCGCACGCCTACAGCAAAATGATAATCTATTTACCAGACGTTTGTTCTTAAACTATAATTCCTTAAATCATACAAACACAATTACTGAGTTCCACACAAAACCTCATAATGTTTTCAGTAACACACACCCCTATGTTTTTTAGTAGGCCTCTAAACGTCGACCTGTGTCCGTGAGAAGCTTAACACCGTGCTACCATGGTTATTTCCAGCTTTAAAGACCATGCCTTTGTTTCCGCGGTCGTAAACACGTCTATATAAATATAAAACCTGTAAATAACACCAGGGGATGAAAGTAAACACAGCCTAGAACCCATGTCTCCCTTTGTGGACTGCAAATCCCATCATAACAAACCCAACAGCTTGCAAACATGAACTTGTGGTTTAAGAAGCAAAGCGGCCTTGTCACCGCACAGCTCCTCGTGAAAAGGCGTGGGTTTACCAATGGTTCCCATCACTCCCACGTTCTTCCTTCAGATTAGCTGGGACTATCATCTGAAGACGCTTTCTAACAATGCTGGTATCGTTTTTGTCTCTCTCACACGGCATACGAGCATCCTTTCACGGGATATTGAATGCAGCGCGGGTCCACTGCAGAATTTCGGTTATAGGATTCCAACTCAATCCCAGCCTTTTTGAACGTTCGCTCTATCATCAGTAACGGAAGACGGTTTCAATCAAATGTTGAGGTCTTCCTGTGATGCCTTTTGGTAATACGTGATGGTTTTCATAATTCTCCAAAAGCAAAGGTTTTAATAAAGTGTTGTGGAGAGTATTTGGTAGACGTGGGGAGTATTTGATAGAGGGTGTTTTACAGTGACGCATGTTCTTGTCTCTCTTTGGTTTCTTCCTTGTTATCGTGTCTCGAATAGAAAGATACATGTGTAACACAAGGCACTATTGCAGGAAGCTCATCAATTCATGAAGCCAATCGTTCTGAATCAAGCTTGTAAACTATCTTGCTTGTCAACGTTTGAGATCAGTTAATAAGATGAGAAAAAATACAATTAAGTATTTTTGACATCATTAAGACTATGGTAATGCTATTTACTAACAATAAGCAGTTGCTACAATGACACAAAATAGAATTTAACGATGACAGTATCTTCAACAACGAAACTAACAACGTGTATTGTGTGACATTTCTGGAATCTATTTTCCATGATTGACATAGAGACTCTTGTGTCCAGAGATAAAACAATGTATTCGGAACACGAAATACGTCACCAATTGTTTAGACTACAAACTTTCCATACTAACTACTTGCAATAAACATTGTTTATAATGGCTGCCCGTTATACACAATTAAGTCACATCTGTGATCATGTTATTCTTTTTATTAAACGAATCATTAGTGTTTACCAATGGACTGTTGGTTGTCAATTATTCGTGCCCATATTACCCTTAACCCAGTTTCATTTAATGCACGCACGAATTTGTCGGAAACACGTGTCACCAACGGGGCTCGAACCTGTGTCGTATGATTTGAAGATGTTTAGTAGTCGACCTTGGCAACGGCGACACATGCGAGAATGGTGTGAAATTAACTAATGCATAATTTCCTTTTTTGTTTAATACTAAAAGATTAGAAAATGCATTTTATGTTACGTTATGTTTCCTATTATGATGCCCATGTTAAAGTAATCAGATAACCCTTTCATGTGAAAAGCCGGAGAAACATAATTACATGTCCTTGTAGGCTCTGTATTTCATATAATCACCGTGAGCATCTTGATAGTGAGTGATTGATACAATACTCGTTTAGGATCCCACAACATTGTAAAGAGTCTTGTACCATGCGTTGCAAAGATCAGTTGACGATGGAGCTTGGCGACTGTGTATCAGTAGCAAAGGACACATTCCTCATGTGTCACGAAAAGACAACAACAACGTGGTAATGTTCTTTTGCATTTTTGTAAAATATTTTTCACAAAGAAATGTTTTGTCGGGATGTATGTTAAGTTTGAGAAAGTAGGGATGCCTTTACGTTGCCACTGCGAGTCTCGGTGAGTCTTATTTAGGAACGGATATGTACTCGTATGTTCTCATTGACAGGACTCTCTCTTTAATATTTTAAAGGAACACATGTAATGACTGCGGGTTACATAACAGTACAGTGATGGATTTGGGGATAAAGGGAGGACATACCTAGTGACGTCTTACTGCACAACGATATCTACAAAGCGGACATGCCTAGTGACGTCTTACTGCACAACGATATCTACAAAGCGGACATGCCTAGTGACGTCTTACTGCACAACGATATCTACAAAGCGGACATACCTAGTGACGCCTTACTGCACAACGATATCTACAAAGCGGACATGCCTAGTGACGTCTTACTGCACAACGATATCTACAAAGCGGACATGCCTAGTGACGTCTTACTGCACAACGATATCTACAAAGCGGACATACCTAGTGACGCCTTACTGCACAACGATATCTACAAAGCGGACATACATAGTGACGCCTTACTGCACAACGATATCTACAAAGCGGACATACCTAGTGACGCCTTACTGCACAACGATATCTACAAAGCGGACATACATAGTGACGCCTTACTGCACAACGATATCTACAAAGCGGACATACCTAGTGACGTCTTACTGCACAACGATATCTACAAAGCGGACATGCCTAGTGACGTCTTACTGCACAACGATATCTACAAAGCGGACATACCTAGTGACGCCTTACTGCACAACGATATCTACAAAGCGGACATACATAGTGACGCCTTACTGCACAACGATATCTACAAAGCGGACATACCTAGTGACGCCTTACTGCACAACGATATCTACAAAGCGGACATACCTAGTGACGCCTTACTGCACAACGATATCTACAAATAGGACATGCCTAGTGACGTCTTACTGCACAACGATATCTACAAAGCGGACATACCTAGTGACGCCTTACTGCACAACGATATCTACAAAGCGGACATACATAGTGACGCCTTACTGCACAACGATATCTACAAAGCGGACATACCTAGTGACGTCTTACTGCACAACGATATCTACAAAGCGGACATGCCTAGTGACGTCTTACTGCACAACGATATCTACAAAGCGGACATGCCTAGTGACGTCTTACTGCACAACGATATCTACAAAGCGGACATACCTAGTGACGCCTTACTGCACAACGATATCTACAAAGCGGACATACCTAGTGACGTCTTACTGCACAACGATATCTACAAAGCGGACATATCTAGTGACGCCTTACTGCACAACGATATCTACAAAGCGGACATACCTAGAGACGTCTTACTGCACAACGATATCTACAAAGCGGACATGCCTAGTGACGTCTTACTGCACAACGATATCTACAAAGCGGACATACCTAGTGACGCCTTACTGCACAACGATATCTACAAAGCGGACATGCCTAGTGACGTCTTACTGCACAACGATATCTACAAAGCGTTTTGAGATAAGGCAGCATGGGTTCTGTATACTTTATTGACTTCTTGACCCTTCACAGAATGAACCGCAAGACATGATCTCGAAAAGTATGCAAGAATAACACTTTTGAAATACGCGTTTATATTTGTTTCGACCAGCTGAGCCCAACATAAATCGCCCAGCAATGACAACTGTTTAAGTGCTGTCCGGAGCAAAGGCTGCCCCGTGCAATCCACGGCGCCACAATTTGCTGTTCGCAGCTGCGTCCCTTACCGCTTATACCACAGATTCGAACCAGACCCGTACATACTCGTTGGTTTCACCAAAGTGGTAAACGTGTAACGACAAATGTCACCCTTCAACACAAAATGAAAATACTTTTCAAAGTGGTTAGATTTTGAGTGGTCATTTCTTAAATGTAGGGGCGGTCGGGTAGCCTAGTGGTTAAAGCGGTCGCTCGCCACGCCGAAGACCCGGGTTCGATTCCCGACATGGGTACAATGTTTCAGGCCCATTTCTGGTGTCCCCCGCCGTGATATTGCTGGAATATTGCTAAAAGCGCGTAAACCCATACTCACTCACTCACTTAGATGTATATTCGAGTTGATATAACTCAAACAGTAAAAAACATTATTTACAATCACTCTGAGGTGTTGTATCCGGAGAGTGGAAGCTCGGGGTCAATCCTCGGCCGCGTCATACCAAAAGACGTTAAAAAGATCCTGGCGTTTGGCATTAAGGGGAAAACACAAACTCATGTTAAACTGCGGCATGGTATCTCAGAGGGCTAGCACTTAAAAAACGGCATTAGTCCGGACTTAGTCAAGCAGCCACACACACACACACACACACACACACACACACACACACACACACACACACACACACACACACACACACACACACACACACACACAATTTACTTATTACAGCTATTTGGCAGCTGTCTGTAAATGATAGCATCTGGACCAGATAATCCAGTGACTGACATCATGAGCATCGATCCACATAACTGGGGTGTGATGACAATCAGTCACGCCACGGAGCCTGACCACCCGATCTTATAGCCAACTCTTCCCACAAGCATAGGTAGCTGGGGACCTATACTCTTACCCGGAATCCCAATGGGTGAACACGCACTGGATATGAAGTCACAGTATACCTTTATTCGCGTGGCTCTTCTTCTCAGAGGCACGCTTGTGAGGCATCTCTTCTTTGAGGCGTTATCCAGAGGTTATCCGTTTCCGAGACAAGGGAGTTAACAGACTGTTAAAGTTTCCACCCTTGCCGAACTAGACTGGAATTCCGAAGTTACATTTTGGCTTGACTAACAAGACAATGCACAGACCACTCGCGAAACGAACTAGACTTCCGGTTCGTAAACAACATGAATTTTAAAGCGCATATTTCCGTCGACTGCAGGATTTGCACATCCTGTGTACCGTGAACTAGACGAAAAGAGAGATTTTCTAGATCTTGTTTTTAATCAAGGTGCTCAAATGATTTGATGCCTTTCGTGAGGTAAGACCCGTTTTATTACAAACGAGGCGCCGCCCTTTGTTTGAAGCAAATCCAAGTGATATGAGAGGTGGAATCTGATTGGTCAATAGGAGCGACATAGAAGGGACATACGATCGATGCACGAAATTCCAGCGTAGTTCGCCAAGGTTGGAAACTGGATTTTTTTGTAGTCAGTTAACACCCTTGCCTCGGGAAGATCGATGGGTCTTGTCTAGGCAATGTTCTTTGGTTTCGTTTTTAGATTTATTTAGTTATGATGATCATCCCGGTACATTCTTATTGGATGTGTCGTGTTCTAGTAGTGTGATATTAGTGTTGCGTTTCTCGGTCCAAGAGGTAAGGACTTTTCCCTTAAAATACTTCATGTAAAGATACCTCTGCAATACCAGACCATCATTTATGCATACTTGTATGTCCTTCCAACAGTTCACGATGGCCTCGTATTGGTGTTCTGAGCCTACGCATAGTGCACGTGATACAATCCGAGTGACTGAGTGAGTTGGGTTTAACGCCGCTTTTGACAGTATTCCAGTTATATCACGGCGTGTCAGCTTAATGTGGGAGGAAAACCCGAAGTGATGCAGGTCTCAGAAGTTTACCACTTCAGTGAAACCTACGAGCACGGTTATGGTGCTGACAAACCTAGAAACATAATCAGGGCGAGCCGATATTCGAACCAACAATCATAGGTTTCTGGCGTGCCCAAGGGATGCAACTCTGCACAGCGAATCGCGGCGCCCTAGACGACTGGGCCACCCGTGCCCCCTAAACAAGATAAAACACAACGCAGAATTATTCACGAATGCCATAAATGTCCAATAATTTCTTTGAAAGTATTCCAAACATGGCTCTTGTTTAGCACCTGTCGTAGACGTTCAAGATAATGGACTAATATTTTCATAGGTTAATACAATCACAACAAGTTCGACAGTGATAAACGCATTTGTATAACCTTTAATATTGTCCACAATAAAACCATTCCCTGTTGATTTCATTTCAGGGAATTCCCGAGTAAATCACCTCTGAGAGTTGATGACACTTCCCCCGTGACAGACTTATGGGCGCTAAGGGAGTCTAAAGCCCCGCATCAATACACCGGAATAATCAACGTAGGTTAGAATTCTGTCCATAGAGCGAGAGTAAATCAAATACGTCTATCAAGGTTCAGTCTCCAGATAGGCATCAAACAACAATTCTCGATGCTACTGCTACTGTGTATTGCCCTTAATTCTCACCAAAGTTTATGTCGCTCTCAAGGGATGTATATGTAGATAGTTAAGAGTAATAGTCTAGGGCGCTGTCGTATAACGATGAGAGAACGCGAATCGGAATTTTGTAAGATGTGTCAGTATTTGTTCGTGTTGTCTGAGATTGTGTATGACATTGTGCAGTTTTAACGAAACTACATGTAATGTATTTTCCAATTACACCAAACTACACCTGAGAAACTTGATGTGTTGTTTGTGTGGATATCGTTAGCTCCGTGCGTCAGAGGGTTTAAGAGCAGAAAGGTTGAACACGCGTATCACAATTTGAAAGAATCGTTTCTTATAGGATGGGATGGAGACCGATTTGGATAATGAGCAGTCTTGGTTGAGAAATGGGAAAAGTTCAACTCGATGTAGGATACAGTGACTTGTAAGATCCTGCCAAACTTTTTCCAAACGAAACTGTCGCAGCGAAAGGGCCCGGGTTTTATCTCAACAGAGTGGCTATATCATACATTGGAAACTTAGTTAACTCATTTCACTCAACTAACTATCGATCACCCGCGCGCCATCAATCTAAACGGGCTTGAAAACATATATCTGCTGTAGCGATCAAGGCGATTAATTACAACGTCCGAAGAAGAGCTCCACGATCGTTAGCTGTGTAGATTATTTGACTACATGGTAAAACACACACAGCTTCTAGATTTGTTACCATAACATATTATTAATAGAAACTGTCACTTTCTAAACAATATGACAAAAGCGACATAAGCTCGCTTTATTAGTCCAAGTGGTGAACGCCAGGTCTCTCTAATACGTACAGTTAAGCCATCATAGAGCCTAGTATTTCAAGTTCCAAATATTATGTTGTGAAAGAAAGACGCGTACACATATTTCCACCCGTGAAGATCCGGGTTAGAATAGGTCTTCATCAATCCATGACCTAAATGGCGACTATGGTTGTCATGAGTGGCGACTAACGGAATCAGACTCGTTGACTTGGTTAATGCAGGTCATCGTATCCCAATTGTGTGGATCGATGCTCATGATTTCGATCACTGAATTATCTCGTCCAGACTATTTACAGAACGCCATGATACAGCTGATATATTTACAACAAACAAACACATATTTTACTTGCATTGGTTTAAAAAAGACGAGCTCAAATCAACTCAATATGTCTCTCATTTAACTCGGGCATCCTCTTTTAAAGGCGCAGCAGGAATTATAAGTTCAATGCGCATCACCTAGATCCATGCTCTTGCTTCATGACCGATCGTCACATTATAAAATTCCCACTGTTTCAAACGTTGCAATGTGTCATCACAGGATACTCGCCATGACAAGGGCCATAATTGGCAAAAGTTGCTTGATGGACACAGGTATCAAGCTGATTCTGATTCTGATTGTGTCTTGGCCCATGGTGGACGACATTGCTTCTGAGTGCTGATACTTGTAAAGATCATGACCTTACTGACCACAACATGATGGGAAGCATAGCTCCAAAGGCTGTCTACGCCCTGTGTTGGGACATGTATGGCATAGGAACAAGAAGAGACATGGACTCGTGTCAAGTGTTATCAAAGATAATCTTCGCTGGCGAGCTTCTTGAACTAAGTCTTGACACAGGGACATCCAACTAGCAGCATTATGGCAATCTGATCGACAGACTTGAGGATCTGTTCGTATAAGCTTGGGTCTTACGCCTCAAATTGCCAAATTAGTCGCGAAGAAATTCAGACAATGAAGTAAGGACAGAAAGGATATGTACCTTGAACTAATCAAAGCATACCCGTTTCCTTAACCCCAGTTACCAAAGATATCGTTTGACGTGATAATTTGCAATAACACCGTCGATGCCTCGAATGACACCACTTTCATAATTGTGCAGTGAAATAGTGTAGTGACTGGACATTCTAGTTTCACGGGGGATCGGTGACAGACGCTCGATAATCTGTATTGTTCGTCTCTATGACGTCAAGTGATTGTCTTTAAGAGCCAATTTCCCCTGCCAATTAAATCTTTACACACCCAGTGACGATTGCTCAGTTGTCTAAAGCTATTTTCAGGTAAGACGAAACCTACGAATAATCTGCTTATTGTTCGCCATTGTCCTCATCATAAAAACTGGTTTTATTTCAAACAAAGTTGACTTCCATTAACAACTTATATTTAAGCATTCGACTTGTTTTTACTGAATTCAAAGCACAGAATCTGTCAAAATACATCATCCATTAACTTCTTCAAGTACCACATGGAATAATGTCTTGTTGAGTTTAAAGGCTCAATATTTATTTTGCTAAAGAAGAATTTTTTTGTTAGCTATTTTCCACGTACATCAAGTTAATGTTCAATTCAAAACTATTTTGATCAAAGATTAAGCACTTGTCAACTCTCTTACGTTTCGTGTTTTAAGATTCCCACGTGTATTCGAGATTTGGTTCACAAAATAGGAGCTGAAGCAAGGAACTTAGAGTCAGTGAGTTTATAGTCACATCAACTTAAAGCCTATCCTGGAAAATGTTTTTGATAAAATACTTATTGCCAGTGGACTATCCCAATTCTTAATCAGGTAAAGGTAGTACAAGAATACATGTTGACTGAAAGATCCGCGTAAATGGATATGTGTTATGTATGGTTTATACTACTGAAAAGAAGTTAAGGACCACTCAATTCATTCATATTACTAACAGATAGTTAATCTGTCATTGTATGGCAGATCAGCTATAGTAATAGGAAAGAATCGGGTCGTCTTTAACTGTTTTTAAGTGGTATATGACTAATGGGTTGTATATTACAGCATCGTTGTAACCTTACTCTCAATGTCCGTGCTTTATATGCACTCTTTATGGATTTTGGTTGAGGAACATCCTCGATTACCCGATGTGTTATAATCATCATTCTATTGTGATAAGATCGCCTCCATGGTCTAGTGGTAGAGCGTCTGCCAAGAGAGCGAAGGATCCGGGGTTCGATCCCCGGCCGCGTCATACCAAACGACGTTAAAAGATGGTACTTGTGTTACGCTGTCTGGCGCTCGGCATTAAGGAGCTAAAACAAGGACTGGTCGGCTCGGAGTCGGCATACTGTGTCTGAGTGGGGTATTCATGTTAAACTGCTGCATGATATCTCAGTGTGGTAGCACTATAAATCGGCATCAGTCCGGACTCGTACAAGCACACACACACACACACACACACACACACACACACACACACACACACACACACACACACACACACACGCATTACGCTAATTTTCAAAACATCCAGAATGAAATAAACTAAGCGGCAAAAGAAAACATAGGTTGGCAATTTGTAATTTTCCTAAAAACAGCGATAACTAGTGGAAAGTGGGTATTGGGAATATGACTGCCCAGGAACAGGTAGCAAAAAACACCTCACCCGAACGCGCCACCTTTGACGGCGCTCGTGCGGTGACAAAAAATGGTGAAACAGGTTTCCCGCCTATTGCATAAACTGCACGTGCATGTTAGCTGTATGAATGCGTTCGTCTGCAGGGTATAACCACACGTGATGAAAGCACGCAAAAGAAATGCCACGACTGTCACAGGAGCAGAGAGAGAGAGAGAGAGAGCCATCGGTATGGCCGAAATGGGGGCAACACAGGTCCAAATTGCCAGAAGGTTTGGTTGTACACCATTGACAGTAGCCATGCTGATTCAACGGTACAGGCAGACAGGGGGAACACAGGACAGGCCTAGAACCGGACAACCCCAAGTGGGCAACACCACTGGAAGACGGTCAGATACGGCTCATTCACCTGCGAAACAGATCCGTAACGGCGACGGCGACGGCAGCAACAGCGTTGGGACATCCCATTAGCCAACGTACAGTACTACGACGACTTCGTGCTGCTGGAATCCGAGCGTATCGTCCTTTCCGAGGAATGGTACTGACTGCTCAACATCGACGCCTGAGACTGCGATGGGCGAGGCAGGTTCGACGCTGGCAAGTGAGAAATTGGCGTCGGGTGCTGGTTACTGATGAAAGTCGGTTTAACTTGTTTCGAAATGACGGCAGAGAATGTGTTTATCGACGCAGAGGGGAACGTTTGGCTCCGGCGTGTATTCAAGATGTCCATCCATTCGGCGGGGGAGGTGTCATGGTGTTGGGCGGTATTTGTGGAGATCAGAAGACTGATTTGGTGATTATACAGGGAAACCTGAACGCTGTGCAGTACAGAGACCAGGTGTTGCAGCCATTTGTGCTTTCGTTCTTACAAAACCAACAGCAGGGGACATTGTTTCAACATGACAATGCCAGGCCCCATACTGCAAGACTGACTCGGAACTTTCTAAACCAGCAGAACGTTAACGTCATCGATGAGGCGGCGTGTCACAGCATGCATTGAGGCAGCTGGAGGTCATACACGCTATTGAAGGCAACTGTGACGACAATGAACTTGTAGTGTGTCTGACAATTTTTTGGTGACATTTCAGACAACTTTTGAAAATGAAATTTCTTACCCCACCATTGTTTAACTTGAGCTTACATTACCTGTGATTGCACAATTTCATTCAAACTGTGGTTGATCAATCATTTGTTACCCCTCCCAAAATCATATTATAATTCACAACAAAACCGCTTCCTGTTATTTTTTTATCGATCATGGAAATCGACCTATACTTTCTTTTGCCGCCCAGTTTATATTTTCTGTGGCAAAACCTGAGCAAATTTTTTTTTCACAATTTATTAATATTTTGAAACAAATCCCCGCTTGTCATAAAGAAAGTTGTTGTTTGTTGTTAAACGCTACACTCAGAAATATGCCAGCTATATGACGTCGATCTGTAAATAATCGAGTCTGGACCAGACAATCCAGTGATTGACATCAATCACAAAAACAAGCACAACAATTAAACCCGGCGAATTTCGAATTCGAACCCACGACGAATGGACTCTTGCAGGCTGAGGGACGCCATTCTATACCGCCAATCGCGCTGTCTTGACGACCGGGCGCTCTTGCCCTCGCGTTGAGAAGTATACTGACATGAAGGGAATTTTCGAAACAAATGCAAGCTTACCTTATAACTAGTAATACAAGGACCGAAGGGGCGGAGAGTGTTGACAAAATATCAAGCTAGTGAAAAAAATAGGGAGCAAGCATGAACGTAAAAAAATTAAGCCTGATCAAGGTGAGGGGAGACTCAAATGAACATCCGAATGTTTGTCTAAACAATTCTGAATAAATAAAGTGCTCGCGCTGTTGACAATTCATCATAAAACACCTACTTGCACAAAAATATGACCGATTGTTCATCATGAGCTCTATGTTCACCTGCAATCACAAGCATGTACTTGACATTCGGCCTCTAATTACCAAAGGTATCCGTACGACTTCTCTTCTTTTCTTCTCCTCACGAAAGAGTAATTATTTTACTACTTAATATTCCGTAGAATGTCATGCGTCTTGTATGTACTTTGATCCGACCTTTTCACGTAATAACTCTCGCACAAATATCGACTGTGTATGCTTTCCATTTTAATTATTTGCGGTAGAACGAATTGTTTTTATCCGTGCCTAAGGGATTCAATATCTTCTTACATTTTAGTTAGAGTTAATTACAGTAAACCATGAAATGTTTTACATAACTAAACATATTGCATATTTACTGCTTCCGGCACTCAGTTTTAAGTAGCAAGCTTCTCCATCTTCACATTTTCTTCCGCCTCTCTGACTAATCTTCAAGGGAAAAAAACAATTATAAGATGGTCCTGCAGCGTGTTTCTCTTAGGCACGTATAGTCAATTTCATGCCGGCTTTGAGCCTTCAAACCATCAATCTTCCATTGTCTGGTGTCATGATAGCCTCCGTGTATACAAAATGGGTCTATATCTAAACCATGTCTGACAAATTCTATTCACAGGCACAGTTCGAAACAAACAAGACCCCAACTTCAATTTCCTAAACGAAGTCGGTTTTAAGAACGCACATAAGAGATCATTCTTCAATCATTGCGCAGATCCGTTAACTGTGCGGGTTGTGGTCGCCGAACCTTTCATGGCATGTCATGTAGGAATGTGTTCAGTGCCGCAAAGATATATGTTTACAAATCAACATATTATCATAGTGAATTCAGAACGCTTGTGGCATTATCATTCTTCTTACTGCAGTGGATGAATAGTTCGACTTATCCGGGGTTCGACTTATCCGATTCGACTTTATCTTATAACGGAAAGCAAATATTCCGAATAAACATTGTGTGTACATCCGAATTCACTTTACCCCCAAACAGGCATTGGTCAAACTTAAACATATATTACCTGAATTCTGATGCCATGTATATAAGTACAATAATCTTGAACGCGACGATAAAACCTATTTCACCTCACCACTAATGTCATGCGATGACACAAGCGAGGAACGACAACATGTATATTAAATTATTTATGCTACAACAACACTGTTTGAGTTCGGATATGATTTCTGATACCGGTGCTGAAAGAAAGTCAGAGGTCAGGCGTTCTTTCGTTAATCTCGCCCGATCGATGCTCGTGATGTCAATCACTCGATTGTCTGGTCCAGACTCGATTATTTACAGTCCGCCATTATATAGCTGGAATATTGCTGAGTGCGGCGCTAAACAACAAACCAACCAACCAACCCTTACATTGCTGGGAAATGATTCACCTAACGGAAAAAGTAGGTTCCATGCATGTGCCATCTCGATAATCTTTGAAATGTCCCGAGAATGGTGATTTGAGTACGGATATTGAAGATGCCGTTATTTTCAGATTATTTCCCTGTGTTTGATTCACGACTATTGGCTAATACCCAGCCATTGTATGGATATATTTTGAATGTTTCCGAATTGGTCCTTACCAATGTGTCATCATATCACCGTGTTGTTGCTAGGACACAACCCGTTATTCAGGATGTCATAGAATATTTAAGGTCTCACAATTAGAACAGTAAGTTCCTTTGAGTAAAGTCTCTTCGGATGACCAGAAAAAACACAGTTCTACATTCTTCCACAACGATAGGAAATTTTATGGCAGGAAATGAATCTGGCACTAATTTGTTTAAAGGGACTGTATATGTTGAAAGTAGTTCTTAGTCTGTATGCTGTCACTTAAAAGGCGCAAGTATATGACGGGTTACTAAGCCATACAAAACTGAATTTATTAAATAGGTTTAAAGTCTTTTATATACTCAACCGCAAAAGAAAAGCAGGTCAAGTTTTTTGTTTGTGAAGTACACAAAATAGTAATTTTTGTAAAGAAATTTATATGTTACACCCAATCTGTGCAACTGCAAATTGCGTGCATTGGGCAGGCCGTTCGCCCAATGCGTGCACAATATGGGCAACCAGCTTGCTCATTTCACGCAACGGGCAGGTAATTGTTCCGTCCAAATCACGCAAATGAAATTGGTATTGTTTTACATGTTTTGATTTTAATAAAGTAAACTCTATAATTAAGTGAATAAACTGTAGCAACCAAACAAATATGTGATCTTAAGAAACTTTATATTCTAAATAAAAACACATATCAACCAGTGTTATCTGCATATAAAGAGTCTCTTAAAACACATCACCACTCAGTTCAGTCACAGTTTGCACAGGATTTGTGGCTATGGCATGCACAACTGCATCTCAACTCCGATTTCAAACAGGAGCACCAATGTGTCTAACAGTTGCTTCTGCAATGGCACCTGCTGTAACCCTGTCGGCCACAAACACTCTGAGCCTTCACGATTTCATGTGCAAAAAATGTTGTTTCAGGGACATCTGCAGGTTTCAGTCCAGAATATCTTACAAACTCAAATTGATTTCTTGCTAGTCGCCCACTTATTGTTCCCTTATGAGTCCCCATTCTGTGCATAGCTAATGCTTCGGTGACGTCTCTTATGTTTCGGGGATGATCAAAGGGAAACAGTGCATTTAGATGAAAGGTGAACTTGTTTACGTTATCAAAACACCTATCAAAGATGGAGAAACTAATTGTAACTAAATGTAACACAATTAACACCTTTTAAAAGGATAACTTGTTTCATTCATTCAGGTAAATTGACATCAAAACAATATTCTTTGTGTCAATGATATTTATCATCCAAAACTGGCTCTCACAGCAGATATCGCTGGGATGAGGTCAAGCGATATCTAGACTGTAGATATCGCTGCAATGAAATTGCATCACAATGCTTTGCAGACCATTGTGACGTCATTGTTACCATGACGTCACAATCAAATGACATCACTAATGGCTCTGCTACTGAAGCTGTTAGTAGTACGTTTTACACTTAAGACACTGCTTATTACTGTCTACAAACTGAAAAAGTTGGAAGAATGATGTTGGATGATAAATAAAATCTCACCCTCGTGTCTTTTGATATCAAATATATCAACAGTCGTTGATAAAAGTGGAAAAATCCTCGGCAAGCCTCGGAGTTGCTTGTCCATCCTTTATATGCCACCATAGAAAAAACACACCAAGCATTTCACACTCGAGTTTGAAAAAGAACAGGAAACATGGCTCGATCAACACAATATATATTGTGTTAAAACGTGTCTTGCTTTCTCGAAGTGCATCCAATCACGCGAGAAACTTGATTAACAACATGCAAATATTTGGAAAGTACCAAATAAATCTGCACCGCGGTTTACGAACCGGATGTTGATTTCGTAACGCGATTTTGATTGGTCTGTGCATAGACTCATTAGTCCAACCAAAATATAACTCCATAATTCCAGCCGACATCGTCAAGGGTGGAAACTGGATTTTTACAGTCAGTTGACTCCCTTGCCTCGGGAAGATGGTCGTAACAGGCGACTTAATTGATCGGGTTGTGAGATTTGGTGACTTAGTTGATTGCATGGTATTGTATACATGTTGAGCCAATCACTGGATTGTCTGTTCCCGAATCCCAGTTATTTACAAATCGCTGCCATATAACTAGAATAGTGCTGAGTGGGGCGTCAAACAACAAACATAAACCATACAAATATGTATGTTGATATTTACAGTAAACTTCATATTATATTGATCTATCGTTGGGAATGCAACCCAAGCCCGTCACATGGAACAAGTTAATCAACAGGGTGGCCAGACGCTATGACTTGGTTGATCGCGTATCATCGTGCCCAGAAACCGTGGCTCATACATAAATCACTGGATTGTCTGGCCCGAAACGATTATTTACAGACCGCCGTCATTCAGCTGGGATGTTTACGAGTGCTGAGTTCTTCACAACAAGGAAACGATAGTGATTCATACACACATGATTATGGTATAGAACCGTACCGTCGACTCTTCTTTTCGCAGAGATTTTCTTATGACTTTGGAAAAGGTTTTGTCGATTACATTCATCTATATCCGCCAAGCGTCACATTGAAGCGGACATAGAAGGTATCATTGTATTACGAAGCACAGACGTGTTCTCATTGCAAAGAGATCGATCATTATACAGAACTTGATGGAATATTGAATTCTTGGGCCCCATGTCCAAATTCATTTGCTGTTCGAATGTTAAATCTTCACGTGATTGTTTCGCATTATCCAGTCGCAGTTGTAACTTCTCCAAGACAAACATGAATGTCTGCATCATTATCTCCAAGTCACATTTGTTTGTATCTGAAGTCCCCGTTTTTGCATCTTACAAAAGCGTAATTCGCTGTCTTACATACCACTTACATTTCCAAGTCACCGATTTGCCTCTTTTAATTGCTGGTTTTATATCTGATAGTCGCTGTTTTACATTTACATATAAATGTACTAATCACTGTGTGACATCTCAAAGTCGATGTTTGTATCTGCGAGTCACTGTTTTACATCTCCATGTCACTATTTTTAGATTTGTGTGTTGTAGGCCTTTGATTCCCTGTATCATCTTCATATATCCGTTTTGAATCTCGGAGTTACAGTTTTGCATCTCCATGTAATTGTTTTGAATATTAGAATCAATGTTTTATGTCACTAGGTACCAGTTTTGAGTATCAAAACCACTGTTTTGTATCTCTATGTAACTGTTTTGTATCGATGAATCTCCATGTCATTGTTTTGCATCTCTGAGTCTCTATGTCACTATTTTGCATCTCTATGTAAATGTTTTGAATATCAGAATCACTGTTGTCATCTTCATGTCACTGTTTTGCATCTCTGAGGCTCCAAGCCACTGTTTCACGTCTCTGAGTCTCCATGTCACAGTTTCACATCTCGGAGTCTCCGTGTCACTGTTTAACATCTCTGAGTCTCCGTGTCACAGTTTCACATCTCCGAGTCTCCGTGTAACATACTTATAGTTACAAACATATCGTATCGTATAAGGTGTAGCCTGGGAGGCACTTGAACTGTTTCATAAAAAAACGAGTACAGTTTGTAAAACCTGATCAGGCTAAATATACGAATTAATGATATTTAAGGTCAATACCAGAGAACAACCAGTCTCGATTATCTGTCGATACAGATTCCACTGGGCGTAAAAGGTAAAACAGCTGTGACAACCATATGAATGGATCACCACTGAAAATCAGTGATGACACCAGATGTTCGCGAAAAGGGTAAGCATTGTCCTGCCCCTGCCGCCACTCACACAATTGCATAAAAAAGGTATATGTTTATTGCCTGAACCGCAAAACTGTACTGTGGCATGTAAAGAAACTAGACAAATCAGTAGAACAATTCCGTTTATTTAATGAGTGAGTTGGGTTTAACGCCGCTTTTAACAATATTCCAGTTATATCACGGGGTGTCGGCTTAATGTGGGAGGAAAGCCCGACGTTATGCAGGTCTCAGACGTTTACCACTTCGGTGAAACTCACGAGCACGGGTATGTTGCTGACAAACCTAGAAACATAATCGGGGTGAACCGGGATTCGAACCCACAACCATAAGGTTTCTGGTGTGCCCAAGGGACGCAGCTCTACAGAACGAATCGCGGCGCCTTAGACGACTTGGCCACCCGTGCCCCCTAAAACGTTCATTGAATCTCCATTTATCTCCCAATACTTAACATATTTAAAAATGATAATTTAGAACTACTAGTTTTCAAAACCCATGGGCATCATAAGGTATGTTTCAACTACTGAACGTTGATAATATTTTGTTTTGATTCCAGATGCGTAAACACAAGAAAGTATACACTCGTGTATGATGGTTGCTAAAATGAAACAAACAAGAAGTGATTATTCAGTGGTTATATATTTGATACGGGTATCATAGATGTGTTTTGGACCTAAGATTTCCAGTACAGTAAACTACGGTTATAACGAACACACTTATAACGAACTGACGGATATAACAAACTTACTTTTTTGGACCCGACTATTTGCTGTAGTTACGTTGTATACATGCTTATAACGAACTACGGTTATAACGAACAAAAATTAGTAGTCCCTTTGAGTTCGTTATAACCGTACTTTACCGTATTTTAGTGACGTAGTAACGTTTTAATAACGTTTGCAAATGTTTGGTCAAAACCAACTTTCAAGCGTATACTTCTTTTGCCCGTTAGTTTATAAATGAAAATAGGGACGTTCAAGTGTGTATTTCTAAATATCAGAGTAAACAACTTTGTTATTCACATTTTCACACTATGATATTAAACAAAATATTCTGTGATTGAGTTCACGACCAAACTTGTGTGGACTGATGTATTTATTTCTCCTTTTGAAATGATAATGTTCTCAGTGGTTACTTTCTTAATCTTAAAGAAACAAAGTTACGAAGTTACACAAACAATAATCGCTTTGGGGAACTCACTAATTAAGTCTGCCCGTTACATGCACTTTGCATTGCATCTTTAACTTCACGCAGTGCACGTTATGGTTAACGCTCAAATGTTTGAAGAGAGCTGGTACCAAATGCCTTAAGACTTTCAACAACCGTACTCAAAAACACATCATTGCCAGTGAAATACATTAAGATCTTGAACACGTAACCTCAGTTTATTTGCCCGATATTGTGGCCTCAACTTTCGGTTGGATCGATGCTGTAAATGCCAGTTGTTGACATAACTGGAGCTCCTGTAGCCGCACCTCCGCCTTGGAGGCTGGGATTCTGTGGGATCATGATCTGTGTTGATCTCCTTCCCAACATAGGATCTCGCTGTAATTGGTGGATAGTGTTCGATAATGAGACACTATGATCGCGTTAGACGCCGCCATGTAGTGGTTACTCTGTTACGCGGAGGTGATATATGGCACATGTGCTCAGGTAGTGCTATGTTATGTCTTATGACGCTTTTATTAATGACAGTGGTAAAAGGGTGTTGTATAATATTTTATATTATGTTGAACAAAGTAATTTGTAGCTTGATGGCCCTATTATCTCACTATTAAGCTTTTCAGGGTTGCACAGTGTTATTTTGTTTTGTTAACATCATCAATATCTAACTGAATCTGAAAATTGAGGATTTTCATTCGTTTCCAATTTAAATTTTGAAGTACGAACACGTTTCACATTGTACAAACCTAGACGCCCAACTACTACCACCAACAAAAGAAGAAAGAAACACAGACAGAACATCCTTCTTGAAAGTTCTTTTAAATCTCATACATTACAGTTTTAAAAGATTTTGGTAAGTCTACATTTTAAGATAGAATTTTAAAGGAATGCTCGTCACGATATGGCTGAAATATAGCCGATTTGACGTAAAGCATAAACTCACTCACTCACTTAAAGGAATGCATATTGAAGTTGGGAACGGCAGATAAACGTAATTGTTTCTCATTCCGCAGTGCTGATACAACATTCCCAACAATAAGATTTCATTATGTAGAGCGAAGGTAAAACTGTGTGTCGTCTCGCACATGTGGGGCGTAGAGACAAGCCGTCTTATTATCGTAACATTTTATTGCCATGTCCCTGTACGACATTTTGACTTGTCAATCTATGGCAGACTGAGTATAATTGATGGCTTCAAGAACACAGACATTGATCCTAGAGGTAATTTAGTTTCAGGGACACAGGGGTATAAATCTCATAGGTTGTGAACTAGAAATAAGAGAATTATCGATATTTCATTGTGTTCATCATGGATCTTTTTTTATTATGTGAAATAAATAAACAAACCAGACTTCATTTAAGTGTGTTTTGACATGACTATGTATGTATTAATTATCACCGTTAGATCACGCTTAGATGTTAAAGTACAATAAGATCCTCGGCAATTTCCTTTTTGGAATGGACTCGGCTTTTAACAGAGATTTCTTCTTATTATAGAAAGGGCTTTGTCACTTGAATACAATTTAGAAAAAGTTAAGTTTGGCACATGTGACCTTTATGACAGTTAATGAATGACAAGTATGTACACCACATGAGTCTGTGTTTGTGTGCGTGCGCCCGTGTGTGTATGTGTGTGGTTTCTGATGCATGATGATTTAAAAATTGCAATAGAATATCAAAGAAGAAGAAAATTACAATTTTCTTCCAAATGACATATAATGGCCTGTAATTGGCATACACGACACTGCATACAATGTTGCCACTGATTTTGTTTATGTAGTGCTTTGAACGTGCATGTATTTATCACTCCCATATTTTAGCAGTTGCCACCTGTTGCATACATGCAGGTCCTTTTGTTGCCAAAACGATATTGTAAATATCTTAGGACATACTACTCGTCTATGCCAACATGTAGAGATTGTAATTGGTAACTATCCAATTGACTTACACTAACACTTGTTTGGTCCTACTGCACACCTTCTCCAAAGCCAAAGGCTGAACACATTTTCAAAATGAAAGCAAGTGCAAAAATAATGAACTTTCACAAATTGTGAAGTCTAGAAGTTTGGCAGTCTAGAAAATTGGCAGAAGTATTGTCGGCACTTTGGTTATAAAACGTTGTATCAAAAGCGAGCATATGGTTGGACATTGGCAACACTGCACATGAAAAGAAGCCGACAAATACTGCATATGCTCATAACAATAGTAATGAAGAGTGGCATCGGTGGCAATTAACGCAATGAGTTCTGAAACACGTTTCATGAAACACATCAGCACACTGACTAATTTCTCAAGGCTGTGAATTTTGCCCAAGTACAGAAAATAGTCATGCGGCATGGTATCTCAGTGGGCTAGCACTATGACATCGGCATTAGTCCGGACTAGTACAAGCAGCCCACACACAAACGTGTATGCAGGTCGCTATGTAAGTGCAATGATATGGAACGCGACATAATTAGTACAAGCAGCCACCCACACAAGCACGCACGCATACATGCACACACGCACACACGCACGCACGCACGCACGCACACACACACACACACACACACACACCTGCATGCCCACAGCTATATATGTGCAATAATCTTGAACGCGACGTTCAACCCCATTTCATTTCACCTCACCACCTATTTGATATGACCTCACTGGTTTGGGATGAGCAGGAAGTGCTGCAGATGTGAAAAGTTACTCGGATATTCCCCACTACATCATGGAACGTTTTAATTCAGTTTAGTAGATGTCTATGAGTCAGAATGTTAGGTATATATTTGCCTTGTAACGTTGTTAATTGATTTTCTTCGTGATTGGCAAAATTGATAACTTTATAGCATGTACTCAATGAAGAAGGAAGGTTTCTTAAGTTTGCCAGTGTAAAACAATTATTTATTTTTTTATTGACTTGTCATTTATTTTTTCGTAGTATTGTGTAAAAAAAACTAAAAATGCAACTGAAAATGGGAGTAAATCGTACTAGTCTACGATAGACCACCTATTCTAGTCTGATTAGCAAATATTTAATGACTGGTTAGTAAAATCTCCCCAAAAGTCAGTGTCTTAGTGGACAGTGAAATTCACTAAGTAAGTAAGTAAACTTCACTATTTCTGTCAGTGCGTGGACCATGTAATTTCTCCGCGCGCGTGGGTTGGGGTTCCTTTTTTATTTTGACACTTCAGTGTTAGGTCGTCAAATCGCTCTGAGCCATTAGTATTGTTGATTTTCCTTATCCAAGGTGTATCGTAAGCAGTCCACTCTTTACTTTAATGCAGTATTTGTGATCAGATTGGGAATGCGTCGTCTACAACGTGTGGAACGCTTTGGGGCTACTAGCGTGCTTCAAACTGGTAGCGAGTGGGAACCAATACGTTCAATTTTTCTAAGTCGTTCAATTGCAGATAAAAGAGCAAGTTTTTGCACACACAAAATGTTATCTTGTATTTTTTATTTTCGAATATCCTCTACTCGTTGTGGAGAGAATAGTAAATTTATATCATAGTCAAGATATAATGTTCACATTCAGGTAGGAGTTATATTGGTACTTTACACATCAACCAATACTTCCAAGTTCTCCCATGTGAAGTTTTTTAGTAGCGTGTTACGATAAATTAATAAGTCATGTGAGCTGTTTGGTTATTTCTTTTTTTTATATTAATGTACATATTCCAACTGAACTGAAGAAGATCATCTGATGGAAACCAATGCGTCATCATTGATATTAAGGAGTGTCGTATTTATCGTGTTTTTCTGACAGTAGTATTGGGCTATTGGGTTTTTTTCTAACGTGAAAAAAACGATATCCAGTTATTTCCAGCATAACATTTAATGAATCACTCGACTTTAAACCATAATATCCAATGAAATATAGCTCACGCAAAGCTGAATATGGTATCCACAGTATTTGGAGTACAGTTACGTCCACGCTGAACCACTAGCACATTACAATGAGACAAGGCCATGTTTATATCAAAAGCCTTATCATTCTTGTGGGGTTTCGTCCAAACTGCCATTAACGTTGCCACCAATATGAGTCTTCTAAGTTTCTAAGTCTTGTCATTTCATTGGCAGGAAGAAAAAACTGTATCGTTATTCATTACCAGTTAATATGTCATTAATCATCAAGCTGGCTCAACTTTCTATTTTAGCCTTAAAGGTAGACTTGGGCTCCGGGTATTTTGCTACATATATGCATAGCTTGTCAGATATAATGTAGCATTATTCAAATGAAATAAATGGAGTTGGAGTCTTAAGTATTTTGTGCAAAGGAATGCATTCAACAAACATGACATGAAACTATCACGAGATGGTGAAAGTTTCACCTAGCCAAATTACAAAACGCCAAGATATTTTACAATTATCTTCCCGTCAGGTTGACTAAAAGTTAATATGATGTTCAGAAGGGCTCAATAACATCACATTAGACTCATTCAGCTTGGATAAGAAGCATTATTGTTTTCAAATATACATTGACTTTCGTTTTCTTTTAATCCTATCATTTTCCTTCACTCGGCGATGTAATAGAACATAAATATGTTTGGAATTAGTTATCATGCTAAAATAAATGGAAAAATAAATGTAAATGACTAAAAAATGTTGGTGTTTTGTAAATTTGTGAAGATTTCAGTCATTTTACACATGGATTGATTTGACAAATTTAACTGTACCAGACCTACTCTCTGTGCATGTTTGATTCTGTCACTGCGTTTGTGAAATAAAAAGTCAACAGAAGAGAACAACCTTTCTCCATTACTTGCCAAAACAGATTCCACTGGGCGTAAAAGGCAAAATAGCGATAAATTATATGAATGGATCACTGGAAATCAGTGATGACACCAGGTGTTTGCGAAAAGGCTAAGTATGTCCTCCCCTCCCGGTAGCATCGGCCACTCACACAATTTGCATAAAAAGTCCATAAGAGTCCATGGTACGATTCAGACTATATTACGAATCTCTATCGAATAATGTGAATGTATTCTACCCCACCCGTGGCAACAGTCACAAACACATGGAAAGGAAAGTCAATTGTTCACCTGAAAACACGGGAACATATAAAGAAAGGTTCAATACCCATCAGGATGCAATCACATCATGCTATATTAAAGTAAATTCCATCGGACGACTAATACATGCACATTTTGTACTCTGAAGAGTGAATTATGCTTGTACCTTTTAATGTGAAAATGTCTATACCATACGAGCATCTATTTTGTATACCAATTTCTAAAAGAATTGGTAAATTTCTCCAAAATATTGCTCTTAATATTCATCATGCTGAGTTGATAATACAATAATACTTAAGCTAGGAAATCTATCAGTTCCGTCAATAAAACAATATCGATTCGAGCTACATTATCATCGTGAATTATTCTGTCATTTTGTGGCAGTAAAAACAATTAGGGTAACTGCTTGTTTATACTTGATGTCGTATGGGTCAGCTTTTGGCTCATAAATAATCACAGTGGTAACATTAATATAGCCAATTAAATCACAGCAAATAGTTGGTGGCTGTAACCAAGTCAGCAATGCATTTCCAGATAACACGCAGCGTTGCCAGTAAAACCACATAATGAAAACTAGAGTGATTGATCAAAGCGTACGATGACACCTAAATATAGCCTGATGATGACTAAAAATCTCAAGTAATCAGTTATTGTTTTTGCCTATCTTAAACCCATTCATCCTTTACTGTTTCTCATCATATTAACAGCACCGACAACACGAAGAGGCAAAATCAGGCCTTTCTTTGAGAAGAATGGTGTGCGTGAGCTAAAAGAAACTATGATCAACTTAATGTGGCAGGAAATCCCAAAGTGTTGCAGTTCTCTAACGTTTAACACCTTGGTGAAAACAAGGAGTGCACGCATGGTGCTGGCAACCCAAGAATCATTACCAAGATGAATGTTGGATTCGAGCTCCACGATGATAGGATTCCGGCATGACTGAAGGACGCAACTCTGCACAGCGAATTGCGGCGTCCTGGACGAATGGTCCGACCTTGCCCCTTCTCCACAGACATGGTGATACTGGAATATTGCCGAAGCAGCCCTATGCTTATATCACTCTCTGCAATAGGAAGAACAAGTACAGTCAGAAATCTCTGACTATTATAATTATCACTTTTTTTGTTTTATTCGCATTCTATCATAATGTGCTTTACATCCTCCAATGTGGATTGAGTGAGACTTACTTGCGTTCACCAACTTTTGTGAGTCATGGTAACTAAACAACAGCACGAAACAAAGCTGGCATAGTTTGTAAGGATTCCGATACATTGTCACGTCAGAACGAAACACAAGATGCTTCAATAATGTTTAATTACCAACTCATTTGCATTATGTTCTCTCATATCCACACATGAGGGTCGACTGCTTTTCGCATCTGAAAAAATATTATTAAGCATCTTGACATAGTTCTTTAAAAAAACCCATCTGGACTTGGAGTATGAATGAATCATTGGTGAGAGGGAGCTAACTTCAATACGTTAATGGAGAACAGTTGTAAGACCATATCTAAAATGAGCCATGTGCAGATTATGTAATAAAGGCTATCTGTACCTGACCTTCCAACTATTTGTAGCTATTTATACACCAACATGTGACCACACATTAATGACATGTGGCATGCCAATATATTGGCCCGTCATTGTCACCCAGATAACACTGAATGGCGTGGTTCGATCTCTCCAACTTATCCGTTTTCCTATAGTGATTATTCTATAGACCGGTCCATTCAGTCCAAAATCAGTACCCCTGAAAGAGTCGACGTCTTTATTAAGACAGAATACACCACCATTAAGGGCATTTCTTTCAATTTAATAGTTTAGTCAACTTATCGATTTTTAGAATTTTCCAAATGGCCCAAGAAGATAATCTGTAAAATCAAAGCTGTACGCTAATGCTTAATCAATGAGATTTTGTATAACCCCCCATTGAGTGATTAGAGGAATTTAGTTGGACAGTTATGTGCTTTAGTACAACAAATTCCAATATTAAGTGCTCTGACTCGACAGTTGACATAAGGGATAAGGTCCATTAATGACATAGCTTGTAATCAATATGCATAGTGAATGTGTTTACAGTATTTAGGACCTAGAGCATGAGTTGTGGGTAGGTCTGCAGTAGTGTTAAACTGAGGAGTGGCTGAGTGGCTGAGTGGTTGAGTGAGTGAGGGAGGGAGGGAAGGAGGAAAACGTGTTTATCTGCTCACGCGATTTTGGAAGTAAATATATGAACGATCGGTGTCACTCTTAACATCACAGACACAAAGATCTATATCGTTGACGCATCAAAGCCAAAAGAATGTTTACATGGAAGATATACTAGAATATGCCACTCATCAGTCCAACGACTGTGGTGGCCTTGTTTGTCCACCGTCGTCAGTTTGTATCTTCTCCGATAGCCTATGAAGCTGAAACATTGCGTGTATGTTCCAATAAATTCAGATCCCACAAATTGATTAATAGGATCAACGCAACCGTATGGAAAATCATTTGTCAGCAGATTGTGCAACTCTCTGAGAGCACGAGACTGTCGTCCCACTTGATCTCTCTGTGCCAAGTGACATGCAGTGCAGAAGCTAGGTTTTAGATATATCTATCTGATATACCATCCATGCCATTTTCTGTCTGTCCTTTGACAGGGTGACATTGGTTTATGGTTTTAAAGTTGCATGGTGAGATGTGAAAGATATTTCGAAATTTGACGGATCAGCGACCAAAATGATGTCCTATGCAATTCCCTATTTTGATTTGTACCATATCTTCCTATGTTTTTTTCAGGTGAACAATCGACAACCCTTTGCATGTGATTGTGACGGGTGCCATCGTTCGGACAGGATACACTCACCTTTTCGCGAACACCTGCTATCATCACTGTTTGATAGCGATTCATAAATACATACTTATGCTTTAGTCTGAATTGTGCAATAAACCCTGCATTTGGCAGAGATTTCTTATGAATCACGCCGAAGACCCGGGTTCGATTTCCGACATGGGTACAATGTGTGAAGCCCATTTCTGGTGTCCTCCGCCTTGATATTGCTGGAATATTGCTAAAAGCGGCGTAAAACCATACTCACTCACTCACATATCAGATCGACTTTCGTGAAACAGGATGATAAAGCTGCATATGGTCTAAATTAGTGAAGCTTCATGCAAACACCTATTTTCCACGGAAATTCCAGTGTCCAGTGCCCAATGTATGTAGCGGACACGTATAGTTCAGGCATCATAGGCGACGCAACTCGCAGTATGATGTCGCATCTCTGGTTCGAATCCCAGTTTCGTCCAACCTATAATTCTAGGCCATTTAGTTCCGCACCCTTGCTCCTTGGTTTCGTCAAACCGAAACACGACTGACACTTGCATCCCTCTGCGATATCCTCTCACATACTGCGATGTAATCGAAATACTGTTATATGTGTGTGACATTTGACGCACTATTTTGTAACGGATATTAATTTAAGTTGATAGATAATACAAAAAGCGATTGAACATCACTGCACATTTAATGTCAGACATTGAGGAAGTATAACACGGAACCTGTATATTCATTGCATGTCAAGCTTCGAACGAATCTTGATGGATCATGTAATTTTGGTTGTCTGTGTTTGTGAGTGATCTTTAACATTAAATTACGTTCCATTAGCATGTTTGCAGTTCTTCTAGCTGTTCGCGTCAGTATTTAAAACAGAGAATCCGAGGGATTTACTTTACACAACTATTTTATGCGTGTGAATACAATGGACATTTGTGAATGTGCCCTGTACGTCTTATGACGCAATGAGTGCAAATAAAGAAACCAACGAACGAAAAATTAATTAATGATTGATGAAATGGTGAATGTAATAATATGATTGTCCTTTGACATGTGTGTCTGATTAAAAGAGTGAATGCTTCGCGAACACAAATCTAAGTGAGATCTTTCATCTGATTTTGACAGCGCACAGAGGGACGATTGACTCGACAATCTGGTAATGAACTTATCACCGACGCTGCCGTTAACGTGACAGGTAATGCCACGTGCGGTTCACACGTGAGTGGACAGAATGGTACAATCTGCTGATCAACAACTAAAGAATACAAATGAGACCCTGTTGTATCTCCCGGGGACAGCAATTTTGATTGGGACTCTTGTGGGAAGGGCAGTGCAGCAAGTTTATCTCAGAATCACTGCCCTTAACGTTCAAGCTTCGCACCTCTTGCAGTATATAAGAGGTCTCATTTCCTCAGTGTGCGAACATGGTTTGAGATGTGGTCCACGAGAATGTTTAACAGAATTCCAGTTATATCGCGGCGTGTCAGCTAATGGGGAAGGAAGGCCCGAAGTGATGCATGTCTCAGACGTTTACACTTCGGTGAAAACCACCAGCACAGGTTTGGTGCTGACAAACCTAGAAACATAATTAGGGCGAACCTGTATTCGAAATCACAATAATATTTTCATGGTTCTAGTGTTCGCAAGGGAAGCAACTCTGGACAGCGAATTACGGAGCCTTAGACGACTGGGCCACCCATGCCCCCTAACAGTGTTTCAAGAAACTATAACTTTCCCCATGAAGCTTACAACAGTGATACAACCACGATACTGTACCCGTTCTTTCGAATTTCACCAAAGTGGAAAACAAATGACCTGCATCACTTCGGACTCCCCCAATGAAGCTTACAACAGTGATACAACTATAGTACTGTTCAAAATTGTACTTAACCCACTCACTCATCCATTCTAGGTTGTAAAACAAGTTTATATGTGATAATTAACATTCGCAAAACCTAGCAACATCTCACATAATGACCACTAGACAAAGAAGTGACATGGACCTAAGTGAACATCAGGGCAATGTGCAAAGATCAAAAGGCTACAAATCGTGTAAGACACGTACTCAGCGCCAGAACCAACTCATAGGCATACCGAACTTCCATTTCATCAACAGATAGGTACTGTATTTCTTCAGGGAAGTACAGCAATCCAGACCAATGAGGAGCTTGTCATGAGAAGTGAAAGTGGCAATCCTCAATGACCAACCTCAGTGTTGAAATGAGATGTATGTCCCAGAGAGAAATCATAAGAGCACTTTTTCAGTTCCACTTCAGAAAGACAGATATCATCAATCCACCAATATTTGTTGGGGTGAAAATCGTTTTACACTCGCGTTAAACTCATTTATTACATCATCGGTCACATGAGTGAGTTTAGTTTAAAGCCATCATTAACTGTATTGCAGTTATATCAGTGTCAGGGGGAAAGTGATGTAAACGTTGACCTCTTTGGTAAAACACTCGAGCACGATAATGGTTGGGACAAACGTAGAAACATTACGAGGGCAAATCAGGAATTCGAACCCACGTCCAAAGGTTTCTGTCATGACACTCTGCAAATGGAAATTGTGGAGCCTTAAACGACTGAAACACATTCAGGGCTTGACATGACTAGCCGATTGACAGAACCAGGGACATTCAACCACCCGTCTTGTTGAAGTTAGGAAGGAACACAGTTCCAGGAACTTGTGCCCGCAACTACCAGACAGCCTTGCTCCAACGACACAGGGGCGCAATCCACGGCAAACAGGTTGCCCACGCCTTTTAAGACCAGCAATAGGGTGCTTGGGATATGTTCTACTCCAGGGCCACTTGCACAAAGCGATCTTAGCGTTAAGATGATCTTAACTCTCATACTCTAACATAGGCTTACGATTGTCTTAGCGCTAAGATCGTTTTGTGCAAGTGGGCCCAGGTCCCCACGGGGTAGGCGACTGGAACACCAGTAGCATATGATGAGGCAAGGTCTACATGGTGGTCAGATCAGTACACGTGCACTCATTAACAAATTAGGATTTTTCACAAACTGTTTACCTCTGAAGTAATGACATAAAACTAACATAAATATTTGGCGATGAGAATGTGATGTTTCTCATCCCCGATTCAGCAAGCCTTAATGTATCTGGGATTACATTCTGTGATATTTAACATCGAATAAACTGAATAAGTCTGATACCTCCTGTTTATTATGGTTCCTGAATGGCCAAGACAAGCTTCCGTCTACACTGTAGTGAAGTGGCTGTATGGCGGATATTGGCTGAAGTAATTACAGGTTAACTTGCTTACATTAACTTGATAAACAGCATCTGATCCTTTGTGGAAAATGTGGTAACAGTTTTACATAATATTCCCAACGCCTGCTGGCAGAGTAAGAAAGTCACCTTCTTACTAGAATGTTGTAACTGTCATTCTGGCAACAAAGAGTAGACTTCCCCTACGGCCTACACATCAACGGCGTTGTTCAAATAATGATGTTAAATGTCAGATGTCTCTCGGTACATGATACCCATCAAGTGGCAGACACTTTCAAATTTAGTTTGTAAACATAGTGAGATGGGAGAAAGTTCTACATGACCTCGGCTCGTGAAGTTAGGTCCAGACACTGATAATGCAATGTACTGTGTCCTTTTTGTATCTAAAAACGAGGTGTTGTGTTGTCACATGAAATTAGTGAATACGGATCCAGTTTGAATTCTCAATGCTTGTTGAAGCTGGAATACTGCTGTCAATGGAGCTGAACAACATTCATTCACTCTCATTAGACCTCGACCAATTACGTGTGTGGAAGAGTAGGAAACGTTAAAGTTCCGACTTGGATTGTCACACAAAGCCATCCAACGCTCATCTACTTGAGCCAGGTAAAAGAGGAAACTGCATAAACACACATTACAATAGAAATAATTCGACACACGTCAGTCAATGATAAAATATCACCAAAGGATGACATACGTGTTTACATTTCCGTGGAATAATTGTGTTAGTATTCTTTTGACCATAAACTGGCACAAGACTCATGGAGAACTGCATTAATTTCATACGATTCCGGATATATCATAAACTTGGGTTCATGAATTGCTATAAACGAGTATGATACTAGGTGTTCGCGGAAATGTAGGCGTGTCCTGTCCCCCCGGTGGTACCCATCATAAACACATGCAAAAGCAAGTGAAGTGTTCATCGGATAAAGCACGGCAACATACGGTACAAGTCAAAATAGAGAATATCAATCTTTTTGAAAGTTTTACTGAACACTTGAATGCTGTAACCCTGACCAATCAACTTTTGAGCAAGATTCTCTTGACGCTCTTTGGGATCGTCATAGGAAGAGCATGTTCGATTGTAATTTGTGAAATGTGGACACCAAAGGCAGGAAATGCTGGAATATTGCATGACAAAAAGTTGACTATTCCTCTTGTCATGCAGTCTGGTGGATAGTGTAGTCACTGAATGTGTGCGCATAGACCTAAATATGAAACAAATGATGATGGTTCGCTGGTCCAATATATTTCTAGTTCAGGTGGGTAAATCAGTAAAAGGCAATTGGATAGTTTACTATCACTGAACGCTATAACATCTTGGCCAAATTCCCCTGTTTTGATTTTTCCCTTCTGAGAAAATCATATACATAAAAAAACGGATCATCAAGAAAGGGAGCAGATGTGTCCATGGTGGTGCCTACTTCTTGCCGAAAGTTCGTATCCCACATTTTAACAAAGATGTTATCAATGAGGAAATCCAACATTTCCCTTATTGTTTTCTCAGTAGCCTTCAGATAGCATTTGAGTTCATTTTGATGTTGGGAAAGTGGTGTATAAAGTTGAAGAATCGAATGGTTTGACAGAATCTAACATGGCATAATTACACTTCTCTCCAATTCTTTCTGTGAATATAAAGAAGGTATTGAAGTATTAACATTTATGGTTAATCTTTGAGACATGGATTTGGTCGTACATTTGCTGGACCCTGCAGTATATCTATCACTTTAAGAGGAATGGACATGTCTTCGGGATTTAGAGTCAATCAAGAAAAATATAGTACTGATGCGAGGTTCTGACAGATTTCTTCATTTAACATATACATGACCGTCGAATAACCAGTTTTTGTTTGTTTAATTTTTAACCTGTCACCCCTGTTTCTGGAGGTCATTCCTTTTCCCTCTTTTGTCAATGATTGAAATCCACAGTACACGACGTTTTCAGCACTTTAAGGCTGTTGATATTAATCACTATGTACCAAGCCTTGAGGGTTGGCAAGGTAACTTCGCAGTTCTGTTTTCCAGCTTCATTATCGATGTTAGAAGGTCAATTGACAACAAAAGTACTAGCCTTTCGCTGAATTTCAAGGATAAATGAGCATGTGTAAATGATAAACCCCACCACGGAATCCAACAGCCAATTACAAAGATCAACCGATGTTTTATGTAGATTACCTCGAGTGGTTCAAGGATGAAGGTATTAGCACATTGTATTTTTTCAAATCGTTACAATGCCGCATCGTGACAGGTAGTTCAAAATGAAACTGTTGTCCTGTAAGGCCGTCCAGCTCATTCATTTATTCATTATTGTGACGGAGAGATTGCACGGGGATCAAACAAGGAATAAATGTCACGAGTCTATCGCGTCCAGAAACATGGGTAATAGTTGTTGACACACCATGCAACAGGTTCATCATGCGATGGCTTGTCGTGCTGAAGCAGACTTGGTGTTACATGCCAGCTCTGCAGCTCCGAGGGTCAATTATAGCGAAACGTAGTGGACACGGTATAAACCAGGGATCTTTATACACCAGGAGCGGATACCACTTTACAAAATAAAAAAGAGATTGGTAGTACGCTAATTTGATTTCATGTCATTTTCAAAAAGTAGTCTGCATATACAAAAATAAACCCGTTTGTTGTAAATCCCTTTATTAAATTTATGATTTCTAATCTCTCCGTTGAAAGTTAGCTGTTCTATGGTTCTGTGTGCGGTACTGGTGGAGCAGGACATACTCACCCTTTTCGCAAACACTGACTTTCAATGATCAGTTTATATCATTTTCATTACTATTTTGTCCTTTTCGCCCAAAGGAATCTGTTTCGGAAGATAATCCAGACTGATTATTCTCATTATAAATTTGAATATCGACACGCCATGTCTCTCTTCTATTTATCACTCGATATTTTGAGTTGGTCCCCAGGACTTTGAATTAACAATGCTTCATTTGCTGTATATTAGTAGGTCATATTACAAGGGGGAAGTGGTGTTCACACATTTAGTCATTTCGGCTGGTATAAGCAACACTGTAGATGTAAGTAAGTATGTATGTGATATTTGAAATTTGAATGAGATTATCTCCAATGCAAACGAAATGTCAGTACCAGAGCTTTACAGCTATCCGCCACAATGCACATTCAGTTCAAGCTCTTTTGCTCCTAAAACGTTCACACAATTTGGCTTCCACAAATATCTTTGTAAGACTTTTCATTCCATAGCTTTTCACAAATCAAGATTTTTTAAACAAATTTTTCATTTTCAAGACTTGCGTTCACTGTTTCGTGTCCGCTGCAACTGAATTCACATTATAGAGTAAACCAATAAACAATTCAACATTTCGATTTCCTTCCTCAGTGAAAGGATCAAAGAAACTGTTTGTTAGTTTTAATAGAGTGTAATGTTAACTGAATGCATGGATCACAGTTATGAGAATGAATGAGCACCCTCGCGCCGTTAGCGTAACGTGAGGATAAACTAATTGACTCTTTTGAAAATGTTATAGGTGAATGTGATACAGTCCAGCACTGACATGGACGGTGTTACAAATGTTGGGGCAGATTGGCAATGCTCTCTGTAAATGACCACATTCCAAAACAACTGCTCCATTGGAAATATCACTGTTACTATTTACTTGAATTTAATACATTTTTTTAATAGTTGGGAGACTGCTATTTAAAGCACTAGCCGTTACATTAAAGAAAGTTCACTTATCTATGAAACACCGCCAGCAGCATCGGAAAAAAACGTACCGTTTTCAGCTACAACCACGCATGCTTTCAGTCGCAGTGAAACACCTTTCTTGGCCGTAATTATTCTGATAATGCTACCTATTTGATCCGTTAAGTTTCTCAGAACGGAGTGGAGCGAATTAAGGTCTTGGGCTTAACCCCACTTTTTTAACATTAGTCCAGCAAGGTCATAATGGCCTTCACACATTGAACACAACGACCTTGATTATATTTTGATGGTTTGCCTCCCGTGTGGAATCACTCGGTCTATGGAATAATTCTATACATTTTGAAAATATTAAACGTCAACAACAGAGGAAAACCAGTCTCCATCATCCGAAGAAACGGATTCAATGGGGCGTAGAAAGGCAAACTAGCGGTAAGAATTATCTGAAATGATCACTGCAAAATCAGTGATGACACCAGGTGTTCGCGAAGAGAAACGTTGTTTTTTTAATCAGATGCCAATTCCCAAATTACTAAGAATCGACGAGCTCGATCTCTTTGCTCTTTTAACTGACATAAAACTCGCACGCCGTGATATACTAGTAGCTCAAAAACTCTTAAATGAGAATTCTGCCTTGGTAAATACTCGATTCGGAATGGTTACTCAAGGCTTTCAAATCACAACAGCTACCTATAATGTTTTAATTCATTAAATCATTTGTTTAAAGGTGTCCCCATCTACTGTGTCACAGTGAGTAATGATAGTGACATGCGGAATAGAAATAATATTTCTTGCTTGATTTTCTTTATGGGTGCCCACTTCATGTGGGCGTACGAAGCAGCTGTGCTTTACACTTTCAATCCTTGCCAAAATATTAACTGTATTGTATAAAGATGTAAAAAAGAAGAAGCGAAAACATGTTTGAACAAATGCAGCTGTATATTGTTTATCGGTGTTTCCTTAATTTAGACCAACAACCCACTCAGAAGTTTTTGGACTGAATGGTTGCCACTTCACACCATAAACATGCTTAGATCAAAGAGTTAGTTTAGTTTGTCATAGTAGAATTGAGAGATGTATACTGTGTTTCAATATACAGATTGGAATCCACGCTAAATGTAACATTGAAACTCTACATGGAAAAGAAGGTAGGTTTCTTTCCTAACTCATTTCAAGAAGGGACATTCTTAAATTATTATTTTATAGTAAAGCTCAAAGTTTTGCCCAGAAAATTGTGTGGTAAAATTAAAATTATTTTTATTTCAGTAATCTAAATACAATGAGTAAAGGATTTGTTTCACATTCAATTGTTTTTATTTTAATCTTAGAATTAAGATGATTTAAAAGAACATTTCTGCTTGAACCGGATCAGACCACACGTTTCAGGCGCCACATACACACACTGTACGCACACATGTCATGCTTCCTGAGATGGATTCTGTTGTAATCGTGTGACTACCGATGGTACAAGTGCTACAGATCTATCAACACTCACATCTCAGCATTAGTTTGTGCCAATACCTATATCAGTGGTATGAAGCACTGGCAAACTGGCTCTGCCAACCTGATGTGATTCATTCTAAAGGCTCTGGGTAGCTGTGTGAATTCAGACAGCAGAAATCCATATCCAATCTTACATATCTGCCAAACTGCTAGCAGTTCATCATATAGCCAACTATTTACACCCAATATTATGACGTTTTTCCCATGATAATCTTTGCTTTGTTTCATATGACAGAGCTGTTTGAACTGAAGATTTTCACACTGATTGACGATTGATTTGATAAATCAGACATCACTTCGTTATGCTCAGATAAATGGTGTCACCCAAGAGGCCATGGTCTACGTGTATATGCCTTGAAGAGCTAATGGTGGTTGCATATGAATTGACACTGGAAATAATGAGAAGAGAAACCAAATCAAATACTTTAAGCACATACAGCTTTTCACTGTGGTTTGGGTAAAGCTAGAAAGAGGCGAGTAAATTTGGTCGGTTGTCAGACTTTCTTTGTCGACAGAAAGACATCGCATCGACCCAATTTCTATGGATTGATGCTCATGATTTAAATCACTGGATTATCTGGTCCAGATTGATTATTTCCATAAATTGGAGGACAAAAGAACATCCACTCATTTATGATATAGTAAGAGCTATAGCCGTTTTAGATGACCAAAGAATATCATTTGCTGACTGGATCTTCTGTCCTGTTTTAAATGCACTTTCGTCAGACGCAGTGGCAGTTGCAGGCAGTTAATATTGATGCTAGTGTCCTTCGCAAAGAGACCTATAATAGAATGCCAATCTAGTACCATATTATATGTTTACGTATTTATGCAGTTCTGCATTTTCGTTGACTCAGCATCAAAGCCAAATATATGAGTGCAAATCTAAAGAAAACGTGTTTAATTGACGATATACTAGATATACTCATCAGTCCAACGACCAACTATTTGCGTCACGATACTGTTTTCCTGGTCACCAGAGCTAAAAGCCCTAATCAACTTATGTGGTGGCCTTGTTTGTCCACCGTCATCAGTTTGTATCTTCTCCGATAGCCTATGAAGCTGAAACATTGCGTATATGTTCCAGTAAATACAGATTCCTCAAACTGATCAATAGGATCAACGCAACCGTATGAAAAATCATTTGTCAGCAGATTGTGCAACTCTCTGAGAGCATGAGACTGTCGTCCCACTTGATCTATCTGTACCAAGTGACATGCAGTGCAGAAGCTAGGTTTTAGATATATCTATCTGATATACCATCCATGCCGTTTTCTGTATGTCCTTTGACAGGGTGACATTGTTTTTTTGGTTATAAAGTTGCATGGTGAGATTCGAAAGTCATTAAAAAAAATTGACGGATCAGTGACAAAAATTATGTCCCATACAATTCCCTATTTTGATTTGTACCATAGCTTCCTATGTTCTTTTAGGTGAAAAATCGACAAGCCTTTGCATGTGATTGTTACGGATACCACCTTTGGGGGAGGATACGCCCACCTTTTCGCGAACACCTGGTATTATCACTGTTTGATAGCGATTCATAAACACATTCCCATGCAACAGTCGGAATCGAGCAAGACCCTGCCTTTGGCAGAGATTTCTTATGAATATGGAAAGGTTTTTATCTTTTTTGATATTGATCTTGCATGAACGATATATTGTTTATCTGTAGATGATAGTTCGTTGATGAATTACATATCGGATGGCATGATGATAAAGCTGCACAATTTCACATATGATCTGACATGGTCCCCTTAGTGAAGCTTCATGCAAACACCTATTTTCCACGGAAATTCAACCCTTTTTAAAGATCATGTCCAGTGTATGTCGGGGGCATGTATAGTTAAGGCATCATAGGCGACGCAACTCGCAATATGAAGTCGCATCTCGGGTTCGAATCCCGGTTTCAGCCAACCTTTAACTCTAGGCCATTTAGTACCACACACTTGCTCCTTGGTTTCACCAAACCGAAACACGAATGACACTTGCATCCCTCTGTGATATCCTCTCACATACTGCGATATAATCGAAATACTGTTTAAACTGGCGTTAAACAAACTCACTGGCTAATGTGTGCGTGACATTTGACGCATCGTTTTGTAACGGATATCAATTAAAGTTCATAAATAATCCCAAAAGCGACTGTATATCACTACACATTTACGGTCAGACATTGAGGAAGTATAACACGGAACCTGTACATTCATTGCATGTCAAGCTTCGAATGAATCTCGATGGATCATGTAATTTTGGTTGTCTTTGTTTGTGAGTGATCTTTAACATTAAATTATGCTTCTTTAGCATGTTTGCAGTTATTCTAGCTGTTCGCGCCAGTATTTTAAAACAGAGAATCCGAGGGATTTACTTTACACAACTATTTCATGCGTGTGAATACAATGGACATTTGTGAATGTGCCCTGTGATATTTGCATTACGTCTTTTCACGCTATGAGTGCAAATAAAGACACCAACGAACGAAAAATGAATTAATGTTTGATGAAATGGTGAATGTAATAATATGATTGTCCTTTTACATGTGTGTCTGAGTAAAAGAGTGATTGCTTCGCGAACACAAATCTAAGTGAGATCTTTCATCTGGCTTGGGCAGCGCACAGAGGGACGACCGTACTCGACAATCTGGTAATGAAGTTATCACCTCTTCAATCGAACAACGCTGCCGTTAACGTGACAGGTAATGCCACGTGCGGTTCACACGTGAGTGGACAGAATGGTACAATCTGCTGATCAACAACTAAAGAATACAAATGAGACCCTGTTGTATCTCCCGGGAACATCAGTTTTGATAGTGACTCTTGTGGGATGGGCAGTGCAGCAAGTTTATCTCAGAATCACTGCCCTTAACGTTCAAGCTTCACACCTCGTCCAGTATATAAGAGGTCTAATTTCCTCAGTGTGCGAACATGGTTTGAGATGTGGTCCACGAGAATGTTTAACAGATTTCCAGTTATATGGCGGCGTGTCAGCTAATGGGGGAGGAAGGCCCAAAGTGATGCAGGTATCAGACGTTTACCACTTCGGTGAAACCCACCTAGAAACATAATCAGGGCGAACCTGTATTCGAAATCACAATCATATTTTCATGTTTCTAGCGTACCCAAGGGAAGCAACTCTGGACAGCGAATTACGGAGCTTTAGACGACTGGGCCACCCATGCCCCCTAACAGTGTTTCAAGAAACTATAGCTTCCCCATGAAGCTTAGAACAGTGATACCACTATATATGATACTGTACCTGTTCTTTCGGATTTCACCAAAGTGGAATACGACTGACCTGCATCACTTTCGGACCCATGAAGCTTACAACAGTGATAAAACTATAGTACTGTTCAAAATTGTACTCAATCCACTCACTCACTCATTCTAGGTTGTAAAACAAGTTTATATGTGATAATTTACATTCGCTAAACCTAGCAACATCTCACATATTGACCACTAGATAAAGAAGTGACATGGACATAAGTGAACCTCCTGGCAATGTGCACAGATCGAGAGGCTACAAATCGTGTAAGACACGTTCTCAGTGCCAGAACTCATAGGCATACCGAACTTCCATTTCATCAACAGATAGGTACTGCATTTCTTCAGGGAAGTACAGCAATCAACACCAATGATGAGCTTGTCATGAGATGTGAAAGTGGCAATCCTCCCAATGTTGCAAATGAGATGTGTGTCCCAGAGAGACTACCTAAGTGAACATGGCGATAAGTGTTGTTGTGTGGGGACAATGCACGGCTAACAAGCATGTCTTAACTCTTGATGCTGATGTTAATATGGCAAGGTCAGTTTCCTCCTGGCGCAGTGATAGAGGCTGTCTGTGTTGTGCACGGCCACTGGAGACTTAGGGACTAGAGATCACAAGAGCTTATTTTCAGTTCCACTTCAGAAAGACAGATATCATCAATCCACCAATATTTGTTACGGTGAAAATCGTTTTACACTCGCGTTAAACGCATTTATTACATCATCGGGCACATTAGTGATTTCTAGTTTAAAGCCACTTTTAACAGTAATGCAGTTATATCACTGTTATGAGGTAAGTGATGTAAACGTTGACCTCTTTGGCAAAACACTCGTTGAGTGTCTAGTTGAAGCAAGGAAGGAACACAGTTCCTGGAACCAGTGCCCTCAACTACCGCGGCAAACAGGTTGCCAACTACGATCGCCTTTTACGACCAGCAATTGGGTGCTGGGGATACATTCTACTTCAGGTCCCCACGGGGTAGGCGACTGGAACACCCGTACCCCCATCGGACACATGATGAGAGGTCTACAACAGTGATGTATCGAGATAAACAACATTCCGGAAAGGAAAGGAAAGGAATGATTGAAGTAATGAAACAAAATACATCTTACAGTCCAGGTTACTGGTGTCCATGGTATGTAAGTTATCTTAAGGATAAAGACTCAAACAGTATTTGTCCTAAAATATGTTCAGTTTGCTAAATGTTATTTTGGACCCATTGTGATCTATCAATTTCCTTTTCAGGAAGTAAGATCAGTGCACGTGCACTAACAATCCATTAGGATTATTCACAAACTGTTTACCTCTTAAGTAATGACATAAAACTAACATAAATATTTGGCGATGAGAATATGATGTTTCTCATCCCCGATTCAGCATGACTTAATGTATCTGGGATTAGATTCTGTGATATTTAACATCGAATAAACTCAATAAGTCTGATACCTCCTGTTTATTATGGTTCCTGAATGGCCAAGACAAGCTTCCGTCTACTCTGTAGTGAAGTGGCTGTATGGTGGATATTGGCTGAAGTAATTACAGGTTAACTTGCTTACATTAAGTGGATAAACAGCATCTGATCCTTTAAGGAAAATCTGGTAACAGTATCACATTCCAACGCCTGCTGGCAGAATATAAGAAAGTCACCTTCCTAGAATGTTGTTGCTGTCATTCTGGCTACAGACTAGACGTCCCCTACGGCCTACACGTCAACGGCGTTGTTCAAAAAATGATATCAAATGTCAGATGTCTCTCAGTACATGATACCCATCAAGTGGCAGACACTTTCAAAATTAGTTTGTAAACATAGTGAGATAGGAGAAAGTTTTACATGACCTTAGTTCGGGAACTTAGATCGAGACACTGTTAATGCAATGTACTATGTCCTTTTTGTAGATAAAAAATAGGTGACATCACGTTCAACGATGATGTAGGCATTGTCGCTGGTTTGGAGTAAGTTACATTAGACGTTGAGACTCCGACATAAATCAGTTCATCAGTAACCCATGCATGGCAGATATAATGAGAATCAGGTGGCTACTACATCGGATCCAGGGTAAAGTGGGGTGAGGGAAGGCGGTTAAGACATCTACACACACACACACACACACACACACACACACACACACACACACACACACACACACACACACACACACACACACACAGTCAATCCACACAGACAGACATACAGATAGATACTTTTGATAACATAGACGCCCCTTTTCAAAAATGTAGGATCCGCCCTTTGCACTGAGTGACCCGGCTGATGTGTTGTCATCGTAAGATTTCCAGTGTACTCGACCTGATCCGTGTGTGGGTTAATGACATTGCATAATTGACTACATTTTTAGAAAATATGTCCCATTTTTGTCTCGTTGGTAGAAATTAGTTTGAGATCATATATAATATAAGGTCAGTTCTGCTCTCTGACTGATGTGTGGTCACATGAAATCAGTGAATGCAGATCCAGTATGGATTCCTCTTAATACTTGTTGAAGCTTGAATACTGCTGACAATGGAGCTGAACAACATTCATTCACTCTCATTAGACCTCGACCAATTATAATTACGTGTGTGGAAGAGTAGAAAGCGTTAAAGGTCCGACTTGGATTGTTACACAAAGCCATCTCTCATTCATCTATTTGAGCCAGGTAAAAGAGAAAACTGCATAAACACATTACAATAGAAATATTTCGACACACGTCTGTCAATGATCAAATATCACCAAAGGATGATATACGTGTTTACATTTCCGTGGAATAATTGTGTTAGTATTCTTTTGACCATAAACTGGGACAAGACCCATGGAGAAACTGCTTTAACTTCAGACGATATATATACAGCTGAAGGCGGTGTTACTTTTATGGGTCATTTGAAATGCTTGACATTTTATTTGGAATCTGTTTCATGTGACAGCGATATGAGTTTGAACACACGAAAGACTTAAAAAGTTTGATGTACGTCCCTGCCAAGATCCGTCTGTATCTATAAATAAGTGACTCAGCAATACAAACATGAAGACCTGAAGATCTTCAGCATTAACATACATTGTGTTGCCACCTCGCCCTGACGACTTGGTAGTCATGGGTCTCGATAGAGATTGGTTAAATATGAGGCATCAGTGTGTATTGTTATTATCGTATGTTTAATGCGTTCTAGTTTAAGTTTAGTAACCCCCCAAAAGCTCACACATCAATATTACGTCGTTCGTGTAAATTAATTGTCCAACATCGTTACCACGATTACTTTTTTAAATCAAATAATACACGCATGCACCAAATACATAATTACACCATACAAAGTGACAACGCACCTAAAAACAAGTCCATTATTTCGACTTCAAGGGTGTTCAGGGGACTTAACTTAAATGATTTCGTCTGAGCAGTTCACTGAGATAGGTATTTGAACTAACTGAGAAACATTATCACCAATGTTCCATGGCATGTTGTTTATCATTCCCGTGACCTTGTATTACATGACACCATAGTGATAACATCTTCAGCTGCCATTAAGGAAGTACAGGTGTGGAAACCAATTTGAAACAAGTCGAGTTGTCTGCTGGTGGACATTTTAACCATGACTGCTGCAACTTATGGATTACATATCGGTACTCAGGTGGTACGTTTGGATAACATGAACTCTCCCTACATTCAACATGAAGTCAAGTACAATATCAAATCTATATTGTCAAAGCAAGAGAATAACCATCCTAGATTATCTTCCGAAACAGATTCCACTTTTCGTAAAGGGCAAATAGCTGTGGAATTTACCACACAAAGAACCGGTTCAACCCGGAAACGGACGTTCCATCTAAATTTGTGAGTGAGTATCAAGTTTAAGTCGAGGTTGATTTAAAAATGTGTGGTAACGAGGGAAACACTGAGTGTTATTTAAGCGGCACATTTATCCAATTCTTTCTAGCTTTGCATACTTTATGCAGACTCTACTAGTGATGCAACTGCTTTAATGGCTTTCAACTTTCTTTCCTCGAATATGGTTGTTCCTCCTTTCTGATGACAGTATTTACACAAGTGAATATGTCCTTACGTCTGAGAACGCCATTCATGCATTCCTTCTTTGAACATACATGCTTCAGACACTTTATCATTGGCTTCAAAAGACTAAAACAGAAGACCATTGTACGATTGCGGATATATCATAAACTTGGGTTCATGAATTGCTATAAACTAGTATCATACTAGGTGTTCGCGAAAATGTGGGCGTGGCCTGTCCCACCGGTGGTACCCATCATAATCACATGCAAAAGCAAGTGAAGTGTTCATCGGAAAAAAGCACTGCAACATACGGTACATGTCAAAATAGGGAATTGCGTCGGACTATAACTGAAAGTTTCACTGAACACTTGAATGTTGTAACCCTGACCAATCAACTTTTGAGCAAGATTCTCTTGACGCTCTTTGGAATCGTCATAGGAAGAGCATGTTCGATTGTAATTTGTGAAATGTGGACACCAAAGGCAGGAAATGCTGTAATATTGCATGACAAAAAGTTGACTATTCCTCTTGTCATGCAGTCTGGTGGATAGTGTAGTCACTGAATGTGTGCGCATAGACCTAAATATGAAATAAATGATGACGGTTCGCTGGTCAAACATATTTTTATCTCAGGTGGGTAAATCAGTAAAAGGCAATTGGATAGTTTACTATCACTGAACGATATACCGTCTTGGCCAAATTTCGTTGTTTTGATTTTTCCCTTTCGTGAATATCATACACATAAAAACAGATCAGCAAGAAAGGGAGCACAATTAGTGTCCAAGGTGATGCCTACTTCTTGCATCCCACATTTTCAGAAAGATGTTATCAATTAGGAAATCCAACATTTCCCCTATTGTTTTCTCAGTAACCTTCAGATAGCATTTGAGTTCATTTTTGCCAATTGCCCTGAAACTATGAAGATGGAGGTGTAACTAAATCTTGGCCACCCCATTCAGTGACTCATGTCACATGGATCAAGGAAAGAAAATGTTCCTGAAGTTTGTGGTGTGGGATAGTGGTGTACAAAGTTGAAAAATCGAAAGGTTTGACAGAATCTAACATAGCATTAATTACACTTCTCTCCAATTCTTTCTGTGAATATAAAGAATGTATTGAAGTATTAACATTTATGGTTAATCTTTGAGACATGGATTTGGTCGTACATTTGCTGGACCCTGCAGTATATCTATCTCTATAAGAGGAATGGACAAGTCTTCGGGATTTAGAGTCAATCCAGAAAAATATAGTACTGATGCGAGGTTCTCGAGATTTCTTCATATAACATATACATGACCGTCAAATAACCATTTTTTGTTTGTTTAATTTTTAGCCACCATCAAACCTGGGTGTATACTTTCTTCGGATCGACAGTTTACATTGTACATTTCTTCACTGATGTCACGCATTTTTCTGGAGGTCATTCCTTTCCCCTGTTTTTGTCAATGATTGAAATCCACAGTACACGACGCTTTCAGCACTTCAAGGCTGTTGATATTAATCACTATGTACCAAGTCTTGAGTAACTTCGCAGTTCTGTTTTTCAGCTTCATTATCGATGTTAGAAGGTCAATTGACAACAAAAGTACTAGCTTTTCGCTGAATTTCAAGGATAAATGAACAAGTGTGTAAATGATAAACCCCACCACGGAACCCAACAGCCAATTACGAAGATCAACCGATGTTTTATGTAGATTGCCTCGAGTGGTTCAAGGATAAGGGTATTAGCACATTGTAATTGTTCACATCTTTACAATGCCGCATCGTGACAGTTAGTTTAAATGAAACTGTTGTCCTGTAAGGCCGTCCAGCTCATTCATTTATTCATTATTGTGACGGAGAGATTGCACGGGGATCAAACAAGGAATACATGTCACGAGTCTATCGCGTCCAGGAACATGGGTAATAGTTGTTGACACGCCATGCAACAGGTTCATCATGCGATGGCTTGTCGTGCTGAAGCAGACTGGGTGTTACATGCCAGCTCTGCAGCTCCGAGGGTCATTTATAGCGAAACGTAGTAGACACGGTAGAAACCAGGGAACTTTATACACCAGGAGCGGATACCACTTTACAAAAAAACGAGTTTGGTGGTACGCTAATTTGATTTCATGTCATTTTCAAAAAGTGGTGTGCCTATAAAGAAAAAACCCGTTTGTTGTAAATCCCTTTATTAAATTTAGGATTTTTAATCTCCCCGATGAAAGTGATGCGGTACTGGTGGAGCAGGACATGCTCACCTTTTTCAAAAACACTGACTTTCAATGATCAATTCATATCATTTCATTATTATTTTGTCCTTCACGCACAAAGGAAACTGTTTCGGAAGATAATCAAGACTGATTATTCTCATTATATATTTGAATATTGACACGCCATGTCTCTCTTCTATTGATCACTCGATATTTTGAGACCCGTGAAGACTCCGGGGTAGAATAGGTCTTCAGCAACCCGTGCTTGCTGTAAAAGGTGATTATGCTTGTCGTAAAAGGCGACTAACGGGATCGGGTGGTCAGGCTCACTGACTTGGTTGATGCATGTCATCGATCCCAAATGCGTGGATTGATGCTCATTATATCAATCACTGGATTGTCTGGTTCAGACTCGATTATTTACAGACCGCCATCATATAGCTGGAATATTGCTGAGTGCGGCGTTAAACAACAAACCAACCAACCAACCAACCAACGATATTTTGAGCTGGTCCCCAGGTGTTTCAATTAACAATGATTCATTTGCTGTATATTAGTAGGTCATATTCACAAGAGGGAAGTGGTGTCCACACACTTTGTCATTTCGGCTGGTATAAGCAACACTGTAGATGTAAGTATGTGTGTGATATTTGAAATTTGAATGAGATTATCTCCAATGCAAACGAAACGTCAGTACAATAGTTTTACAGGTATCCACCACCATGCACATTCAGTTCACTTTTTACAGTTCACAGCTCATCAGCACTTTTGCTTCTCAAACGTTCACCCAATGTGGCTTCCACAAATATCTTTTGTAAGACTTTTCATTCCATAGCTTTTCACAAATAAAGATTTTTAAAACAAATTATTCCTTTTCAGCACTTGCGTTCACTGTTTCGTGTTCGCTGCAACTGAATTCACATTATAGAGTAAACCAATAAACAATTCAACATTTCGATTTCCTTCCTCAGTGAAAGGATCAAAGAAACTGTTGGTTAGTTTTAAACAGAAAGCATGGGTCACAGTTATGAGAATGGATGAGCACCCCAGCGTCGATACTGTAACGTAAGGATAAACTAATTGACTCTTTTGAAAATGTTACAGGCGAATGTGATTCAGTACAGTTCATTAATACGGAGTGCACGGTGATACAAATGTTGGAGCAGATTGGCAATACTTTCTGTAAATGACCACATTCCAAAACAACTGCTCAATTGGAAATAACACTGTTACTATTTACTTGAATTTAATATATCTTTTTAATAGTTGGGAGACTGCCATTTGAAGCACTAGCCGTTACATTAAAGAATGTTCACTTATCTATCAAACACCGCCAGCAGCATCGGAAAAAACGTACCGTTTTCAGCTACAACCACGAATGCTTTCAATCGCACTGTACCACCTTTTTTTGGCCGTAATTATTCTGATAATGCTACCTATTTGATGCGTTAAGTTCCTCAGAACGGAGTGGAGCGAATTAAGGTCTTGGGCTTAACCCCACTTTTTAAACATTAGTCCAGCAAGGTCATGACGAGGCATAATAATGGCCTTCACACATTGAACCAACACAACGACCTTGATTATATTTTGGTGGTTTGCCTCCCGTGTGGAATCACTCGGTCTATGGAATAATTCTATACATTGTGAAAATATGAAACGTCAACGTCAGAGAAAAACCAGTCTCGATCATCCGAAGAAACAGATTCAATGGGGCGTTAAAAGTTAATATAGCGGTAAGAATTATCTGAAATGATCACTGCAATATCTATGATGACACCAGGTGTTCGCGAAAAGAAACGTTGTTTTTTTAATCAGATGCCAATTCCCAAATTACTTAGTATCGACGAGCTTGATCTCATGAAACCAGCACGCCGTCATATACTAGTAGCTCAAATACTGTTAAAGGAGAATTCTGCCTTGAATTTGGTAAATACTCGATTCGGACTTGTTACTCAGAGCTTTCAAATCACAATAGCTACCTCTGATGTTTTAATGTATTAAATCATTTGTTTTAAGATGTCCCCATCTACTGTGTCACAGTGAGTAATGATAGTGACATGCGGAATAGAAATACTATTTCAGTACTTGCTTGATTGTCTTTATGGGTGCCCACTTCATGTGGGCATACGAAACTGTGCTATATACTTTCAATCCTTGCCAAAATATTAACTGTATTGTATAAAGATGTAAAAAGAGACGCGAAAACATGTTTGAACAAATGCAGCTGTATGTTGTTTATCGGTGTTTTCTTAATTCAGACCGACAACCCACTCAGAACTTTAGACTCAATGATTGCCACTTCACTCCATAAACTTGCTTAGATCAAAGAGTTAGTTTAGTTTTGTCATGGTAGAATTGAGAGATACATACTGTGTTTCAATATACATGTTAGAAAATTGTGTGGTAAAATTAAAATTATTTTTATTTCAGTAATCTAAATACAATGAGTATAGGATTTGTTTCATCTTCAATTGTTTTTATTTTAATCTTAGAATTAAGATGATTTAAAAGAACATTTCTGCTTGAACCGGATCAGACCACACGTTTCAGGCGCCACATACACACACTGTACGCACATATGTCATGCTTCCTGAGATGGATTCTGTTGTAATCGTTTGACTACCGATGGTACAAGTGCTACAGATCTATCAACACTCACATCTCAGCACTAGTTTGTGCCAATACCTATATCAGAGGTATGAAGCACTGGCAAACTGGTCCCTGCCAACCTGATGTGATTCAATCTAATGACTAATATGCCTTGAAGAGCAGATGGTGGTTGCATATGAATTAACACTGGAAATAATGAGAAGAAAAACCAAATCAAACACTTGAAACACATAGCTAGATTTTAATCATATAGCCAACTATTTACACCCAATATAATGACTTTTTTCCCATAATAATCTTTGCTTTGTTTCATATGACAGAGCTGTTTAAACTGAAGATTTTCACTCTGACTGACTACGTTATGCTCATATAGATGGTGTCACCCAAAAGGCCATGGTCCACGTGTATATGCTTTGAAGAGCTAATGGTGGTTGCATATGAATTGACACTGGAAATAATGAGAAGAAAAACCAAATCAAACACTTTAAGCACATACAGCTTTTCAATGTATTTTGGGTAAAGCTTGTAAGAGTCGAGTAAATGGGTCGGTGGTCAGACTGTATGTTTTTGTCGACAGAAAGCCATCGCATTGATCCCATTTGTGTGGATCGATGTTCATTATTTCAATCACTGGATTGTCTGGTCCAGATTGGATTATTTACAGACACTACATCAAAAGTTGAAATATTGCTGAGTGCGGCGACAAACAATTGTTTAAGAGGAAGCTGTTCCTTGATGTCGATGTTCTATGTTTTATGTTTCATATTTCTGTTTAACCTTGAGCCGACTACAAACCAAGGTATATACATTTCCCAATAAGACAATAATAATCAAGCATCCGACACATAATGACGGAAAATGCCAGCTGGATCTTGTAATAGGCAAGCTTTTGAAAAATACAAAAAAACCCGCAGAAGTTATATCTCATGACAGAGAGTCCCGAAGAAATCCATAGGAAACCTTTCTTTTACTATCTATTTAGGGACGGTTTTATCACATTTTTTCGGCTTGTCAAATATTTGTACAGCATCAGTATTCGCTCACTCAACAAAAAAGGGGTTGTGGTCTTACACTTGATATTATCACCTCACAAAAACAAAGTTATATCTAATTTGCAGTGTTGAGCCGGTAATTGTTTGTATCAAGATACCACCACACCGTGCTTATATGGATATACAATTTCCATAAGTGGCACTTCATACTTGATGTATATATTCATCTTTCGACAAAACATGTTTTATTTTTTAGAGCTGGGCATACATATTTATAACTCTGCACACGGCAAGAGCGATGACTTCAACTTTGCAATAGTCGACTTGTACCATGTTCACGTGTTTGTTTTGTGAACACTTGACTTTCCCTTTGCATGTGTTTATGACGAGTACACTCGAGGGGCACACGTTTTCACCAACACCTGGTATCATCGCTATTTGATAGTGATTCATAATCCCTTATGCTTATGATGTATGGAGCTGGTATAATAATTGACGAAAATGAAATGTAATACAACATTTCCAAAACGTTTCTGTTGAACAATTGACTCGCCTTTGCATGTGCTTGTGATGGTTGCCGTGAACTATTTTGTGTTAGCAAATATATTGAGTGAATGAGCATGAGTTGAATCCAATAAGTTGATTGTCGATCTGAACTACGGAAAAACCGACAACACCTTTTAAACAAAATATGGACCTGTAATATTTAAACCGTTAGTAAAACTTCACTTGAATGACAGGCATATTCGTAAGCTAACATAAATTGGGCATGCATAAGAAAAGTAAGCAATGTTTCATTCTACACCGCGCTTCACCATTATGAAATCATGCAGCTCTTTTGACACAATATATATGATGCCACAGTCAGAAAACGCCAAATTTCAACCCCTGTGTTGTCCCTACAAATTGAAATACATTCTATTTGTCAATTTCTATCGTGCTTTTCTGTGCACATTGTATTGCCACACACACTTAAGGGTGGACTAGTACAAATATTCACACATACATGCACACACACGTGCATGGCCGTTGCAATATAAGTCCAACACTCTTCAAAGCGACGTTAAACCTCATTTCACTTCACCTCACATTTCTATTCTACTGTGACACCCTGACTCGTTTGCTATCATTGCTTTGTTCTGAGTCCGGTATGACTGATGCGACGCTAAAAATAGTCGCCCAATCAAATACTACTCTATATGCCAAGTTACGGATAAGCGAGATGGAGATGGTGAATACACCCGTGATAGTTTAAGGATCCAGGGTTTTTGTCACACCAAGAAATCAATAAAAAACACAGGGTAATAAAATATGACTTCCCATATGACTGTTGTCAAAAGAAATAACGTTTTAATCAATTACAAAACACATTTATGCAACACACGTATCCACTGGATGTATTCTGAAAGATGAAACGAAATGACAAACCTTCAAACCTTGATAGGGATTTAGGACCTCTTGGGCCACACCATGTAGTAAGATGAATATAGGAACAATATTTTCTCAAGATGCCAGGTCATTTGTGTAGGTATATTCATATTTGAGTGTACATATTCCCATACAGCGTATTTCGGATATCAATTCATAGATATCGGATAACCATTGTCACTCATATGTTCAAATAAAACATATAACTAGTAGATATTCTTCACTATACAAACGAGCGATTCACCGCATATTGATGGAAGACATGGCTGCCAAATGTAAAGAAACGTACACACCTACAGGGTACAACTTTACCCTGATGTTGAAGTTCGAATGAGTCAACATGTAATTTTGTTGTTTCGTATACAGGGAAAATCTATCAGTCCGGACCTTGTTAGTCTGGAAAACCTGAACAACAGTATAAAAAAAACAATAAAAAGTTCATTCACCCAGATTCCACTCACCAAGTGAATGTTGAAGGCGCTACATCATTATTACCCGATCGGTTCAGAGTGTACACTTTTTTCATTCTTCGCTCCCTGGGGAATAAATCATCTTATTGCTAACGCCTATGTAATTATTAAAGAAACCCTAGCAGAAATTGGCAATCGGAAGCTGTCAAAAATCGGCGAAATATTCTCCAAACTTTTGAAGAGCGCGTACCTTGTGGGAAGTTTAAATAAACGTTGTCTATTAATTTTCACGGATCGTGTTATCTGTAAATACCGGCTAATCTCGGGAATGACATCAGTTTAAGCTGTAAGGGTTATACATTTTGACATTTGGATCACTCAGTTGGGATACCAGGGCAATACAGGTTGCCAGTATCTGACGTTTGTCGGAAGAGCTGACGTATGATTGTTTATTTGTTGTTTAACGCCGCACTCAGCAATGTTACAGCTATATGACGGCGGTTTGTAAATAATCGAATCTGGACCAGACGATCCAGTTATCGATATTGTGCGCAACGACCCACACCTCCGAGGTACGATGGCAGGCAGTCAAACTGACCAACCGATCTATTTACGACCAGCATTGTTTGCTGGGAAATTATTCTAACCCGGAATCCCCACGGGGGACTCTAATGTGCAACGGCTGGCCAGACTCTATAACAATGAAGAAGGATTTTGGGATATCAATAACAGCTGAAAAAAGGAATTTCCCATAGCCACACGAAACGTCTGCCAAAAGCATGGTACGATTCTCACATTAGTGTAAATTGTATTCATACAACATCTGGAAAGTGTATAAGATGAAACATGCTTGAACGTTACGTTTCATGAGAAAATGTCCACACCACGTGGTAAATTACTCCACATTATTCCTCTGTTGTTGTTGTTCTTCTTCTTCTTCTTATTATTATTATTATTTCATTATTATTTACAGATTAAATTAGAAAATGCGGCAAAGAGGGTTTAGGTGATCCTGGCACAGTCAGGCTGTTTAGGCTCATCATCAGCTCAGGGCCCTTGCCTTGGCGACCTTCTCAACACACTACACATAAAGGCGATGCACTGGTCGTTCAGATAGCCTCTCCATGAAAAGCTTGAGTCTGGGCCGATTTGATATTATAATTATTATTATTGTTATGATTATCATTTTTATTATTATTATCATTATTATTATTGAGGAACCTATTGTAATTTGAGCCTGTGGCCTATCAGTTCCGTCAATAATACAATTTCGACTCTCCTGACACTAAAATTGCGTATTGTTCTGTCATCATTTGTGACAGTAAAACAATTTGAAAAACTGCGTATTCATACTTGATGACGTCTGGGTTAGCTTTTCGGTAATTTCATCATAACAAAGATGTGGTTGGTCGTATGTTGTCAGCAATGCATTTTCAAAATCAAATCATATGCAGGCAAACCAGTGTGATTGAACCAAGCGTAGGATGACATCCAAATATATCCTGGTGATGACTGAATATATCAAGTTATCTTCGCCAATGATAAATTTATTCACCCTTTACTGAATTTCATCTTATTAACAGCACCGACAAAATGAAGAGACAAAGTCAGGCGCCAAGTTACCTTTCTATGAGAAGAACCGTGTGAATGAGTGAGCTTACCACAACTATGAAATCCCAAGAAATCCCAAAGTGTTGCAGTTCTATAACGTTTAACATGACTGAAGGACGCAACTCTGCACACCGAAGTGCGGCGTCCAAGACGAATGGTCCGACCTTGCCATAGATCTTGCCATAGTTCTTTAAAAAAAACACATCTGGGCTTGGAGTATGGCTGAATCATTGTTGAGATGGAGGTAACTTCAAGTACGTAAAAGGAGAAGAGTTGTAAGACCATATCTAAAATGAGCCATGCGCAGATTCTATAATAAAGGCTATCTGTACCTGACCTTCCAACTATTTGTAGCTATTTATACACCAACATGTGACCACACATTAATGACATGTGGCATTCCAATATATTGGCCCGTTATCGTCACCAAAATAACGCTGAATGGCGTGGTTCGATCTCTCCAACTTATCCGTTTTCCTATAGTGATTATTCTAAAGACCGGTCCATTCAGTCCAAAATCAGTACCCCTGAAAGAGTCGACGTCTTTATTAAGACAGAATACACCACCATTAAGGGCATTTCTTTCAGTTTAACAGTTAAGGCAACTTATTGATTTTTAGAATTTTCCCCATGGCCCAAGAAGATAATCTGTAAAATCAAAGCTGTACGCTAATGCTTAATCAATGAGATTTTGTATAAACCCCCGACGAGTGATTAGAGGAATTTAGTTGGACAGTTATGTGCTTTAGTACAACAAATTCCAATATTAAGTGCTCTGGCTCGACAGTTGACATAAGGGACAAGGTCCATTAATGACATAGCTTGTAATCAATATGCATAGTGAATGTGTTTACAGTAGTCAGAACCTAGAGCATGAGTTAAAGCTTGGGGGAAGGTCTGCAGTAGGGTTAAACTAAGGGTGGGAGGGGGTATGTTTGGGTTGAGCGGCTGAGTGGCTGAATGGCTGTGTGGTTAAGTGGGTGAGTGAGTGAGTGAGGGAAGGAGCGAGCGAGGAAAACGTGTTTATCTGCTCACGCGATTTTGGAAGTAAATATATGAACGATCGGTGTCACTCTCAACATCACAGACACAAAGAACTATTTACACGAAAACTCGAAAACCTCAAAGTATTTTCCGGAAAGGGGATGAAAATTGCACCAATTCATCCTGATCAGCTTTTTGAATTATTCTTGTTTGAAGTTATGGTCACTCTTATTCTAAAAGTAGGCGTGCCAGCAATTCTTCAAGTTTTGATGACCACTGGTGACGAAACGTGAAAATGCACATGCATGTTGCACTTGTATGGGATTGCAAATAAGTATTGCCTGTTGACCTAATAACGAAAGTACTTTGACACAGCCTTGTTGCTTAAACGCCATGTCGGCGAACCAATAGAAAGAGTGTTTTGTGTTTCATTTGCGCGACACACGTCGATACTGCTTTGTGGTTTATTTGAGCGACACAAGTCAGTACTGCTTTGTGGTTTATTTGAGCGACACAAGTCAGTAGTGCTTTGTGGTTTATTTGAGCGACACAAGTCAGTACTGCTTTGTGGTTTATTTGAGCGACACAAGTCGTAATGATCCAGCAAGGTGTACATTCATGTTGTTGAAATACAAAACATTGTTAATCATAATATGAGTTTAGAGAAAACAGTGGCTAAACTGGAGGACAAAATAACATCCACTCATTTATGATATAGTAATAGCTATAGCCGTTTTAGATAACCAAAGAATATCAGCTGCAAGACAATTGCTGATGACGACTGGATCTTCTGTTTTGTCCTGTTTCAAATGCACTTTCGTCAGACGCAGTTGCAGTTGCAGGCAGACAAGTTGATATTGATACTAATGTCCTTTACAAAGAGACCCAGAAAAAAATGCCAATCTAGTACCATATTACAGGTTTACGTATTTATGCAGTTCTGCATTTTCATTAACTCAGCATCAAAGCCAAATGTAAAGAAAACGTGTTTACATTGACGATATACTAGATATACTCATCAGTCCAAAGACCAACTAATTGCGTCATGATACTGTTTTCCTGGTCACCAGAGCTAAAAGCCCTGATGAAGTTATGTGGTGGCCTTGTTTGTCCACCGTCAACAGTTTGTATCTTCTCCGATAGCCCATGAAGCTGAAACAACGCAACCGTATGGAAAATCATTTGTCAGCAGATTGTGCAACTCTCTGAGCATGAGACTGTCGTACTGCGTGTACTTGATCTCTCTGTACGAAGTAACATGCAGTGCAGACGCTAGGTTTTAGATATAACTATCTGATATATAATTCTGTCTGGCCTTTGACAGGGTGAAATTGGTTTATGGTTTTAAAGTTGCATGGTGAGATGTGAAAGACATTTCCAAATTTGACGGATCAGTGACAAAGATTATGTCCCATACAATTCCCTATTTTGATTTGTACCATATCTTCCAGTCCAGTGTCCAGTGTATGTCGGGGCCACGTATAGTTCAGGCATCATAGACGATGCAACTATATGCTATATGAAGTCGCATCTCGGGTTCGAATCCCGGTTTCGTCCAACCTATAGCCATTTAGTGCTGGCTCCTTGGTTTCATCAAACCGAAACACGACTGACACTTGCTTCCCTCTGCGATATCCTCTCATATACCGCGATATAATCGAAATACTGTATAAACTGGCGTTAAACGAAACTCACTCAGTCACTAATGTGTGTGTGACATTTGACGCATTATTTTGTAACGAATATCAATTAAAGTTGATAAAAGTACAAAAAGCGACTCTATATCACTACACATTTACGGTCAGACATTGAAGAAGTATAACACGAAACCTGTACATTCATTGCATGTCAAGCTTCGAACGAATCTCGATGGATCATGTAATTTTGGTTGTCTGTGTTTGTGAGTGATCTTCAACTTTAAATTACGCTTCTTTAGCATGTAGCAGTTCGAACCCACGGCCAAAGGTTTCTGTCATGACACTCTGCAAATGGAAATTGCGGCGCCTTAAACGATTGAAACACATCCAGGGTTCGGCATCACCAGTCGATTGATAGAACCGGGCCCATTCCACCACTTGTCTAGTTGAAGCAAGGAAGGAACACAGTTCCTGGAACCAGTGCCCTCAACTACCACGGTAAACAGGTTGCCAACAACGATCGCCTTTTACGACCAGCAATGGGGTGCTGGGGATACATTCTACTCCAGGTCCCAAAGGGGTTAGGCGACTGGAACACCCGTACCCCCATCGGACACATGATGAGACAAGGTCTACAACAGTGATGTATCGCGATAAACAACATTCCGGATAAAGGAATGATTGAAGTAATGAACCAAAATACATCTTACAGTCCAGGTTACTGGTGTCCATTGTATGCAAGTTATCTTAAGGATAAAGACTCAAACAGTATTTGTGCAAAAATATGTTCAGTTTGCTAAATGTTATTTTGGACCCAATGGATCTATCAATTTCCTTTTCAGGGGGTAACATCAGTGCACGTGCACTTATCAATCCATTAGGATTATTCACAAACTGTTTACCTCTTAAGTAATGACATAAAAATAACATAAATATTTGGCAATGAGAATATGATGTTTCTCATCCCCGATTCAGCATGACTTAATGAATCTGGGATTAGATTCTATGATATTTAACATCGAATAAACTGAATAAACCTGATACCTCCTGTTAATTATGGTTCCTGAATGGCCAAGACAAGCTTCCGTCTACTCTGTAGTGAAGTGGCTGTATGGCTGATATTAATAATTACAGGTTAACTTGCTTACATTAACTGGATAAACAGCATCTGATCCTTTGTATAAAATCTGGTAACAGTATCACATTCCAACGCCTGCTGGCAGAGTAAGAAAGTCATCTTCCTAGAATGTTGTTACTGTCATTCTGGCCACAAAGAGTAGACCTCCCCTACGGCCTAAACGTCAACGGCGTTGTTAAAATAATGATGTTAAATGTCAGATGTCTCTCGGTACATGATACCCATCAAGTGGCAGACACTTTCAAATTTAGTTTGTAAACATAGTGAGATGGGAGAAAGTTCTACATGACCGCAGTTCGTGAAGTTAGGCCCAGACACTGATAATGCAATGTACTGTGTCCTTTTTGTAGATAACAAAATAGGTGACGTCACGTTCAACGATGATGTAGACATTGCTGCTGGTTCGGAGTAAGTTACAATTGAGACTCCGATATAAATCAGTTCATCAGTAACCCATGCATAGCAGATAAAATGAGAATCGGGTGGCTACTACATCGGCGGATCCAGGGGAAAGTGGGGTGGGGGAAGGAGGTTAGGACATCTACACACACACACTCAATCCACACAGACAGACATACAGATAGATACTTTTGATAATATAGGCGCCCCTATTCAAACATGCAGGATCCGCCCTTGTACACTGAGTGACCCGGTATTTCCTATTTTGCCTCGTTGATAGACATTAGTTTGAGATCATATATAATATAAGGTCAGCTCTGCTCTCTGACTGATGTGTAGTCACATAAAATCAGTGAATGCAGATCCAGTATGGATTCGTTTTAATGCTTGTTGAAGCTGGAATACTGCTGACAAGGACGATGAACAACATCCATTTACTCTCATCAGACCTCGACCAATTACGTGTGGAAGAGTAGGAAGCGTTAAGGTTCAGACTTGTTCCGACAAAGCCATACCACACACATCTATTTAAGCCAGGTAAAAGAGAAAACTGTATAAACACACTATGCAGTCAACTGATCACATGCAACGCCCAGACAGAAATAATTCGACACACGTCAGTCAATGATTAAACATCACCAAAGAATGACATACGTGTATACATTTACGTGGAATAATTGTGTTAGTGTTCTTTGGAAAAAGTTTGACTTGAGACAAGGCTCATGGAGAAACTGCTTTAACTTCAGACGCTAAATTTATGGCTGAAGGCGGTGTTACTTTGGATATGTATTTTGAATATGTGGAGTCTGTTTCATGTGACAGCGATATATTTGAAGTACGTCCCTGCCAAGATCCGTCTGTATCTATTTATACTTAACCCAGCGATACAGACATGAAGCTTTAAGACTTGAAGGTCTTCAGCATTAGCATACATTGTGTTGTTACCTTGCCCCGAAGACTTGGTAGTCATGGGTCTGGATAGAGGTTGGTTAAATATGAGGCATCAGTGTGTGTTATTATCGTATGCTTCATGCCTTCTGGTTAAAGTTTAGTAAAAAAAGCTCACACATCAATATTACCTTGTTCGTGTAAATTGAATGTCCAACATCGTCACGACGATAACCCTTTTGCAATCAAATAATACGCTCATGCACCAAATATACTATACAATGTGACAACGCACATGAAAACTGGTCCATTACATCAAATTGAAGGATGTTCACAGCACTGTATCATGTCTCAACAGCAGCGCCCTCTGCAAAAATGATCATCAGACCAGAAGGACGGAACTGATATGAATTCGTCAGATCAGTCACCAATCTTGACGCCCATTGTAAGAGGTATTTGAACTACTTGAGAAATATGAACACCAATATTCCATCGACAACAACCATGGTATGTTGTTTATTATCCCCATGACGTTGTTTTGTATCACACCAGAACAGATACACATCTTGACGTTGACAAACTGTCGGTGATGGTTGTTTCCAAGAGACGTTCTTCCACACCACTGCACGGTTACTGATATCCGAAACATCGTTGAAAGTTTAATTATATTATCAGAGATCGTGCGGACTTGTAAATTAGACTCCGCTTTCAGCTTATATTTCCTATCGTATGGAAATGGTTTCGTCGTTTTATTTATTTTTAAACATAATCATCTTCAGTTTTAGTTTTTTGTTTTGAGTTTTGATCTTATGCAGACTGATCTAGTATAAGCCCATAGTGATAACATCTTGAGCTGTCATTAAGGAATCATCCTTTCTGATGAAAGTTTTTCCACAAGTGAATAAAACACTGTGTCCTTGCAACTGAGAACACCGTCTATGCATTCCTTCTTTGTCAGACATTAAACAAGAAATTAACCCAAAGTGAAAAAAAATCCATCAAGGAAGCAAATAGTTTGCACTCCTATACGTCCTTAATGACAGCTTAAAATGTGATCAATACATGGCTTTTACTTGATCATTCTTCCATAGATGCTTCAGACACTTTATCATTGGCCTCAAGGTCAAGGTAAAACACGAACTGAAAACCATTGTACGATTCCGACTGTATCATTAACATGTGTTCATGAGTTGCTATAAACTAGTGATGATACTAGGTGTTCGCGAAACGTTGGGCGTGTAAGCAAAAGCAAGTCAAGCGCTCACCGGACAATGCACTGGAACATATGTTACAAGTCAAAATAGGGAATTGCATCGGACGTTTTCATTTTTGTCACCGATGGTCAAATGTGGAACTGTCCTCCACATGTCTACCATAAATCTTTCTAAAAGTTTTACTGAACACTAGTTTTACTAACAAAGTTAAATAAAGCAACAAAACCCTTTCCAAATCCAATACAGAAAGCAGAGTCGATTGTGAGATTTCGACTATATTATGAGCATGTGTTTATGAATCACTATCAAATAGATACCAGTTGTTCACGAAAAGGTGGACCCCGTCACAAACACATGCAAAGGCAGTCAATTGTTCACCTGAAAAAAAATATTGTACAAGTCAAAATAGGGAATTGCATCAGACATCATGTTTGTCACTGATGCGTCAAATTTGCAAATGTCCTCACCATGTCTACCATAATTTTTTTATGAAAGCTTTACTGAGGCCTTGAATGCTGTTACCTTGATCAAACAACTTCTGAGCATGCTTGATGGTATCTCAAAAGTTCCTCTTGTCAAACAGTCTGGTGCATAGCTTATTGTTAACTGAATGTGTGTGCATAGATCTTAATATTAAACAAATGAGGCTGGTTCACTGGCTAATGGATTTCTATTTCAGGTGGGTCAATCGGTAAAAGGCAATTGGCTAGTTTACTATCATTGAACGATCAGATAAGATATCTTCTTGGCCAAATTCCCTTATGTTGAATTTGCCAGTGCAAGAAGAAATTCCGAGCAAGAAGGGGAGCACAATGGTGATGCCTACTTCTTGCCGAAAGTTCGTATCCCACATTTTCACACAGATGTTATCAATGAGGAAATCCAGCATTTCGCTTATTTTCTTCTCAGATCTTCTCACACCTTCAGATGGTTCTACAAATGTGAAAATTAAAAGTTTTGACAGAATTTAACATGACATTAATTCCACTTCTCTCAAATTATTTCTGTGAGAGAAAATATTAAAGTTTTAAGATTTATGGTTAATCTTTGAGACATGGATTTTGTCGTACATTTGCTGGGCCCTGCAGTGTATCTATCTAGCATTTTTATGGATCAATAGAGGAATGGAATCAGTATTTAGAGTCAATCCAGAAAAATATACTGCTGATGCGAGGTTTTGGCAGATTTCTTCATTTAACAAATATTGATTATGTTATCTGAGACCTTTCCAGTGGGAACAACTAAAAACTGTTCCTGACGTCGGATGACGTCCTTCGGTAGAGTAAAAAGCAAAGAAAATAGCCTCCATATATGTCATGGTGATGGGTTGTAACCGATACATTAGATGCATCTATATATCTAATTGGTTGTATGTAACAACAAAGATATAATGTATCTTCATGTGTCCATGGGACAGCCGATAGGGTATAGTTAGGATTCCTTGGTTGATTTGCCACATGCAACAAGTTATGTTCCCAAACATTGGCCCAGGTCATACAGCAGAAAAAAACGACAAACTCCACCACTCACTTCTTAGTGAGGAGCCATCTGTTACTGGAACATAACGATGAAGTTCAATTACCTTTGCTTGCACACACTCTATTGGTCAGCGGATACATCAACCTGGTCAGGTGATAGCCAACAATTATACGTTGTTAGTATACACACCTGATTTTAGCATTGGAAAACGAATGTCTTTTCATATAAACTTTTCAAGTATACGCTTGAAAATTGGAATTACAAAGGTCATCAAAACGACAAGAGTCGCCGAAACACTGAAAACTTTAGGTACAATACACAACCATAATACCGGTATCAAATACATGACCATGGAATAACCATTTCATGTTTTAATTTTTAGCCACCATTAAACATGGGTGTATACTTTCTTCTGATCGACAGTTTACAGCGTACATTTCTACACTGATGTCGCGCCTGGTTCTGGAGGTCAAAAACATTCGTTTTCCCTCTTTTTACCCATGATTGAAATCCGGAGTGCACGATGTTTTCAGAAAAGCACGTTGAGGCTGTTGATTTTAATCACTGAGTACCGAGCCTTAAGGGTTGGCAAGGTAATTTCGCTAAATTTCAAGGATAAATGAGCAAGTGTGTAAATGATAAACCCCACCACGGAATCCAACAGCCAATTACAAAGATCAACCGATGTTTTATGCAGATTGCCTCGAGTGGTTCAAGGATGAAGGTATTAGCACATTGTAATTTTTCACATCTTTACAATGCCGCATCGTGACAGGTGGTTTTAAATGAGACTGTTGTCCTTTGTAACGCCGTTCAGCTCATTCATTTATTCATTATTTTGACGGAGAGATTGCACGGGGATCAAACAAGGAATAAATGTCATGAGTCAATCGCGTCCAGGAACATGGGTAATAGTTGTTGACACGCCATGCAACAGGTTCATCATGCGATGACTTGTCGTGCTGAAGCAGACTTGGTGTTACATGCCAGCTCTGCAGCTCCGATGGTCAATTATAGGGAAACGTAGTAGACACAGTTGAAACAAGGGAACTTTATACACCAGGAGCGGATACCACTTTACAAAATAAATAGAAGTGGGTGGTACGCAGCTCACCAGTACCTTTGCTCCTAAAACGTTCACCCAATTTGGCTTCCACAAATATCTTTTGTAGGTCTTTTCATTCCATAGCTATTCACAAATAAAGATCTGTTACCAAATTATTCCTTTTCAGGACTTACGTTCACTGTTTCGTGTCCGTGGCAACTTCCCGTTATGGAGTAAACCAATAAACAATTCAACATTTTGATTTCCTTCGTCAGTGAAAGGATCAAAGAAACTGTTTGTTAGTTTTAATAGAGTGTAATGTTAATTGAAAGCATGGATCAGAGTTATGAGAATGGATGTGCACCCAGGCGCCGTTAGCGTAATCTAATTGACTCTTTTGAAAAGGCGAATGTGATACAGTACAGTTCATTAATACGGAGTACACGGTGATACAAATGTTGGAGCAGATTGGCAATACTCAGTAAATGACCACATTCCAAAACAACTGCTAAATTGGAAATAACACTGTTGCTATTTACGTGAATTTAAAATGTCTTTGAATAGTTGGGAGACTGCTATTGGAAGCACTAGCAGTTACATTAAGAACAGTTCACTTATCTATCAAACACCACCAAAACCTGAGTTGCAGCAGCATGGGGAAATACGTAGCGTTTTCAGCTACAACCACGAACGCTTTCAGTCGCAGTGTACCATCTTTTTTGGCCGTAATTATTCTGATAATGCTACCTATTTGATCCATTAATTTCCTCAGAACGGAGTGGAGCGAAGAAAGGTCTTGGGCTTAACACCACTTTTTTTAACATTTTGTCCAGCAAGGTCATGACGAGGCATAATAATGGCCTTCACACATTGAACCAACACAACGACCTTGATTATATTTTGATGGTTTGCCTCCCGCGTGGAACCACTCGGTCTATGGAATAATTCTATACATTTTGAAAATATTAAACGTCAACAACAGAGGAAAGCCAGTCTCAATCATCCGAAGAAACGGATTCAATGGGGCGTAAAAAGGCAAAATAGCGGTAAAAACTATCTGAAATGATCACTGCAAAATCAGTGATGACACCAGGTGTTCGCGAAAAGAAACGTTGTTTCTTGGAGTCAGATGCTAAGAGTCGAGGAGCTCGATCTCTTTGCTCTTTCAACTGACTTTCAACTAGCACGCCGTGGTATACCAGTAGCTCAATACTGTTAAATGAGAATTCTGCCTTGAATTTGGTAAATACTCCATTCGGACTGGTTACTCAAAGCTTTCAAATCACAACAGCTACCTCTGATGTTTTAATGTATTAAATCATTTGTTTTAAGATGTCCCCATCTGCTGTGTCACAGTGAGTAATGATAGTGACATGCGGAATAGAAATAATATTTCAGAACTTACTCGATTTTCTTTATGTGTGCCCACTTTATGTGGGCATACGAAGCAGCTGTGCTATATACTTTCAATCCTTGCCAAAATATGAAATATATTGTATAAAGATGTAAAAAAGAAGAAGCGAAAAGATGTTTCAACAAATGCAGCTGTATGTTGTTTATCGGTGTTTCCTTAATTCAGACCGACAACCCACTCAGAACTTTAGACTCAATGATTGCCACTTCACTCCATCAACTTGCTTAGATCAAAGAGTTAGTTTAGTTTTCTTTCATGGTAGAATTGAGATATATATACTGTGTTTCAATATACAGATGTGATTCCACGCTAAATGTAACATGGAATAGAAGGTAGGTTTCTTTCCTGACTCATTTCAAGAAGGGACATTCTCAAATTATTATTTTATAGTAACGCTCAAAGCCTTTGCTCCAGAAATTAAACATGTTAAAACATTTTTATTTTCATTGCAGTAGTCTAAATACAATTAGTATACTATTTGTTTCACCTTCAATTGTTTTTATTTAAATGTAGAGTTAAGATGATTTAAAAGAACATTTCTGCTTGAACCGGATCAGACCACACGTTTCAGGCGCCACATACACACACTGTGCGCACACATGTCATGCTTCCTGAGATTGATTCCGTTGTAATCGCGTTGGTACAAGTCCTACAGAACTATCAACACCCACATCTCAGCACTAGTTTGTGCCAATGACTTTATCAGAGGTATGAAGCACTGGCAAACTGGTCCCTGCCAACCTGATGTGATTAAATCTAATGGTTCTGTGTGGCTGCGTGAATTCAGACAGCAGAAATCCATAACCAATATTACATATATCATACCTATATCAGAGGTATGAAGCACTGGCAAACTGGTCCCTGCCAACCTGATGTGATTTAATCTAAAGGCTCTGTGTGGCTGCGTGAATTCAGACGGCAGAAATCCATAACCAATATTACATATCTGCCAAACTGCTAGCAGTTCATCATATAGCCAACTATTTACACCCAATATAATGACTTTTTTCCAATGATAGTCTTTGCTTTGTTTCATATGACAGAGCTGTTTAAACTGAAGATTTTCACACTTGTTGGTGATTAATTTGATAAATCAGACATCACTACGTTATGCTCAGATAGATGGTGTCACCCAAGAGGCCATGGTCTACGTGTATATGCCTTGAAGAGCTAATGGTGGTTGCATATGAATTAACACTGGAAATAATGGGAAGAGAAACCAAATCAAACACTTTAAGCACATACAGCTTTTCACTGTGTTTTGGGTAAAGCTTGTAAGAGTCGAGTAAATGGGTCGGTGGTCAGACTGTATGTCTTTGTCGACAGAAAGCCATCGCATCGATCCCATTTGTATGGATCGATGCTGATGATTTATATCACTGGATTGTCTGGTCCAGATTGGATTATTTCCATAAACTGGAGGACAAAAGAACATCCACTCATTCATGATATAGTAAGAGCTATAGCCGTTTTAGATAACCAAAGAATATCATTTGCTGATGACGACTGGATCTTCTGCTTTGTCCTGTTTCAAATGCACTTTCGTCAGACGCAGTGGCAGTTGCAGTCAGTTAATATTGATGCTAATGTCCTTCACAAAGAGACCCATAATAGAATGCCAATCTAGTACCATATTACATGTTTACGTATTTATGCAGCTCTGCATTTTCGTTGACTCAGCATCAAGGTCAAATATATGAGTGCAAATGTAAAGAAAACGTGTTTACATTGACGATATACTAGCTATACTCATCAGTCCAACGGCCAACTAATTGCGTCACGATACTGTTTTCCTGGTCACCAGAGCTAAAAGCCCTAATCAACTTATGTGGTGGCCTTGTTTGTCCACCGTCATCAGTTTGTATCTTCTCCGATAGCCTATGAAGCTGAAACATTGCGTGTATGTTCCAATAAATACAGATTTCTCAAATTGATCAATAGGATCAACGCAACCGTATGAAAAAATCATTTGTCAGCAGATTGTGCAACTCTCTGAGAGCATGAGACTGTCGTCCTATTTGATCTCTCTGTACCAAGTGACATGCAGTGCAGACGCTAGGTTTTAGATATACCTATCTGATATACTATCCATGCCGTTTTCTGTCTGGCCTTTGACAGGGTGACATTGGTTTATGGTTTTAACGTTGCATGGTGAGATGTGAAAGACATTTCCAAATTTGACGGATCAGTGACAAAGATTATGTCCCATACAATTCCCTATTTTGATTTGTACCATATCTTCCAGTCCAGTGTCCAGTGTATGTCGGGGCCACGTATAGTTCAGGCATCATAGGCGATGCAACTATATGCTATATGAAGTCGCATCTCGGGTTCGAATCCCGGTTTCGTCCAACCTATAGCCATTTAGTGCTGGCTCCTTGGTTTCATCAAACCGAAACACGACTGACACTTGCTTCCCACTGCGATATCCTCTCATATACCGCGATATAATCGAAATACTGTATAAACTGGCGTTAAACGAAACTCACTCAGTCACTAATGTGTGTGTGACATTTAACGCATTATTTTGTATAGAATATAAATTAAAGTTGATAAAAAATACTAAAAGCGACTCTATATCACTACACATTTACGGTCAGACATTGAAGAAGTATAACACGGAACCTGTACATTCATTGCATGTCAAGCTTCGAACGAATCTCGATGGATCATGTAATTTTGGTTGTCTGTGTCTGTGAGTGATCTTCAACATTAAATTACGCTTCTTTAGCATGTTTGCAGTTATTCTAGCTGTTCGCGACAGTATTTTAAAACAGAGAATCCGAGGGATTTACTTTACACAACTATTTTATGCGTGTGAATACAATGGACATTTGTGAATGTGCCCTGTGATATTTGCAATGCGTATTTTCACGCTGTGGGTTCAAATAAAGAAACCAACAAAAATGAATTAATGATTGATGAAACGGTGAATGTAATAATATGATTGTCCTTTGGCACATGTGTCCGAGTAAAGGAGTGATTGCTTCGCGAACACAAATCTAAGTGAGATCTTTCATCTGGCTTGGACAGCGCATGGAGGGACGACCGTACTCGACAATCTGGTAATGAAGTTATCACCTCTTCAATTGTACGACGCTGCCGTTAACGTGACAGGTAATGCCACGTGCGGTTTCACACGTGAGTGGACAGAATGGTGAAATCTGCTGATCAACAACTAAAGAATACAAATGTGTCCCCTGTTGTATCTCCCGGGGACAGCAGTTTTGATAGTGATTTTTTGGGATGGGCAGTGCAGCAAGTTTATCTCAGAATCACTGCCCTTTACGTTCAAGCTTCACACCTCGTCCAGTATATAACAGGTCTAATTTCCTCGGTGTGCGAACATGGTTTGAGATGTGGTCCACGAGAATGTTTAACAGTATTCCAGTTATATCGCGGCGTGTCAGCTAATGGGGGAGGAAGGCCTAAAGTGATGCAGGTATCAGACGTTTACCACTTCGGTGAAACCCACCAGCACGGGTTTGGTGCTGACAAACCTAGAAACATAATCAGGGCGAACCTGTATTCGAAATCACAATCATATTTTCATGTTTCTAGTGTTCGCAAGGGAAGCAACTCTGGACAGCGAATTTCGGAGCCTTAAACGACTGGGCCACCGCTGCCCCCTAACAGTCTTTGAAGAAACTATAGCTCCCCCATGAAGCTTACAACATTGATACAACTATGATACTGTTCAAACTTGTACTCAACAAACTCACTCACCCATTCTAGGTTGTAAAACAAGTTTATATATGATAATTTACATTCGCAAAACCTAGCAACATCTCACATAATGACCACAAGACAAAGAAGTGACATGGACCTAAGTGAACATCAGGGCAATGTGCACAGATCGAGAGGTTACAAATCGTGTAAGACACGTACTCAGCGCCTGAACCAACTCATAGGCATACCGAACTTCCATTTCATCAACAGATAGGTACTGTATTTCTTCAGGGAAGTACAGCAATCCAGACCAATGATGAGCTTGTCATGAGATGTGAAAGTGACAATCCTCCCAGTGTTGAAATGAGATGTGTGTCCCAGAGAGACTCCCTGAGTGAACATGGCGATAAGTGTTGTTGTGTCGGGACAATGCACGGCTAACAAGCAAGTTACTCAGAACGGACTGGAGCGATGGGGGTCTTTGGTTTAACCCCACATTTTGAATATTAGTCCTTAAATGTCATAGCGTGGCACAATAATCGCCTTCACACATTGAACCAACCCAACGACCTTGATTATATTTTGATGGTTTGCCTACCGTGAAGAACCACTCGGTCTATAAATTAATTCTATACATTTTGAAAAACAATAATTGCCACCGTCAGAGAAGAACCGGTCACGATCATCCGACGAAACAAATTCCAACAGAAAAGGCAAAATAACGGTGAGAATACTTTGAATTGTTTACTGCCAAATCAGTGATGACACCAGGTGTTCGCGAAAAGACACTTTGTTTTATGGATTCAGGCGCAGTTCCCAAATTACTAAACATCGACAAGCTCGATCTCTATTTTGTGTGGATCGATGCTCATGTTTTAAATCACTGGATCGCCTGGTGCAGATTGGATTATTAAATACCACCGTCATATATAGGTGAAGTATTGCGGCGACAAACAATTGAACAAACATGAATCTGTGAGGAAGCGGTTCTTTAATGTCGATGTTATATGTTTTATGTTTCAGATTTCTGTATATCTTTGAGCCGACTACAAACCAAGACATATACATTTCCCAATAAGACAGTTATCAAGCATCCGACACATATTGGCGGGGAATGCCAGCTGGATCTTCTGACAGGCAAGCTTATGAAAAATGTGTACATAATTGTTGATGACAGCTGCAAAAGCAACCACAGAAGCTATATCTCATGACAGAGAGTTCCGGAGAAATCCATTGGAAACCTTTCTACTACTAACTATTTAGGGTCGGTTACATCCCATTATTTCGGCTTGTCAAATGTTTGGACAGCTCCTGTCTTCGCCCACTCAGCAGACGGGAGGTTGTGGTCTTACACTTGATAACCTCACAGAAACATATTTATATCTAATTTGTGTGGAGTTGGTAAATGTCAGTATCAAGATACCGCAACACCGTGCTTTTATGTATACAATTTCCGTAAGTGGCATTTGATACTTGATATATCTTCATCTCTCGATAAAACATGTTTCACTGAGGCACACTGCAAAATACATGGTAGTTCAATTCTTTTTAGCTTTGAATACTCATGTAGTAGCGTACAGTTGACTGTATTGCTCAGTTTGTTTCCAGAATAATATGTGTCTGTTTCTCTTAGCACCTTGATATTCTCTTGAATCAAATAATCGCAGTAGTAGTTATGAATACTGCTGGCTGTGAATTCAACAACACTCATTCACTCGCGTGAGAAAATAGTTTTGAAAATCGCGACTGAGATAATTTTGATGTCACCTTTGGTGGCAACATGCATGCAAGTGTCAGGTATGTCCATGCATTGGTCCGAGAAAAAGACAACGCACAATGCAAGACTGAGAAAAGGCCACGACATAAGCTTACATGGTATTGCCACACACACTCGGACACAAGTTCGGACTAGTTATAACAGCCCAACGCATTTCACTTCACCTCACATTTCCATACCATAGTGATAAACACTCTGACTCGTTGGCTCCCATAGCTTCGTGCTAAGTCCGGTATGACCGATGCGACGCTAAAAATAGCCGCCCAATCAAATACTACTCTATATGCCAAGTAATGGATAAGCGAGATGGAGATGGTGAATACTCAAAAGAACCTGTGATAGTGTAGGAATACAGGGTAGTTATCATAATAAGAAATCAATAAAATACGTTGGAGAATAAAATATGACTGTCCCCATACTGTTGTCAAAAGAAACACGTTTCAATTAATTACAAACCACATTTACGCAATACATATAGCACTGGTTGTATTCTGAAACTTAAAAGGATGGAACGAAATGACAAACCTTCAAGCTTGACGGTTCCCCTCAGATTACATAAAGAAAAAACTGTACTCGCACCTGTATATATTATGGCGCTGGTTGGTGGGTTAACCTTTATCCAGAGTCGTAATAGTTCAACCAAGTCGGCGAGCCTGACCACCCGATCCCGCTAGTCGCCTCTTAAGACACGCAGAGTCGCTTTTTATAGCAAGCCTAGGTTGCTGAAGACCTATTCTACCCCTGATCTTCACCTTTTCATGTTATTTGGCAACTGGGCGCTATGTTAAAGTTCCAATGATTCAACTTGTTATTTTGTTGTTTCTTGTGCAGGGAAACTCCATTAGTCCGGACCGTGTTTGTCAAGAAAACCTGAACAACAGCAAGAACAACAACAATATTAAGTACATTGCGCCAGATTCCACACAAGTGAATGTTGAAAGCGCTACATTACTATTAATCCGATCTGTTCGTCAGTGTGCACTCCTCTATTTTTTTCACTGTATGCATTATTCTTTCTTCCTGCAGCCACAGTTGTAAACTGGCATGACAACAATTGACTCTCTTTTTTCATGTTATGCTCACATATGTCTAATGGGCAGCCATTGTGAATAACATTGTTTCATGAAATCAAAATGTAAAACAATTTTGTTGTTTTACTTACAAGTAAAAATTGATTTTGCAAACACACATACATTTTAAAAAAACCCAGATGTTTTCCCAGAAGTCATGAAGCAGCGAGACCTGAGACTTTGTGTGAGCACGTTTCTGAGTGCTGATGAAGCATTTCAACAGTTTGCAAAGATGTTATAGCTGTGAGTAAAAAAAGTAAAGCAATCATAAGAGAAACCCTATAGGTGTTACAGAAATTGGCAATCGGAAGCCGTCAAAAATCGTCGAAATGTTCACCAAACTTCTGACGAGCGCGTCCCTTGAGGGCAGTTTAAATAAACGTTGTCTATTTATGCTCACGGTCCGTGTTATCTGAATGCAAGGTAGACCAACGCTTCGTCTCTTGAAACAGATTATACATCCATTTAAATTGAAAACTAGCCCCAGTGAGAAGGGAGATTCAGACCTGAGAGAATATAGTCCTGCTTCATTTAGGGCTTGTGCATTACAGAATGAACTGGGCAGATGGGGAAAAAATATGGTTCAGGTACAGTGACACAGACTAAATGCAACCTCTTTACATCTGGACCACCCATTGGGTAACCAGGAACAGGTCGAAAGTATCTCCTGTTTGTCGTTAGAGCTGACTTTAATGTTGTGTTTGTCTGTGATCGATATTGTGCGTAACAATCCACGCCGTTTGGGAACGATGGTACGCAATCAACCAAGTCACCGAGTCTGACCACTCAATCCATCTGGTCACCTCTTGGCACCAGAATGGTTTGCTGGGGATTTCTTTTCTAACCCGGAATCCCCATGCTGCACCAGCAGGAAGGAGGGTGTTGTTCTCAACATCACTCCCGGTTGGTGTTGCCCAGACTTGATTATTTACAGATGACCGCCATGTTACTGGAATGTTGTTCCCTCTCACAGTTCGGTCATAGTTATTCGTGCCACCAGTTGCAGCGTAAAACAAAAATATTTATTTCATAAACTAATGCTTCGTTCAACGACTCACTGACTTTTTTCTTACATAAAGCTGACACGCCGTGATATAACTGGGATACTGCTCAAAGCACGCCGTGATATAACTGGAATACTGCTCAAAGCACGCCGTGATATAACTGGAATACTGCTCAAAGCACGCCGTGATGTAACTGGAATACTGCTCAAATCACGCCGTGATATAACTGGAATACTACTCAAAGCACGCCGTGATACAACTGGAATACTGCTCAAAGCACGCCGTGATGTAACTGGAATACTGCTCAAAGCACGCCGTCATATAACTGGAATACTGCTCAAGGCAGCGCTGAACCCAACTCACTCACTCATAATACTTGACAAAACCCGGAAATGGACGCAATATCTAAATTTGTTGCGATGTGTTCTAACAACCGAAACACTGAGTGTTATTTAAGCGGCACATTGATCCGATTCCTTTCCAGCTTTGCATACTTTATACAGACGCTGAGACTAATTCTACCGATTTAAGGGCTTTCAGCTTTCCTTTTTCGAGTACCTGTGTTCATCCCCTTTGATAACTGTATTTAGACAAGTGATTAAGATACTGTGTTTTTGCTATTGAGAAGAACACCAATGCACTTCTTTTTCAGAAATACAACAAAAATTTAAAGTGAATAAATCCATTAAGGAAGTAAATAGGTTTGCACTCCAATTCGTCCTCCTAAATGATAGCTTTAAATGTGATCACTACGTTCCTTCTACTGGATCATTCTGCCAAAGAAAAATACTTTAGACACTTTATCATTGGCTTCAATGTCAAGGTCAATGTAAAACTAAAAGGAAGACCATTTTTATGAAGAAATCGACTAACCTTTTCCATAATAAGAAATTTCTTCTAAAAGCAGAGTCCATTGTACGATTCCGATTATATTATAAGCCTGACAGTGAGTCTGTCTGTGTTTAAATTGTGAGTGAGTTGGGTTAAACGCCGCTTTGAACAGTATTCCAGTTATATCACGGCGTGTCAGCTTAATGTGAGAGGAAAGCCCGAAAGTGATGCAGGTCTCAGACGTTAACCCCATCGGTGAAACCTACGAAACCTGATGAGGGCGGCCTGTAGATAATCAAACCAATCCAGTGTTTCATATTGTGAACAACACCCGTGAAGACCCGGGTTAGAATAGGTCTTCAGCAACGCATGCTCTCAATAAAAGGCAACAATGCCTGTCTTTAAGAGGCGACTAACGGGATCGGGTGGTCACGCTCGCTGACTTGGTTTATGCATGTCATCGCACCCCAATTCCGTAGACTGATGCTCATGATGTCAATCACTGTGTTGTCTGGTCCAGAATCGATTATTTACAGACGGCCGCCATGTAGCTGGAATATTGCTGAGTGCGGCGTTAAACAACAAAAAGACCAGGAAACAAACAAAATATTGGGAAAAGGATCCACTCCGTCGGCATACGAGGACACACTATCAACCATGTCACCGGACTTGATCAGCCAATCCATTTGGTCGCCTATGACGACCAACATAGGTTGCTAGGGACTCATTCTAACTCGGAATCCCCACAAGACTCGTAATGTGAACATTATCGATGATTATGAGACATATCCCGATGGTATTGAATGTGGCCCATGGTATGAATAATTGGTTTATGATCAAGATTAATTTACATGCTCAGCTGCTACAGCAGGACAAATATAACCAAAACAACTCTATTCCTTCCTAGGAACGGACATAGCGGACATGGCGGCCCTCGTGGTGTTAGGGCCTATCCCCGACACGACGTAATAGGCACATAGTCAAAGAAAGGAATTACGGTGGACATAATTGTGGTCACTGATGTGTCAAATTTGGAAATTACCTCCACGTGTCACCCATAACACATATTGTTGCAAGCCACGCATACCCACATTCTTATAGTGTACAATCCAATGTGTTTGTTCTTTATGATGATTTCTTCTTCAGGAGAACCGAACAAGGCATCAACATTGAAATATGGTAGCCAGGAATCCACCTTTAATTTATAGAAACTTCATATGTTTTCTCATAATATTATGACATTTTGTATTTGGTTCAGTTTGCATTCAGATGCATCACATGTGTAATGTAGGAAGGTGATGAACTTTGACGTACTTTTCTCCTTATAATGAACTCATATTTTTGAACTCAAATCAGTGTGTTGATGTTTCCTCAGTATTTATGAAGAAAATATCCGAATACCAATGCTAACAGCCACTTTTATTCAGTCGGTGCTTTCAAATGTTAAAAACATTTAATTGCTGAATACATATCTATGAACTACATTGCCTTGACACTAGTTTATTAAGCCTGGGGCAAAATTATGTATTTCCAGTGCGCTGAGCAACAATTTATGTTTCAAAACAAATCACTGGCATTTTGAGGCAATTGTGTGTTGATAGCTTAGCGGGTCCATTTACGTCATAAACGATCGCACTCAGCGCTGATGCAGCCATAGAATAATTGAGAATAATTATCACAACAGAGTGTCCCGAGCAGAAGAAATAGTCATAAAAGCAATCGACTTCATCTTTGTGCAGCTTCTTACATTACGCAACTGGTTTCATTTGAACCTACATGTACATGTGCGTCGTTTGGTATTCCTCAGTATCCTAAGGATTCTAAGGGGTTAATAAATGTACCCACGTTCTTAATTTATATATTCGACTTAACATAACCTCAGACGCATACGTATGTGATTGACTCGTGGCTTAGTGCGTTACCAAGGGACTGTGCACGCATGTACGATGGGAATGTAGGCTTACGAATTGAACCTGATTGACAAAATGTATTCCAAAACATGGCGGGGGACACCATAGATGGGCTTCACACATTGTGCCCATGTAGGGAATCAAACCCGGGTCTTCGACGTGACGAGCGAACGCTTTAACAACTAGACCCTTACTGTAGAAGTTGAAAAGTATGTATGTATGTATGTATGTATGTATGTATGTATGTATTTGTATGTATGTATGTATGTATGTATGTATGTATGTATGTATGTGTGTGTGTGTGTATTTGTATGTATGTATGTATGTATGTATGTATGTATGTATGTATGTATGTATGTATGTTTGTATGTATGTATGTATGTATGTATGTATGTATGTATGTATGTATGTATGTATGTATGTATGTAATTGGTAACCATGTATCTTGGCTAGTGTCCTTAATGCAGAAAACATTAATTTTTATTTCCTCATGAACACATGAATCTCCGAATAGATACCACGAGGGGTAACAGGAAGCCAACAGGCCTAATTTCGTTTAACAACGTATGAGGGATGGGCAGCAAGCAGCACCAATAAATTGAGTTAAGTGTCCTTGAAAGCGCACCCTTGCAAAACTCAACCAGTTCTAAACTAAGTCTTCTCAATACCTAAGTACTTAGAAATGTTTTTAACAATCTCATTCCTAATGGTATGTAATTGAGTACACATAATTAATCATTTGAGAAGTTCGCCATTCTTTCCACCTAGGTGTTTATCATCAGATATGTAGGTCACTGTGTTATGAATTAACAAAATGATACTGTATACTTTAATATTGTTATTTCCTTCATTTGTTCGTTCACAAATGCATTTGAACTACAGATCCATATTAAGTAAGGATGAGATATATGGATGAACAACTTTTTTATTACAAATAATACAGTTGTAATAAAGAAATTGTAAAAAATAAGTTATTCATCCATGTTCATCCATATACAATTCACAGACGTACAAACATGACCGAATTGAGCCAATAGTCTTAACGATGAACACACAATGCCATTTAGAAAGTGGTCAAATGTAACAAATCCTATATTTCGGATAACACTGTCTTGGTAAAGTACAGATTCTCGTACTTTGGGGGGTTGAGTCCCGTCCGGGATTCGAACCCACACCGCCAGGAGAATCTGGGATTCGAACCTTCGATCGCATGATGGTGGTTTGCGATCGTATGTCGTATTTAATAGCAAGTTCATGAATCTCAGATTCTTCTGGCTATGTTTCTAGCTTTGCCAGCACCATGAACGTGTTCGATGGTTTCACCCCAAATGGTAGCTTTCATCCCACGTGGAGCTGATATGCCATGTTACAACTTATCAAAGAAGTGTTAAATCAAATTCACTCACTCACTTACTCACTAAGAAGCTATATATATAAGGTTTAGAATTATCCTGAAACAGGTTACAGTTACAAAACTATTTTTCGGCAGATTCAATCCCTTAACTGGATTTATATAAAATGGCATCCATTACAAATGTCTCTATTTGAACCAAATAAACATTTTGCATTCAAAGCTATGACAGGAAAATCCCTGACTGCTAACGGAGTTTCTTCTCGTCGGGCTTTCCCCTTTCATCACAGATCTGACGCTGCAGCGTTTGTGTCCGTAATACACCATTACGAGATTGACTTGCTACTGTCAAGATTTCCTTTTTTCATATCTGATTTGAGAAATAATTGGATTGCAATTGTGGAAAAAGGATAACATAAAAGTCTGACAAGCTGTTTAGTTCGTGATTTTTTTTTTGTCGGAAGTACGGTTTAAAGTAAACTATCTTGGTAAAAGCACTTAGGGTTTTAAAAGGCTGCCATAACTGGTGTCACATGCTGACATGTCTAATTCATCAGTTAGCACCCGAAACCACGAAGAGCCTTTCCGAAAACATGTGGTGTATTACGTCTTTACCCTGTAATTATTTGGTCACGTTGAAAGTCACGGATGCTAAAGTGAATTTGAAAAAAATCCCGACCTGTTGAATAGAACATCACGTTCTTTGTACACGGTAAACCTTTTTTTAATCAATCGGAGATCCACGTCTTTCCTTGTGTGTGTAATACTGGCATGAAAATCTGACGTTTATCGCGAGATACTCTCATAAAATAGGAATGCATAAATGGTAACAATATTTTCAAAAATAAATTTAGTGAATGGAGAGTATCAGGGATACTACGCTTCACCACATCAGCACAGGGTCTTTCACCATTCAAATAGGACACACACACTACCAAGAACACAGCTCAGATTCCTGGATAACTGGATTCCAGATAACTGGACAGCAATGAAACAGAGTTATAATGCACTATGTTGCCAATTTGGAATCACTGTAAACTCTGCATGGATGGAATGAAATGATCGTAGGCCACATCGCGCGTGTCCCTCATGGCTTCAGGATTCGTTCGCACACGACGTCTTGCGAGTTCTTCAGATTTCTGATTACGTCATTCGGTATTTGGCGCCATTCTTCACGAAATGCCAACATTAAGTCACGTCTGTTTGCAGGAGGACTGGGATATGTTCTCATCTTACGATCGAGGTGATCCCAGGGGTACTAACTTGACGACATGTCAGGAGAGAGAGAGAGAGACCAATGCAAACCGTTGATGTTATTGACCTGCAGATATTTGATGTATTTTTTTTAAGTTGTCAAAAGTATCCGCTGCTTTTGGTGTAGAGATTTTTCGGCGTGCCTATACCATGTGGTGTGAGATCCGGACCAAAGATCATGGCCCAAGTAACCACGTTACCACCTCCAAATGGCACCTCCTGGACACAACAATGAGCAGTGCGTTCTTCTCGACGCCGACACTTCCATCTGCTGTGTAGAGCTAGACCCGTTTCTCACCAGGAAACATGACTCCCTGCCAGTTCTCCCCTCACTGACATCGCTTTAACGCTTTAACGTTGATATTGACGTCATTTGTCACCCGGGAAGGTCTACAGGCCTGAATACCATTGGCTGACAACAATTGTTCTGTGGTGGTTGGTATGGCGCAAATGATTTAATCGCCCGTGAGTACGACATTCGACTTGTCCCGGAATGACAGACTACCACGAATGGTATAATCACAGCCTCGTTGTTTAATGCATTGCAGCTCCGCACTAATAGACTCCACAATTGCACCAATGGTAACTCACTATGAATGTTTGGCACCATGATGGGGCTGAAGCGTCATAAAAGAATCTTCATGATTTAGGTGAGCTCCAGGACCTTGTGCCTCTATTCACCATTAAAATGAACACAATGATACCTGTGAAGATTAAAGACCGAAGAAGACTCCAAATGCAGTCGAAATTTCTTGTCAATGTATTTCCTGAAATATGTTAAATCTCGGCTCCGTTTTAAATAAGATGCCACCATTATCATCACGTGTATTATACGCATGTGGTGATATCACTGTGGTTGTAAATGTCCATGATTGTATTAAATTAATCCAATACTTTCTACATGGTCATATTCGGATCGTGTGTTGGAATACTGCAATGCTTATACGAGATTTCCACAGACTTGGCCTTTTCGTGTAAGTACATATGAACCGTTTATAGCATTAACCTAGTTCAGTTAGTCTGATAATAGAATGAGCCTTTCACACTTTATCATGGCATTCTCGCACATTTGAGCTGCTAATCAGTTTAATATCTATTCACAACTCTGAGACGGCAATTTACTGCTTCGAAAGCTTTGAGGTAATTAAACGGACATTAAATACGTGCCCATGAGTCGTTGATACCGAAATGTCTATATAAGGATAATCTCAGTTCAGGTTTAAGAGGTGTAAGTTCCGACGGAATGACATTTTAATTTAGTTGAAAGATGGGATTGATATGAACCATTTTGAGGTTTCAGGAACTCACAAAAACATCAGATACTTTTCATTTTCATTTGAAATCTGGTTCCTACCTATCTTACTTACCTGGTTGTTCAAGCCAAGGCTTTTCCACCTCTTCCAACCCCGAAGGTGTGGACGCGAAAGATTTTATGCCAAGTATCTCAAATCATACGTATTCATGTGCCCCTCTCATTTTCAGCACAAAAACCATTTGGTGTCTATATGTACAATGGTGCATGCTCTACCACGAGCTTCTTCGAATCAAAACATAAGAAAACATTCAGGGTCCTAGTAAAGCTTTTACTTTGTTATCGTAGACATGTAGAATTATTACCAAATTTGACGCATCAGTGACCAAATTGCTGTCTGCAACAATTCCCTATGTTGACTACATGTTCCCGTGTTTCTTCAGGTGAACACTTAACGTTCTTTGCATATGTTTGCGCTGGGGCTGCATACGCACACGTTTCATCAGATTTCATATGAACTTTGAAATGTTTTTGTCGCTTTGTTTCGCTTTATTCGTATTAACACTACAGCCGGGCATAGTTCAGCTATGTCAAGGCGGCTGGTCAAACATCGCGTCGGACCCAAGCAAACCAATGACTGACAGAATGGGTAACGATTCAAGCCATCAGGGTACAACAAGCAAGCAGCGCATGGCTGACCCTCCGATCCCGCCTCTTACGAAACGCATGTATGTAATATTGTAATACTATTTGTACGATGAATCCCTATTGAGAAGATCTGGCCTATTGTAAATGATGTAATCAGAGAGGTACATATTCTGCCATATGTTTCACTCACTCACTCATTCTACCGTGTGTTGTTGATTTCAATTCAAGGCAATGCCATAAAGCAGTCTTCCAAGTTATTTTGGTCAAATGGTCACCCCAATCTGTGACACGTTTTCACAGTCTACGGACGAGTCCTTTTGGGAACGTCTATGCAGAAACACAGGGACAATACCGTATGTATGTACCCGCGATTCACCAGGAATTCTACCGCCCGGATTAAGTTGGTTTCATTGTAAAATGTTACAAACTGGATGCAACAACTTCATCTGTTCTGTGAAGAACATCATTTCAAGAGAAGCTAAGCGATAACACAATTGTAGTTTGCAGTCAAAACATTATTCGTACATTAAGCCCTTCTAGTAACTTGAACGTATAATTAAATACTACTTTGCAGATACGACTCTGGTCCTGGAAATCTGCTTTGATGTTGTTACAGACGCCGGGTATCAAAATCAACGTCGTCTTCCAGAACGTCGATTTTTCAACTTTGGGCGATAACATCTTTCATCTCCAGCGCATCATAGCCTGCACGAATTATTGACATGAAACAAAAAATACACCATTAATCACAGAAGATGATATAAAGAAAATGTTTCTGAATCTCCGGGGAATATTAAGTAGCAGATCATCCATCTTCAAAGAGAACTTGATGCGGCAAGAAAAAGGGACTTCAAGAACTGTATCGTTCGATCCTTCATTTAACGGTCTTCAGGGCATACTACAAGCATTTTTAATTTGCCTTGGGTTAATGGGATATGCTATTTACGGAGATTGTTAAAACTGAATTAAATTCAAACATTGTGATGACAACATATGGTTTTGTTGATAATGATTACTATGACAGGCAAATGAATTCGCCAACAAATAACACATGACAGTTATACGACATCATTTGTCATATGCAATCAATTGGAAAATATAAGTCATTTTTTTACAGTGATTTAAGAACTGTATTTTACTTAAGTCTCAAACTGTATAGTCCGTTATAACATTTTATCCTTTGCATTTACTGTTATTCTTCGTTATGTGGTAAATTGAAAACATATTTTTTGTAAACGTCGATACTTTAATCTGGGTGTTCTCAATATCGCGTTTAAGGTTATAAACAAAATTTAATATGAGAACAGCAACTGTGCATTGTTCATAAACCAGTGTTATAGCATGTCTTCTCCACCTAACACATAACGTCTGTGGGTTTTCAAATGTAAAGGGTTCGGGTAAATTTTTTAAAAAGTTACGGAACCTTCATGTTCATTATTGCGTATCACAGGTATTGTATTCGAAGGGATAAATGAGTGAGTGAGTGAGTGAGGGAGTGTGGTTTTACTCCGCTTTTAGCAATATTCCAGCAAAATCACGGCGGGGGACACCAGAAATGGGCTTCAAACATTGTACCCATGTCGGGAATCGAACCTGGGTCTTCTCGTGACGAGCGAACGCTTTAACCACTAGGCTACCCGACCGCCCCAAAGGATAAATGATGTACAAAGACATAGTTATGATCATTCCCTCTTTTTATTTTCGTTATTAAAAATCAAGTTGTGTTATTTTGTCAACAAAGAGTAAAACTGCATTTTATCCATGTGTTTCCATTAAGAGGTTGTTGGAAGTTAAGTCAATGCTGGAGGGTATATTCAAACAAGTATATCCGTAGCCCGAAAAGGAGGCGAGTACAAATAAAACGAAAACAGATATTAAAAGAGATAATCTTCGCTCATAAATCTCAGCAATATTCAATGATTGCACCGTGAACTGACATCTGTCACACTTTCGTCATCTTGGGTCGGAAACGAGGCTTTAAGTGCATTTCTCAATGCAGAGTCGACGTCCATTCTGCTGACAGGAAACAGGGAATGGGTTGTGACTGGTGAACTCAATTTCTCCACATTTTTCTGATGAGCATTTCAATCAAAAATTGTATCCCATATGTCGAGTATAGATGATATTGCATATGTAATGCTAAGGCCTATCGAAGCTGTGCTTGTAAGTAATACCCTGGAATTCGCATTTTGCTGTCCGAGACCCGGAAGTGAATGCAATTGTGCATCGTGAGATACGAAGCCGCCGATGTCAATTTGATAACAGCATTCCATGCCGCCATGACCTATTTGTAATAGTTTTCTGAAAAGTCTATTGGACATGTGGGTAATCGCAATGTGGCCTTATGGGTAATTGAAAAGAAAATACATGCATTTCCATTCTGTGCACATGAAATATCACATTTAGTCCAGTGGTTCTTAAAATTCCCGACTTCTTGTTAGCTGTTCAGTTTTATTTTTACCTAAACCCTCAAGTGCATAAATATTTGTAAGAAGGTTTACCGCGATAATGAGAGGGAGACAGTGCCTACGAACCGGTTCATCACAAGCGGAATGCGGCCTGACCTTGTTTCCTTGACCTTGACCTGAATAGGCTACTGCTCTCATTTCCTGTCGCAGTGGAACGACAGTGTGTATCACGTTTAGTGCGTATGGGAGATAATCAAGTAAAAAAACTTGTTTTAAGAATGATGTGATACAGAAACTATATTGTTCATATTGTTATAAACATGACAATGCTGATGAAGTTATTTGGCGAACTTATTTTACTGTAAATTTAATCTGATGAACAATGAGTTTGACGCCGCGTTGATGCAACACATGAAAAGATTTCTTGTGTTTGACGATAGATTTTATGTAAATCAACTGCATAACATGCACCACTTTCCTGTATGGTGCTTATTTGCTTACTCACCCACGAATGGCTTGTCGCTCGACTAACTCGACATCGTCGTATTTTACGAGCAGTCGTGTTTGCTGTACCACACAATCCTTTTCCCATGAGTCCAGTAGACATGCATCACTTTTCTGGTATGCTTTCATCCAAAGTGAATGAACAAAGTAGTAAAAAAACTCTATACAGTTTGTACAATGACAGATAAAACCTTACTTCAAACTTTCTTAACCTGATAATATTGCAGTGTTCATAAACTATGCGTATAATCTTAAAAATCAGTTACAATAAACCTTAAAATAAAATATAGATATGTAAATATCACATGAAATAGAAGAAATATTAGAAATGATACAAAAATCTGGTACCTGAACCAGTCATATGATGAAATATAATTAATAACCAAATGGAGGATACTAAAAATATTAGCCTGAATTGTATAAAAGACGTAGATAAGAAAACTGATGAACAGGACTCAATTTCAGTTGGTAATCAAACCACGATAACAAATGTATTCCTTATGTTGATGGAATGAGACAAAATAAATACTTAAAATAATCATTAAATAACCATGTAAAGAGGTTCAAATATGTGATGTGTCATTTTTGACATCCGATTGAAAGCCAAATAGAAGTTGATTGTTCGTATTTAGTAGTAGCAGGACAATAATTACATATTTGTTTAATTTCAAAATGGTAGTGATCTGGATCCGTAGACAGATATTGTTACACTTCAGTTCATCATGACATAAAAATATATTTAACTTGCCTTCTGACATACTTTTGTAAGTTCTTTCTTTGGCACTAATCATGAAATCACCAGCAGGTACTGGTATTCTGACTTCCAAATATACCAGTAAGGTTGTCTGGCCTTTATATGAAGTTCATGCAGATAAATAAACTAGTGTCCAAAAGAAACGATACCACCTGTTTGCAACGACATAAAAGAAAAACTAAACAATGTAGAAGTTTAGGATTGGTGTTATGCTTTTGAGAAATCCTTTCACAACATCTGTACAAAAATTTCATTTCAATAAAATCTGTACAACCAATATGACAAGCCTTTAAAGATGGGTGGGGTCGAAAAATGAACATTTCGTTAGAGCACTGATCACAGAAACAACGGGAAATGTCACACCACACGTCTCAAAGTCAAGTCAGTAGCGGGTATGTCCACCGTGAGCATCAATACATGCCAGAACACGCCTACGGACTGATGACGTCAAACGTCTGATGACGTTGGGAGTGATGGGTTGCCATTCCTCGAGGAGACATCGTTCCAAGTCCTGGACGTTGATTGGAGGCACACGGCGACGTCGGATTTGCCGATCGAGGTGGTCCCATAAGTGCTCGATGGGATTCATGTCCGGTGAACATGCGGGCCATGGCAAAACCACGAGGCTGTTGCTGAATAAAGGGCACCACAACAGGCCGTAGGATGTCATCAAGATAACGCTGTGCATTCAGGTTTCCACGAATTACGACAAGCATCGTTTTGACGTCACCACATATGCCACCCGAAAACCATTAACCCTCCACCTCCAAAGGGCCGGACCTGGTGGATACAGTTAGGCGCCAAACGTTCACCAAATCGTCGGTATACAAGCTGCCGTCCATCGTTTCTGAAGATGAGGAATCTGCTCTCATCAGAGAACATAACACGTGCCCAGTCCCGCCGTTGCCAACGTCGAACTCGCCTGGCCCAGATCAGTCTGTTGTTCCGGTGTCGAGGCGTCAGGAGCGGTCCGCGGTAGGGATGACGTGGCCGGATACCATACTGCCGTAGTCTCCTGTAGACGGTCTGTCGACTGATCCTGTGTCCCAGTGCTGTAGCCGCCGTGGGCGTCGCTGTTACGGTGCGGTTCCTCAGGTGTAATACCCGGATGTAACGATCTTCACGGGGCGTGGTTACTCGTGGTCTTCCACTCCTGGGCCTGTCTGACGTCTGACGTAACCGCTTCATCAACCTGGTGATAGTGATGCGTGCGCAGCCCAACCTTCTGGCGACGTCGACGTGTGACGCTCCTTGTTGGACCATTCCAACGGCTCTCTCTCTCTCGATGGCTGTCAAACGTGGCATATCTTGTGTTCTTTTTGATGCTGTGATATCAACGTGTCTGATCAGCCGTTTTATACAGTTTTTCTGCACGTGCAGAACATGCTAGAGAGGGAAATGTCACTTTCACGAAATTTACGTTTTTTCCCGGAAGTGATCACGTGTTCCCGGTATTTTTTATCGACTATGCTGTATTTGGGATGTGCAATACGAATTGGCATGTTTTCATACTTGACAATTCACTTAGTTAAAAACAATTTTGAAAATAAGTTGGTATCGTTTCTTTTGGACACTAGTTTATATGATTTGGTAATACTCATAACCAAACAAACACATCAAAAGTATTCTTTTAATAAAATTTATATGTTGTTAAATAAACATATATCAACACTATTGGCAGCTAAATGATGTAGATGATCAAGTTCCTTGATGCCATGTTAAGAGGAATTAATAGTGATTGGAAGTTTTGAAAGAAATTATCTCATTGTAATGTGATATCAACCTTTAAATGATTGAGATATCTTTCAAAACGTTTAGCATGCTTAGAATATCTTCATCATGTCCATGTCTTTAACTTCATTTTCGAATAATTACCAAAATTTAAAAATGTTATAGACCAGCAAACGTGGGTTTTGTTTTCACTACATGGTCTGTGGATGTACCAACTCCGAATTTGACCCATGACATTGAAAACATATATAATTTTGGAGAATTAGTTTTCTTCCCACAGTTTGACCCAATTTACAACCATTTTTCAGTGAGGAAAAGGAAATTTGACTTATCATTACAAACATTTTGTTATTTGTTCCATAAATCCATTCTAATTATGGTTGGCTACAAGTGACAAGTACCTGATATGCAGCTATCTAAAATAATCCGGATTTCACATATTTAGCAAAGCAATACTAACCCAAAAATATTTTCACAATATAATTTTTTGTTATCAATCACTTCAATTATTCAGATTTCAAAAATGAACATCGCATGTCCTGGCCCAGGTGTCTTTATCAGTCATAAGCACCAAACTATATTTTATGTGAGATTCATTTTCATGCTTGTATACAAATGATGAGTACGTTCTTTTCAGAGTAGTTTCATTCAAAACTCTAACCTGTATAATATAGTAATATATCTTCCTTCTGCGCGACCAAGCTAAAAACGCGAATCGTCCCAGAATCACACAGTTCTCCATCGCATGCGCCGGTGACGCCATATTCTGTGGACATGACGCTACTGACGTTCGTAGTCGTCGCTGTTGGTCTGTCCAAATGACACTTCGAAAAGGCCATCAGGCTCGGTGGCCTACGTCACACAGGCTGTTCCCCATAAGTAAACGAGATACATGTCGTAGTGTTCATGTTTCACGTGCAATGGTCTGGTGGTTTGCACGTGGATGCGTTTTGTCCAATTTGGACGTTTGTGATTTGCATTTTGTAATAAGTAGCTGCGTTTTGGCGACTAACAATGTCCACATGTTTGGACTACCAAATTAAATTACATTTGTGATTCATGTGAAATATCCTGACATATGTTATTGATTTAATTCAGTTTTACCATTTTGTGGGGTATGATTTGTACATATTTACGGCCTGTTCTCATGTGCATAATTGGGCATGCAACTTTGTTTGAAGACAAAAGCTAACCGGTACAATTTGAACCGTTTTATAAGGTTCACGACTGCCGTCAGACCGAGTTCCAGTTTACCTGAGACGAACAGAGTGAGAGGAGCAAATGATCACTTGAGAATAAGGCCATGATATAGCGTAATTATTTGGTCAATTATGTGTTAGGAAGTCAAATACATTTGTGCCAACGTGGAATTCGTAGTGGATCAAGGAAAATGAAATTATCCTTGTTACCGGTCTCTCACATCTGCAGTCAATTATATATATATACCCATTTCTGGTGTCCCCCGCCGTGATATTGCTGGAATATTGCTAAAAGCGGCGTAAAACCAAACTCACTCACTCACTCACTATATATATATATATATATATATATATATATATATATATATATATATATATCAGAAAATACTAGAAATGATATATTTCAGGTTATATAACAAAAATAAAAAAATAAGCATGTTTGATGATCTAAAAAGAAATGTTTTGTGATAGAAATTGTTCTGCTCCTTCTTTCAGAAGAAAGCAGTGACCTCAAAATATCCTCCTCGCAAAAGTAATCATTACATGGTCGGTTACTATGTACGTCAATGGTTTTGATGTGAATTATAAACCCCTGATACTATCAAAGCTAGACATGCACAGATCAAGGTATGAAAATGATGAACTGGTATGTATTTGATTTCCATTTCTGGTGGATGAATCAAAGAAATCAACTCAGCTACTTTGCTGTTAGTCACAGAATTACATCATTGATGTATCGGAAATGTCCATTCTGCCTGTCCGAGACTATGATCCTTCAATAAGGGGATTGGCATTCAGTAGAAATGACCGTCTCATATTATAGCTGTTTTAAAAAGTGCATGTAATAAAAAGACATCCTAAAATGAAGACAGATGTTTCTATCAAGGATTGAGATAGAAATTGATGAGGTGAAACAAGTAATTTCATGGTGGGATGAAATGACCAGAAAGTGCACCCACACGTGTAATCTTCTTTCACAATGAGGCATGGAAATTATTTCATACCTACATTGTGAATTTGGACGGTAAATCCATATTGATGTATCCTGATGTACAGTTGTCTTTGAGCATATAAAGATACATGATGAAAATATATATTTATACGTCAGTCATATCAGCTGTTCATATAAACGAAACGTAAAGTGAAGTCACAAGACGCTTATAGTTATCTGATAGGATCATAAGATAATGAACGTTACGCGAAAGGCTTAATTTGTTAAGACTTTGACATGTGGGAAATCCATGTAGGTTTACTTGTTGCGTGTAAAGCTGCCTTTTACGTGTAAAGCTATTTGTTTTACACATAAAGGTAGTTAGTTGTACGCGGAAATCCAAATTCATTGCGCGTAATTAGTTTGACCAATGTATGATTATGCTTAACACACTTGTTAAACGTCACGCGTGAAGTCTTTGACCGATGGATATTCCGTGTGGTTTTACATGTAAACCAATTGCTTCGCGTAATTTTCCACGTGAAATATTTCTTGTGTGTTGGGGAGTTGGGGTCTGGTTTGCGAAACATGAACACATGTCATAACATGTGTATTTTATGAGCCCCCACATTTTTTGAGAGTTTAAATGATGCAGGTAGACGTGAATTTACAAGTGGGAGGACTTCTGTTTTATGCAGAATATATATGAATAGTAGCTAGTATATAGGTGTTGTCATTGCAGTAGACCATTTATGATCGACTTATAGGTTAAACAAATGGGTTTGATCCGATCTAGGCCTTACTGTATTCCTCCGCATTAAGAACAACTTGGCTGGCAATGATATTGTTGTCATGGCTTCATTAAACTGGTCAACGTGCACAGCGCTTTTGTATTGTCTCTCATACTCCAAAATAACATAGAGACAGACAGACAAATTGATTTTATTTTCGTCTCATCGCTGTACATAATAAAAACATGCATAAAATAGACGTTTATACATAAAAATAATAATACAGCGCCACTCATATAAAGTTATAAGAGACGATACACAAAACTGGATGATATATACAGATAAAAATGTTTTACCCATATAGCAATAGCTTTCCGCGTTGTAATATTAAATAGCAAGTTTTGGTAGTGACATATACCTCATGTTTAAAAAGGACACACAATTCCTCATTGTTTGACAGTTTTAAAAAATTGGACATTTTAGCTATTATACTCGTAAATAATGTGGAACGTAGATCATAGTATAGTGGACATTGGAATAATGCATGTTTTTATCTTCAAGAGGATCAATACAATTAAAGAATACTCTGTCTTCCACCTTTAATTATTATATCTGCCTGTTTCGATCATTAAAGGTGTAATACCACATCTAAAGTTTGTAAAGGCAGATCTGCAACTCCGGGGCATAAAGCTCTTTACATAGTTTTCACAGCAATAACAATCTTTAAAAATCCTACACGTACGGAGTTTGCTTGTACCAGTATGAACATTATCTTACCATAAACGTTCCTCCCAGCTTTTCAGATATTTTTTCCAAAAGGACATCTTGTCTTTTGCTGAAATTAGCTTTCGTATTTAAACCAATGGTGATCTTGAATATATGCTGTATGTTTAGGTCGGACAATTTTGCCAAAAAACTTGAGTTCCAGATTGGCTGCAAGCCTTTCCGCCCATACAAAACATGACCGCTGGGATTTGTCTTTAGTACTGTCAGTGATAGAACCAGTTTATATTATAGTCATGACAGTATCATTTGTTTATCTTCACGATAGTATTACAAAGTCCGTTAATCTTTAGGAGATAGAACAACAGTGATTTGAAATTAAAGTATGTTGGTAGTCTTGATATATACTTTTGAATGTAATTTGAACGTATTCGATACCACTAATTGTAAATGGAAGTTTCTGTATTATTGTAATTTATACTCTTTAGTGACAGAAAGAGAAGGAGTATCATGTCTCGGTGTCGTCACGGCATATGCCATTTACAACCACCCATATCACAAGTAGTCACTCTTTTCATCCAAGCCGTGTCTGAACCTTTTCCAGTAATTGATATTGAAAGGTATTAGCTGTCGGTAATTACACGTGTAACTGATACTCTTATGGATAAAGTCAAAGTCTCACCAAAGTCTTCTCATCGACATTTTGTGATATTGAAGAAACTAACGCGCTTTTTTCTGGGAAATCATCTTCTCAAGGTCATGGATGGGAAGGTGAGATAACAAGTCGTATTTTGTGCCCCAAATGCGCGTGTTTTCTATACCATTTATCGCTACACAAAATGCAAGTCAGTTGAGAAGCTGAGCAGGAATAAAAGTGGTTGATATTAATATCAATAGTTTTGATTATTAATACGCGTTCAGATGTGACGAGACCTTATTGCTCCTGGACACACTTCAAAGTCAATGAAATGATGATGATGATGATGGAGATTTTACTAACGCTTCATGTTATGTCGAATTCGCACACATTCAAAGAAGTGAGTGAGTGAGTTGGGTTTAACGCCGCTTTTAACGATATTCCAGTTATATCGCGGCGTGTCAGGTTAATGTGGGAGGAAAACCCGAAGTGATGCAGGTTTAAGACGTTTACCACTTCGGTGAAACCCACGAGCACGGGTATGGTGCTGACAAACCTAGAAACATAATCGGGGCGAACCGGGACTCGAACCCACAATCATAGGTTTCCGGCGTGCCCAAGGGACGCAACTCTGCACAGCGAATCGCGGCGCCTTAGACGACTGGGCCACCCGTGCCCCCTTCAAAGAAGTAGTCATCGACAGAACTTGAATGGCCACCACGGGGAGTGCCGGTTAGAATTGGTCTGCAGTAAGTTATGCTTTACGTAAGAGTTACCTATGTAGATCAGCCCGGGACATGGTTGATTATGTGTCATGTTAACCGACGGTCAGGGACGCTGTTTGTAGTTTAAACTTGTTTATCATACCTCAGAAAGATGAGATCTGATTGGTCCCCGTGATCTTGATAGCACACTATGTATGCAGCCTTGGAGGGAAATAATGTCTCAGCGGGAGAATAAATCTCTTTTTAGGTTGCACGTGGATTTCTGAGAGGCAGAATAATTCACTTATACCCCGCTTCGAAGCAATAATCCGCACGCTTTTTCCGAATCAATGGAAGTCACGTGACATTGCACAAGTTAACCTCAACTCAATCGAACAGCTGTTTTCTATCGATTTTGAATTTGTTTTAATTCGTTTATGATGTCATATTAAAACATGTCGGTAAAATAATTTCGTTGTAGCAGGATCACGAGGGGTACATGCACATGAGATTTAATGCGTCCACCATTAGGTTTTACACCACAAGCCTCCGGCCTCCGGCTCGTGGTCTACCACCTTACGCAGGACGCATAAAACCCCATGTACCCCTCGTGATCCTGCTACAACTTATATTGTATGATCTATATTAGGAATCCATATTGGAACTACTTTTTTTGCATGTCACGTGATAACATAGTGGTAGTCGTGAACCTTATAAAACAATTCAAATTGTTTCCCTTTGGTTTTGACATCAAATGAAAATGTATACTTATGTTGAACACAGAATAAAAATTCATAAAAAGGCCTTTATGTTACCCGATTTATATGCGGAAGGATCTTGCGTTACCCGGTTTCATGCAATTCATACACAACTACTACACCATTGTCACCCGAGGTATTATGTGGGAGAGGTATATGTCGAGTAGATCCGTGTAAATTTGATTATTTTTTCAAACGAACAAAGCAATGAAATTTAAAGAGTGAGTGAATTGTGGTGAAGGCCACTTTTTCACAACACTTTTATAACTACCGGTACCCTGCACCATAACACCACATATTTGTATAACACCACACCGCATATTTATACAACAACACTACATTTTTATAATACTGGACCACATGTTTGTATAACACCACACCGCATATTAATACAACAACACTACACTAACTGGACCACATGTTTGTATAACACCACACCCCATATTAATACAACAACACTACATTTTAATATAACTGGACCACATTTTTGTATAACACCACACCGCATATTAATACAACAACACTACATTTTTATATAACTGGACCACATGTTTGTATACACCACACCGCATATTAATACAACAACACTACATTTTTATATAACTGGACCACATATTTGTATAACACCACACCGCATATAAATACAACAACACTACATTTTTATATAACTGGACCACATATTTGTATAACACCACACCCCATATTAATACAACAACACTCCATTTTTATATAACTGGACCACATATTTGTATAACACCACACCGCATATTAATACAACGACACTACATTTTTATATAACTGGACCACATATTTGTATAGCACCACACCACATATTAATACAACAACACTACATTTTTATATAACTGGACCACATATTTGTATAACACCACACCGCATATTAATACAACAACACTCCATTTTTATATAACTGGACCACATATTTGTATAACACCACACCCCATATTAATACAACAACACTACATTTTTATATAACTGGACCACATATTTGTATAGCACCACACCGCATATTAATACAACAACACTACATTTATATATAACTGGACCACATATTTGTATAGCACCACACCCCATATTAATAGAACAACACTACATTTTTATATAACTGGACCACATATTTGTATAACACCACACCGCATATTAATACAACAACACTACACTAACTGGACCTCATATTTGTATTACAAAACATTACATATTTGCTCTACACAACACAACTAACATGACATCTAAAAGTATTATTCCTAAGCCCTCATATAAATTTCAAAGAACGAAGGTTTCAAATTGAGTGTCTCCGCTTCGCGACAGATATTTACCTGACATATAGTTTCACACAATATGTGCACAGTGTAACAAAGTACGTAAAAACAAGCATGAACCATTCAAAACGATACTAAGAAAGGTATATGAACAGTACAATACCGTCAACTCCAATTGCCAATCGACATTTGATCGACTGTTACAGATTTCGAGGAGTGGAATTTCGATATTGGACTGCAGTACAGGACGTGCATGAAACAGCTTATTCTTTGATGGCAACGTGACACAGTCGTAAACCTGAAATCCAGTAAACTCCGAGTTAACGCTGTTTCAGTGTGCATGGTTAATAATTCAACCAATTCAGGCAATTACTTTGTAGCTAAGTGTAATAACACAAAGCACGGGTTCTCTCCTACCCCAGCCACTTGTAGGCACACAAAGGACGGGTTCTTTCCTACCTCAGCCACATGTAGGCACACATAGGACGGGTTCTTTCCTACCCCAGCCACATGTAGGCACACATAGGACGGGATATCTCCTACCCCAGCCACATGTAGGCACACATAGAACGGGATATCTCCTACCTCAGCCACATGTAGGCACACATAGGACGGGATATCTCCTACCTCAGCCACGTGCAGGCACACATAGGACGGGATATCTCCTACCCCAGCCACATGTAGGCACAGAAAAGGACGGGTTCTCTCCTACCCCAGCCACGTGTAGGCACACAAAGGACGGGATATCTCCTACCTCAGCCACGTGTAGGCACACATAGGACGGGTTCTCTCCTACCCCAGCCACATGTAGGCACACAAAGGACGGGTTCTCTCCTACCCAAACCACATGTAGGGACACATAGGACGGGTTCTCTCCTGCCCCAGCCACATGTAGGCACACGTAGGACGGGTTCTCCCATCATCGGCCCCACCCTCACACCCACACACACACACACACACACACACACACCCACACACACACCCACACACACTCACACCCACACCTACATCCACACCCACACCCACCCCCCACCCCCCCCCCACCCACCACACCCCCACACACACACTCACACCCACACCTACATCCACACCCATACACACCCACACCCACACCCATACCCCCCCCCCCCCCCACCCCCCCCCCCCCCCACCCCCCACCCCCCCACACACACACCCACACCCACACCCTCACCAACACCAACACCCACACCAACCACATCTAGTTTCACACATTGCTTGATTAAATGTCATCGTACCTCGACGGCGTGGAACATTTCACAAATAGCATCAATAATTTCTTTGTCTGGACCAGACAACATGTATTTACAGGCTGTCGTCATATTGCTTGAATATTGATGAGTAAACAACAAACAAACTAAAGGACAAGGTAACAGAGCCACCAATTTTGGCAAACATGATTGACAAGGCTTGAATGTGGGCACCCTTCCTGGGTAGACTATCTAATTAAGGTCACTTTGATAGCAAAGTTAATATTTCTGCGTAACCATTCAAGTATATCCATCTACCAAAGTCCTAACCGGATTGTTTCATCAGAACAATATGTTGACCATGGCTATGCCTGTCCTTTTCTGCCCATCATTGTTGAACTGCCTGACACCTGTGGTAGAACCCCACTATTTGCAGCCCATACCACTCATATTATTGACTACATTTAGGTCCAACACTTTTACCCGGTGTTTATAAGATGCCTAACTTGGTTCAGACCATTACTCATGAAACTGTGTTTCTTTCAGACAAGGTATTTCTGAGAGAAAATACAGACTGGGTACAAATACGCAGAGGCTCGTATTTGCTAATCCCAGAGACAATCCCAGTGCAATGAAGTACAAAGGAAATGTTTGCATGTTGAATAACTGTTTTATGCTACCGCATTAATTCTCGTGCCATATTCTTGTGACAAATACCACAACACATGCACATACTTAACAGCTTATACAGTATCACATTACGAAGGGTAAGCACCCGTATCTTCTACTGGCTGGAGAATTAAGCCATATGGTCAGTTTCCTCGTCTCTTGAGACTTGTCAATCAGCTTAAAGTAAATTCCCTTCAAGGATACCAGAGACAGGCACTCGTTCTGCACGAGGCGAAGTAAACAAACGTGACATATTGAATTTACGAACCATTTGATAATACCCCCATGAGATATGGAAAGATTGTTATGATGATACAGCATACATCGTTTGTGTATCAGGATATACAAAGTTGATACTTATACAAAGACGTGTTTAATTATGGATAACAAATTCAGATAAATCTTTATTCTTTGTTACGATGTTTCAGGGATACTTTCAATGGGTACAATGAAGCCCATTTCTGGTGTCCCCCGCCGTGATATTGCTGGAATATTGCTAAAAGCGGCGTAAAATCAAACTCACTCACTCACTCCAATTCTTGCCTCTTCTTTAGTTTATATATATGTTTAGATATGGGAAGGGTGAAAGAATAAAGAGGGTGTTATCCATAAGGTTTCACTTCTTAAAGCTTAAGGGGGCACGGGTTGCCCAGTTGTCTAAGGCGCCGCGATTCTCTGTTCAGAGTTGGGCACGCCAGACACCTATGATTGTGGGTTTGAATCACGGTTCGCCCCGATTATGTTTCAAGGTTTGTCAGCACCATACCCGTGCTCGTGGGTTTCACCGAAGTGGTAAAAGTCTGAGACCTACATCACTTCGGGCTTTCCTCCCACATTAAGCTGACACGCCGTGGTATAAATAGAATAATGTTAAAAGCGGCGTTAAACCCAACTCACTCACTCACTCTAAAAGCATATCATAGACCTGATTGTATATGATTACAAGAATACAAAGGGGTATGTGTGATGGAATGATAAGAAAAACGAAGTACTCGGTGTAACATGACAATCAACAGAACATGTGTATTGTAAGGATGCATGCAACCAAGAAAGACATGGGTCTGTTGTTTAAAAATACACGTTTGAGATGACGTGATCAATAGCAGCTAGGCCATGACGCCAGGACTGGTCAAACATTCGTTTATACGGTGTGTCATCGTCCGATTCAATCACCCTATGACAATCTCATGTCTGCTCTGCTTGCAGCGCCAGGCCCAAATCCGGCTAACGTTGCCGTGGACTTTGACGTCGATGTACACGTCTCCAAGTCATGTTCAAGACGTGAGTGTGAGTTAAAATTGAACGTCGCATCGGCATTATTTCATCCATATAGCCAGACGTACTCTACGAGGAAAAAGGTCAGGACTCATGGTTAGCCATTGCTTTCTGGTGATGTGCTGCGGGTATTCATTTACGATACGAACACGGTGGTCACGAGTGTTATCGTCTTGAAAGACAAAACAATATGGTGTCTCGGCAGTACTGCCTGGTGACCCTTTCATGAACAATACCCAGTGGCGTTCTGGCAGTGACTCGCCCAAAGTAGCAGGCATCAGTATCATTACATTGTGTCTGCAGAAACGTGTTACAAAGTCAGCTTAACATAGAGGAAATCACAATGAACGTGTTGAACACTAGTTTGAATCATGTCAATAATTAACCCTTAGGTGTTTATCACGTTGTCGCCGTAGTGAGCTAGTACGGTTTTACGCCGCTTTTAGCAATATTCCAGCAATATCAGGGCGGGGGACACCAGAAATGGGCTTCACACATTGTACCCATGTCGGGAATCGAACCCGGGTCTTCAGCGTGACGAGCGAACGCTTTAATCACAAGACTACCAGACTGCCCCCGTTGTCGCCGTAGCCCAAGCTGATCATAAGTACTGCATTAAAACAAGAGTAGAGACGTGTTACTGTGGATGGTGTAAATCAACAAAATACGCTCAGCGCGACATTTGACGACCTTTTAGCTTTAGCAAAGTGTCAAAATCAAGAATCAACCGTGCAATGTTTCGGGATGTTGGGGCGTTACATTTTGGTTCCGGGACAGTTCTATCTCTGGCAGTCATTTGTCAAATGTTATCGTTGTTCTGACGATTGATCATAGCATTAATATTTCACCATGGCCGACCTATTTTGGAGATTACATAAGGAGGCGTGTTCTTGTCCAGAACAGAAAATCCCAAATCCGAAATTCGAGACAAGAGGAGAGTTTATATGAAATGTTTCGGCCGATACGGATCATCTGACATGCAAATAGGCCAAGCATGGTTGGTTTGATAACGAAGGAATGATGAAACAAAACAATGTTCACGTTCCTTCCGAGTTCACATCAGGGTATTCTAATATGTATACAATAATTAATGATACCAGCCAAAATTGTTCCTTTCAACACCAACATGACTGATAGAGCTACAAGGCAGCGTAACACGTAATTGTGATTACTTTGAGATTAATCCTGGCAAGAATATTTTCTTTATATCTCCAGTCTTTTTTAATCAAGGCATCACGCAAGTACACACAGCGATTGTCAATACCTGTCATGCTGAGTTGGTCTCAAGGTGTCTGGAACTGTCTACAGAATGGCTTTCTATGTGTGATGTTTCCATTACCTGCACATTGCGCAAGAGTGGGATTACATTATATGTGTGATCTTCACAGTGTGCGTCATGCCGAGAAAACACAAATAACAAGTAGTAAATTTTATTGTAATTGGTTGGCGGCGAGATTAAAGGAACGCCGGGTCTGATGAGTAAGTGTGTTGTGTTTCGCGCCGCTTTGAACCGTTTTGTAGTTATATTTCGGTATGTGGGTGGTGTTTGGAGTTTGTGACACGCGGAAGGGACGCACCTCTACACTGCTACCGGGACTATCGGTTAAACGGAACTTTTATTCAAGTGAATGCGTTGGGAGACAGTGTTTCAGCTGTACAATGGCTTGTCAACTGAACGAATTAGAAAAGTTCACATTTAAGCAAGCGAAAGACATTTTCCACTTATTTGAAAAATACGAAAACTGGTCATCATGGTTCTGATGGATCAGTGACTACAACCAAGGAGAAAGTATGATTCCAAACAACGACAAGTGTGTCTTCATGGAATGGCTAGGGGACGTCAGTCTGCACAGCGACTTGTGGCGCCGCAGACGATTGGGCTACCCTTGAATAATAGATTGATGCTCATCTTGTCAATCACTGGATTGCCAGGTCTAGACTCGATTATTTACAGACCGACGCCATATAGCTGGAATATTGCGGAGTGCGGCGTTAAACAACAAACAAATATAAAATAGCTCGCTAATGCAGGCCTCATGGTGGGATAAGCAGCACTTCGTATAATCGATTGATGTTTACCGTAGACATGGTTCAACATTAATGACAGTATCACCCGATATCTTCATCCATTTTACATAGGATACAATCAGGTCAAATCAGGTCAAACACCTTGACGCAAATAATGTTAAAAGTGGCACTATTATTTAACAATTTCACTTAAAATTAAAAAAATTCAAATTCAGCCTCGCAGTTATTGTTTTATTAACAAAAATTATGGCAATTTTGATTCCCCGTTATAGACAGCAATTTGAAAGCGAAATTTGACTTTCATTTTAGCCCAAGTACGCATTTATCCGGCATCAATCTATCCTTGTCTTGACAAGATGTTATTATGTACATAGTTATAGCTCCATCTGTAAAGCAACCAAATCCTTATAATAATGATTATGATTATTATTTATGTATCAAAACATTCTAAATTATATAAGAACACTTTACTTTGACCGACTATAATACGACTAAAATTTTATTAACCGACTCGTTTTCATCATTTGGCTGCAGAAGGCGTCAAAGCCTGATGTGATATTGTTGAGATATTCTGAGGCCACGTGCCATCGCTCGACGTGCACTGTAAGGAAATAAGGTCTAACGAGTAGTTTGCGTCCCTGAAGACTAAGCGGAATCGCAAGATTTAAGAAGAGTATAATTATGACAAATATGTATCACGAATATGCGTATAATGTTATTCCATTCTTCACCGCAGGTCATTAATCCTCGACTCCCAACAGGGAATACAATCTGGAATTGCATGACGTTATTGGTGTTATCGCTACCACCGCCTGCGTAATCGAGTGGATAGGAGGGCACGGGTGGCCCAGTGGTCTAAAGCGTTACATTTCGCTGAGCAGAGTTGCGTCCCTTGGGCTCGCCAGAAACCTATGATTGTGGGTTCAAATCCCGGTTAGCGCCGATTGTGTTCTTAGGTTTATCAGCACCATATCCGTGCTCGATGGTTTCTTCGAAGTGGTAAACGTCTGAGATCTGTATCATTTGGGGTTTTCCTCGCACATTAAGCTGACACGCCGGGACATAACTGGAATACTGTTCAAAGCGACGTTTAATCCAACTCACTCACTTTATGTAGTGGATGGAACGTCCTCCCTGAGAGCACTTCCGCCGGTGGTTCGATCTGAAAGAATCTTTTAACATCTTTTTGTAAGACGTGGACACTTTAAACAAGGCTTATAATCAGAATATGAATGTCAAGGGGTTATGGAAGGATGATGACACTAATATTGATTAGCTCATGTATTTCACGAGTTGCCGATGGCGTTGTTTCTACTTCCAACCACTTAAAAAAACCTTTAACAATGACATATTATTGTTTCGGCGATGATAAATCAACTGTTCTTCACACTCCGTATGAAATATATGGATGATGATGAAATGTTTTGTTTTTGTAAATGGCAACAGGATTTCCTTGACGAATGATAAATTATCAAGCATATCACATGGTTTTTATTTATAATAAGCTGTTTCCATCATCAAAATGAATTATCTCGGAAGATTTTGGCTAGGAGGGGCAATAATGTATAATTACAGAAATGGGATATCCGAGAAAATGTGGAAATTGATATCATTTGTCGAAACCCTTCGTCCTGCATAGTTTGGGATGTTTAAGATCGTAATACGTCTACTTTTCAGGATAGGTCAATAAACCGTTTCTGTATGTAAATACATTTAAATTGGGTAATATAATCAATGCATTACAACATATTTTTCGGTAGCAGTTGATATTGATCATAACATATCACACCAAATGGAATTTCCACATCACTTGAGATCGATTGTGCAAGCCTCTGATTGTGGCTTGGTGTCTGGAGTGGTTTTATGTGGGCAATAATGTCGGCCACTGACCTTCCCATGACTTGTTTACACATCACTGAATTTGTTTAAGGTGTGACTGTGCATTTAACACGGTCAATCCTTATAACAAATACATAAAAAACAACATAATTCAACAACAGTTAAAAAAAAGATCGATAATCATTCCTGGCGAAGGAATACATCTAATTGCGTGACATGAATCAGGTGACTGTTTAATTTTATTAAGATGAACTGGCACTCCTACAAAGTTAGTAGCCAATCAGCATCTCATACATGCTAGAGCCTGTCATGCTAGAGCCTGTCAATCAAGGCATTATGCAAATCACAACGCGAAATGAATTGAAACAAACACTACTCAAGAACATTACAACACTACTCTGAGCAAGTTGCTCCACGGAGGTAGGCACAAATAAAGGGAAACAACTCCCAACTTAAGTATGAACTAAGATTAGCTGCCCCTGAATTATGAAAAAGGTCATGGTCATTCCTTTAGCTTGCAGACACTTTCCGTGTTTATCCTCCCTATATTCAATGTAAAATGTATGCTGGTTCACACGTCTTTCATATACTCGGATGAAATTGATATTTTGTGTTGTTTGTTTGTTGTTTACCGCCGCACTCAGCAATATTCCAGTTATACGACAAACATAGCTGCCTTTTACGGCCAGCATGGTCTGCTGAAGACCTATTCTACCCCGGATCTTCACGGGTCAATTGAGACGTTAGACTATGGACTCGATAGTTCTGAGGGTTGTTATCCCGATTGAGAACATTTGAAACGTGTGATTCTTCTGTGATGAATGTCACTGCTTGAACGTGAAGCCTTATATTTATTTGATACAGACTTTCTATTGCACGCCGAGTTCAGGGACAATAATGAGCAACTTGTGATTGACCGAACCGATGTTACTTTTTAATCACAGTTGACATGATATTATCTTACACTCGTGAAAATGGATGGTGATTGTAGTCTAACCATAAGATCGCGATCTTAGCGATGTACAATACTTTTGGGGATAAGATCGTTTTGTTCAAGTTGGCCAAGGAAGAAGGCGGTAAGGTATTTCTCTCAAATTCAAGTGAGATTCCTCGACACTCCATCGTGGTGAAAGTAGACCGCCTAGGGGGGCGTGACTTATTTTAATATATTCATTGAGAAATAAATGCAAAAATAATTCACCCGTTCACCCATCTGAAACAGATGTGAGATTATCATCATGGATAAACTGAAATTAAACACACAATGAAACATCGCTTATCCCAATGAAATCATCCTGATTAACGATTCATGGATACGGGATGATGTCCAAATGTCCAAATGTATTTATATAGACGTTCCCAAAAGTAATCGTCCGGATAGAGGGTTTCCGGACCAGCAGGGCTAAATTGTATGTGAACAAGATCGTTACTGAAGAGAGTTTGGTTTAACGTGGCTGTGAACAATTTTGAAGAAGATTTAAAATGCTGTCGTGTGGTAATAAGAAAAATTGCGATACATTCTAAAACGATTTAGGACTCTTGGAAACAGAAATTGGATTGTGCTAATTCGTACGTTCAGGAAACCTTAGTTTTTTGTGGAACATATCCAGTTTGGGATTGCATACTGACTGATGCCACACACAATTATAGTGCATCCGTTGACAACCTTAAGTGATAAACTGCCGGGTAAAATATCGATTAAGAAACTATTTATTCCGATCATTGCATCAAAATTCTTTTCTGTTATATTATTGGGTATGTTTTCACGTAATCACCGGTAGATTAGGAGAAAACGTGCGAGCAACTGATTTCTGTTTTAGGCTTAGTTTACGAGACAATACACGCGGTATTGCCTGGCATTACATAAATATGATCAAAATGGTAAATCATCATGTCTAGTGATGTTTAATCGCAAATTTCACATTTTCATTGACAAAGTTTATTATAGAGTTTTTCATTCACCTAATCGATACGAGGTATTTTTTCACCAACAGAAACGTGACAGGAAACAGGACGTGAAAGCGTTACCTGTACATAAGCCGACCCCTTTCTACAGAATCTTTTTTTCTGGTCCTGAAGGTTCGGCTTATCTACGGCCATATACGACCAAGGTATGATGGTGTCTAAACATGAAACAATCAAGAAATGTTACTCTAGAGTGATGTACTTGTTTTCGACCTGAGGTTTGCAGTGTCTCAGCCAAGTAACGATTTGATGAAAGACAATTTTCAAGTGTATGCTTTTTTCCCCCGTCAGTTCAGTCAGGGATAGCGTCATTGCGACAGCTACACTGATTCTGTTGCTTTTACGCCTCTGTCCAAATCACAGTGTTGAACTGCTAGAAAGACTATAGATCGGGACGTTACTATGTTATGATATCAAAGAATCTTCGGTTAAGTGTGTCAGTTGGACCGCGAAGGAAAACATCGATCTGGAATAATGTTTTCCCGAGAGAATGTGGTTATAGGTTCCTGACACGGAAGTGACACTTGATGATATATAGCAGTCTGCTAAAGACGTAAACAAATAATGCATCGACGTCTTGGTCATTGTACTAACATTTCAAGTATTTTGTAACTGACCGGGTTACACAACTAAAGTTCTAATTCACTAAACAATAAGAACTCCATTTGTCATCCACATTTTGATCTAAAACATTAATTTCAATTTTCACTGATTTTCTCCTTCTGTACATCATTGATCTATGATGCCACTACACCACTCTCATGGGACGGTTATTCAAATGACTGCTTCAAAGATATCCTCTTCGTCAACATCAATAAAGTGAGTCCCTGAACAATCAGTTGTCACTGTGAATTATAGTACGTCGTGCATATGGAGGGTTAAACCCCACTGACACATTCTACCATGAAAACTGAAATAAGAAAGTTTCATAGAACCATTTTAAGAAGTGTACCTGTCGTTGTTTAACGCATTCCCCAGACCCTCCCATGCCCTTGAGTGCCAGCATTGAACGCATACGGATTTCCCTACGTTGCTTCCAACACTGTATTGTTCATTTTAGAAACCCAGGCTCCACTGGCTGGCAACGACACGAATAAATTGGCAAGAACTGAGACGAAACGGAAGGAACTTAATATAACTGGTACATGTATTGGCCAACATACTTACCAAACCTGAAGGTATCATTACATCCATAATTGATGCCAAGGATTTCGTGTAAGCATATAATTATAAGATTAGCACACATGCCCTCGTTGTTTCCTGGATCTAGTTTACGGTGTAATTGTGATGTTCATTTTGAAGCCGCCAGAAACTCAACTGAAAACATGACACATTTCCTTGAAAGTGTCAAAATCAGGAATGACACTTGCGGCACGTGCAAACTGTCGGATGTGTTTTGGTGTTACGTTTCACAAATATAAATGTCCTTTCATAAAATTATGATTTTTGTCGCCAAAACTGATCTTTGTTCTAATTCTTGGTATTCACATATATATTTCATGATCCCCTACCTTATTTTAAGAGTATACTTCATTGTAAAATTTACTTCATGAGAAGAGTGTAAAAACACGAATCGTTACATTTAAAATGTGGTTACAGAGCCTGTAAGGCCCCTATTTTCATGTGTGTCCATGTGCAGTTGGCATACACGCAGAATACACTCAGAAAACTCTAGCTCCAAGATCCCGTACCACAAGTCAACTCGAATCAAACCAACGTCATTACGTTTGAAAATGATATTGAAATTACCTGTAACATGATTTGATGACATTAACATAGTGAAAGTAACCAAACACCAATTATACTGGATAGCGTTTCTTTATTTTCGCAAATACACCTCTTTAGTGCAGTTCAGTAGGTGTCGTCTCTTATTGCCTATAGTGAATATGGTTGCCTGACATTTATCTCTTGATTGAAGTGGATTTACCATCCGTGTATAGTTTACAGACAAAGAAGGACATCTTTAGTTTTATGTGGCTGTAGAAACAGTTATAAGTCGTTATAGTCAGTGGCAGCAAATGATTTAAGCGCTCGTAAAATGTTGAGTTCTGTAGTGGCCAGATTAAGATCATTCTGAAACAGACGTGCTTTAATGGCATTGTTTTGACAATATACAAAATATTGATAGTTTATTTCTATTAAATTCAATCTGGAAATGATACATTATCCATCCGTCCTTACATATTCATTATAATCAAATATTTTCATGTGAGTATATGCAATAACTTTCACAATATTATTCATTTTAGATGATGTTATAAAGTACACCTTTCGTTGAGTTTTCCCGCTTCCAATTCAAGGTTGATGACAGGAATCTTTGACCCTGGTTCTCATGGCAGTTTTGGTTATGTTGGTGTATCCAGACATACTGGTGGCAGATAAACAATGGAGACATCACAAGAACATATAAAATGGAAGCAAAGTGGGTTATAAATATTAGTGACCTTTCCTACATTGCTTAACATGACAACATGTAAGTCATCAGGTGAGCGTTCAAATTTTCAAGGAACATAATTCCCCCTGTTCTAACTTCAATCAGGCTGTATGGTCATACACGTATAGTAGCGAAGGTGAGGTGAAATGGGGTTTAACGTCGCATCCAACATGATTGTACTATTCCGGACTGATGCCGATTCATAGTGCTAGCCCACTTAGATACCATGCCGCAGTTTAGCATGAATACCCTACTCAGACATAGTATACTGTCTCCGAGCCGACCAGCCTTGTATTAGCCCCTTGGTTTAGCCCCTTATTGCCGAGCTCCAGACAGGGTAGCACCAAGTACCATCTTTTAACGTCTTTTGGGAAGACGCGGCCGGGGATCAGACCCCTGACCTTCCGCTCTCCGGGTGGACGCTCTTCTACTAGACTACGGAGGCGGTCTAGCCATTAATGAAAAGTGGGCAGTCATAAATCACACGTCGCTGCTTTGAGTTTAGAACAAAAATATGTCACCTTTTATCTTACTATAGTATCCTGTAACATGGATTTAGGCAGACTCGGTGACCTTCTTGAATGCGTGTCACCATTCCCCGACGTGGTACTTTTCTCATAATATCCAATCACTTGCAGACTGGTATTTAAAGGCCACCATAACAAAGATGGACTTTTGATGATTGCGGCTTTAAACAACAAACACATAACTAAACACTGGGCACAGTTATTACTTTGCAAATTGCACGCAACGTGGTGCTCTGTTTGTCCATATACATTTTTTAACGAGCAGGGAGACATCATAAATTCTACAAGAACTTGGATTTATTCCAACCGTTTCTTTGGATGGAAATGGATAGTACTCTTTCCTGGGTTCAAAGTATGCATTCTCCACAACAAAAAATCTAACAATGTGCCAATTATGAATGTGATTTACTCCAAATTATATTAAAGCGTTCGAAAAAATACAGGAACAAATCATCCTACCAATTATCCAACCCTCGTGTCTCATTTGCACTTATTTGATGTGTTAGCCTTCGTCCTGCAGAAAACACCGCCAGCTTAAAATATTAGTCTCAACAAAATGTCATTTGTTAACAAAATAATTCAAAGACAGAAAGAAGTCTATGTTTTCAGTTACATTTCGAAATACATTGCAGCATGCTAGTTCAGTATTTTCCCAGTTGCTCGTATGTGGTTGGCAACATGAATATTAGAACTCGTAACCGGAGATAAGAAACTAGTATCCACAGATACGATTGACTTACGTGTATTTACCAACAGATATAAGGGTGATGTTGCTGTACAAGATTGTAAATATCATCAGATAAAATTAATTTGGTTTAATTAATGTTTCAAATACTCAATCAATTCGATCCACATTGCTTTATTTGTCTGGGTTTAACATAACCGTATAATGTGACAGTGTCGACTGATGTAAATCAAACGTTTACAGTCCCCTTTGTTACAAGGACACCGTCGCATGGGAGCAGAGCTGCTGTTCGGCGTCAGGCATTAAACTCTTACTTTGTTAAGCAAATAGTGTGAGTGGGGATGCTATCGGTGGAGCAGAACATGTTTACCCTTACCGAAAACACCTGGTGTCAAAACTGTTTTTCAGTGATCCATTCATATACAGTAAACTACGCTTATAACGAACTCAAAGGGACCACTCATTTTAGTTCGTTATAACCGTAGTTCGTTGTAAGCATATATACAGAACAAACACAGCAAATAGTCGGGACAAAAAAGTAGGTTCGTTATATCCGTCAGTTCGTTATAAGCGTGTTCGTTATAAACATAGTTTACTGTACTGCTATTTTGCCTTTTGCGCCCAGTAGGATCTGTTTTGGCAGATAACCGACACTGATTAGTCTCTGGCGTTGACGTTTTATGTTTACAAGTACCCTTAACTTCTCACAGTGCCCCACTGACTCAGTAACATTGCTTAATTATGTCATATCTCGTGTTTGACATGTGGTCTATGGACTAGGAATATCTTGCACTTTTGATATCTCGATAAACTCCCGTTCTGCAATCTTCCAATTGTATTGTTCTTGGTAGCAGTTTCTACTGAATCACAACCTGACAGATGGACACTGGTGGGCGGACATACGGATTTCCAGACAATCTTATTACATGCGTCAGTTGAACTACCAGGGCATAGTATCACATGAACGTCATAAAGCATCGTTATTATAGCATGGTCCACTCAGAGATGGGCAGTATGCTTTGACATAAATGTAAACCCGATGGGGAGAAGGCTTCTAGCACATATGGCTGGTAACACTGACATTTGCATTTAGGATATGATGTATTTGTTACTTAGAGCCAATGTAAGAACAGAGGAAAAACGTAAGTACTGTTGTCAATGTAACTGGTCATTTCAAGATCACCTTTTCCGGCAACAACGCTCGCATGTCCATCCGTCCTCTTACAGTGATCCGGACCGCCTCCGTGGTCTAATGATAGAGCGTCCCCCCGGAGAGCGGAAGGTCCGGGGTTCGATCCCCAGCCGCGTCATACCAAAAGACGTTAAAAGATGGTACTTGTTGTTACCCTGTCTGGCGCTCGGCATTAAGGGGCTAAAACAAGGACGGTCGGCTCGGAGTCAGTATACTGTGTCTGAGTGGGATATGCATGTTAAACTGCGGCATGGTATCTCAGTAAGCTAGCACTATAAATCGGTATCAGTCCGGACTAGTACAAGCAGCCACACACACACATACACGTGCATGCACGTCGCGATATAAGTGCAATAATCTTAGACGCGACGTTAAACCCCATTTCACCTCACCCCACCTTACAGTGATCCTTTACAGTCTGCATGTCTTTCCCTTAAATAATCTTTTGTGCACTCCAAAGGACGTCAATCCAGCCTTGACTTTCGCCAAACCCACACACACCCCTCAATCTACAATGACCCTCATGCAACCATTGTAACCCTTCAATCTACCATTGATTTATCCTGCGCATCCTGCATCCCCTTGCTGTTTTTTTGTTTGTTGTTTAACGCCACACTCATCAATATTCCAGCTATATGACTGCGGTCTGTAAATAATCAAGTCTGGAACGGACAATCAAGTGATTGACACCATGAGCATCGTTCTACTCACTTGGAATACAATGACATGCATCAACCAAATTAGCGAGCCTGACCCCCCGATCCCGTAAATCGCCTCTTACGACAATCACGGGTTGCTGAAGACCTATTCTACCCCGGATCTTCACGGGGGCCACTCCCTTTCATGCTCTCCAAGACCCTATAGTCGTCTTTGTGTAGTCGTCCCAACACAACCCGGTTATACAACGCTCCCCGTAACACCATCGATCCACCCCAACCCCCAGGCTCCGATCTCCATCACGCCCTGACACCTCCATGTACTGAATCCACCCCAATCTCTCAGTATGTTTCATATGACCAAAGTCGTGACGACCGTGTCAAGGCTAGTTAATGAAAGACAACCAAATAGGATCACAGAATAGAATTAATAAGGATCAGTGATATAATTAATTGAGCATTAAAGTGTGTGTTGGCATTTTATTTATTTTTATTTTATTTGTAATGTATCGTTGTCAAAGAGCACTTGAAAGGGAGAGGCCGAGAGATAGCTGGGCAAGATGAGGGTATCACCAAAGTATAACGACTCGACATAGTCCCAAAGGAGAGATTTGCGTCCATTTAATATTTTCAAAGACCAAATTACAGATTTCACATCGTTTAAAGTCAGCTTAACTGGATTTACGCCTCTTTTATAATTCATTTAAGTAACCTATCACATCTAACACGAACAAATGCGGTCAAATGTTACACGCGTTTGGCTATTTTTGGAGAGGGTTTACATTATTCAAGAGTAAAAGTCGATAATTGATGCTTTGGTTTTGTATAATCAATATTCCATTGCATTAATGTCGTAGTTATTTATTGATTTGAGAAGCAGCGCATGACTTTGCTCATGAAGTAATTCCTACACAAGAGTTTGTTGACTTATCAATGATTGGTACAGTACAGGAACCATCTAATTGTTCTCGTGATTGTTGAGGTCGAATCCGAGAATGTTGGTCAGCGCCATACCCGTTCGTGGCTTTCACCAAAGTCACTGCAGATATTGTCGTCATTCGCCAGAGCAAAAACAAACAAACTTGGAGATGACGATGTTGTTGATGATGATGGTTATGTTGATCATGATGGTCATCATTAGATTTATAGATAACATGTTAGACTGGATTTTTATCCCCCGATATATAACGACGGGGAGATATATAGCCGTCAGTGCGTCAGTCTGTCTGTCTGTCAGTCTTCTATAATCATATATTTTTCGGGGCATATCTCGAACACTATTCAAACTTGCTTCACGAAACTCAGTACAACTTTTGATGACATTGAGCAGTGTAGCCTGTTGCTATTTAGAGACTTTCCAAAGTTGTATGTTGGACAGTTTCCATAGAAATGAACTTTTAAAATTGAAGGATAGTATCATTTCCGGAGCATGTATATCTAAAATTATGCAAACCGGCATATCTCTTAAATTTACTTTCAGAAAGCTTTCTGCACTTGTAATACCAGTATATATGTATTTGAAATGTTTAGAGCTTTTATAGAATTATTTTTGACCATTTCTGGGCGTTATCTAAAACTTAAAAAGTGTAGGCCGACATGACATCTTCATAAATTTATATGTCAGGTAGTGACATACCTTTGGATTCAGAAATGTAATATTTCTTTTTTATTTGGAAACAATAACAGAAAATGTTATAGAGTAGAATGTTGTAGAGGTGATGTATCTGTATTTAGAAATAATATATGTTAAACAGTATATATTTCTACATATGTAAAGTGGATGTGAACAAGGTTGCCCCTATTGTGATATCTCTCCACCATATGAATTACATCACACCTTGTACAGAATGGTTTACTAAACAATCTTACCAAAATAGAAGTGGTATTCAAAGTAGTGTAATATAGATAAATATATAAATTTCTGGTTCCTGGTCGTAAATTAATATCTTCAGTTGAACTTATATTCTCATATAAAACAGTTTAAGATCATATCCTTTCTTATAGGAGTAACAATAACATCTAATAATCGTAAATTGAAGGCAAAAGAAATCTACAAATCTATCATATTAATGGGCTTTAAAATCACTGCAACCCCGACCTACATCGTCGCCGGCGATAATATGTGACGATTGGCGACAATGAGTGCGACAATATATGCCGTAACACATGCATAAAAAGTCAGCGATCCTAACCACCCAATCCCACAAACACAGTTGCCTCTTGGTTGCTGAAGACCCAGTCTAACCCGGATCTTCACAGATGGCGTAAACATATGCCCGATATATATTAAGCGTTAAACGCCACTGTCTGACTAATGTACGTCTGGGATATGTTCTACTGTACTTTCAGCACTGCTGCCGTGCATGTTTGTTTGATCGACGTTCTTCCTAACATCACCCGTCCATGCCCAAACAAGTAGTATAGTTATCTAGCAAGTCACATTAGTTACTCCTATGACATGCTTATGGCATATCCATGTTTATGATGTACCTGTAGTCGGAATCGTACAATGGACTCTGCTTTTAGCAGATTTTTGAAACGATTTTGTCGGTTATAATAATTTTACATTATTTAGCAGTCATGTCAAAACCATGTTGTGTTTTAGTTTTTAAATATCCCACACGTATGTACGTCGAGCATCGTATGCTTTCCTCATGGCATACGCACTAGGTGGGAAATATATCACGATCAGTGCACTTTAGATGCATGAGTATTTCATACAGCAATGACACATATGTAGTGACGTGTATTGACGTGTACGGACGTGTAGTGACGTGTGTTGACGTGTAGTGGCGAGTAGTGACGTATTGACGTGTAGTGAGAAAAGTGACGAGAAGTGACTAGTAGCGACATGTACTGACGAGTAGTAGCGCTTATTGACGAATAGTGGCGAGAAGTGACGTGTAGCGATAAGTAGTGACGAGTAGTGGCGGGTGTTGACGAGAAGTGACGAGTAGTGGCATATAGTGACGCGTAGTGACGTGTAGCGACGTGTAGTGACGAGTAGTAACGTGGATTGACAAGTAGTGGCGTGAAGTGACGTGTAGCGACAAGTAGTGACGAGAAGTGGCGGGTTTTGACGAGAAGTGACGTGGTTGCATATAGTGACGCGTAGTGACGCGTAGCGACGTGTAGTGACGAGTAGTAACGTGGATTGACAAATAGTCTCGTGAAGTGACGTGTTGCGACATGTCGTGACGTGTACTGACGAGTAGTGACGTCATAGGCCGAAAATGTTCATGTCAAAATATCGATATAGATTAAATCATCCCTCATCCCCCATCCCTGAACCCCCACTCCCGCCACACATACCCACCCTCCCATCCAAACCACTGACCTCTTCTCATCCTGCAAAGTAGAGTAAACTTAACCCCTATCTACAATATGTGTGCTTCCTATTTCGAATTATGAAACCGTGTTGCTGAGGGAAGTAACTGAATTATCTTGGTCCAACACAAGGGTGCTTTTGCTACTTACCCTGTTCCTCAGCAGTGGTGATGTCCTACATGTATGTTACCAAAACCAGCTTAGGTGGGGAACACTTCGCTCAGTCACTTTCTGTGTATACGTTTACATAATTCCCTTCTCTGCATCTGGTTAAAATGATGGACACAAAGTGCACATCTACGTACATGGTGAGGTGAAATGGGGTTTAACATTATTGCACTTAAATAGCGACGTGCATGCATTTAAAGAGCTAGCCCACTGAGATACCATGCCTCAGTTCAACATGAATACCCCACTAAGTACCATCTTTTAACGTCTTTTAACGCCCGCTCTCCGGGCGGACGCTCTTCCACAAGACCACGGAGGCGGTCCTACGTACATAGTGACAGAAAACCACGGAATTTACTGAGATCATGGAATTGATGAGACTGAAATTAAAGGGGGAAAACTTTTTCACAGAGAATTAATATCACCAGTGTTCAGCTAGATCATTACTTCCACCTCTCTTTATATCACGCGGCGACCATGTACTTGATGTATAGTCAGGAGGTGAAGTGTACCCTTATGTTGATACGTTGATTCCTGATAAACTCATTCATACAGCTAACATTACACGTCTGTTCAGCGAAGATGAAGAATTTGAATACATGCACCATGCACTATGACTTAATGATGATGTTATTAATTATGATGATATTCAACAGTGGCTGACAGATCATCCAGTGGCGTGGTTAGAAGTGACATTTTGTACGAGTGGTATAACAACAAGTAAAGTATCAATTCTAACGACGTCAAAGGTGACACAATCGGCGTATTTGACAACCAACGGCTTATTTTCGATTGATTATATAACTCGACATGGTTTTGCGTGATTTTACTTCAAAAACAACGTGAACGTGCTCGAAACGTAAACACTTTTATGAGGGTTCACATCCGGTATAGAAATAGTTCCAACTTTAGAGACGAACGGAAAATAGAACAAATATAAAAAAGTATATATTACAACAACACTGAAGCCAAACATATTCCTATGGTGGTGTAATGGTGTGTAATGTACGTCAGTTGTTAGCGCGCAGGTATACATTTATTGAAACTAGAACAGCCGCTAGTTGTAAACATTTAGCTACTGCCATCAACTGAGAAAGAATTAAACATTAATTGATATTGGTAGCAAATGTTAAGGGACACAAATTATCAACCACTGTATGGAGGTCCAAGCCCGATTGTCTACAGGCCTTTAATGGTACTACATACTGTAAGGTAATGTTACTCTGTGTAGTATCAACCACATTCACTACAGCGGAAGCTCACATCACCACCAACACCACTCAAAGTTGGTAGCACCTAATTAATTCATGATCACGTTACTGAATTTAAGTAATTACATTTTTATCTTAAAAACTGCACTTTCTCTCTGACCGCTTGCGTTAATGGTATTGACGTGGCAATTAATTCCCTATCCTTAAATGGATGAACGTTTGCAATGTATTCAATTTCATGCAAATATGGCACCATCCATCTTTATTTCGCACCTCGTCGCAACGTCTCAGTGAAGAATAATAGGGGCACGGGACCTATTGATCACTGCATTAAACCTCTTCCTCTACACTGACCTGCATACAAGACGCTTTCGCCATGTCTGAGTGATGCTATGGCCAGAAGTTGACCATTGTGGTCACTTGGTTCTGTGATCCGGCAGGTGCCCGCTGTTCTTTCACGAACAGATGACGGTTCCCGTCTGGACCTTTTGTCAGTGTTCTAATTGCTTTCTATCTTGTCCTAGAACCAGCAATTGATGTAGCCGCATCTTTCTGTATGCTATGTGATGTAGGATACATGTGTACTGGTTGTACTGATTTGTAATAGCATGATACGCAACTAAGCCATATAATCTAACGTATTTTCCCCTGATATATAGATGAATCTTATTAACTAACGGTGGAAAAATGTAAGACCGAGAACGGACATTTGAATTCGTGTTCTTATATATTAGAGTCACAAATCCCTTACGTCATTTGTGAAAGAGCATAGGCAACTCAGCATGGAGGCATATATCTGATAGGGGTCTTCCTAAAAGGGAGCAGGGTCAGGGGTCAATATATCCCATATACTGTTAAAATGTGCTGAGATCCTAAACCTGAACACTTCCTTGTCCCATAATTTAAACCGTTTAGACGCCTAAACATGTTCATGCCTATAATGCTTAGAATTGCAAACACCTCGAATCATTACTATTTGATCGCTGTTCATAAGCACATGCTCATGCTATAGTCGGAATCATATTGTGGAATCTTTCAGCAATGATTTCCTCTGATTATGGAAAGGGTTTTGTCGCTTATATATAAAATCTAAAGTTATCGTTTTTAGAATCTAAATATGTATGCTCTTAAATGCGTGTCTGGAGATGCATTGACGTTCCGTATTGTTTTATGACTTTGAAGAATGACCAGTAATCGTTCATGCATGTTTGTTACCATTCATTTGCCCCTTTCAACATTTAGAAAAAAATAAATTCACCCCAAAATGTCTACAGATGCTTATAAAAATCATTCAAATATTTTCTTATGCATTATCCTACCTGTTAGAAACAGGTAAAATAGTAATGAATTATTCATTAAAAGGAAATATGACATCTTAAAAGGTATGCCTGGGTCACATGTATTTCAAAATCAATAAGCAAAACAGATGTTTCCTGCGTGTCACCTCCTGTCTTGGGCATCCGACAGATTATTCGTATGTCATCTTTATGCCATTTCTATCAAGTGAAGCATCAACATGTCAGTGAATGATATTGTTTCTCCATATTCATCTATATTCCATGATGTATTATCTCTACGGCCTTTACAAATCTGCACCAGGCACACCAGTGACATCCGAACATCCGTAACACATCTGAGCATGCGCGCTGATTGTGGTAGTTTGGGTCATTGGAACATTCCACCGATTCAAAATACGCAACATGTTATAGAAGCATTGATTTTTTTAGAGTTTGTGATGCTATTTCTTATGAATAGTACATTTGACGGACATAGGCCTGTCTGTTCAAAGGACATAAGTTAGCATCAACTTTGTTTTCTTTCTATGAAGGTAGAGTTCCTCGGGTCCTCGAATGAAAGAAATGCACCACTCTAAATATAATTCAACCGCCTGTACCTACATGTGTTTGAGTGTCTTTCATGGCAATGTCTCAATCCCTATATGGAATTGCCAAGGTACCGTGTCGGATTAACTTTGAAGATCGTTAGGGTGAAAACAGAACACGACCACAATTTCATTGACGCACGCGTCAAAAATATTTATCCTTATGGGACTACAATATGAATGTTGAGGATTGAATGCATACGCTTTAAAGATCCATCAGCAAGGGTTGATGTAACGCGTGGGGGTATCGTTGTGGTAACACAGCTTTCTCCGTCATTACATTACTCTCGTTCCGGCAGATGATCGAGTGCAATTGCGACAGAATGTCTCTGGTGAAGGAGAATTAAGCATTAAGACTGATCGCCGGTATCCAATAATCTGACACGACACATGATTATTAAATTCATTAAAGAAAACTTTCACAATTGTCGAACCCAGCAAGGACTTTCGGAGAATGTGAAACCTCCTCAACACTGCAGTATTTTGCATTATCCAGAGTATCAGAAGGGCTATGTTCATGGCAGCAAACAACGCGTACTCTCCCAATGTCAGTCAACAAATTGGAAGGTAGGAAAACCTAATGCACCGAGAACAATGGGGAGTCGGACAACCTGGTACTTGGGAAGCAAGCTTGACATTTCGTGAGCGAGATCCGTATATTTGCCATGTTTTTCCTAAGTCTTGTCAATCACAGTGTTTTCAAAAGAATAAGAGAAGTCAATGCTATAAATGATTTCTCTGAATTTATCAGCAAGGGCAAGGGCCTGGATGCGCCTGAGGCTGTATAAAGGCCTAGAATTTTATAATCGTAATTTGCCATGACGCTCTCTCCATTTTCCGGGTAGTACCATGGGTGAACATCTGTGTAAAAACCACGAGCATGGTAATAAATGTCGTTTAAGATATAATTGTATTTGTACCAAAGCTAGGCATCCACAATGTGTTGGGCAGTCTCATTAAATTCATTGCATAACCTACATTTCATATTTACATTTTGATGCAAAACCCAAATGAGTGCTGCAACGAACCCGTTCTCATATATACTTGTGCCTGGCTGTGTTTGCGCCGCGAAAGCTTTATAGTAAGTTGAGACTGTTTTTCTTTGTGACGGAATCCCATCTGAGCTACTCCGCTGTAGGCGAAGGGACTCCTCCCCCAAAATAATATCGCAAATATAATACGCCTTTAATGTAATTACCCTTGA